>NC_133135.1:92927426-93537426 GCF_048418815.1 Hemitrygon akajei
TGTTGTGTGTGAGTGTTAGCAATGGCTAAATTGTTAGGAATTAAGGGGATGAAGAGTTATGGGATCAGTGTAGGAACATTCATATAGAAAGACCAGCCATGATCAAATTGAATTGGTCCATACCGGCCTATATTCCCCACATTCTGATTAAGAGCTTAGGCCACCTGAGCCAATCCTCCTAACCAAATCCATCTTTTTTAAATCTCATATCGTGTTACATTGTCCTGTATTAATTGAGTGGTACTGGATTTCTGCACTGCCAGCTGACTGTTGGATACAACGAAGACCCATGCCGCAGTCATACAGTATGGAAACAGGCCCTTCAGCCCAACTGGTCCATGCCGACCTAAACTCCCATCCAATCCAATCCCATTTGTATGCATTTGGTCCATATCTCTCCAAAACATTTCCTTTCTTCACCACCCTGTCTATCTGTAACACCACTTTCAGGAACATAATTATACACAATTACCACGAAATTGTACTCCTAGCCCACTCTGTTCTACAACACTCCCCAGGGTTTTACTGCTCACTATGAAAGTTTGACTCTGATTTGACTTTTCAAAATGCAACACATTGTACTTACTTGAATCAAACTCTGTTTGCTATTCCTCTGCTCAGTTGATCAAGATCCCCCTGTAAATTTTGATAGCATTCTATATTGCCCACCATTCCACCTGATTTAGTCATTCTATATCCTTCCCCTGGTTAGGGGCAAAGCTGGGTACAACAGATTTATGTTCCATTTGCAATCATATCCTTATGGGTAAGCTGAAAGCACATGAGGGGTGGGGAATGAAGGTATCTTCAATCTGTGCCCCCTATAAGACGAGTGCACTGAAATCCCAGCCACTCTATTGAAGTGTAAATCATGTTGGCCATCCTTACCCAATGGACCCATTCATGTCACATCCACAGGCCTGATTGGGATGATGTATGCCCACCACAAGCCAAATACGAGGTACTTGTCCCGTGCATCACTCCTCAATGATTAGCTGGCCTGACAAGTTTTGAGTGAGTTCAGTAGACCAACAATAAGGTGTATCAGGCAGAGCTACAAGCATTGGCCTGGAGGAGATCTGGTGACCAGCATCCTCATGCCTTACCTACGTCCACTTACAAAAGCCTGGATATCATCCATTGTCTGAGCCTGAGTCCACTTTGTGCTGGTGCACAGAAATAAAAAAATGAGACCCTTCATCAGAAAATTGAATTGAATAAAGGCATTTCAAATCAATTAAGAGCCCTAGCCCTTCACCAGAATGGTTCCAGGAATAGGAGTGGGGGTCTGTCATAGGAGCAGAGATTAAGTTGACTGGGCATGGTCTCATTGGAATGCAGGAGAATGTGAGAGGAACATATTGAAATCAATACAATTCTGAAGGGATTGGCAATTCTGGAAGCAGAGAGGGTGTTTCCCCCGACTGAGTGGTCTAGAGCTAGGGGCCTTTTTCCTTGGATAGGGGAATCTTCCCAAGACCACTAGAAATTGCAGGGAGCGGTGAACACAGCCCAGTCCATCACTCAAACCAGTCCCCACTCCAGTGACTCTGTCTACAATTTCTACTGCCTAAGTCAAGGACCTCCCCCCCCCCCCCCCCCACCCTAGTCATTCTCTCATCTGCCCTCTCCAGGTGGGAAGAAGATAGTGAAAAACTTGAAAACACATGCCACCAGGCTGAAGGACAATTTCTATCCTGCTGTAATCAGACTCCTCAATACTGAAGACAAATTCTTGACTTCCTAATTTTCTTTTTGTGGTCCCTGCACTTTATTTGTCTATCTGCACTGCATTCTCTCAGCAGCAATAACTCTATATTCTACGCTCTACATTCTTTTTACTGCCTTGATCTAATCATATATGGCATGATCTGTCTGCATGGCATGCAGAGTTTTTCATTGCAACGTGCTATATTGTACATGATAATAATAAACCAATACTGTTAGCAGTTGTTAGCCAAATAGTTTTGAGTGACAGCAGGAACTGTGACTAAGGGGAAACCAATCAGTGCAGTGGGGATTGAGCAGAAAGTAAGGAGTAATTCCTAACTCCTTCAGAGATCTGGCACAGGCATGTGTGCTGCAGGACCTAGTGACCTGAGATTTGATGGCCCATTACTAAGTGAAGCTACAAATGCTGGATGGGTTCTTTCACACACGTTTCATTGATCTCTCTTGATATTGGTCATTATTGTGACTTTCATTTACCATGACAGGGGTCTGCTACAAAAGCTTTCGTACAACGTTATTGACTAGCTTCTGATGTGATACCATACAATAGGTCGACAAGGTGTTTGCCTCCATGATATTGTCTTGCCCTCCTGAGTGTCAGTGTTTACAGTAGGAGATGTCAACAGTGCAAGTGGGGGCTGGGAGAAGCTGTGCAAGGAGGTAGAGTGGACGAGAATGAAGGAAAGAGGCATGGAAATAAAAGTATTGAACAGACACCACACACATTCTGAAGGTATTGAGTAGGCACGTTCTGGTCATAACTGTGAGACAGCGGTCACATTCAGTAACAGACTGCTGGTTGCTAGCAAAGGGTGAATGAGTAGCTGTGTGTGTGGATCACTAGAGACACACACACACACACACACAATAACACAGGGTGCTGAGAAGAGGGTTTAATGTACAGAGGAAGATGGATTAAATTCAGTCAAACTACAAAGATGCGGGGGTAGGGTTAATGAGTGACTATGCCTTGGAAAGAGATTAACATTAACAGAGAAAATAGATCAAATCAGCCATGTCAAAATAAAGGGCTCAAGTCAAGCTCCTCCAACATAAAGAGAATAATAATAGCATAGCAAAAAATTGTTTGCTTTGTTCTGCTCCCAACATCCTACCACCATATTGGAACTATTAACTAATCAATATAATCAGCAGGAACAGGATCAGGGCAGACCCCAACACAGGGTGAGGAAAGTGAATGAATTTGGGATCCAAAAGCATCAAAAAACCCATTCTTTACATTCATTTACCATAGGGCAGTACAGTGGCACATCAGTAGAGCAGTTGCCTCACAGTACCAGAGACCCAGTTTCAGTCCTGATCTCTGGTGCTGCCTATGTGGAGTTTGCATGTTCTCCCTGTGATTGCACCAGAATTTTCCAGGTATTCCAGTTTCCTTCCACATCCTAGATTTGAGTGGGGGCTGCTGCAAATTGCCCTAATGTGTTGGTGAACAGTAGGTTCTGGGAGATGTAGTTGGGAATTCTAGTGTGTAAGTGAGTGCTGGAATTTGGGAGATGTTGACAGGAATGTGGGAAAATAAAACGAGATCAATGAAGGATTTAGTGTAAATGGAGCTTGGTGGTTGACATGGACTCTGTAGACTGAAGAACCTGATTCAGTGAGATCATATCTCATGGTACTCTTAGCACATTCTGAAGTAAGTCCCTTTGCATGAGACTGTCAGTGGAAATTCAGATAAGTGACAAGGCAGAAAAAAAGACTCAATGGCAATTGCAACCCAGAGTCATGAATAAACATCTATGTCTTTAGGTTGCATTAAGATCATCTTCTCTTTAAAAGTGCTGTGATTCCACCTCAGTTCTCCATCTGTTAATGTGGATTGTATTTCACCCTGAACCATCTCTGTACCCATTGCCTCCTCAAGTCCTACAAGTCCCCAGAATCTCTGTTGTGTTTCTACTCTTGACTTCGGCCATCCCCTACAAAGCAATTGCTGGCCATGCCCTCAACATTCTCTGGATGCTCTGTCTCCCTCCTTTCCCTTCTGCTTGGAGACATTCTAAAAAGCTAACTTCAGTCC
The DNA here is from genome assembly GCF_048418815.1 of Hemitrygon akajei. NCBI lineage: Eukaryota > Metazoa > Chordata > Chondrichthyes > Myliobatiformes > Dasyatidae > Hemitrygon > Hemitrygon akajei. The sequence goes on from NC_133135.1 coordinate 92,931,202, forward strand.
TTCCAGGTTCCATGCCAAATTTCACATTGAACGCTTACTGTGGACAAACACATTGTTAACCTCATCAATGAGAGAGATGCTTGATCATTTCTAATTTGCACACACCCCACCTCCAGTAACACCCCAGTAATCCCACAGCTATTATGTTTTTTGCATTCAGATGGCCCATGTTAAGCGGTTGTGGGAAGGTCAAGATCCCGTTATTCTTTAACCCTTTGTTGGAACTGACGAAGGACTTTGGAGCAGCCCTCTCAGACAAAAACCATGACAGCTTGGCAAGGGCAAAGGATGTGAAAACAATTGCAAAGAATCAGAAGGAAGGTCTCAAATTTGCAACTGTTATTCTGAAATCTATTTTTAAATATGGTGAGAGTACACAATAAAAAAATTCTTCAGTATCTCCCACTTGATTTGATCCTGAGGGATGTCTCACAACGGGGACTTCAGTAGTGTAGTGGGTTCAGCCCGCCTGTCCTGGTGTGTGTGTGTGTGTGTGTGTGTGTGTGAGTGGACTGCACTCCCTCCGGCTTGCTGTCACACCCGCTGAGAGGTGGGATGTGTGATCTGAGAAATACAATTCGATTGCTGTCCTCTTTGGAACCAGGCTCTAGCTGTCTCTGTCTTATCAATTTTCCCCAGCACCACACAGCTTGTCGCTGTGAATTTGCAAGCCCACGCAGCACGAGCAATACAGCAAACTGCTGGCATGGCCTGGAAGGTGGAGGGGGGCGAAGATCAGAGAGCAGGGAGCTGAGTCCTTGCCTGTGGGGTGCTGTGTTCAGTCATTGTTGAGGAGAGGATGGGTGAAGCAATCGAAGGAGTGGTCACATCAGAACAAAGACACCTGGAAACAAGGCTTTGTCCTTGCATTTCTAGTCCACCCTTGCCCTCTCTTCCCTGCCCTTCCCACATGGTGCTAGCCTGCACCCGCTAGGGCTGACACAGATGAGGCATTTCAATAGTCTGGCTTCTCTTGTCTTCCTGCTGTCAGCTTTGCCCTACCCCCTACCGTCACACCCCAGCGCAGCTGTTTGAACGAGCTCTAGGCAAGCTCCTTTGTGGCAATGGGGCAAATCGTCTGACAGGCACGGTTTAGGAGACATGACAAGTGATGCTTCTAAAGGGTGCCAGCTCTGGCCTCCAGCTTAGAATACTGTGGTGTGGGAAAGGGACAGCGAGGGAGATGGAGGGTGTGGGAAAGAAGACAGAGACAATGAGGAGGAGAAGATAGAAAGAATCTGGAAGAGAAGAGAAAAAGAAGGTGGAAGGGAAGGGATAGTATATGTGGAAGAAGAAACTGGAGTGTCAAAGAGAATAGGGAGTGTTGAAGAATGTGTGTGTAGGAGAGAGAGGGCTGTGAGGGAGAAGGGGAGAGAGAGTGTGGGAGAGAATAGAAATAGTACGTGGGAGTGTAGCAAAGATGAGAGAGAGAGAGAGAGAGAGGAAGAAAGAGAGTATGAGAGAGAGGACAAAGCAGGAGAAAGAGGAGGAGAGATGGTTGGAAGAGGTAGATAGGGAGAAAGAGAGTGAAAGGGGAAACAAGAGAATGTGAGAGGAGAGAGAGTAAGGAAGAAAATGAGAGAGTGACTAAGAGTGGGAGAAAGAGAAAAAAGAAAAAGGGAGAGAAAGGAGGCACTTAGTTGGAGAAAGAAAAAGAGAGTGAGAGAGGAGAGAGAGAGAGTGAAAGTATGAGAGATCGTAAGGTGAGAGTGAGATAGAAACTGTACCATTCTCCACAACTAAAGATATCTCAACATCTAACCTACCAAACTCTCTTAAAATCTTTTATGTTTGAATGAGATCACTCCTCATTCTTCTAAGCTCCACAGAATACAAGTCTAAACTGCCCTATCTCTCTTGGTAGAACAGCCCTCTCATCCTAGGAATTATTCTGGTGAATCTTATTTGGACTGCCTCCATCCATACCACATCTGTTTTAGGCAAGAGGACTGAATTATATGTAGTACTCAGCGTGTGGCATCATCAACACCCTGTCTAACTGCAATAAAACTGCTTCAATTTTAATCTCTAACTCTTTGCAAAGAAGCTAAAATACTGTTTGCTTTCTTAACTGCTTAATAATAATAATAATAATAATTATTATTATTATTAGCACTTTTATATAGCACCTTTCATACATTATGATACAGGTTCAAAATACTTTACATAAAATGTAATGATAACTCAATATAGTCATAAAAATACAAGGCAAAATTTTAAATCATAAGACAAACATTATATGTAAAGAAATATAATTGAGTATACCAAATTATATAAGTGCAATCAACATCATCAGGCATTAAATAACCCTATAAATAGGCCAAATTAAAAAAGCAAGTTTTTAGAAGTGTACTAGCCTGGCATCTGTCAGTCTGTAAGAGAATTTCACAATTTTTGCAGCGTAAAAACAAAATGCTGCATCACCAGTTCTTGTAGGCTTGGCTCTTGGACTTCCTGTCAGATCGCCGGCAGCTGGTAAGAGTGGGAACCTCACCTCCACCCTTCTGAATCTCAATACAGGAGCTCCTCAGGGCTGTGTGCTGTCCCCTCCTTTACTCGTATACCCATAACTATCGCCACCCATGTTCTAATCTGCTAATTAAATTTCTGATGACACTACATTGATTGGTCTTATCTCAAACAATAAAGAGGTGGCCTACAAGGAAGAAGTCATCTCTCTGACACAGTGGTGTCAAGAAAACAAACCCTCCCTCAATGTCCCAAAAACTAAGGAGCTGGTTGTGGATTACAGAAGGATGGAGACGGACTAACCTCTATCGACATCAATGGATCTGGGGTTGAGAGGGTAAACAGCTTCAAGTTCCTCAGCATCCACTTCACCTCACGTGGTCTGTACACACCAGCTGCGTGGTGAAAAAGGCACAACAGCGCCTCTTTCACCTCAGACGATTGAGGAAGTTTGGTATGGGCCCCCAAATCCTCAAAACTTTCTACAGGAGCACAATTGAGAGCATCCTGACTGGCTGCATCACTGCCTGGTATGGGAACTGTACTTCCTTTAATCACAGGACTCTGAAGAGAGTGGTGCAGACAGCCCAGCGCATCTGTAGTTGTAAACTTCTTATGATTCAGGACATTTACAAAGACAGGTGTGTAAAAAGGGCCTGTAGGATCACTGGGGATCCAAATCGCCCCAACCACAATCTATTCCAGCTGCTATCATCCAGAAACAGTACTGCAGCATAAAAGCCAGGACCAACAGGCTCCGGAACAGTTTCTTCCACTAGGCCATCAGACTGATTAACTCACACTGATTTGAGTGTATTCCTATGTTACATTGACTGTTCTATTTATTATAAATTACTATGATTGCATATTGCACATGTAGACAGAGATGTAACGCAGAGATTTTTAATCCTCATGTATGTGAAGGATGTAAGAAATAAAGTCAATTCAATTCTGTAGGAAATCTAAACAAATCAGTATTTGTGGATCTAAGATTATGATTCAGGATGTAACACTCCAAAATATACAGAGGGGCTATATCATTTAGAGCCTTAAATATAATTATCAGGCAGCCAGTGTAACAATGCCAAAATTGTGAAATATGCTTTTATTTTCTTTTTTTGGTTAAGATTTTTGCTGCTGCATCTTTCTTAGGCAATCCTGAAAAGAGTGTATTACAATACTCAAATTGTCCAAAAAATAAAAGTGTGTATAAATTTTTCAATTCAATAAATTGTATTCAGCTTTTCTAAATGATTGATTATTCTTTCTTTCATTTTTGACGAAAGCATCTTGACAATTATAAATGTTAAACTCACTGGCTTATTGTTCCCTGCATTCTGCCTTCTATTTTTTAAAGCAAGTTTTGGCTGTTTTCCAATCTTGTGGTTCCCTCTTGGAGTTTAGCAAAAATATTTAAATATGTCTACTACCTTGCAGCCACTTCCTTAGAAACCCCAGTGTGCAATCCATCAGGTCCTGCCCATCTTTACACTCTCCCTCAACCGCACTACCCCCCTCCCTGAGTTTCTCCAAAGTTGTACCCATTGCAATTGGAATTATTGTAATTCCAACATGTCATTTTCAAATTAACCCATGTGATATTTTAACGGATATCAACAATGTGTTCCATGGTGAAAACTGAGCAAGCAGTTCATTCAACTATCTTTCTTTTCAATTATTAATTCACCGGCCTCATTCTCAAGTGCATGAACCCCTACCATTGCAGTCAACAGGATGAGCTGCAATATAAGAGGCCGACAAAATTGAAAAGGATGAATACAGGACTGGAGGTGTTATATTTGAATGCACGCAGTATACGGAATAAGGTAATTGAACCTGTAGCATAGTTAGAGATTGGCATATATGATGTTGTTGGCATCACTGAATCATGGCTGAAAGAAGATTATAAATGGGACTTTAACATGCAAGGATACACATTGTATCAAAAAGACAGGTAGGAAGGCAGAGTGGGTGGCATTGTTCTGCTGGTAAAAAATGAAATCAAATTTTCAGAAAAAGGTGAAATTAGGTTGGAAGGTTTTGAAGCATTGTGGATAGAGATAAAGAACTGCAAGGATAAAACGACCATGATGGGAGTAATGTACAAATTCTCTAACAGTAGAAACATAGAAACATAGAAAATAGGTGCAGGAGTAGGCCATTTGGCCCTTCGAGCCTGCACCACCATTCAGTATGATCATGACTGATCATCCAACTCAGAACCCTGTACCTGCTTTCTCTCCATACCCCCGATCCCTTTAGCCACAAGGGCCATATCTAACTTCCTCTTAAATATAGCCAATGAACCGGCCTCAACTGTTTCATGTGGCAGAGAATTCCACAGATTCACCACTCTCTGTGTGAAGAAGTTTTTCCTCACCTCGGTCCAAAAAGGCTTCCCCTTTATCCTTAAACTGTGAACCCTCATTCTGGACTTCCCCAAGAAGTAAGGATGTGGTCTACAAATTACAATGGGAGATAGAAAATGCATGCCAAAAGGGTAATATCACAATAGTTATGGGGGGATTTCAGTATGGATGTAGATTGGGAAAATCAGGTTGGTGCAGGTTCTAAGAGTATGAATTTCTAGAGTACCTGTGAGATGGTTTTATAGAGCAAGTTGTGGTTGAGCATACTAGGGGATCAGCTGTTCTGGACTGGGTGCCATGCAATGAATCAGAATTGATTAGAGAGCTTAAGGTAAAAGAACCCTTAGGTGAATGTGATCATAACATGATTGAATTCAGCCTGAAATTTGAGAAGGAGAAGCTAAAGTCAGATGTAGCAGTATTACAGTGGAGTAAAGTGAATTAGTGAAGTATGAGAAAGGATTAGGTCAGAAGTGATTTGAAAAGAATACTGGTAGGGATGATGGCAGTGCAGCAATGGCAGGAATTTCTGGAACCATTATGGAAGGCACTGTATATATACGTCCCAAAGAAGAAGAAGTGTTCTAAAAGAAAGAAGACACAATCCTGGCTAACAAGATAAGTCAAAGCCAACATAAAAGCCAATGAGTGCACATAATAGAGCAAAAATCAGTGCGAAGTTAGAAGATTGGGAAGCTTTTAAAAACCAACAGAAGGCAACTAAAAAGTCATTAAGAATGTAAATATTGAATATGAAAGTAGGCGCCAATAATATTAAAGAGGATATCATGGGAAAATGATGCAGTTTCTTCAGATGCATGAAGTGTATAAGTGAGGCGAGGGTGGATATCATGGGAAAATGACGTTAGAGAGGTAAAAATGGGGACAAGGAAATGATGGATGAACTGAATAAGTAATTTGCATCAGTCAAGGTGGAAGACATCAGCAGTACGGTTGAAGTTCTATTAGTCAGAGGTCATGAGGTGTGTGAAGTTACCATAAATAGAGACAAGGTTCTTGGGAACCTGAAAGGTCGGAAGGTAGATAAGTCACCTGGACCAGATGGTGAACTCTCCAGGGTTCTGAAAGAGGTGGCTGTGTGAGGGTTGGGCTTTTTGCCATAGGCTGTGTGACTGAGGATAGAGAGGAGGAGGGGACAGTTCCCTTACATTCAAGGGCTGTGGACTGTACATCCGACCTGTTCCGAGAGCATCGCTGTATCCTCCAGTTTGGTTGATGACATGACGCAGGGAATCCACCTGGAAAAGAAAGAAGAGTCTGCAATGGCTGTGACCTTGTCCCGCTCTGCTGCAGCCAGCAGTAGGTAAAACACTGCAAAGACTTCCAAACATATTGAACCCCCTTTCCACCTCTAATGGGCTCCTGTGGTCAAATAAAGGTCTTTTGAGCCTCTGTCTTGCAGCAACAACTGCATTGCCAGCCTTGTTGGACAGATGAACTTCATATAGTACAGTGCAGGGTCAAAGCCTTTAGGCAATAATGATTGTACTGAGAATAATGGCAAATTAAGCAAATCCCTTCTGCCTGCAAATGACCCATACCCCAATTCCTGCATATTCATGTGTCTATCTGAAAGCCACGATTGTTTCTGGTTCCAATACCACATGACCTGAAAATAAAGACAATTTTTTGGTGCAAAGAGTAGCAAGTTAGAGACACCTGCTGTGGAAGGTGGTAAGTTCCTTTAAACTTCCCCACCCCTACTCCCACCTCACTAAAAGCTATGCCCTCTAGAACTTGATGTTTCCACCCTGGGTAAAGACCCTATCTGCCCTATGCCACTTATCATTTCATAAATATCTACGAGGTCTCCTGATGCTCTAGAGAAAACAATCCAAGTTTGTCCAACCCCTCCTTACAGCTAACTCCTTCTGCCTACTTATGATCCATGTTCCCCACCCCCTCCCCCCATTCTCTGCATATACATGTATCATCTAAAAGCCTTTTGAAAGCCACTACTGTATCAGCCAACACCAATTCCACCCTCCCCACCAGCAGCCAATCTCAGGCACCTACTACTCACAGTGTAAAAAGCCTTCATCCCCTTTAACTTTTCCTCTCTCATCTCAAAACTATGTCATTTGACATTTCTATCCTGGGAGAAAGATAACGACTATCAACCCTCTCTATGTCTCTCATGACCTTGTAAACTTCCTTCACCCAGTCTCCCTTGTGGACATGATGCTCCACCCTCCCGATCTCTGAAACTATTTGATTTCTTCATACTTCCCAGAAGGGAATGGCAGTGGAGTGGGAGTAAGCTGGAATTGGACTACAGATGTCAAAACATCTGCCTCCTAGCTAAAGCGAGCCACACACATTCCAGGTTCCATTGCCCTTGTAAGTGGAAGGGAATTGGACAGTACCAGTGGTGCAGGAAGTGGGATGGAACAATTGTCTACAATGGGAGACTGACCTCTGGGTCAGTCCAACATTGTTGGATTGAGTTGTTCAGAAGTATCCACTGTCCATGGGATTTTACAAACCAGCCAAGTTCAGGACATCACTGGTCAGTGAGCACGGGCTTACATCTATGACTGCTAACAGAAAGGTTGGAGAGTGAGGTACATCATGGGACATTAGGCTGTAGTAGGCTACAGTCAGGCAGCACATTGATCCCAGCCCAAAGCATGCAATGAGGGCTACCATTAGAAGAGTTTGATGATAGAGCACCCATTAAGGAACCAGACCATTAAGTAACAAAGCTGGGACTAGCACTGAGCCATGACATGCCAGGGCTTTAGAACCAAAGGCAAAGGGATTGAACATCAGAGTGTGGTGGTTCAGTCTGAAGTCCGTGGTCCGGTCCGTGGACTCTGGGTTTTCTGGCGGTTCCTTGCTGCGGTTGGACTTAGCTAGAAACACCTGAGGCTCATATTGGAACTGGGAATATAAGTGGCCCTGGTATTGAGTGTGGTTGGGGGGTCATCTTGTCAAGATACTCATGGCACAGATGGCTGGTGGAAGGCTAGAACAGACTCTTGCCATCCTTGGGGCTGCGTTGGAGAACAATGGCTTCTGGGAGCCTTGCTGGTAGTAGTCGGAGCGGTCATTGCAGTATGGATTCAGCTGTTTCCCAGGCCAGCTGGGTGGCCGTCAGCCACTCCGAGCTAGGTAGGGATCTGGTTGCTTCCGTAGCCAGCCAAGGCTGCTGGCCATAACAGCTACTCGGAGCTACCCCAATGCAGAGGTGGAACTGTGTGTCGTTTCTTGGAGTTTGTCTCTTCCTGTCCTCGCCCCTGTGGGGTAAGTCCAGCCGTTCTGCCATTGCCCTGCGAGGGGATCTGTCTTGCCTTGTCCTCGCCTCCGTGGGGTAAGTCAAGCCGTTCTGCCGTTGCCCTGCGGGGGGAATCTGTCTTGTCATGTCTTTGCCTCTGTTGGGTAGGTCAAGCCGTTCTGCCGTTACCAGACGGATGGTCCTGCCCTACCTTGGTGTGGAGTTATAGATGAGTCCCAGCATGTCGGAGGATAAGTCCCGGCTCTATGTTTGTGTACCATCCTGTTTCATGTCAGTGTCCTGTTAAAGATGAGTCCCAGCTTGTCGGAGGATAAGTCCTGGCACCATGTTGATGTACAGATCCTAGTCTGTCCCTAGCTCCAGCCTCCAAGTTCACCAAGCTCCAAGCCTACAGCCTCCAGCTTCAAGCTTCGACCCAAGCCTGCAGCCTACAGCCTCAAGCCTCGACCCAAGCCTGCAGCCTCTAGCCTCAAGCTTCAACTCAAGCCTGCAGCCTCCAGCCTCGAATCAAGCCTGCAGCCTCTAGGCTCAAGCCTCAACTCAAGCCTGCAGCCTCCAGCCTCCTCAAACCAAGCCTGCAGACTCTAGCCTCAAGCCTCGACCCAAGCCTGCAGTCTCCAGCCTCAAGCCTCGAGTCAAGCCTGCAGCCTCTAGCCTCAAGCTTCGACCCACCTGCAGCCTCCAGCCTCAAGCCTCGACCCAAGCCTGCAGCCTCCAGCCACGAATCAAGCCTACAGCCACTAGCCTCAAGCTTCGACCCACCTGCAGCCTCCAGCCTCAAGTCTTAACCCAAGCCTGCAGCCTCCAGCCTCAAGTTTCAACTCAAGCCTGCAGCCTCCAGCCTCGAATCAAGCCAGCAGCCTCTAGCCTCAAGCCTCAACCCAAGCCTGCAGCTTCCAGCCTCAACCCAAGCCTGCAACCTCCAGCCTCCAGGCTCGACCCAAGCCTGCAGACTCCTGCCTAGAACCAAGCCTGCAGCCTCCAGCCTCCACCCAAGCCTGCAGCCTCCAGCCTCAAGCCTCGAGTCAAGCCTGCAGCCTCCAGCCACAAGCCTCAACCCAAGCCTGCAGCCTACAGCCTCAAGCCTCGACCCAAGCCTGCAGCCTCTAGCCTCAAGCTTCAACTCAAGCCTGCAGCCTCCAGCCTCGAATCAAGCCTGCAGCCTCTAGGCTCAAGCCTCAACTCAAGCCTGCAGCCTCCAGCCTCCTCAACCCAAGCCTGCAGACTCTAGCCTCAAGCCTCGACCCAAGCCTGCAGTCTCCAGCCTCAAGCCTCGAGTCAAGCCTGCAGCCTCTAGCCTCAAGCTTCGACCCACCTGCAGCCTCCAGCCTCAAGCCTCGACCCAAGCCTGCAGCCTCCAGCCACGAATCAAGCCTACAGCCACTAGCCTCAAGCTTCGACCCACCTGCAGCCTCCAGCCTCAAGTCTTAACCCAAGCCTGCAGCCTCCAGCCTCAAGTTTCAACTCAAGCCTGCAGCCTCCAGCCTCGAATCAAGCCAGCAGCCTCTAGCCTCAAGCCTCTACCCAAGCCTGCAGCTTCCAGCCTCAACCCAAGCCTGCAACCTCCAGCCTCCAGGCTCGACCCAAGCCTGCAGACTCCTGCCTAGAACCAAGCCTGCAGCCTCCAGCCTCCACCCAAGCCTGCAGCCTCCAGCCTCAAGCCTCGAGTCAAGCCTGCAGCCTCCAGCCACAAGCCTCAACCCAAGCCTGCAGCCTCCAGCCTCAAGCCTCAACCCAAGCCTGCAGCCTCCAGCCTCCACCCAAGGCTGCAGCCTCCAGCCTCAAGCCTCGAGTCAAGCCTGCAGCCTCCAGCCACACGCCTCAACCCAAGCCTGCAACCTCTAGCCTCAAGCCTTGACCCAAGCCTGCAGCCTGCAGCCTCGACCCAAGCCTGCCACCTCCAGCCTCCAGCCTCAAGCCTCGAGTCAAGACTGCAGCCTCCAGCCTCAAGCCTCAACCCAAGCCTGCAGCCTACAGCCTCAAATCTCAACCCAAGCCTGCAGCCTCCAGCCTCAAGCCTCAACCCAAGCCTGCAGCCTCTAGCCTCAAGCCTCGAGTCAACCCTGCAAACTCTTTCCTCAAGTCTTGACACAAGCCTGCAGCCTCTAGCCTCAAGCCTCGAGTCAAGCCTGCAGACTCTTTCCTCAAGCCTCAACCCAAGCCTGCAGCTTCCAGCCTCAACCCAAGCCTGCAACCTCCAGCCTCCAGCCTCGACCCAAGCCTGCAGCTCCAGCCTCGACCCAAGCCTGCAGCCTCCAGCCTCAAGCCTCAACCCAAGCCTGCAGCCTACAGCCTCAAGCCTCGACCCAAGCCTGCAGCCTCTAGCCTCAAGCCTGCTGCCTCTTGCCTCAAGCCTTGACCCAAGCCTGCAGCCTCAAGCCTCAAGCCTCGAGTCAACCCTGCAGCCTCTAGCCTCAAGCTTCGACCCACCTGCAGCCTCCAGCCACAAGCCTCGTCCCAAGCCTGCAGCCTCGAGCCTCGAATCAAGCCTGCAGCCACTAGCCTCAAGCCTTGAACCAAGCCTGCAGCCTCCAGCCTCAAGCTTCAACTCAAGCCTGCAGCCTCCAGCCTCGAATCAAGCCTGCAGCCTCTAGGCTCAAGCCTCAACTCAAGCCTGCAGCCTCCAGCCTCCTCAACCCAAGCCTGCAGCCTCTAGCCTCAAGCCTCAACCCAAGCCTGCAGCTTCCACCCTCAACCCAAGCCTGCAACCTCCAGTCTCCAGCCTCGACCCAAGCCTGCAGCCTCCTGCCGCGACCCAAGCATGCAGCCTACAGCCTCCACCCAAGCCTGCAGCCTCCAGCCTCAAGCCTCGAGTCAAGCCTGCAGCCTCCAGCTTCAAGCCTCAACCCAAGCCTGCAACCTCTAGCCTCAAGCCTTGACCCAAGCCTGCAGCCTCCAGCCTTGACCCAAGCCTGCAGCCTCCAGCCTCGAACCAAGCCTGCCAACTCCAGCCTCCACCCAAGCCTGCAGCCTCCAGCCTCAAGCCTCGAGTCAAGCCTGCAGCCTCCAGCCTCAAGCCTCAACCCAAGCCTGCAGCCTCCAGCTTCAAACCTCAACCCAAACCTGCAGCCTCCAGCCTCAAACCTCAACCCAAGCCTGCAACCTCTAGCCTCAAGCCTCAACCCAAGCCTGCAGCCTCCAGTCTCAAGCCTCAACCCAAGCCTGCAGCTTCTAGCCTCAAGTCTCGAGTCAAGCCTGCAAACTCTTTCCTCGTCTTGACCCAAGCCTGCAGCCTCCAGCCTTGACCCAAGCCTGCATCCTCCAGCCTCGAACCAAGCCTGCCGCCTCCAGCCTCCACCCAAGCCTGCAGCCTCCAGCCTCAAGCCTCGACCTAAGCCTCAAGCCTCCAGCCTCGACCCAAGCCTGCAGCCTCCAGCCTCAAGCATCGTCAAGCCTCCAGCCTCCAGCCTCAAGCCTCAACACAAGCCTGCATCCTCTAGCCTCAATACTCGACCCAAGCCTGCAGCCTCCAGCCTCAAGCCGCAACCCAAGCCTGCAGCCTCTAGCCTCAAGCCTCAACCTAAGCCTGCAGCCTCAAGCCTCAACCCAAGCCTGCAACCTCTAGCCTCAGGCCTCGACCTAAGCCTGCAGCCTCAAGCCTCAACCCAAGCCTGCAGCCTCTAGCCTCAAGCCTCAACCCAAGCCAGCAGCTTCTAGCCTCAAGCCTCGAGTCAAGCCTGCAGCCTCTAACCTCAAACCTCAACCCAAGCCTGCAGCCTCTAGCCTCAAGCCTCGAGTCAAGCCTGAAGCCTCTAGCCTCAAGCCTCGAGTCAAGCCTGCAGCCTCTAGCCTCAAGCCTCGAGTCAGGCCTGCAGATTCCAGCCTCAACACAAGCCTGCAACCTCCAGCCTCCAGCCTCGACGCAAGCCTGCAGCCTCCAGCCTCGACCCAAGCCTGCCGCCTCCAGCCTCCACCCAAGCCTGCAGCCTCCAGCCTCGAGTCAATCCTGCAGCCTCCAGCCTCAAGCCTCAACCCAAGCCTGCAGCCTCTAGCCTCAAGCCTTGACCCAAGCCTGCAGCCTGCAGCCTCGACCCAAGCCTGCCGCCTCCAGCCTCCAGCCTCAAGCCTCGAGTCAAGCCTGCAGCCTCCAGCCTCAAGCCTCAACCCAAGCCTGCAGCCTACAGCCTCAAATCTCAACCCAAGCCTGCAGCCTCCAGCCTCAAGCCTCAACCCAAGCCTGCAGCCTCTAGCCTCAAGCCTCGAGTCAAGCCTGCAACCTCTTTCCTCAAGTCTTGACACAAGCCTGCAGCCTCTAGCCTCAAGCCTCGAGTCAAGCCTGCAGACTCTTTCCTCAAGCCTCAACCCAAGCCTGCAGCTTCCAGCCTCTACCCAAGCCTGCAACCTCCAGCCTCCAGCCTCGACCCAAGCCTGCAGCTCCAGCCTCGACCCAAGCCTGCAGCCTCCAGCCTCAAGCCTCAACCCAAGCCTGCAGCCTCCAGCGTCAAGCCTCAACCCAAGCCTGCAGCCTCTAGCCTCAAGCCTCAACCCAAGCCTGCAGCCTCTAGCCTCAAGCCTCAACCCAAGCCTGCAGCCTACAGCCTCAAGCCTCGACCCAAGCCTGCAGCCTCTAGCCTCAAGCCTGCTGCCTCTTGCCTCAAGCCTTGACCCAAGCCTGCAGCCTCCAGCCTCAAGCCTCGAGTCAACCCTGCAGCCTCTAGCCTCAAGCTTCGACCCACCTGCAGCCTCCAGCCACAAACCTCGTCCCAAGCCTGCAGTCTCGAGCCTCGAATCAAGCCTGCAGCCACTAGCCTCAAGCCTTGAACCAAGCCTGCAGCCTCCAGCCTCAAGCTTCAACTCAAGCCTGCAGCCTCCAGCCTCGAATCAAGCCTGCAGCCTCTAGGCTCAAGCCTCAACTCAAGCCTGCAGCCTCCAGCCTCTTCAACCCAAGCCTGCAGCCTCTAGCCTCAAGCCTCAACCCAAACCTGCAGCTTCCACCCACGACCCAAGCCTGCAGCCTCAAGCCTCAACCCAAGCCTGCAACCTCTAGCCTCAAGCCTTGACCCAAGCCTGCAGCCTCCAGCCTTGACCCAAGCCTGCAGCCTCCAGCCTCGAACCAAGCCTGCCAACTCCAGCCTCCACCCAAGCCTGCAGCCTCCAGCCTCAAGCCTCGAGTCAAGCCTGCAGCCTCCAGCCTCAAGCCTTGAGTCAAGCCTGCAGCCTCCAGCCTCAAGCCTCAACCCAAGCCTGCAGCCTCCAGCCTCCACCCAAGGCTGCAGCCTCCAGCCTCAAGCCTCGAGACAAGCCTGCAGCCTCCAGCCACACGCCTCAACCCAAGCCTGCAACCTCTAGCCTCAAGCCTTGAACCAAGCCTGCAGCCTCCAGCCTCGACCCAAGCCTGCCGCCTCCAGCCTCCAGCCTCGCCTCGAGTCAAGCCTGCAGCCTCCAGCCTCAAGCCTCAACCCAAGCCTGCAGCCTACAGCCTCAAATCTCAACCCAAGCCTGCAGCCTCCAGCCTCAAGCCTCAACCCAAGCCTGCAGCCTCTAGCCTCAAGCCTCGAGACAAGCCTGCAAACTCTTTCCTCAAGTCTTGACACAAGCCTGCAGCCTCTAGCCTCAACCCAAGCCTGCAACCTCTAGCCTCAAGCCTTGACCCAAGCCTGCAGCCTCCAGCCTTGACCCAAGCCTGCAGCCTCCAGCCTCGAACCAAGCCTGCCAACTCCAGCCTCCACCCAAGCCTGCAGCCTCCAGCTTCAAACCTCAACCCAAACCTGCAGCCTCCAGCCTCAAACCTCAACCCAAGCCTGCAGCCTCCAGCCTCAAGCCTGGAGTCAAGCCTCCAGCCTCCAGCCTCAATCCTCGAACCAAGCCTGCAGCCTCCAGCCTCAAGCCGCAACCCAAGCCTGCACCCTCCAGCCTCAAGCCTCAACCCAAGCCTGCATCCTCTAGCCTCAAGCCTCGACCTAAGCCTGCAGCCTCCAGCCTCAAACCTCAAACAAGCCTGCAGCCTCTAGCCTCAAGCCTCAAGTCAAGCCTGCAGACTCCTTCCTCAAGTCTTGACCCAAGCCTGCAACCTCTAGCCTCAAGCCTCGACCTAAGCCTGCAGCCTCCAGCCTCGACCCAAGCCTGCAGCCTCCAGCCTCAAGCCTCAACCCAAGCCTGCAGCCTTTAGCCTCAAGCCTTGAATCAAGCCTGCAGCCTCCAGCCTCAAGCCTCAACCCAAGCCTGCAGCCTCCAGCCTCCACCCAAGGCTGCAGCCTCCAGCCTCAAGCCTCGAGTCAAGCCTGCAGCCTCCAGCCACACGCCTCAACCCAAGCCTGCAACCTCTAGCCTCAAGCCTTGAACCAAGCCTGCAGCCTCCAGCCTCGACCCAAGCCTGCCGCCTCCAGCCTCCAGCCTCAAGCCTCGAGTCAAGCCTGCAGTCTCCAGCCTCAAGCCTCAACCCAAGCCTGCAGCCTACAGCCTCAAATCTCAACCCAAGCCTGCAGCCTCCAGCCTCAAGCCTCAATCCAAGCCTGCAGCCTCTAGCCTCAAGCCTCGAGTCAAGCCTGCAAACTCTTTCCTCAAGTCTTGACACAAGCCTGCAGCCTCTAGCCTCAAGCCTCGAGTCAAGCCTGCAGACTCTTTCCTCAAGCTTCAACCCAAGCCTGCAGCCTCCAGCCTCGACCCAAGCCTGCCGCCTCCAGCCTCCAGCCTCAAGCCTCGAGTCAAGCCTGCAGCCTCCAGCCTCAAGCCTCAACCCAAGCCTGCAGCCTACAGCCTCAAATCTCAACCCAAGCCTGCAGCCTCCAGCCTCAAGCCTCAACCCAAGCCTGCAGCCTCTAGCCTCAAGCCTCGAGTCAAGCCTGCAAACTCTTTCCTCAAGTCTTGACACAAGCCTGCAGCCTCTAGCCTCAAGCCTCGAGTCAAGCCTGCAGACTCTTTCCTCAAGCCTCAACCCAAGCCTGCAGCTTCCAGCTTCAACCCAAGCCTGCAGCCTGCAGCCTCGACCCAAGCCTGCCGCCTCCAGCCTCCAGCCTCAAGCCTCGAGTCAAGCCTGCAGCCTGAAGCCTCCAGCCTCAACCCAAGCCTGCAGCCTCCAGCCTCAAGCCTCAACCCAAGCCTGCAGCCTCTAGCCTCAAGCCTCGAGTCAAGCCTGCAAACTCTTTCCTCAAGTCTTGACACAAGCCTGCAGCCTCTAGCCTCAAGCCTCGAGTCAAGCCTGCAGACTCTTTCCTCAAGCCTCAACCCAAGCCTGCAGCTTCCAGCCTCAACCCAAGCCTGCAACCTCCAGCCTCCAGCCTCGACCCAAGACTGCAGCTCCAGCCTCGACCCAAGCCTGCAGCCTCCAGCCTCAAGCCTCAAACCAAGCCTGCAGCCTCCAGCCTCAAGCCTCAACCCAAGCCTGCAGCCTCTAGCCTCAAGCCTCAACCCAAGCCTGCAGCCTCTAGCCTCATGCCTCAACCCAAGCCTGCAGCCTACAGCCTCAAGCCTCGACCCAAGCCTGCAGCCTCTAGCCTCAAGCCTGCTGCCTCTTGCCTCAAGCCTTGACCCAAGCCTGCAGCCTCCAGCCTCAAGCCTCAAGTCAACCCTGCAGCCTCTAGCCTCAAGCTTCGACCCACCTGCAGCCTCCAGCCACAAGCCTCGTCCCAAGACTGCAGCCTCGAGCCTCGAATCAAGCCTGCAGCCACTAGCCTCAAGCCTTGAACCAAGCCTGCAGCCTCCAGCCTCAAGCTTCAACTCAAGCCTGCAGCCTCCAGCCTCGAATCAAGCCTGCAGCCTCTAGGCTCAAGCCTCAACTCAAGCCTGCAGCCTCCAGCCTCCTCAACCCAAGCCTGCAGCCTCTAGCCTCAAGCCTCAACCCAAGCCTGCAGCTTCCACCCTCAACCCAAGCCTGCAACCTCCAGTCTCCAGCCTCGACCCAAGCCTGCAGCCTCCTGCCGCGACCCAAGCCTGCAGCCTCCAGCCTCCACCCAAGCCTGTAGCCTCCAGCCTCAAGCCTCGAGGCAAGCCTGCAACCTCTAGCCTCAAGCCTTGACCCAAGCCTGCAGCCTCCAGCCTTGACCCAAGCCTGCAGCCTCCAGCCTCGAACCAAGCCTGCCAACTCCAGCCTCCACCCAAGCCTGCAGCCTCCAGCCTCAAGCCTCGAGTCAAACCTGCAGCCTCCAGCCTCAAGCCTCAACCCAAGCCTGCAGCCTCCAGCTTCAAACCTCAACCCAAACCTGCAGCCTCCAGCCTCAAACCTCAACCCAAGCCTGCAACCTCTAGCCTCAAGATCAACCCAAGCCTGCAGCCTCCAGCCTCAAGCCTCAACCCAAGCCTACAGCCTCTAGCCTCAAGCCTCGAGTCAAGCCTGCAAACTCTTTCCTCGTCTTGACCCAAGCCTGCAGCCTCCAGCCTTGACCCAAGCCTGCAGCCTCCAGCCTCGAACCAAGCCTGCCGCCTCCAGCCTCCACTCAAACCTGCAGCTTCCAGCCTCAAGCCTCGACCTAAGCCTCAAGCCTCCAGCCTCGACCCAAGCCTGCAGCCTCCAGCCTCAAGCCTCGAGTCAAGCCTCCAGCCTCCAGCCTCAAACCTCAACCCAAGCCTGCATCCTCTAGCCTCAAGCCTCGAACCAAGCCTGCAGCCTCCAGCCTCAAGCCGCAACCCAAGCCTGCACCCTCTAGCCTCAAGCCTCAACCTAAGCCTGCAGCCTCAAGCCTCAACCCAAGCCTGCAACCTCTAGCCTCAGGCCTCGACCGAAGCCTGCAGCCTCAAGCCTCAACCCAAGCCTGCAGCCTCCAGCCTCAAGCCTCGAGTCAATCCTCCAGCCTCCAGCCTCAAGCCTCAACCCAAGCCTGCAGACTCTTTCCTCAAGTCTTGACCCAAGCCTGCAACCTCTAGCCTCAAGCCTCGACCCAAGCCTGCAGCCTCCAGCCTCAAGCCTCAACCCAAGCCTGCAGCCTCTAGCCTCAAGCCTCGAGTCAAGCCTGCAAACTCTTTCCTCAAGTCTTGACACAAGCCTGCAGCCTCTAGCCTCAAGCCTCAAGTCAAGCCTGCAAACTCTTTCCTCGTCTTGACCCAAGCCTGCAGCCTCCAGCCTTGACCCAAGCCTGCAGCCTCCAGCCTCGAACCAAGCCTGCCGCCTCCAGCCTCCACCCAAGCCTGCAGCCTCCAGCATCAAGCCTCGACCTAAGCCTCAAGCCTCCAGCCTCGACCCAAGCCTGCAGCCTCCAGCCTCAAGCCTCGAGTCAAGCCTCCAGCCTCCAGCCTCAAGCCTCAACCCAAGCCTGCATCCTCTAGCCTCAAGCCTCAACCTAAGCCTGCAGCCTCAAGCCTCAACCCAAGCCTGCAACCTCTAGCCTCAGTCCTCGACCTAAGCCTGCAGCCTCAAGCCTCAACCCAAGCCTGCAGCCTCTAGCCTCAAGCCTCAACCCAAGCCAGCAGCTTCTAGCCTCAAACCTCAACCCAAGCCTGCAGCCTCCAGCCTCAAGCCTCAACCCAAGCCAGCAGCTTCTAGCCTCAAGCCTCGAGTCAAGCCTGCAGCCTCTAACCTCAAACCTCAACCCAAGCCTGCAGCCTCTAGCCTCAAGCCTCGAGTCAAGCCTGCAGTCTCTAGACTCAAGCCTCGAGTCAAGCCTGCAGCTTCCAGCCTCAACCCAAGCCTGCAACCTCCAGCCTCCAGCCTCGACGCAAGCCTGCAGCCTCCAGCCTCGACCCAAGCCTGCCGCCTCCAGCCTCCACCCAAGCCTGCAGCCTCCAGACTCGAGTCAATCCTGCAGCCTCCAGCCTCAAGCCTCGACCTAAGCCTGCAGCCTCCAGCCTCGACCCAAGCCTGCAGCCTCCAGCCTCAAGCCTCGAGTCAAGCCTCCAGCCTCCAGCCTCAAGCCTCAACCCAAGCCTGCATCCTCTAGCCTCAAGCCTCAACCTAAGCCTGCAGCCTCCAGCCTCAAACCTCAAACAAGCCTGCAGCCTCTAGCCTCAAGCCTCAAGTCAAGCCTGCAGACTCCTTCCTCAAGTCTTGACCCAAGCCTGCAAACTCTAGCCTCAAGCCTCGACCTAAGCCTGCAGCCTCCAGCCTCGACCCAAGCCTGCAGCCTTTAGCCTCAAGCCTTGAGTCAAGCCTGCAGCCTCCAGCCTCAAGCCTCAACCCAAGCCTGCAGCCTCCAGCCTCCACCCAAGGCTGCAGCCTCCAGCCTCAAGCCTCGAGTCAAGCCTGCAGCCTCCAGCCACACGCCTCAACCCAAGCCTGCAACCTCTAGCCTCAAGCCTTGACCCAAGCCTGCAGCCTCCAGACTCGACCCAAGCCTGCCGCCTCCAGCCTCCAGCCTCAAGCCTCGAGTCAAGCCTGCAGCCTCCAGCCTCAAGCCTCAACCCAAGCCTGCAGCCTACAGCCTCAAATCTCAACCCAAGCCTGCAGCCTCCAGCCTCAAGCCTCAACCCAAGCCTGCAGCCTCTAGCCTCAAGCCTCGAGTCAAGCCTGCAAACTCTTTCCTCAAGTCTTGACACAAGCCTGCAGCCTCTAGCCTCAAGCCTCGAGTCAAGCCTGCAGACTCTTTCCTCAAGCCTCAACCCAAGCCTGCAGCTTCCAGCTTCAACCCAAGCCTGCAGCCTCCAGCCTCGAACCAAGCCTGCCGCCTCCAGCCTCCAGCCTCAAGCCTCGAGTCAAGCCTGCAGCCTCCAGCCTCAAGCCTCAACCCAAGCCTGCAGCCTACAGCCTCAAATCTCAACCCAAGCCTGCAGCCTCCAGCCTCAAGCCTCAACCCAAGCCTGCAGCCTCTAGCCTCAAGCCTCGAGTCAAGCCTGCAAACTCTTTCCTCAAGTCTTGACACAAGCCTGCAGCCTCTAGCCTCAAGCCTCGAGTCAAGCCTGCAGCCTCCAGCCTCAAGCCTCAACCCAAGCCTGCAACCTCTAGCCTCAAGCCTTGACCCAAGCCTGCAGCCTCCAGCCTTGACCCAAGCCTGCAGCCTCCAGCCTCGAACCAAGCCTGCCAACTCCAGCCTCCACCCAAGCCTGCAGCCTCCAGCCTCAAGCCTCGAGTCAAGCCTGCAGCCTCCAGCCTCAAGCCTCAACCCAAGCCTGCAGCCTACAGCTTCAAACCTCAACCCAAACCTGCAGCCTCCAGCCTCAAACCTCAACCCAAGCCTGCAACCTCTAGCCTCAAGCCTCAACCCAAGCCTGCAGCCTCCAGCCTCAAGCCTCAACATAAGCCTGCAGCCTCTAGCCTCAAGCCTCGAGTCAAGCATGCAAACTCTTTCCTCGTCTTGACCCAAGCCTGCAGCCTCCAGCCTTGACCCAAGCCTGCAGCCTCCAGCCTCGAACCAAGCCTGCCGCCTCCAGCCTCCACCCAAGCCTGCAGCCTCCAGCATCAAGCATCGACCTAAGCCTCAAGTCTCCAGCCTCGACCCAAGCCTGCAGCCTCCAGCCTCAAACCTCAACCCAAGCCTGCAACCTCTAGCCTCAAGCCTCAAACCAAGCCTGCAGCCTCCAGCCTCAAGCCTCAACCCAAGCCTGCAGCGTCTAGCCTCAAGCCTCGAGTCAAGCCTGCAAACTCTTTCCTCGTCTTGACCCAAGCCTGCAGCCTCCAGCCTTGACCCAAGCCTGCAGCCTCCAGCCTCGAACCAAGCCTGCCGCCTCCAGCCTCCACCCAAGCCTGCAGCCTCCAGCATCAAGCCTCGACCTAAGCCTCAAGCCTCCAGCCTCGACCCAAGCCTGCAGCCTCTAGCCTCAAGCCTTGAGTCAAGCCTGCAGCCTCCAGCCTCAAGCCTCAACCCAAGCCTGCAGACTCCAGCCTCCACCCAAGGCTGCAGCCTCCAGCCTCAAGCCTCGAGTCAAGCCTGCAGCCTCCAGCCTCGACCCAAGCCTGCAGCCTCCAGCCTCAAGCCTCGAGTCAAGCCTGCAGCCTCCAGACTCAAGCCTCAACCCAAGCCTGCAGCCTCCAGTTTCAAACCTCAACCCAAACCTGCAGCCTCCAGCCTCAAACCTCAACCCAAGCCTGCAACCTCTAGCCTCAAGCCTCAACCCAAGCCTGCAGCCTCCAGCCTCAAGCCTCAACCCAAGCCTGCAGCCTCTAGCCTCAAGCCTCAAGTCAAGCCTGCAAACTCTTTCCTCGTCTTGACCCAAGCCTGCAGCCTCCAGCCTTGACCCAAGCCTGCAGCCTCCAGCCTCGAACCAAGCCTGCCGCCTCCAGCCTCCACCCAAGCCTGCAGTCTCCAGCATCAAGCCTCGACCTAAGCCTCAAGCCTCCAGCCTCGACCCAAGCCTGCAGCCTCCAGCCTCAAGCCTCGAGTCAAGCCTCCAGCCTCCAGCCTCAAGCCTCAACCCAAGCCTGCATCCTCCAGCCTCAATACTCGACCCAAGCCTGCAGCCTCCAGCCTCAAGCCGCAACCCAAGCCTGCAGCCTCTAGCCTCAAGCCTCAACCTAAGCCTGCAGCCTCAAGCCTCAACCCAAGCCTGCAACCTCTAGCCTGAGTCCTCGACCTAAGCCTGCAGCCTCAAGCCTCAACCCAAGCCTGCAGCCTCTAGCCTCAAGCCTCAACCCAAGCCAGCAGCTTCTAGCCTCAAGCCTCGAGTCAAGCCTGCAGCCTCTAACCTCAAACCTCAACCCAAGCCTGCAGCCTCCAGCCTCAAGCCTCAACCCAAGCCAGCAGCTTCTAGCCTCAAGCCTCGAGTCAAGCCTGCAGCCTCTAACCTCAAACCTCAACCCAAGCCTGCAGCCTCTAGCCTCAAGCCTCGAGTCAAGCCTGCAGTCTCTAGACTCAAGCCTCGAGTCAAGCCTGCAGCTTCCAGTCTCAACCCAAGCCTGCAACCTCCAGCCTCCAGCCTCGACGCAAGCCTGCAGCCTCCAGCGTCGACCCAAGCCTGCCGCCTCCAGCCTCCACCCAAGCCTGCAGCCTCCAGACTCGAGTCAATCCTGCAGCCTCCAGCCTCAAGCCTCGACCTAAGCCTGCAGCCTCCAGCCTCGACCCAAGCCTGCAGCCTCCAGCCTCAAGCCTCGAGTCAAGCCTCCAGCCTCCAGCCTCAAGCCTCAACCCAAGCCTGCATCCTCTAGCCTCAAGCCTCAACCTAAGCCTGCAGCCTCCAGCCTCAAACCTCAAACAAGCCTGCAGCCTCTAGCCTCAAGCCTCAAGTCAAGCCTGCAGACTCCTTCCTCAAGTCTTGACCCAAGCCTGCAAACTCTAGCCTCAAGCCTCGACCTAAGACTGCAGCCTCCAGCCTCGACCCAAGCCTGCAGCCTTTAGCCTCAAGCCTTGAGTCAAGCCTGCAGCCTCCAGCCTCAAGCCTCAACCCAAGCCTGCAGCCTCCAGCCTCCAGCCAAGGCTGCAGCCTCCAGCCTCAAGCCTCGAGTCAAGCCTGCAGCCTCCAGACTCGACCCAAGCCTGCCGCCTCCAGCCTCCAGCCTCAAGCCTCGAGTCAAGCCTGCAGCCTCCAGCCTCAAGCCTCAACCCAAGCCTGCAGCCTACAGCCTCAAATCTCAACCCAAGCCTGCAGCCTCCAGCCTCAAGCCTCAACCCAAGCCTGCAGCCTACAGCCTCAAATCTCAACCCAAGCCTGCAGCCTCCAGCCTCAAGCCTCAACCCAAGCCTGCAGCCTCTAGCCTCAAGCCTCGAGTCAAGCCTGCAAACTCTTTCCTCAAGTCTTGACACAAGCCTGCAGCCTCTAGCCTCAAGCCTCGAGTCAAGCCTGCAGACTCTTTCCTCAAGCCTCAACCCAAGCCTGCAGCCTCCAGCCTCGACCCAAGCCTGCCGCCTCCAGCCTCCAGCCTCAAGCCTCGAGTCAAGCCTGCAGCCTCCAGCCTCAAGCCTCAACCCAAGCCTGCAGCCTACAGCCTCAAATCTCAACCCAAGCCTGCAGCCTCCAGCCTCAAGCCTCAACCCAAGCCTGCAGCCTCTAGCCTCAAGCCTCGAGTCAAGCCTGCAAACTCTTTCCTCAAGTCTTGACACAAGCCTGCAGCCTCTAGCCTCAAGCCTCGAGTCAAGCCTGCAGACTTTCCTCAAGCCTCAACCCAAGCCTGCAGCTTCCAGCCTCAAACCAAGCCTGCAACATCCAGCCTCCAGCCTCGACCCAAGACTGCAGCTCCAGCCTCGACCCAAGCCTGCAGCCTCCAGCCTCAAGCCTCAACCCAAGCCTGCAGCCTCCAGCCTCAAGCCTCAACCCAAGCCTGCAGCCTCTAGCCTCAAGCTTCAACTCAAGCCTGCAGCCTCCAGCCTCGAATCAAGCCTGCAGCCTCTAGGCTCAAGCCTCAACTCAAGCCTGCAGCCGCCAGCCTCATCAACCCAAGCTTGCAGCCTCTAGCCTCAAGCCTCAACCCAAGCCTGCAGCTTCCACCCTCAACCCAAGCCTGCAACCTCCAGTCTCCAGCCTCGACCCAAGCCTGCAGCCTCCGGCCGCGACCCAAGCCTGCAGCCTCCAGCCTCCACCCAAGCCTGCAGCCTCCAGCCTCTAGCCTCGAGTCAAGCCTGCAGCCTCCAGCCTCAAGCCTCAACTCAAGCCTGCAACCTCTAGCCTCAAGCCTTGACCCAAGCCTGCAGCCTCCAGCCTCGAACCAAGCCTGCCTCCTCAAGCCTTGACCCAAGCCTGCAGCCTCCATCCTCCACCCAAGCCTGCAGCCTCCAGCCTCGAACCAAGCCTGCCAACTCCAGCCTCCACCTAAGCCTGCAGCCTCCAGCCTCAAGCCTCGAGTCAAGCCTGCAGCCTCCAGCCTCAAGCCTCAACCCAAGCCTGCAGCCTCCAGCTTCAAACCTCAACCCAAACCTGCAGCCTCCAGCCTCAAACCTCAACCCAAGCCTGCAACCTCTAGCCTCAAGATCAACCCAAGCCTGCAGCCTCCAGCCTCAAGCCTCAACCCAAGCCTGCAGCCTCTAGCCTCAAGCCTCGAGTCAAGCCTGCAAACTCTTTCCTCGTCTTGACCCAAGCCTGCAGCCTCAAGCCTCGACCTCAGCCTCAAGCCTCCAGCCTCGACCCAAGCCTGCAGCCTCCAGCCTCAAGCCTCGAGTCAAGCCTCCAGCCTCCAGCCTCAAGCCTCAACCCAAGCCTGCAGCCTCCAGCCTCAAGCCGCAACCCAAGCCTGCACCGTCTAGCCTCAAGCCTCAACCAAAGCCTGCAGCCTCAAGCCTCAACCCAAGCCTGCAAACTCTAGCCTCAGGCCTCGAGCGAAGCCTGCAGCCTCAAGCCTCAACCCAAGCCTGCAGCCTCCAGCCTCTAGCCTCGAGTCAATCCTCCAGCCTCCAGCCTCAAGCCTCAACCCAAGCCTGCATCCTCTAGCCTCAAGCCTCGACCTAAGCCTGCAGCCTCCAGCCTCGAACCAAGCCTGCAGCCTCCAGCCTCAAGCCTCAAGTCAAGCCTGCAGACTCTTTCCTCAAGTCTTGACCCAAGCCTGCAACCTCTAGCCTCAAGCCTCGACCCAAGCCTGCAGCCTCCAGCCTCAAGCCTCAACCCAAGCCTGCAGCCTCTAGCCTCAAGCCTTGAGTCAAGCCTGCAAACTCTTTCCTCAAGTCTTTACACAAGCCTGCAGCCTCTAGCCTCAAGCCTCGAGTCAAGCCTGCAGACTCTTTCCTCAAGCCTCAACCCAAGCCTGCAGCTTCCAGCCTCAACCCAAGCCTGCAGCCTCCAGCCTCAAGCCTCAACACAAGCCTGCAGCCTCTAGACTCAAGCCTCAACCCAAGCCTGCAGCCTACAGCCTCAAGCCTCAACCCAAGCCTGCAGCCTCCAGACTCAGGCTTCAACTCAAGCCTGCAGCCTCCAGCCTCGAATCAAGCCTGCAGCCTCGAGGCTCAAGCCTCAACTCAAGCCTGCAGCTTCCAGCCTCCTCAAACCAAGCCTGCAGCCTCCAGCCTCCTCAACCCAAGCCTGCAGCCTCTAGCCTCAAGCCTCAACCCAAGACTGCAGCTTCCACCCTCAACCCAAGCCTGGAACCTCCAGCTTCCAGCCTCAACCCAAGCCTGCAGCCTCCTGCCGCGACCCAAGCCTGCAGCCTCCAGCCTCCAGCAAAGCCTGCAGCCTCAAGCCTCAAGCCTCGAGTCAAGCCTCCAGCCTCCAGCCTCAAGCCTCAAGCCTCGAGTCAAGCCTCCAGCCTCCAGCATCAAGCCTCAACCCAAGCCTGCATACTCTAGCCTCAAGCCTCGACCCAAGCCTGCAGCCTCCAGCCTCAAGCCGCAACCCAAGCCTGCACCCTCTAGCCTCAAGCCTCAACCTAAGCCTGCAGCCTCAAGCCTCAACCCAAGCCTGCAACCTCTAGCCTCAGGCCTCGAGCGAAGCCTGCAGCCTCAAGCCTCAACCCAAGCCTGCAGCCTCCAGCCTCAAGCCTCGAGTCAATCCTCCAGCCTCCAGCCTCAAGCCTCAACCCAAGCCTGCATCCTCTAGCCTCAAGCCTCGACCTAAGCCTGCAGCCTCCAGCCTCGACCCAAGCCTGCAGCCTCCAGCCTCAAGCCTCAACCCAAGCCTGCAGCCTCTAGCCTCAAGCCTCGAGTCAAGCCTGCAAACTCTTTCCTCAAGTCTTGACACAAGCCTGCAGCCTCCAGCCTCAAGCCTCGAGTCAAGCCTGCAGACTCTTTCCTCAAGCCTCAACCCAAGCCTGCAGCTTCCAGCCTCAACCCATGCCTGCAGCCTCCAGCCTCAAGCCTCAACACAAGCCTGCAGCCTCTAGACTCAAGCCTCAACCCAAGCCTGCAGCCTACAGCCTCAAGCCTCAACCCAAGCCTGCAGCCTACAGCCTCAAGCTTCAACTCAAGCCTGCAGCCTCCAGCCTCGAATCAAGCCTGCAGCCTCTATACTCAAGCCTCAACCCAAGCCTGCAGCCTACAGCCTCAAGCTTCAACTCAAGCCTGCAGCCTCCAGCCTACAGCCTCAAGCTTCAACTCAAGCCTGCAGCCTCCAGCCTCGAATCAAGCCTGCAGCCTCTAGGCTCAAGCCTCAACTCAAGCCTGCAGCCTCCAGCCTCCTCAACCCAAGCCTGCAGCCTCCAGCCTCCTCAACCCAAGCCTGCAGCCTCTAGCCTCAAGCCTCAACCCAAGACTGCAGCCTCCAGCCTCGACCCAAGCCTGCAGCCTCCAGCCTCAAGCCTCGAGTCAAGCCTCCAGCCTCCAGCCTCAAGCCTCAACCCAAGCCTGCAACCTCTAGCCTCAAGCCTCAAGCCTCGACCTAAGCCTGCAGCCTCCAGCCTCGACCCAAGCCTGCAGATTCTTTCCTCGTCTTGACCCAAGCCTGCAACCTCTAGCCTCAATCCTCGACCCAAGCCTGCTGCCTCCAGCCTCAAGCCTCAACCCAAGCCTTTAGCCTCTAGCCTCAAGCCTCGAGTCAAGCCTGCAAACTCTTTCCTCAAGTCTTGACCCAAGCCTGCAGACTCTAGCCTCAAACCTCGAGTCAAGCCTGCAGACTCTTTCCCCAAGCCTCAACCCAAGCCTGCAGCTTCCAGCCTCAACCCAAGCCTGCAACCTCCAGCCTCCAGCCTCGACCCAAGCCTGCAGCTCCAGCCTCGACCCAAGCCTGCATCCACCAGCCTCAAGCCTCAACCCAAGCCTGCAGCCTCCAGCCTCAAGCCTCAACCCAATCCTGCAGCTTCCAGCCTCAACCCAAGCCTGCAGCTTCCAGCCTCGACCCAAGCCTGCAGCTCCAGCCTCGACCCAAGCCTGCAGCCTCCAGCCTCAAGCCTCAACCCAGGCCTGCAACCTGTAGCCTCAAGCCTCGACCTAAGCCTGCAGCCTCCAGCCTCAAGCCTCAACCCAAGCCTGCAGCCTCTGGCCTCAAGCCTCGAGTCAAGCCTCCAGCCTCCAGCCTCTAGCCTCAACCCAAGCCTGCAACCTCTAGCCTCAAGCCTCGACCTAAGCCTGCAGCCTCCAGCCTCGACCCAAGCCTGCAGCCTCCAGCCTCAAGCCTCAACCCAAGCCTGCAGCCTCAAGCCTCAAACCAAGCCTGCAGCCTCTAGCCTCAACCCAAGCCTGCAGACTCTAGCCTCAAGCCTCAAGTCAAGCCTGCAGACTCTTTCCTCAAGCCTCGACCCAAGCCTACAGCTCCAGCCTCGACCCAAGCCTGCAGCCTCCAGCCTCAACCCAAGCCTGCAGCCTCCAGCCTCAAGCCTCAACCCAAGCCTGCAACCTCTAGCCTCAAGCCTCGACCAAAGCCTGCAGCCTCCAGCCTCAAGCCTCAACCCAAGCCTGTAGCCTCTAGCCTCAAGCCTTGAGTCAAGCCTGCAAACTCTTTCCTCAAGTCTTGAGCCAAGCCTGCAGCCTCTAGCCTCAAGCCTCGACTCAAGCCAGCAAACTCTTTCCTCAAGCCTCAACCCAAGCCTGCAGCTTCCAGCCTCAACCCAAGCCTGCAACCTCCAGCCTCCAGCCTCGACCCAAGCCTGCAGCCTGCCTCCTCCAGCCTCCACCCAAGCCTGCAGCCTCCAACCTCAAGCCTCGAGTCAAGCCTCCAGCCTCCAGCCTCAAGCCTCAACCCAAGCCTGCAGCCTCCTGCCTCAAGCCTCAACCCAAGCCTGCAGCCTTTAGCCTCGAGTCAAGCCTGCAAACTCTTTCCTCAAGTCTTGACCCAAGCCTGCAGCCTCTAGCCTCAAGCCTCGACTCAAGCCTGCAAACTCTTTCCTCAAGCCTCAACCCAAGCCTGCAGCTTCCAGCCTCAACCCAAGCCGGCAACCTCCAGCCTCCAGCCTCAACCCAAGCCTGCAGCCTCCAGCCTCAAGCCTCAACCCAAGCCTGCAGCTCCAGCCTCGACCCAAGCCTGCCACCTCCAGCCTCCACCCGACTGCAGCCTCCAGCCTCAAGCCTCGAGTCAAGCCTCCAGCCTCCAGCCTCAACCCAAGCCTGCAACCTCTAGCCTCAAGCCTCGACCTAAGCCTGCAGCCTCCAGCCTCAACCCAAGCCTGCAGCCTCTAGCCTCAAGCCTGAACCCAAGCCTGCAAACTGTAGCCTCCAGCCTCAACGCAAGCCTGCAGCCTCCAGCCTTGACACAAGCCTGCCGCATCCAGACTCCACCCAAGCCTGCGGCCTCCAGCCTCAAGCCTCGAGTCAAGCTTGCAGCCTCCAGCCTCAAGCCTCAACATGCCTGCAACCTGTAGCCTCAAGCCTCGACCTAAGCCTGCAGCCTCCAGCCTCAAGCCTCAACCCAAGCCTGCAGCCTCTAGCCTCAAGCCTCGACCCAAGCCTGCAGCTCCAGCCTCGACCCAAGCCTGCAGCCTCCAGCCTCAACCCAAACCTGCAGCCTCCAGCCTCAAGCCTCAACCCAAGCCTGCAGCCTCTAGCCTCAAGCCTCGAGTCAAGCCTGCAGACTCTTTCCTCAAGCCTCGACCCAAGCCTACAGCTCCAGCCTCGAACCAAGCCTGCAGCCTCCAGCCTCAAGCCTCAACCCAAGCGTGCAGCCTCCAGCCTCAAGCCTCAACCCAAGCCTGCAACCTGTAGCCTCCTGCCTCGACCCAAGCCTGCCGCCTCCAGCCTCCACCCAAGCCTGCAGCCTCCAGCCTCAAGCCTTGAGTCAAGCCTCCAGCCTCCAGCCTCAAGCCTCAACCCAAGCCTGCAACCTCTAGCCTCAAGCCTCAACCCAAGCCTGCAGCCTCCTGCCGCGACCCAAGCCTGCAGCCTCCAGCCTCCAGCAAAGCCTGCAGCCTCAAGCCTCAAGCCTCGAGTCAAGCCTCCAGCCTCCAGCCTCAAGCCTCAAGCCTCGAGTCAAGCCTCCAGCCTCCAGCATCAAGCCTCAACCCAAGCCTGCATACTCTAGCCTCAAGCCTCGACCCAAGCCTGCAGCCTCCAGCCTCAAGCCGCAACCCAAGCCTGCACCCTCTAGCCTCAAGCCTCAACCTAAGCCTGCAGCCTCAAGCCTCAACCCAAGCCTGCAACCTCTAGCCTCAGGCCTCGAGCGAAGCCTGCAGCCTCAAGCCTCAACCCAAGCCTGCAGCCTCCAGCCTCAAGCCTCGAGTCAATCCTCCAGCCTCCAGCCTCAAGCCTCAACCCAAGCCTGCATCCTCTAGCCTCAAGCCTCGACCTAAGCCTGCAGCCTCCAGCCTCGACCCAAGCCTGCAGCCTCCAGCCTCAAGCCTCAAGTCAAGCCTGCAGACTCTTTCCTCAAGTCTTGACCCAAGCCTGCAACCTCTAGCCTCAAGCCTCGACCCAAGCCTGCAGCCTCCAGCCTCAAGCCTCAACCCAAGCCTGCAGCCTCTAGCCTCAAGCCTCGAGTCAAGCCTGCAAACTCTTTCCTCAAGTCTTAACACAAGCCTGCAGCCTCCAGCCTCAAGCCTCGAGTCAAGCCTGCAGACTCTTTCCTCAAGCCTCAACCCAAGCCTGCAGCTTCCAGCCTCAACCCATGCCTGCAGCCTCCAGCCTCAAGCCTCAACACAAGCCTGCAGCCTCTAGACTCAAGCCTCAACCCAAGCCTGCAGCCTACAGCCTCAAGCCTCAACCCAAGCCTGCAGCCTACAGCCTCAAGCTTCAACTCAAGCCTGCAGCCTCCAGCCTCGAATCAAGCCTGCAGCCTCTATACTCAAGCCTCAACCCAAGCCTGCAGCCTACAGCCTCAAGCTTCAACTCAAGCCTGCAGCCTCCAGCCTACAGCCTCAAGCTTCAACTCAAGCCTGCAGCCTCCAGCCTCGAATCAAGCCTGCAGCCTCTAGGCTCAAGCCTCAACTCAAGCCTGCAGCCTCCAGCCTCCTCAACCCAAGCCTGCAGCCTCCAGCCTCCTCAACCCAAGCCTGCAGCCTCTAGCCTCAAGCCTCAACCCAAGACTGCAGCCTCCAGCCTCGACCCAAGCCTGCAGCCTCCAGCCTCAAGCCTCGAGTCAAGCCTCCAGCCTCCAGCCTCAAGCCTCAACCCAAGCCTGCAACCTCTAGCCTCAAGCCTCAAGCCTCGACCTAAGCCTGCAGCCTCCAGCCTCGACCCAAGCCTGCAGATTCTTTCCTCGTCTTGACCCAAGCCTGCAACCTCTAGCCTCAATCCTCGACCCAAGCCTGCTGCCTCCAGCCTCAAGCCTCAACCCAAGCCTTTAGCCTCTAGCCTCAAGCCTCGAGTCAAGCCTGCAAACTCTTTCCTCAAGTCTTGACCCAAGCCTGCAGACTCTAGCCTCAAACCTCGAGTCAAGCCTGCAGACTCTTTCCCCAAGCCTCAACCCAAGCCTGCAACCTCCAGCCTCCAGCCTCGACCCAAGCCTGCAGCTCCAGCCTCGACCCAAGCCTGCATCCACCAGCCTCAAGCCTCAACCCAAGCCTGCAGCCTCCAGCCTCAAGCCTCAACCCAATCCTGCAGCTTCCAGCCTCAACCCAAGCCTGCAGCTTCCAGCCTCGACCCAAGCCTGCAGCTCCAGCCTCGACCCAAGCCTGCAGCCTCCAGCCTCAAGCCTCAACCCAGGCCTGCAACCTGTAGCCTCAAGCCTCGACCTAAGCCTGCAGCCTCCAGCCTCAAGCCTCAACCCAAGCCTGCAGCCTCTGGCCTCAAGCCTCGAGTCAAGCCTCCAGCCTCCAGCCTCTAGCCTCAACCCAAGCCTGCAACCTCTAGCCTCAAGCCTCGACCTAAGCCTGCAGCCTCCAGCCTCGACCCAAGCCTGCAGCCTCCAGCCTCAAGCCTCAACCCAAGCCTGCAGCCTCAAGCCTCAAACCAAGCCTGCAGCCTCTAGCCTCAACCCAAGCCTGCAGACTCTAGCCTCAAGCCTCGAGTCAAGCCTGCAGACTCTTTCCTCAAGCCTCGACCCAAGCCTACAGCTCCAGCCTCGACCCAAGCCTGCAGCCTCCAGCCTCAACCCAAGCCTGCAGCCTCCAGCCTCAAGCCTCAACCCAAGCCTGCAACCTCTAGCCTCAAGCCTTGACCAAAGCCTGCAGCCTCCAGCCTCAAGCCTCAACCCAAGCCTGTAGCCTCTAGCCTCAAGCCTTGAGTCAAGCCTGCAAACTCTTTCCTCAAGTCTTGAGCCAAGCCTGCAGCCTCTAGCCTCAAGCCTCGACTCAAGCCAGCAAACTCTTTCCTCAAGCCTCAACCCAAGCCTGCAGCTTCCAGCCTCAACCCAAGCCTGCAACCTCCAGCCTCCAGCCTCGACCCAAGCCTGCAGCCTGCCTCCTCCAGCCTCCACCCAAGCCTGCAGCCTCCAACCTCAAGCCTCGAGTCAAGCCTCCAGCCTCCAGCCTCAAGCCTCAACCCAAGCCTGCAGCCTCCTGCCTCAAGCCTCAACCCAAGCCTGCAGCCTTTAGCCTCGAGTCAAGCCTGCAAACTCTTTCCTCAAGTCTTGACCCAAGCCTGCAGCCTCTAGCCTCAAGCCACGACTCAAGCCTGCAAACTCTTTCCTCAAGCCTCAACCCAAGCCTGCAGCTTCCAGCCTCAACCCAAGCCGGCAACCTCCAGCCTCCAGCCTCAACCCAAGCCTGCAGCCTCCAGCCTCAAGCCTCAACCCAAGCCTGCAGCTCCAGCCTCGACCCAAGCCTGCCACCTCCAGCCTCCACCCGACTGCAGCCTCCAGCCTCAAGCCTCGAGTCAAGCCTCCAGCCTCCAGCCTCAAGCCTCAACCCAAGCCTGCAACCTCTAGCCTCAAGCCTCGACCTAAGCCTGCAGCCTCCAGCCTCAACCCAAGCCTGCAGCCTCCTGCCTCAAGCCTCAACCCAAGCCTGCAGCCTTTAGCCTCGAGTCAAGCCTGCAAACTCTTTCCTCAAGTCTTGACCCAAGCCTGCAGCCTCTAGCCTCAAGCCACGACTCAAGCCTGCAAACTCTTTCCTCAAGCCTCAACCCAAGCCTGCAGCTTCCAGCCTCAACCCAAGCCGGCAACCTCCAGCCTCCAGCCTCAACCCAAGCCTGCAGCCTCCAGCCTCAAGCCTCAACCCAAGCCTGCAGCTCCAGCCTCGACCCAAGCCTGCCACCTCCAGCCTCCACCCGACTGCAGCCTCCAGCCTCAAGCCTCGAGTCAAGCCTCCAGCCTCCAGCCTCAAGCCTCAACCCAAGCCTGCAACCTCTAGCCTCAAGCCTTGACCAAAGCCTGCAGCCTCCAGCCTCAAGCCTCAACCCAAGCCTGTAGCCTCTAGCCTCAAGCCTTGAGTCAAGCCTGCAAACTCTTTCCTCAAGTCTTGAGCCAAGCCTGCAGCCTCTAGCCTCAAGCCTCGACTCAAGCCAGCAAACTCTTTCCTCAAGCCTCAACCCAAGCCTGCAGCTTCCAGCCTCAACCCAAGCCTGCAACCTCCAGCCTCCAGCCTCGACCCAAGCCTGCAGCCTGCCTCCTCCAGCCTCCACCCAAGCCTGCAGCCTCCAACCTCAAGCCTCGAGTCAAGCCTCCAGCCTCCAGCCTCAAGCCTCAACCCAAGCCTGCAGCCTCCTGCCTCAAGCCTCAACCCAAGCCTGCAGCCTTTAGCCTCGAGTCAAGCCTGCAAACTCTTTCCTCAAGTCTTGACCCAAGCCTGCAGCCTCTAGCCTCAAGCCACGACTCAAGCCTGCAAACTCTTTCCTCAAGCCTCAACCCAAGCCTGCAGCTTCCAGCCTCAACCCAAGCCGGCAACCTCCAGCCTCCAGCCTCAACCCAAGCCTGCAGCCTCCAGCCTCAAGCCTCAACCCAAGCCTGCAGCTCCAGCCTCGACCCAAGCCTGCCACCTCCAGCCTCCACCCGACTGCAGCCTCCAGCCTCAAGCCTCGAGTCAAGCCTCCAGCCTCCAGCCTCAAGCCTCAACCCAAGCCTGCAACCTCTAGCCTCAAGCCTCGACCTAAGCCTGCAGCCTCCAGCCTCAACCCAAGCCTGCAGCCTCCTGCCTCAAGCCTCAACCCAAGCCTGCAGCCTTTAGCCTCGAGTCAAGCCTGCAAACTCTTTCCTCAAGTCTTGACCCAAGCCTGCAGCCTCTAGCCTCAAGCCACGACTCAAGCCTGCAAACTCTTTCCTCAAGCCTCAACCCAAGCCTGCAGCTTCCAGCCTCAACCCAAGCCGGCAACCTCCAGCCTCCAGCCTCAACCCAAGCCTGCAGCCTCCAGCCTCAAGCCTCAACCCAAGCCTGCAGCTCCAGCCTCGACCCAAGCCTGCCACCTCCAGCCTCCACCCGACTGCAGCCTCCAGCCTCAAGCCTCGAGTCAAGCCTCCAGCCTCCAGCCTCAAGCCTCAACCCAAGCCTGCAACCTCTAGCCTCAAGCCTCGACCTAAGCCTGCAGCCTCCAGCCTCAACCCAAGCCTGCAGCCTCTAGCCTCAAGCCTGAACCCAAGCCTGCAAACTGTAGCCTCCAGCCTCAACGCAAGCCTGCAGCCTCCAGCCTTGACACAAGCCTGCCGCATCCAGACTCCACCCAAGCCTGCGGCCTCCAGCCTCAAGCCTCGAGTCAAGCTTGCAGCCTCCAGCCTCAAGCCTCAACATGCCTGCAACCTGTAGCCTCAAGCCTCGACCTAAGCCTGCATCCTCCAGCCTCAAGCCTCAACCCAAGCCTGCAGCCTCTAGCCTCAAGCCTCGACCCAAGCCTGCAGCTCCAGCCTCGACCCAAGCCTGCAGCCTCCAGCCTCAACCCAAGCCTGCAGCCTCCAGCCTCAAGCCTCAACCCAAGCCTGCAGCCTCTAGCCTCAAGCCTCGAGTCAAGCCTGCAGACTCTTTCCTCAAGCCTCGACCCAAGCCTACAGCTCCAGCCTCGAACCAAGCCTGCAGCCTCCAGCCTCAAGCCTCAACCCAAGCGTGCAGCCTCCAGCCTCAAGCCTCAACCCAAGCCTGCAACCTGTAGCCTCCTGCCTCGATCCAAGCCTGCCGCCTCCAGCCTCCACCCAAGCCTGCAGCCTCCAGCCTCAAGCCTTGAGTCAAGCCTCCAGCCTCCAGCCTCAAGCCTCAACCCAAGCCTGCAACCTCTAGCCTCAAGCCTCAACCTAAGCCTGCAGCCTCCAGCCTCGACCCAAGCCTGCAGCCTCCAGCCTCAAGCCTCAACCCAAGCCTGCAGCCTCTAGCCTCAAGCCTCAAGTCAAGCCTGCAGACTCTTTCCTCAAGCCTCGACCCAAGCCTGCAGCCTCAAGCCTCAACCCAAGCCTGCAACCTCTAGCCTCAAGCCTCGACCTAAGCCTGCAGCCTCCAGCCTCGACCCAAGCGTGCAGCCTCCAGCCTCAAGCCTCAACCCAAGCATGCAGACTCTTTCCTCAAGCCTCAACCCAAGCCTGCAACCTCTAGCCTCAAGCCTCGACCTAAGTCTGCAGCCTACAGCCTCGACCCAAGCCTGCAGCCTCCAGCCTCGACCCTAGCCTGCCGCCTCCAGCCTCCACCCAAGCCTGCAGACTCCAACCTCAAGCCTCGAGTCAAGCCTGCAGCCTCCAGCCTCAAGCCTCAACCCAAGCCTTCAACCTCTAGCCTCAAGCCTCGACCTAAGCCTGCAGCCTCCAGCCTCGACCCAAGCCTGCAGCCTCTAGCCTCAAGCCTTGACCTAAGCCTGCAGCCTGCAGCCTCAAGCCTCAACCCAAGCCTGCAACCTCTAGCCTCAAGCCTCGACCTAAGCCTGCAGCCTCAAGCCTCAACCCAAGCCGGCAGCCTCTAGCCTAAAGCCTCAACCCAAGCCTGCAGCCTCTAGCCTCAAACCTCGAGTCAAGCCTGCAACCTCTAGCCTCAAGCCTCAACCCAATCCTGCAGACTCTTTCCTCAAGTCTTGACCCAAGCCTGCAGTCTCCAGCCTCAAGCGTCAACCCAAGCCTGCATCATCCAGCCTCAAGCCTCAACCCAAGCCTGCAGCCTCTAGCCTCAAGCCTCGAGTCAAGCCTGCAAACTCTTTCCTCAAGTCTTGACCCAAGCCTGCACACTCTAGCCTCAAACCTCGAGTCAAGCCTGCAGACTCTTTCCCCAAGCCTCAACCCAAGCCTGCAACCTCCAGCCTCCAGCCTCGACCCAAGCCTGCAGCTCCAGCCTCGACCCAAGCCTGCATCCACCAGCCTCAAGCCTCAACCCAAGCCTGCAGCCTCCAGCCTCAAGCCTCAACCCAATCCTGCAGCTTCCAGCCTCAACCCAAGCCTGCAGCTTCCAGCCTCGACCCAAGCCTGCAGCTCCAGCCTCGACCCAAGCCTGCAGCCTCCAGCCTCAAGCCTCAACCCAAGCCTGCAGCCTCTAGCCTCAAGCCTCGAGTCAAGCCTGCAAACTCTTTCCTCAAGTCATGAACCAAGCCTGCAACTTCTAGCCTCAAGCCTCAACCCAAACTTGCAGCTTCCAGCCTCAACCCAAGCCTGCAACCTCCAGCCTCCAGCCTCGACGCAAGCCTGCAGCCTCCAGCCTCGACCCAAGCATGCCGCCTCCAGCCTCCACCCAAGCCTGCAGCGTCCAGCCTCAAGCCTCGAGTCAAGCCTCCAGCCTCCAGCCTCAAGCCTCAACCCAAGCCTGCAACCTCAAGCCTCGACCTAAGCCTGCAGCCTCCAGCCTCGACCCAAGCCTGCAGCCTCCAGCCTCAAGCCTCAACCCAAGCCTGCAGCCTCTAGACTCAAGCCTTGACCCAAGCCTGCAGCCTCTAGCCTCAAGCCACAAGTCAAGCCTGCAGACTCTTTCCTCAAGTCTTGACCCAAGCCTGCAACCTCTAGCCTCAAGCCTCGACCCAAGCCTGCAGCCTCCATCCTCAAGCCTCAACCCAAGCCTGCAGCCTCTAGCCTCAAGCCTCGAGTCAAGCCTGCAAACTCTTTCCTCAAGTCTTGACACAAGCCTGCAGCCTCTAACCTCAAGACTCGAGTCAAGCCTGCAGACTCTTTCCTCAAGCCTCAACCCAAGCTTACAGCTTCCAGCCTCAACCCAAGCCTGCAACCTCCAGCCTCCAGCCTCGACACAAGCCTGCAGCTCCAGCCTCGACCCAAGCCTGCAGCCTCCATCCTCAAGCCTCAACCCAAGCCTGCAGCCTCTAGCCTCAAGCCTCGACCCAAGCCTGCAGCTCCAGCCTCGACCCAAGCCTGCAGACTCCATCCTCAAGCCTCAACCCAAGCCTGCAGCCTCCAGCCTCAAGCCTCAACACAAGCCTGCAACCTCCAGCCTCAAGCCTCAACACAAGCCTGCAACCTGTAGCCTCAAGTCTCGACCTAAGCCTGCAGCCTCCAGCCTCAAGCCTCAACCCAAGCCTGCAGCCTCTAGCCTCAAGCCTCAACCCAAGCCTGCAGCCTCTAGCCTCAAGCCTCGAGTCAAGCCTGCAGGTCCAGCCTCGACCCAAGCCTGCAGCCTCCAGCCTCAAGCCTCAACCCAAGCCTGCAGCTTCTAGCCTCAAGCCTCGAGTCAAGCCTGCAACCTCTAGCCTCAAGCCTCGACCTAAGCCTGCAGCCTCAAGCCTCAAACCTCATCCCAAGCCTGCAGCCTCCAGACTCAAGCCTCGACCTAAGCCTGCAGCCTCCAGCCTCGACTCAAGCCTGCAGCCTACAGCCTCAAGCCTCAACCCAAGCCTGCAGCCTCTAGCCTCAAGCCTCGAGTCAAGCCTGCAGACTCTTTCCTCAAGTCTTGACCCAAGCCTGCAACCTCTAGCCTCAAGTCTCGACCCAAGCCTGCAGCCTCCAGCCTCAAACCTCAACCCAAACCTGCAACCTCTAGCCTCAAGACTCGAACTAAGCCTGCAGCCTCCAGCCTCGACCCAAGCGTGCAGCCTCCAGCCTCAAGCCTCAACCCAAGCCTGCAGCCTCTAGCCTCAAGCCTCTAGTCAAGCCTGCAGACGCTTTCCTCAAGCCTCAACCCAAGCCTGCAACCTCTAGCCTCAAGCCTCGACCTAAGTCTGCAGCCTACAGCCTCGACCCAAGCCTGCAGCCTCCAGCCTCAACCCTAGCCTGCCGACTCCAGCCTCCACCCAAGCCTGCAGACTCCAGCCTCAAGCCTCGACTCAAGCCTGCAGCCTCCAGCCTCAAGCCTCAACCCAAGCCTTCAACCTCTAGACTCATGCCTCGACCTAAGCCTGCAGCCTCCAGCCTCGACCCAAGCCTGCATCCTCTAGCCTCAAGCCTTGACCTAAGCCTGCAGCCTGCAGCCTCAAGCCTCAACCCAAGCCTGCAACCTCTAGCCTCAAGCCTCGACCTAAGCCTGCAGCCTCAAGCCTCAACCCAAGCCGGCAGCCTCTAGCCTCAAGACTCAACCAAGCCTGCAGCTTCTAGCCTCAAGCCTTGAGTCAAGCCTGCAAACTCTTTCCTCAAGTCTTGACCCAAGCCTGCAGCCTCTAGCCTCAAGCCTCGAGTCAAGCCTGCAGACTCTTTCCTCAAGTCATGAACCAAGCCTGCAAATTCTAGCCTCAAGGCTCAACCCAAACTTGCAGCTTCCAGCCTCAACCCAAGCCTGCAACCTCCAGCCTCCAGCCTCGACGCAAGCCTGCAGGCTCCAGCCTCGACCCAAGCATACCGCCTCCAGCCTCCACCCAAACCTGCAGCGTCCAGCCTCCAGCCTCAAGCCTCAACCCAAGCCTGCAACCTCAAGCCTCGACCTAAGCCTGCAGCCTCCAGCCTCGACCCAAGCCTGCAGCCTCCAGCCTCGACCCAAGCCTGCAGCCTCCAGCCTCAAGCCTCAACCCAAGCCTGCAGCCTCTAGCCTCAAGCCTTGACCCAAGCCTGCAGCCTCTAGCCTCAAGCCACAAGTCAAGCCTGCAGACTTTTTCCTCAAGTCTTGACCCAAGCCTGCAGCCTCTAGCCTCAAGCCTCGAGTCATGCCTGCAGACTCTTTCCTCAAGCCTCGACCCAAGACTGCAGGTCCAGCCTCGACCCAAGCCTGCAGCCTCCAGCCTCAAGCCTCAACCCAAGCCTGCAGCCTCCAGCCTCAAGCCTCAACCCAAGCCTGCAGCCTCTAGCCTCAAGCCTCGAGTCAAGCCTGCAGACTCTTTCCTCAAGCCTCGACCCAAGCCTGCAGCTCCAGGCTCGACCCTAGCCTGCAGCCTCCAGCCTCAAGCCTCAAACCAAGCCTGCAGCCTCCAGCCTCAAGCCTCAACCCAAGCCTGCAACCTGTAGCCTCCAGCCTCGACGCAAGCCTGCAGCCTCCAGCCTCGACCCAAGCCTGCCGCCTCCAGCCTCCACCCAAGCCTGCAGCCTCCAGCCTCATGCCTCCAGCCTCCAGCCTCAAGCCTCAACCCAAGCCTGCAACCTCTAGCGTCAAGCCTCGACCCAAGCCTGCAGCCTCCAGCCTCGACCCTAGCCTGCCGCCTCCAGCCTCCACCCAAGCCTGCAGACTCCAGCCTCAAGCCTCGAGTCAAGCCTGCAGCCTCCAGCCTCAATCCTCAACCCAAGCCTTCAACCTCTAGCCTCAAGCCTCAACCCAAGCCTGCAGCTTCTAGCCTCAAGCCTCGAGTCAAGCCTGCAACCTCTAGCCTCAAGCCTCGACCTAAGCCTGCAGCCTCAAGCCTCAAACCTCATCCCAAGCCTGCAGCCTCCAGACTCAAGCCTCGACCTAAGCCTGCAGCCTCCAGCCTCGACTCAAGCCTGCAGCCTACAGCCTCAAGCCTCAACCCAAGCCTGCAGCCTCTAGCCTCAAGCCTCGAGTCAAGCCTGCAGACTCTTTCCTCAAGTCTTGACCCAAGCCTGCAACCTCTAGCCTCAAGTCTCGACCCAAGCCTGCAGCCTCCAGCCTCAAACCTCAACCCAAACCTGCAACCTCTAGCCTCAAGACTCGAACTAAGCCTGCAGCCTCCAGCCTCGACCCAAGCGTGCAGCCTCCAGCCTCAAGCCTCAACCCAAGCCTGCAGCCTCTAGCCTCAAGCCTCTAGTCAAGCCTGCAGACGCTTTCCTCAAGCCTCAACCCAAGCCTGCAACCTCTAGCCTCAAGCCTCGACCTAAGTCTGCAGCCTACAGCCTCGACCCAAGCCTGCAGCCTCCAGCCTCAACCCTAGCCTGCCGACTCCAGCCTCCACCCAAGCCTGCAGACTCCAGCCTCAAGCCTCGACTCAAGCCTGCAGCCTCCAGCCTCAAGCCTCAACCCAAGCCTTCAACCTCTAGACTCATGCCTCGACCTAAGCCTGCAGCCTCCAGCCTCGACCCAAGCCTGCATCCTCTAGCCTCAAGCCTTGACCTAAGCCTGCAGCCTGCAGCCTCAAGCCTCAACCCAAGCCTGCAACCTCTAGCCTAAAGCCTCGACCTAAGCCTGCAGCCTCAAGCCTCAACCCAAGCCGGCAGCCTCTAGCCTCAAGACTCAACCAAGCCTGCAGCTTCTAGCCTCAAGCCTTGAGTCAAGCCTGCAAACTCTTTCCTCAAGTCTTGACCCAAGCCTGCAGCCTCTAGCCTCAAGCCTCGAGTCAAGCCTGCAGACTCTTTCCTCAAGTCATGAACCAAGCCTGCAAATTCTAGCCTCAAGGCTCAACCCAAACTTGCAGCTTCCAGCCTCAACCCAAGCCTGCAACCTCCAGCCTCCAGCCTCGACGCAAGCCTGCAGGCTCCAGCCTCGACCCAAGCATACCGCCTCCAGCCTCCACCCAAACCTGCAGCGTCCAGCCTCCAGCCTCAAGCCTCAACCCAAGCCTGCAACCTCAAGCCTCGACCTAAGCCTGCAGCCTCCAGCCTCGACCCAAGCCTGCAGCCTCCAGCCTCGACCCAAGCCTGCAGCCTCCAGCCTCAAGCCTCAACCCAAGCCTGCAGCCTCTAGCCTCAAGCCTTGACCCAAGCCTGCAGCCTCTAGCCTCAAGCCACAAGTCAAGCCTGCAGACTTTTTCCTCAAGTCTTGACCCAAGCCTGCAGCCTCTAGCCTCAAGCCTCGAGTCATGCCTGCAGACTCTTTCCTCAAGCCTCGACCCAAGACTGCAGGTCCAGCCTCGACCCAAGCCTGCAGCCTCCAGCCTCAAGCCTCAACCCAAGCCTGCAGCCTCCAGCCTCAAGCCTCAACCCAAGCCTGCAGCCTCTAGCCTCAAGCCTCGAGTCAAGCCTGCAGACTCTTTCCTCAAGCCTCGACCCAAGCCTGCAGCTCCAGGCTCGACCCTAGCCTGCAGCCTCCAGCCTCAAGCCTCAAACCAAGCCTGCAGCCTCCAGCCTCAAGCCTCAACCCAAGCCTGCAACCTGTAGCCTCCAGCCTCGACGCAAGCCTGCAGCCTCCAGCCTCGACCCAAGCCTGCCGCCTCCAGCCTCCACCCAAGCCTGCAGCCTCCAGCCTCATGCCTCCAGCCTCCAGCCTCAAGCCTCAACCCAAGCCTGCAACCTCTAGCGTCAAGCCTCGACCCAAGCTTGCAGCCTCCAGCCTCGACCCTAGCCTGCCGCCTCCAGCCTCCACCCAAGCCTGCAGACTCCAGCCTCAAGCCTCGAGTCAAGCCTGCAGCCTCCAGCCTCAATCCTCAACCCAAGCCTTCAACCTCTAGCCTCAAGCCTCAACCCAAGCCTGCAGCTTCTAGCCTCAAGCCTCGAGTCAAGCCTGCAACCTCTAGCCTCAAGCCTCGACCTAAGCCTGCAGCCTCAAGCCTCAAACCTCATCCCAAGCCTGCAGCCTCCAGACTCAAGCCTCGACCTAAGCCTGCAGCCTCCAGCCTCGACTCAAGCCTGCAGCCTACAGCCTCAAGCCTCAACCCAAGCCTGCAGCCTCTAGCCTCAAGCCTCGAGTCAAGCCTGCAGACTCTTTCCTCAAGTCTTGACCCAAGACTGCAACCTCTAGCCTCAAGTCTCGACCCAAGCCTGCAGCCTCCAGCCTCAAACCTCAACCCAAACCTGCAACCTCTAGCCTCAAGACTCGAACTAAGCCTGCAGCCTCCAGCCTCGACCCAAGCGTGCAGCCTCCAGCCTCAAGCCTCAACCCAAGCCTGCAGCCTCTAGCCTCAAGCCTCTAGTCAAGCCTGCAGACGCTTTCCTCAAGCCTCAACCCAAGCCTGCAACCTCTAGCCTCAAGCCTCGACCTAAGTCTGCAGCCTACAGCCTCGACCCAAGCCTGCAGCCTCCAGCCTCAACCCTAGCCTGCCGACTCCAGCCTCCACCCAAGCCTGCAGACTCCAGCCTCAAGCCTCGACTCAAGCCTGCAGCCTCCAGCCTCAAGCCTCAACCCAAGCCTTCAACCTCTAGACTCATGCCTCGACCTAAGCCTGCAGCCTCCAGCCTCGACCCAAGCCTGCATCCTCTAGCCTCAAGCCTTGACCTAAGCCTGCAGCCTGCAGCCTCAAGCCTCAACCCAAGCCTGCAACCTCTAGCCTAAAGCCTCGACCTAAGCCTGCAGCCTCAAGCCTCAACCCAAGCCGGCAGCCTCTAGCCTCAAGACTCAACCAAGCCTGCAGCTTCTAGCCTCAAGCCTTGAGTCAAGCCTGCAAACTCTTTCCTCAAGTCTTGACCCAAGCCTGCAGCCTCTAGCCTCAAGCCTCGAGTCAAGCCTGCAGACTCTTTCCTCAAGTCATGAACCAAGCCTGCAAATTCTAGCCTCAAGGCTCAACCCAAACTTGCAGATTCCAGCCTCAACCCAAGCCTGCAACCTCCAGCCTCCAGCCTCGACGCAAGCCTGCAGGCTCCAGCCTCGACCCAAGCATGCCGCCTCCAGCCTCCACCCAAACCTGCAGCGTCCAGCCTCCAGCCTCAAGCCTCAACCCAAGCCTGCAACCTCAAGCCTCGACCTAAGCCTGCAGCCTCCAGCCTCGACCCAAGCCTGCAGCCTCCAGCCTCGACCCAAGCCTGCAGCCTCCAGCCTCAAGCCTCAACCCAAGCCTGCAGCCTCTAGCCTCAAGCCTTGACCCAAGCCTGCAGCCTCTAGCCTCAAGCCACAAGTCAAGCCTGCAGACTTTTTCCTCAAGTCTTGACCCAAGCCTGCAGCCTCTAGCCTCAAGCCTCGAGTCATGCCTGCAGACTCTTTCCTCAAGCCTCGACCCAAGACTGCAGGTCCAGCCTCGACCCAAGCCTGCAGCCTCCAGCCTCAAGCCTCAACCCAAGCCTGCAGCCTCCAGCCTCAAGCCTCAACCCAAGCCTGCAGCCTCTAGCCTCAAGCCTCGAGTCAAGCCTGCAGACTCTTTCCTCAAGCCTCGACCCAAGCCTGCAGCTCCAGGCTCGACCCTAGCCTGCAGCCTCCAGCCTCAAGCCTCAAACCAAGCCTGCAGCCTCCAGCCTCAAGCCTCAACCCAAGCCTGCAACCTGTAGCCTCCAGCCTCGACGCAAGCCTGCAGCCTCCAGCCTCGACCCAAGCCTGCCGCCTCCAGCCTCCACCCAAGCCTGCAGCCTCCAGCCTCATGCCTCCAGCCTCCAGCCTCAAGCCTCAACCCAAGCCTGCAACCTCTAGCGTCAAGCCTCGACCCAAGCCTGCAGCCTCCAGCCTCGACCCTAGCCTGCCGCCTCCAGCCTCCACCCAAGCCTGCAGACTCCAGCCTCAAGCCTCGAGTCAAGCCTGCAGCCTCCAGCCTCAATCCTCAACCCAAGCCTTCAACCTCTAGCCTCAAGCCTCGACCTAAGACTGCAGCCTACAGCCTCGACCCAAGCCTGCAGCCTCTAGCCTCAAGCCTTGACCTAAGCCTGCAGCCTGCAGCCTCAAGCGTCAACCCAAGCCTGCAGCCTCCAGCCTCAAGCCTCAACCCAAGCCTGCAGCCTCTAGCCTCAAGCCTCGAGTCAAGCCTGCAAACTCTTTCCTCAAGTCTTGACCCAAGCCTGCAGCCTCTAGCCTCAAGCCTCGAGTCAAGCCTGCAGACTATTTCCTCAAGTCATGAACCAAGCCTGCAACTTCTAGCCTCAAGCCTCAACCCAAACTTGCAGCTTCCAGCCTCAACCCAAGCCTGCAACCTCCAGCCTCCAGCCTCGACGCAAACCTGCAGCCTCCAGCCTCGACCCAAGCATGCCGCCTCCAGCCTCCACCCAAGCCTGCAGCTGCCAGCCTCAAGCATCGAGTCAAGCCTCCAGCCTCCAGCCTCAAGCCTCAACCCAAGCCTGCAACCTCAAGCCTCGACCTAAGCCTGCAGACTCCAGCCTCGACCCAAGCCTGCAGCCTCCAGCCTCAAGCCTCAACCCAAGCCTGCAGCCTCTAGCCTCAAGCCTTGACCCAAGCCTGCACCCTCTAGACTCAAGCCACAAGTCAAGCCAGCAGACTCTTTCCTCAAGTCTTGACCCAAGCCTGCAACCTCTAGCCTCAAGCCTCAACCCAAGCCTGCAGCCTCCAGCCTCAAGCCTCAACCCAAGCCTGCAGCCTCTAGCCTCAAGCCTCGAGTCAAGCCTGCAAACTCTTTCCTCAAGTCTTGACACAAGCCTGCAGCCTCTAACCTCAAGCCTCGAGTCAAGCCTGCAGACTATTTCCTCAAGCCTCAACCCAAGCTTGCAGCTTCCACCCTCAACCCAAGCCTGCAACCTCCAGCCTCTAGCCTCGACCCAAGCCTGCAGCCTCTAGCCTCAAGCCTCAACCCAAGCCTGCAGCCTCTAGCCTCAAGCCTCGAACCAAGCCTGCAGCTCCAGCCTCGACCCAAGCCTGCAGCCTCCATCCTCAAGCCTCAACCCAAGCCTGCAGCCTCCAGCCTCAAGCCTCAACACAAGCCTGCAACCTGTAGCCTCAAGTCTCGACCTAAGCCTGCAGCCTCCAGCCTCAAGCCTCAACACAAGCCTGCAGCCTCTAGCCTCAAGCCTCAACCCAAGCCTGCAGTCTCTAGCCTCAAGCCTCGATTCAAGCCTGCAGACTCTTTCCTCAAGCCTCGACCCAAGCCTGCAGGTCCAGCCTCGACCCAAGCCTGCAGCCTCCAGCCTCAAGCCTCAACCCAAGCCTGCAGCCTCCAGCCTCAAGCCTCAACCCAAGCCTGCAGCCTCTAGCCTCAAGCCTCGAGTCAAGCC
Source organism: Hemitrygon akajei (assembly GCF_048418815.1). Classification (NCBI taxonomy): domain Eukaryota; kingdom Metazoa; phylum Chordata; class Chondrichthyes; order Myliobatiformes; family Dasyatidae; genus Hemitrygon; species Hemitrygon akajei. Next base: position 92,973,769 of record NC_133135.1, read on the forward strand.
TGCAGACTCTTTCCTCAAGCCTCGACCCAAGCCTGAAGCCTCCAGCCTCAAGCCTCAAACCAAGCCGGCAGCCTCCAGCCTCAAGCCTCAAACCAAGCCTGCAACCTGTAGCCTCCAGCCTCGACGCAAGCCTGCAGCCTCCAGCCTCAAGCCTCCAGCCTCCAGCCTCAAGCCTCAACCCAAGCCTGCAACCTCTAGCCTCAAGCCTCGACCTAAGCCTGCAGCCTCCAGCCTCGACCCAATCCTGCAGCCTCCAGCCTCAAGCCTCAACCCAAGCCTGCAGACTCTTTCCTCAAGCCTTGACCCAAGCCTGCAACCTCTAGCCTCAAGCCTCGACCCAAGCCTGCAGCCTCCAGCCTCAACCCAAGCCTGCAGCCTCTAGCCTCAAGCCTCGACTCAAGCCTGCAAACTCTTTCCTCAAGCCTCAACCCAAGACTGCAGCTTCCAGCCTCAACCCAAGCCTGCAACCTCCAGCCTCCAGCCTCGACCCAAGCCTGCAGCCTCCAGCCTCCAGCCACCACCCAAGCCTGCAGCGTCCAGCCTCCACCCAAGCCTGCAGCGTCCAGCCTCAAGCCTCGAGTCAAGCCTCCAGCCTCCAGCCTCAAGCCTCAACCCAAGCCTGCAGCCTCCAGCTCAAGCCTCAACACAAGCCTGCAACCTGTAGCCTCAAGTCTCGACCTAAGCCTGCAGCCTCCAGACTCAAGCCTCAACCCAAGCCTGCAGCCTCTAGCCTCAAGCCTCAACCCAAGCCTGCAGCCTCTAGCCTCAAGCCTCGATTCAGGCCTACAGACTCTTTCCTCAAGCCTCGACCCAAGCCTGCAGGTCCAGCCTCGACCCAAGCCTGCAGCCTCCAGCCTCAAGCCTCAACCCAAGCCTGCAGCCTCCAGCCTCAAGCCTCAACCCAAGCCTGCAGCCTCTAGCCTCAAGCCTCGTGTCAAGCCTGCAGACTCTTTCCTCAAGCCTTGACCCAAGCCTGCAGCTCCAGGCTCGACCCAAGCCTGCAGCCTCCAGCCTCAAGCCTCGACCCAAGCCTGCAGCTTCCAGCCTCAACCCAAGCCTGCAACCTCCAGCCTCCAGCCTCGACCCAAGCCTGCAGCCTCCAGCCTCAAGCCTCAACCCAAGCCTGCAGCCTCCAGCCTCAAGCCTCAACACAAGCCTGCAGCCTCTAGCCTCAAGCCTCAAGTCAAGCCTGCAGACTCTTTCCTCAAGCCTCGACCCAAGCCTGCAGCTCCAGCCTCGACCCAAGCCTGCCGCCTCCAGCCTCCACCCAAGCCTGCAGCCTCCAGCCTCAAGCCTCGAGTCAAGCATCCAGCCTCCAGCCTCAAGCCTCAACCTAAGCGTGCAACCTCTAGCCTCAAGCATCGACCTAAGCCTGCAGCCTCCAGCCTCGACACAAGCCTGCAGCCTCCAGCCTCAAGCCTCAACCCAAGCCTGCAGCCTCTAGCCTCAAGCCTCAAGTCAAGCCTGCAGACTCTTTCCGCAAGCCTTGACCCAAGCCTGCAGACTCCAGCCACAAGCCTCAAGCCAAGCCTGCAACCTGCAGCCTCCAGCCTCGACCCACGCCTGCAGCCTCCAGCCTCAAGGCTCGACCCAAGCCTGCTGCCTCCAGCCTCCACCCAAGCCTGCACCCTCCAGCCTCAAGCCTCGAGTCAAGCTTGCAGCCTCCAGCCTCAAGCCTCAACACGCCGGCAACCTTTAGCCTCAAGCCTCGACCTAAGCCTGCAGCCTCCAGCCTCAACCCAAGCCTGCAGCCTCTAGCCTCAAGCCTCAACCCAAGCCTGCAGCCTCTAGCCTCAAGCCTTGAGTCAAGCCTGCAGACTCTTTCCTCAAGCCTCAACCCAAGCCTGCAGCTCCAGCCTCAAGCCTCAACCGAAGCCTGCAGCCTCCACCCTCAAGCCTCAACCCAAGCCTGCAGCCTCTAGCCTCAAGCCTCGACCTAAGCCTGCAGCCTCCAGCCACGACCCAAGCCTGCAGCCTCCAGCCTCAAGCCTCAACCCAAGCCTCCAGCCTCTAGCCTCAAGCCTCTAGTCAAGCCTGCAGACTCTTTCCTCAAGCCTCAACCCAAGCCTGCAACCTCCAGCCTCAAGCCTCGAGCCAAGCCTGTAGCCTCTAGCCTCTAGCCTCGAGTCAAGCCTGCAGCCTCCAGCCTCAAGCCTCACCCAAGCCTGCAGCCTCTTGCCTCAACCCAAGCCTGCAGCCTCTAGCCTCAAGCCTCGAGTCAAGCCTGCAGACTCTTTCCTCAAGCCTCGACCCAAGCCTGCAGCTCCAGCCTCGACCCAAGCCTGCAGCCTCCAGCCTCAAGCCTCGAGTCAAGCCTCCAGCCTCCAGCCTCAAGCCTCAACCCAAGCCTGCAACCTCTAGCCTCAAGCCTCGACCTAAGCCTGCAGCCTCCAGTCTCGACCCAAGCCTGCAGCCTCCAGCCTCAAGCCTCAACCCAAACCTGCAGCCTCTAGCCTCAAGCCTCAAGTCAAGCCTGCAGACTCTTTCCTCAAGTCTTGACCCAAGCCTGCAACCTCTAGCCTCAAGCCTCTACCCAAGCCTGCAACCTCCAGCCTCTAGCCTCAACCCAAGCCTGCAGCCTCTAGCCTCAAGCCTCGAGTCAAGCCTGCAGCCTCCATCCTCAAGCCTCAACCCAAGCCTGTAGACTCTAGCCTCAAGCCTCGAGTCAAGCCTGCAAACTCTTTCCTCAAGTCTTGACCCAAGCCTGCAGCCTCTAGCCTCAAGCCTCGACTCAAGCCTGCAAACTCTTTCCTCAAGCCTCAACCCAAGCCTGCAGCTTCCAGCCTCAACCCAAGCCTGCAACCTCCAGCCTCCAGCCTCGACCCAAGCCTGCAGCTCCAGCCTCGACCCAAGCCTGCAGCCTGCCGCCTCCAGCCTCCACCCAAGCCTGCAGCCTCCAGCCTCAAGCCTCGAGTCAAGCCTCCAGCCTCTAGCCTCACCTCGAGTCAAGCCTGCAGACTCTTTCCTCAAGCCTCAACCCAAGCCTGCAGCTTCCAGCCTCAATGCAAGCCTGCAACCTCCAGCCTCCAGCCTCGACCCAAGCCTGCAGCTCCAGCCTCGACCCAAGCCTGCAGCCTCCAGCCTCAAGCCTCAACCCAAGCCTGCAACCTGTAGCCTCAAGCCTTGACCTAAGCCTGCAGCCTCCAACCTCAAGCCTCAACCCAAGCCTGCAGCCTCTAGCCTCAACCCAAGCCTGCAGCCTCTAGCCTCAAGCCTCGAGTCAAGCCTGCAGACTCTTTCCTCAAGCCTCAACCCAAGCCTGCAGCCTCCAGCCTCGACCCAAGCCTGCAGCCTCTAGCCTCAAGCCTCGACTCAAGCCTGCAAACACTTTCCTCAAGCATCAACCCAAGCCTGCAGCTTCCAGCCTCAACCCAAGCCTGCAACCTCCAACCTCGACCCAAGCCTGCAGCTCCAGCCTCGACCCAAGCCTGCAGCCTGCCGCCTCCAGCCTCCACCCAAGCCTGCAGCCTCCAGCCTCCAGCCTCAACCCAAGCCTGCAGCCTCTAGCCTCAAGCCTCAAGTCAAGCCTGCAGACTCTTTCCTCAATCCTCGACCCAAGCCTGCCGCCTCCATCCTCAAGCATCAATCCAAGCCTGCAGCCTCCAGCCTCAAGCCTCAACCCAAGCCTGCAGCTCAAGCCTCAAGCCTCAACCCAAGCCTGCAGCCTCCAGTCTCAAGCCTCGAGTCAAGCCTTCAGCCTCCAGCCTCAAGCCTCAACCCAAGCCTGCAAACTCTAGCCTCAAGCCTCGACCTAAGCCTGCAGCCTCCAGCCTCGACCCAAGCCTGCAGCCTCCAGCCTCAAGCCTCATCCCAAGCCTGCAGCCTCTAGCCTCTAGCCTCGAGTCAAGCCTGCAGCCTCCAGCCTCAAGCCTCACCCAAGCCTGCAGCCTCTTGCCTCAACCCAAGCCTGCAGCCTCTAGCCTCAAGCCTCGAGTCAAGCCTGCAGACTCTTTCCTCAAGCCTCGACCCAAGCCTGCAGCTCCAGCCTCGACCCAAGCCTGCAGCCTCCAGCCTCAAGCCTCGAGTCAAGCCTCCAGCCTCCAGCCTCAAGCCAACCCAAGCCTGCAACCTCTAGCCTCAAGCCTCGACCTAAGCCTGCAGCCTCCAGTCTCGACCCAAGCCTGCAGCCTCCAGCCTCAAGCCTCAACCCAAACCTGCAGCCTCTAGCCTCCAGCCTCAAGTCAAGCCTGCAGACTCTTTCCTCAAGTCTTGACCCAAGCCTGCAACCTCTAGCCTCAAGCCTCGACCCAAGCCTGCAACCTCCAGCCTCTAGCCTCAACCCAAGCCTGCAGCCTCTAGCCTCAAGCCTCGAGTCAAGCCTGCAGCCTCCATCCTCAAGCCTCAACCCAAGCCTGTAGACTCTAGCCTCAAGCCTCGAGTCAAGGCTGCAAACTCTTTCCTCAAGTCTTGACCCAAGCCTGCAGCCTCTAGCCTCAAGCCTCGACTCAAGCCTGCAAACTCTTTCCTCAAGCCTCAACCCAAGCCTGCAGCTTCCAGCCTCAACCCAAGCCTGCAACCTCCAGCCTCCAGCCTCGACCCAAGCCTGCAGCTCCAGCCTCGACCCAAGCCTGCAGCCTGCCGCCTCCAGCCTCCACCCAAGCCTGCAGCCTCCAGCCTCAAGCCTCGAGTCAAGCCTCCAGCCTCTAGCCTCACCTCGAGTCAAGCCTGCAGACTCTTTCCTCAAGCCTCAACCCAAGCCTGCAAACTCTAGCCTCAAGCCTCGACCTAAGCCTGCAGCCTCCAGCCTCGACCCAAGCCTGCAGCCTCCAGCCTCAAGCCTCATCCCAAGCCTGCAGCCTCTAGCCTCAAGCCTCAAGTCAAGCCTGCAGACTCTTTCCTCAAGCCTTGACCCAAGCCTGCAACCTCTAGCCTCAAGCCTCGACCCAAGCCTGCAGCCTCCAGCCTCAAGCCTCAACCCAAGCCTGTAGCCTCTAGCCTCAAGCCTCGAGTCAAGCCTGCAAACTCTTTCCTCAAGTCTTGACCCAAGCCTGCAGCCTCCAGCCTCAAGCCTCGACTCAAGCCTGCAAATCTTTCCTCAAGCATCAACCCAAGCCTGCAGCTTCCAGCCTCAACCCAAGCCTGCAACCTCCAGCCTCGACCCAAGCCTGCAGCTCCAGCCTCGACCCAAGCCTGCAGCCTGCCGCCTCCAGCCTCCACCCAAGCCTGCAGCCTCCAGCCTCAAGCCATGAGTCAAGCCTCCAGCCTCCAGCCTCAAGCCTCAACCCAAGCCTGCAACCTCTAGCCTCAAGCCTCGACCTAAGCCTGCAGCCTCTAGCCTCGACCCAAGCCTGCAGCCTCCAGCCTCAAGCCTCAACCCAAGCCTGCAGCCTCTAGCCTCAAGCCTCTAGTCAAGCCTGCAGACTCTTTCCTCAAGCCTCAACCCAAGCCTGCAACCTCTAGCCTCAAGCCTCGACCCAAGCCTGTAGCCTCTAGCCTCTAGCCTCGAGTCAAGCCTGCAGCCTCCAGCCTCAAGCCTCACCCAAGCCTGCAGCCTCTTGCCTCAACCCAAGCCTGCAGCCTCTAGCCTCAAGCCTCGAGTCAAGCCTGCAGACTCTTTCCTCAAGCCTCGACCCAAGCCTGCAGCTCCAGCCTCGACCCAAGCCTGCAGCCTCCAGCCTCAAGCCTCGAGTCAAGCCTCCAGCCTCCAGCCTCAAGCCTCAACCGAAGCCTGCAACCTCTAGCCTCAAGCCTCGACCTAAGCCTGCAGCCTCCAGTCTCGACCCAAGCCTGCAGCCTCCAGCCTCAAGCCTCAACCCAAACCTGCAGCCTCTAGCCTCAAGCCTCAAGTCAAGCCTGCAGACTCTTTCCTCAAGTCTTGACCCAAGCCTGCAACCTCTAGCCTCAAGCCTCGACCCAAGCCTGCAACCTCCAGCCTCTAGCATCAACCCAAGCCTGCAGCCTCTAGCCTCAAGCCTCGAGTCAAGCCTGCAGCCTCCATCCTCAAGCCTCAACCCAAGCCTGTAGCCTCTAGCCTCAAGCCTCGAGTCAAGCCTGCAAACTCTTTCCTCAAGTCTTGACCCAAGCCTGCAGCCTCTAGCCTCAAGCCTCGACTCAAGCCTGCAAACTCTTTCCTCAAGCCTCAACCCAAGCGTGCAGCTTCCAGCCTCAACCCAAGCCTGCAACCTCCAGCCTCCAGCCTCGACCCAAGCCTGCAGCTCCAGCCTCGACCCAAGCCTGCAGCCTGCCGCCTCCAGCCTCCACCCAAGCCTGCAGCCTCCAGCCTCAAGCCTCGAGTCAAGCCTCCAGCCTCTAGCCTCACCTCGAGTCAAGCCTGCAGACTCTTTCCTCAAGCCTCAACCCAAGCCTGCAGCTTCCAGCCTCGACCCAAGCCTGCAGCCTCTAGCCTCAAGCCTCGACTCAAGCCTGCAAACTCTTTCCTCAAGCCTCAACCCAAGCCTGCAGCTTCCAGCCTCAACCCAAGCCTGCAACCTCCAGCCTCCAGCCTCGACCCAAGCCTGCAGCTCCAGCCTCGACCCAAGCCTGCAGCCTGCCGCCTCCAGCCTCCACCCAAGCCTGCAGCCTCCAGCCTCAAGCCTCGAGTCAAGCCTCCAGCCTCTAGCCTCACCTCGAGTCAAGCCTGCAGACTCTTTCCTCAAGCCTCAACCCAAGCCTGCAAACTCTAGCCTCAAGCCTCGACCTAAGCCTGCAGCCTCCAGCCTCGACCCAAGCCTGCAGCCTCCAGCCTCAAGCCTCATCCCAAGCCTGCAGCCTCTAGCCTCAAGCCTCAAGTCAAGCCTGCAGACTCTTTCCTCAAGCCTTGACCCAAGCCTGCAACCTCTAGCCTCAAGCCTCGACCCAAGCCTGCAGCCTCCAGCCTCAAGCCTCAACCCAAGCCTGTAGCCTCTAGCCTCAAGCCTCGAGTCAAGCCTGCAAACTCTTTCCTCAAGTCTTGACCCAAGCCTGCAGCCTCCAGCCTCAAGCCTCGACTCAAGCCTGCAAACTCTTTCCTCAAGCATCAACCCAAGCCTGCAGCTTCCAGCCTCAACCCAAGCCTGCAACCTCCAGCCTCGACCCAAGCCTGCAGCTCCAGCCTCGACCCAAGCCTGCAGCCTGCCGCCTCCAGCCTCCACCCAAGCCTGCAGCCTCCAGCCTCAAGCCATGAGTCAAGCCTCCAGCCTCCAGCCTCAAGCCTCAACCCAAGCCTGCAACCTCTAGCCTCAAGCCTCGACCTAAGCCTGCAGCCTCCAGCCTCGACCCAAGCCTGCAGCCTCCAGCCTCAAGCCTCAACCCAAGCCTGCAGCCTCTAGCCTCAAGCCTCTAGTCAAGCCTGCAGACTCTTTCCTCAAGCCTCAACCCAAGCCTGCAACCTCTAGCCTCAAGCCTCGACCCAAGCCTGTAGCCTCTAGCCTCTAGCCTCGAGTCAAGCCTGCAGCCTCCAGCCTCACCCAAGCCTGCAGCCTCTTGCCTCAACCCAAGCCTGCAGCCTCTAGCCTCAAGCCTCGAGTCAAGCCTGCAGACTCTTTCCTCAAGCCTCGACCCAAGCCTGCAGCTCCAGCCTCGACCCAAGCCTGCAGCCTCCAGCCTCAAGCCTCGAGTCAAGCCTCCAGCCTCCAGCCTCAAGCCTCAACCGAAGCCTGCAACCTCTAGCCTCAAGCCTCGACCTAAGCCTGCAGCCTCCAGTCTCGACCCAAGCCTGCAGCCTCCAGCCTCAAGCCTCAACCCAAACCTGCAGCCTCTAGCCTCAAGCCTCAAGTCAAGCCTGCAGACTCTTTCCTCAAGTCTTGACCCAAGCCTGCAACCTCTAGCCTCAAGCCTCGACCCAAGCCTGCAACCTCCAGCCTCTAGCCTCAACCCAAGCCTGCAGCCTCTAGCCTCAAGCCTCGAGTCAAGCCTGCAGCCTCCATCCTCAAGCCTCAACCCAAGCCTGTAGCCTCTAGCCTCAAGCCTCGAGTCAACCCTGCAAACTCTTTCCTCAAGTCTTGACCCAAGCCTGCAGCCTCTAGCCTCAAGCCTCGACTCAAGCCTGCAAACTCTTTCCTCAAGCCTCAACCCAAGCGTGCAGCTTCCAGCCTCAACCCAAGCCTGCAACCTCCAGCCTCCAGCCTCGACCCAAGCCTGCAGCTCCAGCCTCGACCCAAGCCTGCAGCCTGCCGCCTCCAGCCTCCACCCAAGCCTGCAGCCTCCAGCCTCAAGCCTCGAGTCAAGCCTCCAGCCTCTAGCCTCACCTCGAGTCAAGCCTGCAGACTCTTTCCTCAAGCCTCAACCCAAGCCTGCAGCTTCCAGCCTCGACCCAAGCCTGCAGCCTCCAGCCTCAAGCCTCAACCCAAGCCTGCAACCTGTAGCCTCAAGCCTTGACCTAAGCCTGCAGCCTCCAGCCTCAAGCATCAACCCAAGCCTGCAGCCTCTAGCCTCAACCCAAGCCTGCAGCCTCTAGCCACAAGCCTCGAGTCAAGCCTGCAGACTCTTTCCTCAAGCCTCAACCCAAGCCTGCAGCCTCCAGCCTCGACCCAAGCCTGCAGCCTCTAGCCTCAAGCCTCGACTCAAGCCTGCAAACTCTTTCCTCAAGCATCAACCCAAGCCTGCAGCTTCCAGCCTCAACCCAAGCCTGCAACCTCCAGCCTCGACCCAAGCCTGCAGCTCCAGCCTCGACCCAAGCCTGCAGCCTGCCGCCTCCAGCCTCCACCCAAGCCTGCAGACTCCAGCCTCAAGCCTCAAGTCAAGCCTCCAGCCTCCAGCCACAAGCCTCAACCCAAGCCTGCAACCTCTAGCCTCAAGCCTCGACCTAAGCCTGCAGCCTCCAGCCTCAACCCAAGCCTGCAGCCTCTAGCCTCAAGCCTCAAGTCAAGCCTGCAGACTCTTTCCTCAATCCTCGACACAAGCCTGCAGCCTCCATCCTCAAGCCTCAATCCAAGCCTGCAGCCTCCAGCCTCAAGCCTGAACCCAAGCCTGCAACCTGTAACCTCCAGCCTCGACGCAAGCCTGCAGCCTCCAGCCTCGACCCAAGCCTGCCGCCTCCAGCCTCCACCCAAGCCTGCAGCCTCCAGCCTCAAGCCATGAGTCAAGCCTCCAGCCTCCAGCCTCAAGCCTCAACCCAAGCCTGCAACCTCTAGCCTCAAGCCTCGACCTAAGCCTGCAGCCTCTAGCCTCAAGCCTCGACCTAAGCCTGCAGCCTCCAGCCTCGACCCAAGCCTGCAGCCTCCAGCCTCAAGCCTCTAGTCAAGCCTGCAGACTCTTTCCTCAAGCCTCAACCCAAGCCTGCAACCTCTAGCCTCAAGCCTCGACCCAAGCCTGTAGCCTCTAGCCTCTAGCCTCGAGTCAAGCCTGCAGCCTCCAGACTCAAGCCGCAACCCAAGCCTGCAGCCTCTAGCCTCAAGCCTCTAGTCAAGCCTGCAGACTCTTTCCTCAAGCCTCAACCCAAGCCTGCAACCTCTAGCCTCAAGCCTCGACCCAAGCCTGTAGCCTCTAGCCTCTAGCCTCGAGTCAAGCCTGCAGCCTCCAGCCTCAAGCCTCACCCAAGCCTGCAGCCTCAAGCCTCAACCCAAGCCTGCAGCCTCTAGCCTCAAGCCTTGAGTCAAGCCTGCAGACTCTTTCCTCAAGCCTCAACCCAAGCCTGCAGCTCCAGCCTCAAGCCTCAACCCAAGCCTGCAGCCTCCACCCTCAAGCCTCAACCCAAGCCTGCAGCCTCTAGCCTCAAGCCTCGAGTCAAGCCTGCAGACTCTTTCCTGAAGCCTCGACCCAAGCCTGCAGCCTCCAGCCTCAAGCCTCAACCCAAGCCTGCAGCCTCCAGCATCAAGCCTCAACCCAAGCCTGCAACCTGTAGCCTCCAGCCTTGACGCAAGCCTGCAGCCTCCAGCCTCGACCCAAGCCTGCCGCCTCCAGCCTCCACCCAAGCCTGCAGCCTCCAGTCTCAAGCCTCGAGTCAAGCCTTCAGCCTCCAGCCTCAAGCCTCAACCCAAGCCTGCAACCTCTAGCCTCAAGCCTCGACCTAAGCCTGCAGCCTCCAGCCTCGACCCAAGCCTGCAGCCTCCAGCCTCAAGCCTCATCCCAAGCCTGCAGCCTCTAGCCTCAAGCCTCAAGTCAAGCCTGCAGACTCTTTCCTCAAGCCTTGACCCAAGCCTGCAACCTCTAGCCTCAAGCCTCGACCCAAGCCTGCAGCCTCCAGCCTCAAGCCTCAACCCAAGCCTGTAGCCTCTAGCCTCAAGCCTCGAGTCAAGCCTGCAAACTCTTTCCTCAAGTCTTGACCCAAGCCTGCAGCCTCTAGCCTCAAGCCTCGACTCAAGCCTGCAAACTCTTTCCTCAAGCATCAACCCAAGCCTGCAGCTTCCAGCCTCAACCCAAGCCTGCAACCTCCAGCCTCGACCCAAGCCTGCAGCTCCAGCCTCGACCCAAGCCTGCAGCCTGCCGCCTCCAGCCTCCACCCAAGCCTGCAGCCTCCAGCCTCAAGCCATGAGTCAAGCCTCCAGCCTCCAGCCTCAAGCCTCAACCCGTCTGCAACCTCTAGCCTCAAGCCTCGACCTAAGCCTGCAGCCTCCAGCCTCGACCCAAGCCTGCAGCCTCCAGCCTCAAGCCTCAACCCAAGCCTGCAGCCTCTAGCCTCAAGCCTCTAGTCAAGCCTGCAGACTCTTTCCTCAAGCCTCAACCCAAGCCTGCAACCTCTAGCCTCAAGCCTCGACCCAAGCCTGTAGCCTCTAGCCTCTAGCCTCGAGTCAAGCCTGCAGCCTCCAGCCTCAAGCCTCACCCAAGCCTGCAGCCTCTTGCCTCAACCCAAGCCTGCAGCCTCTAGCCTCAAGCCTCGAGTCAAGCCTGCAGACTCTTTCCTCAAGCCTCGACCCAAGCCTGCAGCTCCAGCCTCGACCCAAGCCTGCAGCCTCCAGCCTCAAGCCTCGAGTCAAGCCTCCAGCCTCCAGCCTCAAGCCTCAACCCAAGCCTGCAACCTCTAGCCTCAAGCCTCGACCTAAGCCTGCAGCCTCCAGTCTCGACCCAAGCCTGCAGCCTCGAGCCTCAAGCCTCAACCCAAACCTGCAGCCTCTAGCCTCAAGCCTCAAGTCAAGCCTGCAGACTCTTTCCTCAAGTCTTGACCCAAGCCTGCAACCTCTAGCCTCAAGCCTCGACCCAAGCCTGCAACCTCCAGCCTCTAGCCTCAACCCAAGCCTGCAGCCTCTAGCCTCAAGCCTCGAGTCAAGCCTGCAGCCTCCATCCTCAAGCCTCAACCCAAGCCTGTAGCCTCTAGCCTCAAGCCTCGAGTCAAGCCCGCAAACTCTTTCCTCAAGTCTTGACCCAAGCCTGCAGCCTCTAGCCTCAAGCCTGCAAACTCTTTCCTCAAGCCTCAACCCAAGCCTGCAGCTTCCAGCCTCAACCCAAGCCTGAAACCTCCAGCCTCCAGCCTCGACCCAAGCCTGCAGCCTGCCGCCTCCAGCCTCCACCCAAGCCTGCAGCCTCCAGCCTCAAGCCTCGAGTCAAGCTTCCAGCCTCTAGCCTCACCTCGAGTCAAGCCTGCAGACTCTTTCCTCAAGCCTCAACCCAAGCCTGCAGCTTCCAGCCTCAATGCAAGCCTGCAACCTCCAGCCTCCAGCCTCGACCCAAGCCTGCAGCTCCAGCCTCGACCCAAGCCTGCAGCCTCCAGGCTCAAGCCTCAACCCAAGCCTGCAACCTGTAGCCTCAAGCCTTGACCTAAGCCTGCAGCCTCCAGCCTCGAGCCTCAACCCAAGCCTGCAGCCTCTAGCCTCAACCCAAGCCTGCAGCCTCTAGCCTCAAGCCTCGAGTCAAGCCTGCAGACTCTTTCCTCAAGCCTCAACCCAAGCCTGCAGCCTCCAGCCTCGACCCAAGCCTGCAGCCTCTAGCCTCAAGCCTCGACTCAAGCCTGCAAACTCTTTCCTCAAGCATCAACCCAAGCCTGCAGCTTCCAGCCTCAACCCAAGCCTGCAACCTCCAGCCTCGACCCAAGCCTGCAGCTCCAGCCTCGACCCAAGCCTACAGCCTGCCGCCTCCAGCCTCCACCCAAGCCTGCAGCCTCCAGCCTCAAGCCTCAAGTCAAGCCTCCAGCCTCCAGCCTCAAGCCTCAACCCAAGCCTGCAACCTCTAGCCTCAAGCCTCGACCTAAGCCTGCAGCCTCCAGCCTCAACCCAAGCCTGCAGCCTCTAGCCTCAAGCCTCAAGTCAAGCCTGCAGACTCTTTCCTCAATCCTCGACACAAGCCTGCAGCCTCCATCCTCAAGCCTCAATCCAAGCCTGCAGCCTCCAGCCTCAAGCCTGAACCCAAGCCTGCAACCTGTAACCTCCAGCCTCGACGCAAGCCTGCAGCCTCCAGCCTCGACCCAAGCCTGCCGCCTCCAGCCTCCACCCAAGCCTGCAGCCTCCAGCCTCAAGCCATGAGTCAAGCCTCCAGCCTCCAGCCTCAAGCCTCAACCCAAGCCTGCAACCTCTAGCCTCAAGCCTCGACCTAAGCCTGCAGCCTCCAGCCTCGACCCAAGCCTGCAGCCTCCAGCCTCAAGCCGCAACCCAAGCCTGCAGCCTCTAGCCTCAAGCCTCAACCCAAGCCTGCAACCTCTAGCCTCAAGCCTCGACCCAAGCCTGTAGCCTCTAGCCTCTAGCCTCGAGTCAAGCCTGCAGCCTCCAGCCTCAAGCCTCACCCAAGCCTGCAGCCTCAAGCCTCAACCCAAGCCTGCAGCCTCTAGCCTCAAGCCTTGAGTCAAGCCTGCAGACTCTTTCCTCAAGCCTCAACCCAAGCCTGCAGCTCCAGCCTCAAGCCTCAACCCAAGCCTGCAGCCTCCACCCTCAAGCCTCAACCCAAGCCTGCAGCCTCTAGCCTCAAGCCTCGAGTCAAGCCTGCAGACTCTTTCCTGAAGCCTCGACCCAAGCCTGCAGCCTCCAGCCTCAAGCCTCAACCCAAGCCTGCAGCCTCCAGCATCAAGCCTCAACCCAAGCCTGCAACCTGTAGCCTCCAGCCTTGACGCAAGCCTGCAGCCTCCAGCCTCGACCCAAGCCTGCCGCCTCCAGCCTCCACCCAAGCCTGCAGCCTCCAGTCTCAAGCCTCGAGTCAAGCCTTCAGCCTCCAGCCTCAAGCCTCAACCCAAGCCTGCAACCTCTAGCTTCAAGCCTCGACCTAAGCCTGCAGCCTCCAGCCTCGACCCAAGCCTGCAGACTCCAGCCTCAAGCCTCATCCCAAGCCTGCAGCCTCTAGCCTCAAGCCTCAAGTCAAGCCTGCAGACTCTTTCCTCAAGCCTTGACCCAAGCCTGCAACCTCTAGCCTCAAGCCTCGACCCAAGCCTGCAGCCTCCAGCCTCAAGCCTCAACCCAAGCCTGTAGCCTCTAGCCTCAAGCCTCGAGTCAAGCCTGCAAACTCTTTCCTCAAGTCTTGACCCAAGCCTGCAGCCTCTAGCCTCAAGCCTCGACTCAAGCCTGCAAAATCTTTCCTCAAGCATCAACCCAAGCCTGCAGCTTCCAGCCTCAACCCAAGCCTGCAACCTCCAGCCTCGACCCAAGCCTGCAGCTCCAGCCTCGACCCAAGCCTGCAGCCTGCCGCCTCCAGCCTCCACCCAAGCCTGCAGCCTCCAGCCTCAAGCCATGAGTCAAGCCTCCAGCCTCCAGCCTCAAGCCTCAACCCGTCTGCAACCTCTAGCCTCAAGCCTCGACCTAAGCCTGCAGCCTCCAGCCTCGACCCAAGCCTGCAGCCTCCAGCCTCAAGCCTCAACCCAAGCCTGCAGCCTCTAGCCTCAAGCCTCTAGTCAAGCCTGCAGACTCTTTCCTCAAGCCTCAACCCAAGCCTGCAACCTCTAGCCTCAAGCCTCGACCCAAGCCTGTAGCCTCTAGCCTCTAGCCTCGAGTCAAGCCTGCAGCCTCCAGCCTCAAGCCTCACCCAAGCCTGCAGCCTCTTGCCTCAACCCAAGCCTGCAGCCTCTAGCCTCAAGCCTCGAGTCAAGCCTGCAGACTCTTTCCTCAAGCCTCGACCCAAGCCTGCAGCCTCCAGTCTCGACCCAAGCCTGCAGCCTCGAGCCTCAAGCCTCAACCCAAACCTGCAGCCTCTAGCCTCAAGCCTCAAGTCAAGCCTGCAGACTCTTTCCTCAAGTCTTGACCCAAGCCTGCAACCTCTAGACTCAAGCCTCGACCCAAGCCTGCAACCTCCAGCCTCTAGCCTCAACCCAAGCCTGCAGCCTCTAGCCTCAAGCCTCGAGTCAAGCCTGCAGCCTCCATCCTCAAGCCTCAACCCAAGCCTGTAGCCTCTAGCCTCAAGCCTCGAGTCAAGCCCGCAAACTCTTTCCTCAAGTCTTGACCCAAGCCTGCAGCCTCTAGCCTCAAGCCTGCAAACTCTTTCCTCAAGCCTCAACCCAAGCCTGCAGCTTCCAGCCTCAACCCAAGCCTGAAACCTCCAGCCTCCAGCCTCGACCCAAGCCTGCAGCCTGCCGCCTCCAGCCTCCACCCAAGCCTGCAGCCTCCAGCCTCAAGCCTCGAGTCAAGCTTCCAGCCTCTAGCCTCACCTCGAGTCAAGCCTGCAGACTCTTTCCTCAAGCCTCAACCCAAGCCTGCAGCTTCCAGCCTCAATGCAAGCCTGCAACCTCCAGCCTCCAGCCTCGACCCAAGCCTGCAGCTCCAGCCTCGACCCAAGCCTGCAGCCTCCAGGCTCAAGCCTCAACCCAAGCCTGCAACCTGTAGCCTCAAGCCTTGACCTAAGCCTGCAGCCTCCAGCCTCAACCCAAGCCTGCAACCTCCAGCCTCGACCCAAGCCTGCAGCTCCAGCCTCGACCCAAGCCTACAGCCTGCCGCCTCCAGCCTCCACCCAAGCCTGCAGCCTCCAGCCTCAAGCCTCAAGTCAAGCCTCCAGCCTGCAGCCTCCAGCCTCAACCCAAGCCTGCAGACTCTAGCCTCAAGCCTCGACTCAAGCCTGCAAACTCTTTCCTCAAGCATCAACCCAAGCCTGCAGCTTCCAGCCTCAACCCAAGCCTGCAACCTCCAGCCTCGACCCAAGCCTGCAGCTCCAGCCTCGACCCAAGCCTGCAGCCTGCCGCCTCCAGCCTCCACCCAAGCCTGCAGCCTCCAGCCTCAAGCCTCAAGTCAAGCCTCCAGCCTCCAGCCTCAAGCCTCAAACCAAGCCTGCAACCTCTAGCCTCAAGCCTCGACCTAAGCCTGCAGCCTCCAGCCTCAACCCAAGCCTGCAGCCTGTAGCCTCAAGCCTCAAGTCAAGCCTGCAGACTCTTTCCTCAATCCTCGACCCGCCTGCAGCCTCCATCCTCAAGCCTCAATCCAAGCCTGCAGCCTCCAGCCTCAAGCCTCAACCCAAGCCTGCAGCTCCAGCCTCAAGCCTCAACCCAAGCCTGCAGCCTCCTCCCTCAAGTCTCAACCCAAGCCTGCAGCCTCTAGCCTCAAGCCTCGAGTCAAGCCTGCAGACTCTTTCCTGAAGCCTCGACCCAAGCCTGCAGCCTCCAGCCTCAAGCCTCAACGCAAGCCTGCAGCCTCCAGCATCAAGCCTCAACCCAAGCCTGCAACCTGTAGCCTCCAGCCTTGACGCAAGCCTGCAGCCTCCAGCCTCGACCCAAGCCTGCCGACTCCAGCCTCCACCCAAGCCTGCAGCCTCCAGTATCAAGCCTCGAGTCAAGCCTTCAGCCTCCAGCCTCAAGCCTCAACCCAAGCCTGCAACCTCTAGCCTCAAGCCTCGACCTAAGCCTGCAGCCTCCAGCCTCGACCCAAGCCTGCAGCCTCCAGCCTCAAGCCTCATCCCAAGCCTGCAGCCTCTAGCCTCAAGCCTCAAGTCAAGCCTGCAGACTCTTTCCTCAAGCCTTGACCCAAGCCTGCAACCTCTAGCCTCAAGCCTCGACCCAAGCCTGCAGCCTCCAGCCTCAAGCCTCAACCGAAGCCTGTAGCCTCTAGCCTCAAGCCTCGAGTCAAGCCTGCAAACTCTTTCCTCAAGTCTTGACCCAAGCCTGCAGCCTCTAGCCTCAAGCCTCGACTCAAGCCTGCAAACTCTTTCCTCAAGCATCAACCCAAGCCTGCAGCTTCCAGCCTCAACCCAAGCCTGCAACCTCCAGCCTCGACCCAAGCCTGCAGCTCCAGCCTCGACCCAAGCCTGCAGCCTGCCGCCTCCAGCCTCCACCCAAGCCTGCAGCCTCCAGCCTCAAGCCATGAGTCAAGCCTCCAGCCTCCAGCTTCAAGCCTCAACCCAAGCCTGCAACCTCTAGCCTCAAGCCTCGAACTAAGCCTGCAGCCTCCAGCCTCGACCCAAGCCTGCAGCCTCCAGCCTCAAGCCTCAACCCAAGCCTGCAGCCTCTAGCCTCAAGCCTCTAGTCAAGCCTGCAGACTCTTTCCTCAAGCCTCAACCCAAGCCTGCAACCTCTAGCCTCAAGCCTCGACCCAAGCCTGTAGCCTGTAGCCTCTAGCCTCGAGTCAAGCCTGCAGCCTCCAGCCTCAAGCCTCACCCAAGCCTGCAGCCTCTTGCCTGAACCCAAGCCTGCAGCCTCTAGCCTCAAGCCTCGAGTCAAGCCTGCAGACTCTTTCCTCAAGCCTCGACCCAAGCCTGCAGCTCCAGCCTCGACCCAAGCCTGCAGCCTCCAGCCTCAAGCCTCGAGTCAAGCCTCCAGCCTCCAGCCTCAAGCCTCAACCGAAGCCTGCAACCTCTAGCCTCAAGCCTCGACCTAAGCCTGCCGCCTCCAGTCTCGACCCAAGCCTGCAGCCTCCAGCCTCAAGCCTCAACCCAAACCTGCAGCCTCTAGCCTCAAGCCTCAAGTCAAGCCTGCAGACTCATTCCTCAAGTCTTGACCCAAGCCGGCAACCTCTAGCCTCAAGCCTCGACCCAAGCCTGCAACCTCCAGCCTCTAGCCTGAACCCAAGCCTGCAGCCTCTAGCCTCAAGCCTCGAGTCAAGCCTGCAAACTCTTTCCTCAAGTCTTGACCCAAGCCTGCAGCCTCTAGCCTCAAGCCTTGACTCAAGCCTGCAAACTCTTTCCTCAAGCCTCAACCCAAGCCTGCAGCTTCCAGCCTCAACCCAAGCCTGCAACCTCCAGCCTCCAGCCTCGACCCAAGCCTGCAGCTCCAGCCTCGACCCAAGCCTGCAGCCTGCCGCCTCCAGCCTCCACCCAAGCCTGCAGCCTCCAGCCTCAAGCCTCGAGTCAAGCCTCCTGCCTCTAGCCTCACCTCGAGTCAAGCCTGCAGACTCTTTCCTCAAGCCTCAACCCAAGCCTGCAGCTTCCAGCCTCAATGCAAGCCTGCAACCTCCAGCCTCCAGCCTCGACCCAAGCCTGCAGCTCCAGCCTCGACCCAAGCCTGCAGCCTCCAGGCTCAAGCCTCAACCCAAGCCTGCAACCTGTAGCCTCAAGCCTTGACCTAAGCCTGCAGCCTCCAGCCTCAAGCCTCAACCCAAGCCTGCAGCCTCTAGCCTCAACCCAAGCCTGCAGCCTCTAGCCTCAAGCCTTGAGTCAAGCCTGCAGACTCTTTCCTCAAGCCTCGACCTAAGCCTGCAGCCTCCAGCCTCGACCCAATCCTGCAGCCTCCAGCCTCAAGCCTCAACCCAAGCCTGCAGACTCTTTCCTCAAGCCTTGACCCAAGCCTGCAACCTCTAGCCTCAAGCCTCGACCCAAGCCTGCAGCCTCCAGCCTCAACCCAAGCCTGCAGCCTCTAGCCTCAAGCCTCGACTCAAGCCTGCAAACTCTTTCCTCAAGCCTCAACCCAAGACTGCAGCTTCCAGCCTCAACCCAAGCCTGCAACCTCCAGCCTCCAGCCTCGACCCAAGCCTGCAGCCTCCAGCCTCCAGCCACCACCCAAGCCTGCAGCGTCCAGTCTCCACCCAAGCCTGCAGCGTCCAGCCTCAAGCCTCGAGTCAAGCCTCCAGCCTCCAGCCTCAAGCATCAACCCAAGCCTGCAACCTCAAGCCTCGACCTAAGCCTGCAGCCTCCAGCCTCGACCCAAGCCTGCAGCCACCAGCCTCAAGCCTCAACCCAAGCCTGCAGCCTCTAGCCTCAAGCCTTGACCCAAGCCTGCAGCCTCTAGCCTCAAGCCACAAGTCAAGCCTGCAGACTCTTTCCTCAAGTCTTGACCCAAGCCTGCAACCTCTAGCCTCAAGCCTCGACCCAAGCCTGCAGCCTCCAGCCTCAAGCCTCAACCCAAGCCTGCAGCCTCTAGCCTCAAGCCTCGAGTCAAGCCTGCAAACTCTTTCCTCAAGTCTTGACACAAGCCTGCAGCCTCTAACCTCAAGCCTCGAGTCAAGCCTGCAGACTCTTTCCTCAAGCCTCAAGCCAAGCTTGCAGCTTCCAGCCTCAACCCAAGCCTGCAACCTCCAGCCTCCAGCCTCGACCCAAGCCTGCAGCTCCAGCCTCGACCCAAGCCTGCAGACTCCATCCTCAAGCCTCAACCCAAGCCTGCAGCCTCTAGCCTCAAGCCTCGACCCAAGCCTGCAGCTCCAGCCTCGACCCAAGCCTGCAGCCTCCATCCTCAAGCCTCAACCCAAGCCTGCAGCCTCCAGCTCAAGCCTCAACACAAGCCTGCAACCTGTAGCCTCAAGTCTCGACCTAAGCCTGCAGCCTCCAGCCTCAAGCCTCAACCCAAGCCTGCAGCCTCTAGCCTCAAGCCTCAACCCAAGCCTGCAGCCTCTAGCCTCAAGCCTCGATTCAGGCCTACAGACTCTTTCCTCAAGCCTCGACCCAAGCCTGCAGGTCCAGCCTCGACCCAAGCCTGCAGCCTCCAGCCTCAAGCCTCAACCCAAGCCTGCAGCCTCCAGCCTCAAGCCTCAACCCAAGCCTGCAGCCTCCAGCCTCAAGCCTCAACCCAAGCCTGCAGCCTCTAGCCTCAAGCCTCGTGTCAAGCCTGCAGACTCTTTCCTCAAGCCTTGTCCCAAGCCTGCAGCTCCAGGCTCGACCCAAGCCTGCAGCCTCCAGCCTCAAGCCTCGACCCAAGCCTGCAGCTTCCAGCCTCAACCCAAGCCTGCAACCTCCAGCCTCCAGCCTCGACCCAAGCCTGCAGCCTCCAGCCTCAAGCCTCAACCCAAGCCTGCAGCCTCCAGCCTCAAGCCTCAACCCAAGCCTGCAGCCTCTAGCCTCAAGCCTCGTCAAGCCTGCAGACTCTTTCCTCAAGCCTCGACCCAAGCCTGCAGCTCCAGCCTCGACCCAAGCCTGCCGCCTCCAGCCTCCACCCAAGCCTGCAGCCTCCAGCCTCAAGCCTCGAGTCAAGCCTCCAGCCTCCAGCCTCAAGCCTCAACCTAAGCGTGCAACCTCTAGCCTCAAGCCTCGACCTAAGCCTGCAGCCTCCAGCCTCGACCCAAGCCTGCAGCCTCCAGCCTCAAGCCTCAACCCAAGCCTGCAGCCTCTAGCCTCAAGCCTCAAGTCAAGCCTGCAGACTCTTTCCGCAAGCCTTGACCCAAGCCTGCAGACTCCAGCCACAAGCCTCAAGCCAAGCCTGCAACCTGCAGCCTCCAGCCTCGACCCAAGCCTGCAGCCTCCAGCCTCAAGGCTCGACCCAAGCCTGCTGCCTCCAGCCTCCACCCAAGCCTGCACCCTCCAGCCTCAAGCCTCGAGTCAAGCTTGCAGCCTCCAGCCTCAAGCCTCAACACGCCGGCAAACTTTAGCCTCAAGCCTCGACCTAAGCCTGCAGCCTCCAGCCTCAACCCAAGCCTGCAGCCTCTAGCCTCAAGCCTCAACCCAAGCCTGCAGCCTCTAGCCTCAAGCCTTGAGTCAAGCCTGCAGACTCTTTCCTCAAGCCTCAACGCAAGCCTGCAGCTCCAGCCTCAAGCCTCAACCGAAGCCTGCAGCCTCCACCCTCAAGCCTCAACCCAAGCCTGCAGCCTCTAGCCTCAAGCCTCGACCTAAGCCTGCAGCCTCCAGCCACGACCCAAGCCTGCAGCCTCCAGCCTCAAGCCTCAACCCAAGCCTCCAGCCTCTAGCCTCAAGCCTCTAGTCAAGCCTGCAGACTCTTTCCTCAAGCCTCAACCCAAGCCTGCAACCTCCAGCCTCAAGCCTCGACCCAAGCCTGTAGCCTCTAGCCTCTAGCCTCGAGTCAAGCCTGCAGCCTCCAGCCTCAAGCCTCACCCAAGCCTGCAGCCTCTTGCCTCAACCCAAGCCTGCAGCCTCTAGCCTCAAGCCTCGAGTCAAGCCTGCAGACTCTTTCCTCAAGCCTCGACCCAAGCCTGCAGCTCCAGCCTCGACCCAAGCCTGCAGCCTCCAGCCTCAAGCCTCGAGTCAAGCCTCCAGCCTCCAGCCTCAAGCCTCAACCCAAGCCTGCAACCTCTAGCCTCAAGCCTCGACCTAAGCCTGCAGCCTCCAGTCTCGACCCAAGCCTGCAGCCTCCAGCCTCAAGCCTCAACCCAAACCTGCAGCCTCTAGTCTCAAGCCTCAAGTCAAGCCTGCAGACTCTTTCCTCAAGTCTTGACCCAAGCCTGCAACCTCTAGCCTCAAGCTTCGACCCAAGCCTGCAACCTCCAGCCTCTAGCCTCAACCCAAGCCTGCAGCCTCTAGCCTCAAGCCTCGAGTCAAGCCTGCAGCCTCCATCCTCCAGCCTCAACCCAAGCCTGTAGACTCTAGCCTCAAGCCTCGAGTCAAGCCTGCAAACTCTTTTCTCAAGTCTTGACCCAAGCCTGCAGCCTCTAGCCTCAAGCCTCGACTCAAGCCTGCAAACTCTTTCCTCAAGCCTCAACCCAAGCCTGCAGCTTCCAGCCTCAACCCAAGCCTGCAACCTCCAGCCTCCAGCCTCGACCCAAGCCTGCAGCTCCAGCCTCGACCCAAGCCTGCAGCCTGCCGCCTCCAGCCTCCACCCAAGCCTGCAGCCTCCAGCCTCAAGCCTCGAGTCAAGCCTCCAGCCTCTAGCCTCACCTCGAGTCAAGCCTGCAGACTCTTTCCTCAAGCCTCAACCCAAGCCTGCAGCTTCCAGCCTCAATGCAAGCCTGCAACCTCCAGCCTCCAGCCTCGACCCAAGCCTGCAGCTCCAGCCTCGACCCAAGCCTGCAGCCTCCAGCCTCAAGCCTCAACCCAAGCCTGCAACCTGTAGCCTCAAGCCTTGACCTAAGCCTGCAGCCTCCAACCTCAAGCCTCAACCCAAGCCTGCAGCCTCTAGCCTCAACCCAAGCCTGCAGCCTCTAGCCTCAAGCCTCGAGTCAAGCCTGCAGACTCTTTCCTCAAGCCTCAACCCAAGCCTGCAGCCTCCAGCCTCGACCCAAGCCTGCAGCCTCTAGCCTCAAGCCTCGACTCAAGCCTGCAAACTCTTTCCTCAAGCATCAACCCAAGCCTGCAGCTTCCAGCCTCAACCCAAGCCTGCAACCTCCAACCTCGACCCAAGCCTGCAGCTCCAGCCTCGACCCAAGCCTGCAGCCTGCCGCCTCCAGCCTCCACCCAAGCCTGCAGCCTCCAGCCTCCAGCCTCAACCCAAGCCTGCAGCCTCTAGCCTCAAGCCTCAAGTCAAGCCTGCAGACTCTTTCCTCAATCCTCGACCCAAGCCTGCCGCCTCCATCCTCAAGCATCAATCCAAGCCTGCAGCCTCCAGCCTCAAGCCTCAACCCAAGCCTGCAGCTCAAGCCTCAAGCCTCAACCCAAGCTTGCAGCCTCCAGTCTCAAGCCTCGAGTCAAGCCTTCAGCCTCCAGCCTCAAGCCTCAACCCAAGCCTGCAAACTCTAGCCTCAAGCCTCGACCTAAGCCTGCAGCCTCCAGCCTCGACCCAAGCCTGCAGCCTCCAGCCTCAAGCCTCATCCCAAGCCTGCAGCCTCTAGCCTCTAGCCTCGAGTCAAGCCTGCAGCCTCCAGCCTCAAGCCTCACCCAAGCCTGCAGCCTCTTGCCTCAACCCAAGCCTGCAGCCTCTAGCCTCAAGCCTCGAGTCAAGCCTGCAGACTCTTTCCTCAAGCCTCGACCCAAGCCTGCAGCTCCAGACTCGACCCAAGCCTGCAGCCTCCAGCCTCAAGCCTCAAGCCAACCCAAGCCTGCAACCTCTAGCCTCAAGCCTCGACCTAAGCCTGCAGCCTCCAGTCTCGACCCAAGCCTGCAGCCTCCAGCCTCAAGCCTCAACCCAAACCTGCAGCCTCTAGCCTCAAGCCTCAAGTCAAGCCTGCAGACTCTTTCCTCAAGTCTTGACCCAAGCCTGCAACCTCTAGCCTCAAGCCTCGACCCAAGCCTGCAACCTCCAGCCTCTAGCCTCAACCCAAGCCTGCAGCCTCTAGCCTCAAGCCTCGAGTCAAGCCTGCAGCCTCCATCCTCAAGCCTCAACCCAAGCCTGTAGACTCTAGCCTCAAGCCTCGAGTCAAGCCTGCAAACTCTTTCCTCAAGTCTTGACCCAAGCCTGCAGCCTCTAGCCTCAAGCCTCGACTCAAGCCTGCAAACTCTTTCCTCAAGCCTCAAACCAAGCGTGCAGCTTCCAGCCTCAACCCAAGCCTGCAACCTCCAGCCTCCAGCCTCGACCCAAGCCTGCAGCTCCAGCCTCGACCCAAGCCTGCAGCTCCAGCCTCGACCCAAGCCTGCAGCCTGCCGCCTCCAGCCTCCACCCAAGCCTGCAGCCTCCAGCCTCAAGCCTCGAGTCAAGCCTCCAGCCTCTAGCCTCACCTCGAGTCAAGCCTGCAGACTCTTTCCTCAAGCCTCAACCCAAGCCTGCAAACTCTAGCCTCAAGCCTCGACCTAAGCTTGCAGCCTCCAGCCTCGACCCAAGCCTGCAGCCTCCAGCCTCAAGCCTCATCCCAAGCCTGCAGCCTCTAGCCTCAAGCCTCAAGTCAAGCCTGCAGACTCTTTCCTCAAGCCTTGACCCAAGCCTGCAACCTCTAGCCTCAAGCCTCGACCCAAGCCTGCAGCCTCCAGCCTCAAGCCTCAACCCAAGCCTGTAGCCTCTAGCCTCAAGCCTCGAGTCAAGCCTGCAAACTCTTTCCTCAAGTCTTGACCCAAGCCTGCAGCCTCCAGCCTCAAGCCTCGACTCAAGCCTGCAAACTCTTTCCTCAAGCATCAACCCAAGCCTGCAGCTTCCAGCCTCAACCCAAGCCTGCAACCTCCAGCCTCGACCCAAGCCTGCAGCTCCAGCCTCGACCCAAGCCTGCAGCCTGCCGCCTCCAGCCTCCACCCAAGCCTGCAGCCTCCAGCCTCAAGCCATGAGTCAAGCCTCCAGCCTCCAGCCTCAAGCCTCAACCCAAGCCTGCAACCTCTAGCCTCAAGCCTCGACCTAAGCCTGCAGCCTCCAGCCTCGACCCAAGCCTGCAGCCTCCAGCCTCAAGCCTCAACCCAAGCCTGCAGCCTCTAGCCTCAAGCCTCTAGTCAAGCCTGCAGACTCTTTCCTCAAGCCTCAACCCAAGCCTGCAACCTCTAGCCTCAAGCCTCGACCCAAGCCTGTAGCCTCTAGCCTCTAGCCTCGAGTCAAGCCTGCAGCCTCCAGCCTCAAGCCTCACCCAAGCCTGCAGCCTCTTGCCTCAACCCAAGCCTGCAGCCTCTAGCCTCAAGCCTCGAGTCAAGCCTGCAGACTCTTTCCTCAAGCCTCGACCCAAGCCTGCAGCTCCAGCCTCGACCCAAGCCTGCAGCCTCCAGCCTCAAGCCTCGAGTCAAGCCTCCAGCCTCCAGCCTCAAGCCTCAACCGAAGCCTGCAACCTCTAGCCTCAAGCCTCGACCTAAGCCTGCAGCCTCCAGTCTCGACCCAAGCCTGCAGCCTCCAGCCTCAAGCCTCAACCCAAACCTGCAGCCTCTAGCCTCAAGCCTCAAGTCAAGCCTGCAGACTCTTTCCTCAAGTCTTGACCCAAGCCTGCAACCTCTAGCCTCAAGCCTCGACCCAAGCCTGCAACCTCCAGCCTCTAGCCTCAACCCAAGCCTGCAGCCTCTAGCCTCAAGCCTCGAGTCAAGCCTGCAGCCTCCATCCTCAAGCCTCAACCCAAGCCTGTAGCCTCTAGCCTCAAGCCTCGAGTCAAGCCTGCAAACTCTTTCCTCAAGTCTTGACCCAAGCCTGCAGCCTCTAGCCTCAAGCCTCGACTCAAGCCTGCAAACTCTTTCCTCAAGCCTCAACCCAAGCGTGCAGCTTCCAGCCTCAACCCAAGCCTGCAACCTCCAGCCTCCAGCCTCGACCCAAGCCTGCAGCTCCAGCCTCGACCCAAGCCTGCAGCCTGCCGCCTCCAGCCTCCACCCAAGCCTGCAGCCTCCAGCCTCAAGCCTCGAGTCAAGCCTCCAGCCTCTAGGCTCACCTCGAGTCAAGCCTGCAGACTCTTTCCTCAAGCCTCAACCCAAGCCTGCAGCTTCCAGCCTCGACCCAAGCCTGCAGCCTCTAGCCTCAAGCCTCGACTCAAGCCTGCAAACTCTTTCCTCAAGCCTCAACCCAAGCCTGCAGCTTCCAGCCTCAACCCAAGCCTGCAACCTCCTGCCTCCAGCCTCGACCCAAGCCTGCAGCTCCAGCCTCGACCCAAGCCTGCAGCCTGCCGCCTCCAGCCTCCACCCAAGCCTGCAGCCTCCAGCCTCAAGCCTCGAGTCAAGCCTCCAGCCTCTAGCCTCACCTCGAGTCAAGCCTGCAGACTCTTTCCTCAAGCCTCAACCCAAGCCTGCAAACTCTAGCCTCAAGCCTCGACCTAAGCCTGCAGCCTCCAGCCTCGACCCAAGCCTGCAGCCTCCAGCCTCAAGCCTCATCCCAAGCCTGCAGCCTCTAGCCTCAAGCCTCAAGTCAAGCCTGCAGACTCTTTCCTCAAGCCTTGACCCAAGCCTGCAACCTCTAGCCTCAAGCCTCGACCCAAGCCTGCAGCCTCCAGCCTCAAGCCTCAACCCAAGCCTGTAGCCTCTAGCCTCAAGCCTCGAGTCAAGCCTGCAAACTCTTTCCTCAAGTCTTGACCCAAGCCTGCAGCCTCCAGCCTCAAGCCTCGACTCAAGCCTGCAAACTCTTTCCTCAAGCATCAACCCAAGCCTGCAGCTTCCAGCCTCAACCCAAGCCTGCAACCTCCAGCCTCGACCCAAGCCTGCAGCTCCAGCCTCGACCCAAGCCTGCAGCCTGCCGCCTCCAGCCTCCACCCAAGCCTGCAGCCTCCAGCCTCAAGCCATGAGTCAAGCCTCCAGCCTCCAGCCTCAAGCCTCAACCCAAGCCTGCAACCTCTAGCCTCAAGCCTCGACCTAAGCCTGCAGCCTCCAGCCTCGACCCAAGCCTGCAGCCTCCAGCCTCAAGCCTCAACCCAAGCCTGCAGCCTCTAGCCTCAAGCCTCTAGTCAAGCCTGCAGACTCTTTCCTCAAGCCTCAACCCAAGCCTGCAACCTCTAGCCTCAAGCCTCGACCCAAGCCTGTAGCCTCTAGCCTCTAGCCTCGAGTCAAGCCTGCAGCCTCCAGCCTCAAGCCTCACCCAAGCCTGCAGCCTCTTGCCTCAACCCAAGCCTGCAGCCTCTAGCCTCAAGCCTCGAGTCAAGCCTGCAGACTCTTTCCTCAAGCCTCGACCCAAGCCTGCAGCTCCAGCCTCGACCCAAGCCTGCAGCCTCCAGCCTCAAGCCTCGAGTCAAGCCTCCAGCCTCCAGCCTCAAGCCTCAACCGAAGCCTGCAACCTCTAGCCTCAAGCCTCGACCTAAGCCTGCAGCCTCCAGTCTCGACCCAAGCCTGCAGCCTCCAGCCTCAAGCCTCAACCCAAACCTGCAGCCTCTAGCCTCAAGCCTCAAGTCAAGCCTGCAGACTCTTTCCTCAAGTCTTGACCCAAGCCTGCAACCTCTAGCCTCAAGCCTCGACCCAAGCCTGCAACCTCCAGCCTCTAGCCTCAACCCAAGCCTGCAGCCTCTAGCCTCAAGCCTCGAGTCAAGCCTGCAGCCTCCATCCTCAAGCCTCAACCCAAGCCTGTAGCCTCTAGCCTCAAGCCTCGAGTCAAGCCTGCAAACTCTTTCCTCAAGTCTTGACCCAAGCCTGCAGCCTCTAGCCTCAAGCCTCGACTCAAGCCTGCAAACTCTTTCCTCAAGCCTCAACCCAAGCGTGCAGCTTCCAGCCTCAACCCAAGCCTGCAACCTCCAGCCTCCAGCCTCGACCCAAGCCTGCAGCTCCAGCCTCGACCCAAGCCTGCAGCCTGCCGCCTCCAGCCTCCACCCAAGCCTGCAGCCTCCAGCCTCAAGCCTCGAGTCAAGCCTCCAGCCTCTAGCCTCACCTCGAGTCAAGCCTGCAGACTCTTTCCTCAAGCCTCAACCCAAGCCTGCAGCTTCCAGCCTCGACCCAAGCCTGCAGCCTCCAGCCTCAAGCCTCAACCCAAGCCTGCAACCTGTAGCCTCAAGCCTTGACCTAAGCCTGCAGCCTCCAGCCTCAAGCATCAACCCAAGCCTGCAGCCTCTAGCCTCAACCCAAGCCTGCAGCCTCTAGCCACAAGCCTCGAGTCAAGCCTGCAGACTCTTTCCTCAAGCCTCAACCCAAGCCTGCAGCCTCCAGCCTCGACCCAAGCCTGCAGCCTCTAGCCTCAAGCCTCGACTCAAGCCTGCAAACTCTTTCCTCAAGCATCAACCCAAGCCTGCAGCTTCCAGCCTCAACCCAAGCCTGCAACCTCCAGCCTCGACCCAAGCCTGCAGCTCCAGCCTCGACCCAAGCCTGCAGCCTGCCGCCTCCAGCCTCCACCCAAGCCTGCAGACTCCAGCCTCAAGCCTCAAGTCAAGCCTCCAGCCTCCAGCCACAAGCCTCAACCCAAGCCTGCAACCTCTAGCCTCAAGCCTCGACCTAAGCCTGCAGCCTCCAGCCTCAACCCAAGCCTGCAACCTCTAGCCTCAAGCCTCGACCTAAGCCTCCATCCTCAAGCCTCAATCCAAGCCTGCAGCCTCCAGCCTCAAGCCTGAACCCAAGCCTGCAACCTGTAACCTCCAGCCTCGACGCAAGCCTGCAGCCTCCAGCCTCGACCCAAGCCTGCCGCCTCCAGCCTCCACCCAAGCCTGCAGCCTCCAGCCTCAAGCCATGAGTCAAGCCTCCAGCCTCCAGCCTCAAGCCTCAACCCAAGCCTGCAACCTCTAGCCTCAAGCCTCGACCTAAGCCTGCAGCCTCCAGCCTCGACCCAAGCCTGCAGCCTCCAGCCTCAAGCCGCAACCCAAGCCTGCAGCCTCTAGCCTCAAGCCTCTAGTCAAGCCTGCAGACTCTTTCCTCAAGCCTCAACCCAAGCCTGCAACCTCTAGCCTCAAGCCTCAACCCAAGCCTGTAGCCTCTAGCCTCTAGCCGCGAGTCAAGCCTGCAGCCTCCAGCCTCAAGCCTCACCCAAGCCTGCAGCCTCAAGCCTCAACCCAAGCCTGCAGCCTCTAGCCTCAAGCCTTGAGTCAAGCCTGCAGACTCTTTCCTCAAGCCTCAACCCAAGCCTGCAGCTCCAGCCTCAAGCCTCAACCCAAGCCTGCAGCCTCCACCCTCAAGCCTCAACCCAAGCCTGCAGCCTCTAGCCTCAAGCCTCGAGTCAAGCCTGCAGACTCTTTCCTGAAGCCTCGACCCAAGCCTGCAGCCTCCAGCCTCAAGCCTCAACCCAAGCCTGCAGCCTCCAGCATCAAGCCTCAACCCAAGCCTGCAACCTGTAGCCTCCAGCCTTGACGCAAGCCTGCAGCCTCCAGCCTCGACCCAAGCCTGCCGCCTCCAGCCTCCACCCAAGCCTGCAGCCTCCAGTCTCAAGCCTCGAGTCAAGCCTTCAGCCTCCAGCCTCAAGCCTCAACCCAAGCCTGCAACCTCTAGCCTCAAGCCTCGACCTAAGCCTGCAGCCTCCAGCCTCGACCCAAGCCTGCAGCCTCCAGCCTCAAGCCTCATCCCAAGCCTGCAGCCTCTAGCCTCAAGCCTCAAGTCAAGCCTGCAGACTCTTTCCTCAAGCCTTGACCCAAGCCTGCAACCTCTAGCCTCAAGCCTCGACCCAAGCCTGCAGCCTCCAGCCTCAAGCCTCAACCCAAGCCTGTAGCCTCTAGCCTCAAGCCTCGAGTCAAGCCTGCAAACTCTTTCCTCAAGTCTTGACCCGCCTGCAGCCTCCAGCCTCAAGCCTCGACTCAAGCCTGCAAACTCTTTCCTCAAGCATCAACCCAAGCCTGCAGCTTCCAGCCTCAACCCAAGCCTGCAAACTCTAGCCTCAAGCCTCGACCTAAGCCTGCAGCCTCCAGCCTCGACCCAAGCCTGCAGCCTCCAGCCTCAAGCCTCATCCCAAGCCTGCAGCCTCTAGCCTCAAGCCTCAAGTCAAGCCTGCAGACTCTTTCCTCAAGCCTTGACCCAAGCCTGCAACCTCTAGCCTCAAGCCTCGACCCAAGCCTGCAGCCTCCAGCCTCAAGCCTCAACCCAAGCCTGTAGCCTCTAGCCTCAAGCCTCGAGTCAAGCCTGCAAACTCTTTCCTCAAGTCTTGACCCAAGCCTGCAGCCTCCAGCCTCAAGCCTCGACTCAAGCCTGCAAACTCTTTCCTCAAGCATCAACCCAAGCCTGCAGCTTCCAGCCTCAACCCAAGCCTGCAACCTCCAGCCTCGACCCAAGCCTGCAGCTCCAGCCTCGACCCAAGCCTGCAGCCTGCCGCCTCCAGCCTCCACCCAAGCCTGCAGCCTCCAGCCTCAAGCCATGAGTCAAGCCTCCAGCCTCCAGCCTCAAGCCTCAACCCAAGCCTGCAACCTCTAGCCTCAAGCCTCGACCTAAGCCTGCAGCCTCCAGCCTCGACCCAAGCCTGCAGCCTCCAGCCTCAAGCCTCAACCCAAGCCTGCAGCCTCTAGCCTCAAGCCTCTAGTCAAGCCTGCAGACTCTTTCCTCAAGCCTCAACCCAAGCCTGCAACCTCTAGCCTCAAGCCTCGACCCAAGCCTGTAGCCTCTAGCCTCTAGCCTCGAGTCAAGCCTGCAGCCTCCAGCCTCAAGCCTCACCCAAGCCTGCAGCATCTTGCCTCAACCCAAGCCTGCAGCCTCTAGCCTCAAGCCTCGAGTCAAGCCTGCAGACTCTTTCCTCAAGCCTCGACCCAAGCCTGCAGCTCCAGCCTCGACCCAAGCCTGCAGCCTCCAGCCTCAAGCCTCGAGTCAAGCCTCCAGCCTCCAGCCTCAAGCCTCAACCGAAGCCTGCAACCTCTAGCCTCAAGCCTCGACCTAAGCCTGCAGCCTCCAGTCTCGACCCAAGCCTGCAGCCTCCAGCCTCAAGCCTCAACCCAAACCTGCAGCCTCTAGCCTCAAGCCTCAAGTCAAGCCTGCAGACTCTTTCCTCAAGTCTTGACCCAAGCCTGCAACCTCTAGCCTCAAGCCTCGACCCAAGCCTGCAACCTCCAGCCTCTAGCCTCAACCCAAGCCTGCAGCCTCTAGCCTCAAGCCTCGAGTCAAGCCTGCAGCCTCCATCCTCAAGCCTCAACCCAAGCCTGTAGCCTCTAGCCTCAAGCCTCGAGTCAAGCCTGCAAACTCTTTCCTCAAGTCTTGACCCAAGCCTGCAGCCTCTAGCCTCAAGCCTCGACTCAAGCCTGCAAACTCTTTCCTCAAGCCTCAACCCAAGCGTGCAGCTTCCAGCCTCAACCCAAGCCTGCAACCTCCAGCCTCCAGCCTCGACCCAAGCCTGCAGCTCCAGCCTCGACCCAAGCCTGCAGCCTGCCGCCTCCAGCCTCCACCCAAGCCTGCAGCCTCCAGCCTCAAGCCTCGAGTCAAGCCTCCAGCCTCTAGCCTCACCTCGAGTCAAGCCTGCAGACTCTTTCCTCAAGCCTCAACCCAAGCCTGCAGCTTCCAGCCTCGACCCAAGCCTGCAGCCTCCAGCCTCAAGCCTCAACCCAAGCCTGCAACCTGTAGCCTCAAGCCTTGACCTAAGCCTGCAGCCTCCAGCCTCAAGCATCAACCCAAGCCTGCAGCCTCTAGCCTCAACCCAAGCCTGCAGCCTCTAGCCACAAGCCTCGAGTCAAGCCTGCAGACTCTTTCCTCAAGCCTCAACCCAAGCCTGCAGCCTCCAGCCTCGACCCAAGCCTGCAGCCTCTAGCCTCAAGCCTCGACTCAAGCCTGCAAACTCTTTCCTCAAGCATCAACCCAAGCCTGCAGCTTCCAGCCTCAACCCAAGCCTGCAACCTCCAGCCTCGACCCAAGCCTGCAGCTCCAGCCTCGACCCAAGCCTGCAGCCTGCCGCCTCCAGCCTCCACCCAAGCCTGCAGACTCCAGCCTCAAGCCTCAAGTCAAGCCTCCAGCCTCCAGCCACAAGCCTCAACCCAAGCCTGCAACCTCTAGCCTCAAGCCTCGACCTAAGCCTGCAGCCTCCAGCCTCAACCCAAGCCTGCAACCTCTAGCCTCAAGCCTCGACCTAAGCCTCCATCCTCAAGCCTCAATCCAAGCCTGCAGCCTCCAGCCTCAAGCCTGAACCCAAGCCTGCAACCTGTAACCTCCAGCCTCGACGCAAGCCTGCAGCCTCCAGCCTCGACCCAAGCCTGCCGCCTCCAGCCTCCACCCAAGCCTGCAGCCTCCAGCCTCAAGCCATGAGTCAAGCCTCCAGCCTCCAGCCTCAAGCCTCAACCCAAGCCTGCAACCTCTAGCCTCAAGCCTCGACCTAAGCCTGCAGCCTCCAGCCTCGACCCAAGCCTGCAGCCTCCAGCCTCAAGCCGCAACCCAAGCCTGCAGCCTCTAGCCTCAAGCCTCTAGTCAAGCCTGCAGACTCTTTCCTCAAGCCTCAACCCAAGCCTGCAACCTCTAGCCTCAAGCCTCAACCCAAGCCTGTAGCCTCTAGCCTCTAGCCGCGAGTCAAGCCTGCAGCCTCCAGCCTCAAGCCTCACCCAAGCCTGCAGCCTCAAGCCTCAACCCAAGCCTGCAGCCTCTAGCCTCAAGCCTTGAGTCAAGCCTGCAGACTCTTTCCTCAAGCCTCAACCCAAGCCTGCAGCTCCAGCCTCAAGCCTCAACCCAAGCCTGCAGCCTCCACCCTCAAGCCTCAACCCAAGCCTGCAGCCTCTAGCCTCAAGCCTCGAGTCAAGCCTGCAGACTCTTTCCTGAAGCCTCGACCCGAGCCTGCAGCCTCCAGCCTCAAGCCTCAACCCAAGCCTGCAGCCTCCAGCATCAAGCCTCAACCCAAGCCTGCAACCTGTAGCCTCCAGCCTTGACGCAAGCCTGCAGCCTCCAGCCTCGACCCAAGCCTGCCGCCTCCAGCCTCCACCCAAGCCTGCAGCCTCCAGTCTCAAGCCTCGAGTCAAGCCTTCAGCCTCCAGCCTCAAGCCTCAACCCAAGCCTGCAACCTCTAGCCTCAAGCCTCGACCTAAGCCTGCAGCCTCCAGCCTCGACCCAAGCCTGCAGCCTCCAGCCTCAAGCCTCATCCCAAGCCTGCAGCCTCTAGCCTCAAGCCTCAAGTCAAGCCTGCAGACTCTTTCCTCAAGCCTTGACCCAAGCCTGCAACCTCTAGCCTCAAGCCTCGACCCAAGCCTGCAGCCTCCAGCCTCAAGCCTCAACCCAAGCCTGTAGCCTCTAGCCTCAAGCCTCGAGTCAAGCCTGCAAACTCTTTCCTCAAGTCTTGACCCGCCTGCAGCCTCCAGCCTCAAGCCTCGACTCAAGCCTGCAAACTCTTTCCTCAAGCATCAACCCAAGCCTGCAGCTTCCAGCCTCAACCCAAGCCTGCAACCTCCAGCCTCGACCCAAGCCTGCAGCTCCAGCCTCGACCCAAGCCTGCAGCCTGCCGCCTCCAGCCTCCACCCAAGCCTGCAGCCTCCAGCCTCAAGCCATGAGTCAAGCCTCCAGCCTCCAGCCTCAAGCCTCAACCCGTCTGCAACCTCTAGCCTCAAGCCTCGACCTAAGCCTGCAGCCTCCAGCCTCGACCCAAGCCTGCAGCCTCCAGCCTCAAGCCTCAACCCAAGCCTGCAGCCTCTAGCCTCGCCTCTAGTCAAGCCTGCAGACTCTTTCCTCAAGCCTCAACCCAAGCCTGCAACCTCTAGCCTCAAGCCTCGACCCAAGCCTGTAGCCTCTAGCCTCTAGCCTCGAGTCAAGCCTGCAGCCTCCAGCCTCAAGCCTCACCCAAGCCTGCAGCCTCTTGCCTCAACCCAAGCCTGCATCCTCTAGCCTCAAGCCTCGAGTCAAGCCTGCAGACTCTTTCCTCAAGCCTCGACCCAAGCCTGCAGCTCCAGCCTCGACCCAAGCCTGCAGCCTCCAGCCTCAAGCCTCGAGTCAAGCCTCCAGCCTCCAGCCTCAAGCCTCAACCCAAGCCTGCAACCTCTAGCCTCAAGCCTCGACCTAAGCCTGCAGCCTCCAGTCTCGACCCAAGCCTGCAGCCTCGAGCCTCAAGCCTCAACCCAAACCTGCAGCCTCTAGCCTCAAGCCTCAAGTCAAGCCTGCAGACTCTTTCCTCAAGTCTTGACCCAAGCCTGCAACCTCTAGCCTCAAGCCTCGACCCAAGCCTGCAACCTCCAGCCTCTAGCCTCAACCCAAGCCTGCAGCCTCTAGCCTCAAGCCTCGAGTCAAGCCTGCAGCCTCCATCCTCAAGCCTCAACCCAAGCCTGTAGCCTCTAGCCTCAAGCCTCGAGTCAAGCCCGCAAACTCTTTCCTCAAGTCTTGACCCAAGCCTGCAGCCTCTAGCCTCAAGCCTGCAAACTCTTTCCTCAAGCCTCAACCCAAGCCTGCAGCTTCCAGCCTCAACCCAATCCTGAAACCTCCAGCCTCCAGCCTCGACCCAAGCCTGCAGCCTGCCGCCTCCAGCCTCCACCCAAGCCTGCAGCCTCCAGCCTCAAGCCTCGAGTCAAGCCTCCAGCCTCTAGCCTCACCTCGAGTCAAGCCTGCAGACTCTTTCCTCAAGCCTCAACCCAAGCCTGCAGCTTCCAGCCTCAATGCAAGCCTGCAACCTCCAGCCTCCAGCCTCGACCCAAGCCTGCAGCTCCAGCCTCGACCCAAGCCTGCAGCCTCCAGGCTCAAGCCTCAACCCAAGCCTGCAACCTGTAGCCTCAAGCCTTGACCTAAGCCTGCAGCCTCCAGCCTCGAGCCTCAACCCAAGCCTGCAGCCTCTAACCTCAACCCAAGCCTGCAGCCTCTAGCCTCAAGCCTCGAGTCAAGCCTGCAGACTCTTTCCTCAAGCCTCAACCCAAGCCTGCAGCCTCCAGCCTCGACCCAAGCCTGCAGCCTCTAGCCTCAAGCCTCGACTCAAGCCTGCAAACTCTTTCCTCAAGCATCAACCCAAGCCTGCAGCTTCCAGCCTCAACCCAAGCCTGCAACCTCCAGCCTCGACCCAAGCCTGCAGCTCCAGCCTCGACCCAAGCCTACAGCCTGCCGCCTCCAGCCTCCACCCAAGCCTGCAGCCTCCAGCCTCAAGCCTCAAGTCAAGCCTCCAGCCTCCAGCCTCAAGCCTCAACCCAAGCCTGCAACCTCTAGCCTCAAGCCTCGACCTAAGCCTGCAGCCTCCAGCCTCAACCCAAGCCTGCAGCCTCTAGCCTCAAGCCTCAAGTCAAGCCTGCAGACTCTTTCCTCAATCCTCGACACAAGCCTGCAGCCTCCATCCTCAAGCCTCAATCCAAGCCTGCAGCCTCCAGCCTCAAGCCTGAACCCAAGCCTGCAACCTGTAACCTCCAGCCTCGACCCAAGCCTGCCGCCTCCAGCCTCCACCCAAGCCTGCAGCCTCCAGCCTCAAGCCATGAGTCAAGCCTCCAGCCTCCAGCCTCAAGCCTCAACCCAAGCCTGCAACCTCTAGCCTCAAGCCTCGACCTAAGCCTGCAGCCTCCAGCCTCGACCCAAGCCTGCAGCCTCCAGCCTCAAGCCGCAACCCAAGCCTGCAGCCTCTAGCCTCAAGCCTCAACCCAAGCCTGCAACCTCTAGCCTCAAGCCTCGACCCAAGCCTGTAGCCTCTAGCCTCTAGCCTCGAGTCAAGCCTGCAGCCTCCAGCCTCAAGCCTCACCCAAGCCTGCAGCCTCAAGCCTCAACCCAAGCCTGCAGCCTCTAGCCTCAAGCCTTGAGTCAAGCCTGCAGACTCTTTCCTCAAGCCTCAACCCAAGCCTGCAGCTCCAGCCTCAAGCCTCAACCCAAGCCTGCAGCCTCCACCCTCAAGCCTCAACCCAAGCCTGCAGCCTCTAGCCTCAAGCCTCGAGTCAAGCCTGCAGACTCTTTCCTGAAGCCTCGACCCAAGCCTGCAGCCTCCAGCCTCAAGCCTCAACCCAAGCCTGCAGCCTCCAGCATCAAGCCTCAACCCAAGCCTGCAACCTGTAGCCTCCAGCCTTGACGCAAGCCTGCAGCCTCCAGCCTCGACCCAAGCCTGCCGCCTCCAGCCTCCACCGAAGCCTGCAGCCTCCAGTCTCAAGCCTCGAGTCAAGCCTTCAGCCTCCAGCCTCAAGCCTCAACCCAAGCCTGCAACCTCTAGCCTCAAGCCTCGACCTAAGCCTGCAGCCTCCAGCCTCGACCCAAGCCTGCAGCCTCCAGCCTCAAGCCTCATCCCAAGCCTGCAGCCTCTAGCCTCAAGCCTCAAGTCAAGCCTGCAGACTCTTTCCTCAAGCCTTGACCCAAGCCTGCAACCTCTAGCCTCAAGCCTCGACCCAAGCCTGCAGCCTCCAGCCTCAAGCCTCAACCCAAGCCTGTAGCCTCTAGCCTCAAGCCTCGAGTCAAGCCTGCAAACTCTTTCCTCAAGTCTTGACCCAAGCCTGCAGCCTCTAGCCTCAAGCCTCGACTCAAGCCTGCAAACTCTTTCCTCAAGCATCAACCCAAGCCTGCAGCTTCCAGCCTCAACCCAAGCCTGCAACCTCCAGCCTCGACCCAAGCCTGCAGCTCCAGCCTCGACCCAAGCCTGCAGCCTGCCGCCTCCAGCCTCCACCCAAGCCTGCAGCCTCCAGCCTCAAGCCATGAGTCAAGCCTCCAGCCTCCAGCCTCAAGCCTCAACCCGTCTGCAACCTCTAGCCTCAAGCCTCGACCTAAGCCTGCAGCCTCCAGCCTCGACCCAAGCCTGCAGCCTCCAGCCTCAAGCCTCAACCCAAGCCTGCAGCCTCTAGCCTCAAGCCTCTAGTCAAGCCTGCAGACTCTTTCCTCAAGCCTCAACCCAAGCCTGCAACCTCTAGCCTCAAGCCTCGACCCAAGCCTGTAGCCTCTAGCCTCTAGCCTCGAGTCAAGCCTGCAGCCTCCAGCCTCAAGCCTCACCCAAGCCTGCAGCCTCTTGCCTCAACCCAAGCCTGCAGCCTCTAGCCTCAAGCCTCGAGTCAAGCCTGCAGACTCTTTCCTCAAGCCTCGACCCAAGCCTGCAGCTCCAGCCTCGACCCAAGCCTGCAGCCTCCAGCCTCAAGCCTCGAGTCAAGCCTCCAGCCTCCAGCCTCAAGCCTCAACCCAAGCCTGCAACCTCTAGCCTCAACCCAAGCCTGCAACCTCTAGCCTCAAGCCTCGACCTAAGCCTGCAGCCTCCAGTCTCGACCCAAGCCTGCAGCCTCGAGCCTCAAGCCTCAACCCAAACCTGCAGCCTCTAGCCTCAAGCCTCAAGTCAAGCCTGCAGACTCTTTCCTCAAGTCTTGACCCAAGCCTGCAACCTCTAGACTCAAGCCTCGACCCAAGCCTGCAACCTCCAGCCTCTAGCCTCAACCCAAGCCTGCAGCCTCTAGCCTCAAGCCTCGAGTCAAGCCTGCAGCCTCCATCCTCAAGCCTCAACCCAAGCCTGTAGCCTCTAGCCTCAAGCCTCGAGTCAAGCCCGCAAACTCTTTCCTCAAGTCTTGACCCAAGCCTGCAGCCTCTAGCCTCAAGCCTGCAAACTCTTTCCTCAAGCCTCAACCCAAGCCTGCAGCTTCCAGCCTCAACCCAAGCCTGAAACCTCCAGCCTCCAGCCTCGACCCAAGCCTGCAGCCTGCCGCCTCCAGCCTCCACCCAAGCCTGCAGCCTCCAGCCTCAAGCCTCGAGTCAAGCCTCCAGCCTCTAGCCTCACCTCGAGTCAAGCCTGCAGACTCTTTCCTCAAGCCTCAACCCAAGCCTGCAGCTTCCAGCCTCAATGCAAGCCTGCAACCTCCAGCCTCCAGCCTCGACCCAAGCCTGCAGCTCCAGCCTCGACCCAAGCCTGCAGCCTCCAGGCTCAAGCCTCAACCCAAGCCTGCAACCTGTAGCCTCAAGCCTTGACCTAAGCCTGCAGCCTCCAGCCTCGAGCCTCAACCCAAGCCTGCAGCCTCTAGCCTCAACCCAAGCCTGCAGCCTCTAGCCTCAAGCCTCGAGTCAAGCCTGCAGACTCTTTCCTCAAGCCTCAACCCAAGCCTGCAGCCTCCAGCCTCGACCCAAGCCTGCAGCCTCTAGCCTCAAGCCTCGACTCAAGCCTGCAAACTCTTTCCTCAATCATCAACCCAAGCCTGCAGCTTCCAGCCTCAACCCAAGCCTGCAACCTCCAGCCTCGACCCAAGCCTGCAGCTCCAGCCTCGACCCAAGCCTACAGCCTGCCGCCTCCAGCCTCCACCCAAGCCTGCAGCCTCCAGCCTCAAGCCTCAAGTCAAGCCTCCAGCCTCCAGCCTCAAGCCTCAACCCAAGCCTGCAACCTCTAGCCTCAAGCCTCGACCTAAGCCTGCAGCCTCCAGCCTCAACCCAAGCCTGCAGACTCTAGCCTCAAGCCTCGAGTCAAGCCTGCAGACTCTTTCCTCAAGCCTCAACCCAAGCCTGCAGCCTCCAGCCTCGACCCAAGCCTGCAGCCTCTAGCCTCAAGCCTCGACTCAAGCCTGCAAACTCTTTCCTCAAGCATCAACCCAAGCCTGCAGCTTCCAGCCTCAACCCAAGCCTGCAACCTCCAGCCTCGACCCAAGCCTGCAGCTCCAGCCTCGACCCAAGCCTGCAGCCTGCCGCCTCCAGCCTCCACCCAAGCCTGCAGCCTCCAGCCTCAAGCCTCAAGTCAAGCCTCCAGCCTCCAGCCTCAAGCCTCAACCCAAGCCTGCAACCTCTAGCCTCAAGCCTCGACCTAAGCCTGCAGCCTCCAGCCTCAACCCAAGCCTGCAGCCTGTAGCCTCAAGCCTCAAGTCAAGCCTGCAGACTCTTTCCTCAATCCTCGACCCAAGCCTGCAGCCTCCATCCTCAAGCCTCAATGCAAGCCTGCAGCCTCCAGCCTCAAGCCTCAACCCAAGCCTGCAGCTCCAGCCTCAAGCCTCAACCCAAGCCTGCAGCCTCCACCCTCAAGTCTCAACCCAAGCCTGCAGCCTCTAGCCTCAAGCCTCGAGTCAAGCCTGCAGACTCTTTCCTGAAGCCTCGACCCAAGCCTGCAGCCTCCAGCCTCAAGCCTCAACGCAAGCCTGCAGCCTCCAGCATCAAGCCTCAACCCAAGCCTGCAACCTGTAGCCTCCAGCCTTGACGCAAGCCTGCAGCCTCCAGCCTCGACCCAAGCCTGCCGCCTCCAGCCTCCACCCAAGCCTGCAGCCTCCAGTATCAAGCCTCGAGTCAAGCCTTCAGCCTCCAGCCTCAAGCCTCAACCGAAGCCTGCAACCTCTAGCCTCAAGCCTCGACCTAAGCCTGCAGCCTCCAGCCTCGACCCAAGCCTGCAGCCTCCAGCCTCAAGCCTCATCCCAAGCCTGCAGCCTCTAGCCTCAAGCCTCAAGTCAAGCCTGCAGACTCTTTCCTCAAGCCTTGACCCAAGCCTGCAACCTCTAGCCTCAAGCCTCGACCCAAGCCTGCAGCCTCCAGCCTCAAGCCTCAACCGAAGCCTGTAGCCTCTAGCCTCAAGCCTCGAGTCAAGCCTGCAAACTCTTTCCTCAAGTCTTGACCCAAGCCTGCAGCCTCTAGCCTCAAGCCTCGACTCAAGCCTGCAAACTCTTTCCTCAAGCATCAACCCAAGCCTGCAGCTTCCAGCCTCAACCCAAGCCTGCAACCTCCAGCCTCGACCCAAGCCTGCAGCTCCAGCC
The DNA here is from genome assembly GCF_048418815.1 of Hemitrygon akajei. Lineage (NCBI taxonomy): Eukaryota > Metazoa > Chordata > Chondrichthyes > Myliobatiformes > Dasyatidae > Hemitrygon > Hemitrygon akajei. Next base: position 93,011,298 of record NC_133135.1, read on the forward strand.
TCGACCCAAGCCTGCAGCCTGCCGCCTCCAGCCTCCACCCAAGCCTGCAGCCTCCAGCCTCAAGCCATGAGTCAAGCCTCCAGCCTCCAGCCTCAAGCCTCAACCCAAGCCTGCAACCTCTAGCCTCAAGCCTCGAACTAAGCCTGCAGACTCCAGCCTCGACCCAAGCCTGCAGCCTCCAGCCTCAAGCCTCAACCCAAGCCTGCAGCCTCTAGCCTCAAGCCTCTAGTCAAGCCTGCAGACTCTTTCCTCAAGCCTCAACCCAAGCCTGCAACCTCTAGCCTCAAGCCTCGACCCAAGCCTGTAGCCTCTAGCCTCTAGCCTCGAGTCAAGCCTGCAGCCTCCAGCCTCAAGCCTCACCCAAGCCTGCAGCCTCTTGCCTCAACCCAAGCCTGCAGCCTCTAGCCTCAAGCCTCGAGTCAAGCCTGCAGACTCTTTCCTCAAGCCTCGACCCAAGCCTGCAGCTCCAGCCTCGACCCAAGCCTGCAGCCTCCAGCCTCAAGCCTCGAGTCAAGCCTCCAGCCTCCAGCCTCAAGCCTCAACCGAAGCCTGCAACCTCTAGCCTCAAGCCTCGACCTAAGCCTGCCGGCTCCAGTCTCGACCCAAGCCTGCAGCCTCCAGCCTCAAGCCTCAACCCAAACCTGCAGCCTCTAGCCTCAAGCCTCAAGTCAAGCCTGCAGACTCATTCCTCAAGTCTTGACCCAAGCCTGCAACCTCTAGCCTCAAGCCTCGACCCAAGCCTGCAACCTCCAGCCTCTAGCCTGAACCCAAGCCTGCAGCCTCTAGCCTCAAGCCTCGAGTCAAGACTGCAGCCTCCATCCTCAAGCCTCAACCCAAGCCTGTAGCCTCTAGCCTCAAGCCTCGAGTCAAGCCTGCAAGCTCTTTCCTCAAGTCTTGACCCAAGCCTGCAGCCTCTAGCCTCAAGCCTTGACTCAAGCCTGCAGCTTCCAGCCTCAACCCAAGCCTGCAACCTCCAGCCTCCAGCCTCGACCCAAGCCTGCAGCTCCAGCCTCGACCCAAGCCTGCAGCCTGCCGCCTCCAGCCTCCACCCAAGCCTGCAGCCTCCAGCCTCAAGCCTCGAGTCAAGCCTCCTGCCTCTAGCCTCACCTCGAGTCAAGCCTGCAGACTCTTTCCTCAAGCCTCAACCCAAGCCTGCAGCTTCCAGCCTCAATGCAAGCCTGCAACTTCCAGCCTCCAGCCTCGACCCAAGCCTGCAGCTCCAGCCTCGACCCAAGCCTGCAGCCTCCAGGCTCAAGCCTCAACCCAAGCCTGCAACCTGTAGCCTCAAGCCTTGACCTAAGCCTGCAGCCTCCAGCCTCAAGCCTCAACCCAAGCCTGCAGCCTCTAGCCTCAACCCAAGCCTGCAACCTCTAGCCTCAAGCCTCGACCTAAGCCTGCCGCCTCCAGGCTCAAGCCTCAACCCAAGCCTGCAACCTGTAGCCTCAAGCCTTGACCTAAGCCTGCAGCCTCTAGCCTCAAGCCTCGAGTCAAGCCTGCAGCCTAAATCCTCAAGCCTCAACCCAAGCCTGTAGACTCTAGCCTCAAGCCTCGAGTCAAGCCCGCAAACTCTTTCCTCAAGTCTTGACCCAAGCCTGCAGCCTCTAGCCTCAAGCCTGCAAACTCTTTCCTCAAGCCTCAACCCAAGCCTGCAGCTTCCAGCCTCAACCCAAGCCTGAAACCTCCAGCCTCCAGCCTCGACCCAAGCCTGCAGCCTGCCGCCTCCAGCCTCCACCCAAGCCTGCAGCCTCCAGCCTCAAGCCTCGAGTCAAGCCTCCAGCCTCTAGCCTCACCTCGAGTCAAGCCTGCAGACTCTTTCCTCAAGCCTCAACCCAAGCCTGCAGCTTCCAGCCTCAATGCAAGCCTGCAACCTCCAGCCTCCAGCCTCGACCCAAGCCTGCAGCTCCAGCCTCGACCCAAGCCTGCAGCCTCCAGGCTCAAGCCTCAACCCAAGCCTGCAACCTGTAGCCTCAAGCCTTGACCTAAGCCTGCAGCCTCCAGCCTCGAGCCTCAACCCAAGCCTGCAGCCTCTAGCCTCAACCCAAGCCTGCAGCCTCTAGCCTCAAGCCTCGAGTCAAGCCTGCAGACTCTTTCCTCAAGCCTCAACCCAAGCCTGCAGCCTCCAGCCTCGACCCAAGCCTGCAGCCTCTAGCCTCAAGCCTCGACTCAAGCCTGCAAACTCTTTCCTCAAGCATCAACCCAAGCCTGCAGCTTCCAGCCTCAACCCAAGCCTGCAACCTCCAGCCTCGACCCAAGCCTGCAGCTCCAGCCTCGACCCAAGCCTTCAGCCTGCCGCCTCCAGCCTCCACCCAAGCCTGCAGCCTCCAGCCTCAAGCCTCAAGTCAAGCCTCCAGCCTCCAGCCTCAAGCCTCAACCCAAGCCTGCAACCTCTAGCCTCAAGCCTCGACCTAAGCCTGCAGCCTACAGCCTCAACCCAAGCCTGCAGCCTCTAGCCACAAGCCTCGAGTCAAGCCTGCAGACTCTTTCCTCAAGCCTCAACCCAAGCCTGCAGCCTCCAGCCTCGACCCAAGCCTGCAGCCTCTAGCCTCAAGCCTCGACTCAAGCCTGCAAACTCTTTCCTCAAGCATCAACCCAAGCCTGCAGCTTCCAGCCTCAACCCAAGCCTGCAACCTCCAGCCTCGACCCAAGCCTGCAACCTCCAGCCTCGACCCAAGCCTGCAGCGACAGCCTCGACCCAAGCCTGCAGCCTCTTGCCTCAACCCAAGCCTGCATCCTCTAGCCTCAAGCCTCGAGTCAAGCCTGCAGACTCTTTCCTCAAGCCTCGACCCAAGCCTGCAGCTCCAGCCTCGACCCAAGCCTGCAGCCTCCAGCCTCAAGCCTCGAGTCAAGCCTCCAGCCTCCAGCCTCAAGCCTCAACCCAAGCCTGCAACCTCTAGCCTCAAGCCTCGACCTAAGCCTGCAGCCTCCAGTCTCGACCCAAGCCTGCAGCCTCGAGCCTCAAGCCTCAACCCAAACCTGCAGCCTCTAGCCTCAAGCCTCAAGTCAAGCCTGCAGACTCTTTCCTCAAGTCTTGACCCAAGCCTGCAACCTCTAGCCTCAAGCCTCGACCCAAGCCTGCAACCTCCAGCCTCTAGCCTCAACCCAAGCCTGCAGCCTCTAGCCTCAAGCCTCGAGTCAAGCCTGCAGCCTCCATCCTCAAGCCTCAACCCAAGCCTGTAGCCTCTAGCCTCAAGCCTCGAGTCAAGCCCGCAAACTCTTTCCTCAAGTCTTGACCCAAGCCTGCAGCCTCTAGCCTCAAGCCTGCAAACTCTTTCCTCAAGCCTCAACCCAAGCCTGCAGCTTCCAGCCTCAACCCAATCCTGAAACCTCCAGCCTCCAGCCTCGACCCAAGCCTGCAGCCTGCCGCCTCCAGCCTCCACCCAAGCCTGCAGCCTCCAGCCTCAAGCCTCGAGTCAAGCCTCCAGCCTCTAGCCTCACCTCGAGTCAAGCCTGCAGACTCTTTCCTCAAGCCTCAACCCAAGCCTGCAGCTTCCAGCCTCAATGCAAGCCTGCAACCTCCAGCCTCCAGCCTCGACCCAAGCCTGCAGCTCCAGCCTCGACCCAAGCCTGCAGCCTCCAGGCTCAAGCCTCAACCCAAGCCTGCAACCTGTAGCCTCAAGCCTTGACCTAAGCCTGCAGCCTCCAGCCTCGAGCCTCAACCCAAGCCTGCAGCCTCTAACCTCAACCCAAGCCTGCAGCCTCTAGCCTCAAGCCTCGAGTCAAGCCTGCAGACTCTTTCCTCAAGCCTCAACCCAAGCCTGCAGCCTCCAGCCTCGACCCAAGCCTGCAGCCTCTAGCCTCAAGCCTCGACTCAAGCCTGCAAACTCTTTCCTCAAGCATCAACCCAAGCCTGCAGCTTCCAGCCTCAACCCAAGCCTGCAACCTCCAGCCTCGACCCAAGCCTGCAGCTCCAGCCTCGACCCAAGCCTACAGCCTGCCGCCTCCAGCCTCCACCCAAGCCTGCAGCCTCCAGCCTCAAGCCTCAAGTCAAGCCTCCAGCCTCCAGCCTCAAGCCTCAACCCAAGCCTGCAACCTCTAGCCTCAAGCCTCGACCTAAGCCTGCAGCCTCCAGCCTCAACCCAAGCCTGCAGCCTCTAGCCTCAAGCCTCAAGTCAAGCCTGCAGACTCTTTCCTCAATCCTCGACACAAGCCTGCAGCCTCCATCCTCAAGCCTCAATCCAAGCCTGCAGCCTCCAGCCTCAAGCCTGAACCCAAGCCTGCAACCTGTAACCTCCAGCCTCGACCCAAGCCTGCCGCCTCCAGCCTCCACCCAAGCCTGCAGCCTCCAGCCTCAAGCCATGAGTCAAGCCTCCAGCCTCCAGCCTCAAGCCTCAACCCAAGCCTGCAACCTCTAGCCTCAAGCCTCGACCTAAGCCTGCAGCCTCCAGCCTCGACCCAAGCCTGCAGCCTCCAGCCTCAAGCCGCAACCCAAGCCTGCAGCCTCTAGCCTCAAGCCTCAACCCAAGCCTGCAACCTCTAGCCTCAAGCCTCGACCCAAGCCTGTAGCCTCTAGCCTCTAGCCTCGAGTCAAGCCTGCAGCCTCCAGCCTCAAGCCTCACCCAAGCCTGCAGCCTCAAGCCTCAACCCAAGCCTGCAGCCTCTAGCCTCAAGCCTTGAGTCAAGCCTGCAGACTCTTTCCTCAAGCCTCAACCCAAGCCTGCAGCTCCAGCCTCAAGCCTCAACCCAAGCCTGCAGCCTCCACCCTCAAGCCTCAACCCAAGCCTGCAGCCTCTAGCCTCAAGCCTCGAGTCAAGCCTGCAGACTCTTTCCTGAAGCCTCGACCCAAGCCTGCAGCCTCCAGCCTCAAGCCTCAACCCAAGCCTGCAGCCTCCAGCATCAAGCCTCAACCCAAGCCTGCAACCTGTAGCCTCCAGCCTTGACGCAAGCCTGCAGCCTCCAGCCTCGACCCAAGCCTGCCGCCTCCAGCCTCCACCGAAGCCTGCAGCCTCCAGTCTCAAGCCTCGAGTCAAGCCTTCAGCCTCCAGCCTCAAGCCTCAACCCAAGCCTGCAACCTCTAGCCTCAAGCCTCGACCTAAGCCTGCAGCCTCCAGCCTCGACCCAAGCCTGCAGCCTCCAGCCTCAAGCCTCATCCCAAGCCTGCAGCCTCTAGCCTCAAGCCTCAAGTCAAGCCTGCAGACTCTTTCCTCAAGCCTTGACCCAAGCCTGCAACCTCTAGCCTCAAGCCTCGACCCAAGCCTGCAGCCTCCAGCCTCAAGCCTCAACCCAAGCCTGTAGCCTCTAGCCTCAAGCCTCGAGTCAAGCCTGCAAACTCTTTCCTCAAGTCTTGACCCAAGCCTGCAGCCTCTAGCCTCAAGCCTCGACTCAAGCCTGCAAACTCTTTCCTCAAGCATCAACCCAAGCCTGCAGCTTCCAGCCTCAACCCAAGCCTGCAACCTCCAGCCTCGACCCAAGCCTGCAGCTCCAGCCTCGACCCAAGCCTGCAGCCTGCCGCCTCCAGCCTCCACCCAAGCCTGCAGCCTCCAGCCTCAAGCCATGAGTCAAGCCTCCAGCCTCCAGCCTCAAGCCTCAACCCGTCTGCAACCTCTAGCCTCAAGCCTCGACCTAAGCCTGCAGCCTCCAGCCTCGACCCAAGCCTGCAGCCTCCAGCCTCAAGCCTCAACCCAAGCCTGCAGCCTCTAGCCTCAAGCCTCTAGTCAAGCCTGCAGACTCTTTCCTCAAGCCTCAACCCAAGCCTGCAACCTCTAGCCTCAAGCCTCGACCCAAGCCTGTAGCCTCTAGCCTCTAGCCTCGAGTCAAGCCTGCAGCCTCCAGCCTCAAGCCTCACCCAAGCCTGCAGCCTCTTGCCTCAACCCAAGCCTGCAGCCTCTAGCCTCAAGCCTCGAGTCAAGCCTGCAGACTCTTTCCTCAAGCCTCGACCCAAGCCTGCAGCTCCAGCCTCGACCCAAGCCTGCAGCCTCCAGCCTCAAGCCTCGAGTCAAGCCTCCAGCCTCCAGCCTCAAGCCTCAACCCAAGCCTGCAACCTCTAGCCTCAAGCCTCGACCTAAGCCTGCAGCCTCCAGTCTCGACCCAAGCCTGCAGCCTCGAGCCTCAAGCCTCAACCCAAACCTGCAGCCTCTAGCCTCAAGCCTCAAGTCAAGCCTGCAGACTCTTTCCTCAAGTCTTGACCCAAGCCTGCAACCTCTAGACTCAAGCCTCGACCCAAGCCTGCAACCTCCAGCCTCTAGCCTCAACCCAAGCCTGCAGCCTCTAGCCTCAAGCCTCGAGTCAAGCCTGCAGCCTCCATCCTCAAGCCTCAACCCAAGCCTGTAGCCTCTAGCCTCAAGCCTCGAGTCAAGCCCGCAAACTCTTTCCTCAAGTCTTGACCCAAGCCTGCAGCCTCTAGCCTCAAGCCTGCAAACTCTTTCCTCAAGCCTCAACCCAAGCCTGCAGCTTCCAGCCTCAACCCAAGCCTGAAACCTCCAGCCTCCAGCCTCGACCCAAGCCTGCAGCCTGCCGCCTCCAGCCTCCACCCAAGCCTGCAGCCTCCAGCCTCAAGCCTCGAGTCAAGCCTCCAGCCTCTAGCCTCACCTCGAGTCAAGCCTGCAGACTCTTTCCTCAAGCCTCAACCCAAGCCTGCAGCTTCCAGCCTCAATGCAAGCCTGCAACCTCCAGCCTCCAGCCTCGACCCAAGCCTGCAGCTCCAGCCTCGACCCAAGCCTGCAGCCTCCAGGCTCAAGCCTCAACCCAAGCCTGCAACCTGTAGCCTCAAGCCTTGACCTAAGCCTGCAGCCTCCAGCCTCGAGCCTCAACCCAAGCCTGCAGCCTCTAGCCTCAACCCAAGCCTGCAGCCTCTAGCCTCAAGCCTCGAGTCAAGCCTGCAGACTCTTTCCTCAAGCCTCAACCCAAGCCTGCAGCCTCCAGCCTCGACCCAAGCCTGCAGCCTCTAGCCTCAAGCCTCGACTCAAGCCTGCAAACTCTTTCCTCAAGCATCAACCCAAGCCTGCAGCTTCCAGCCTCAACCCAAGCCTGCAACCTCCAGCCTCGACCCAAGCCTGCAGCTCCAGCCTCGACCCAAGCCTACAGCCTGCCGCCTCCAGCCTCCACCCAAGCCAGCAGCCTCCAGCCTCAAGCCTCAAGTCAAGCCTCCAGCCTCCAGCCTCAAGCCTCAACCCAAGCCTGCAACCTCTAGCCTCAAGCCTCGACCTAAGCCTGCAGCCTCCAGCCTCAACCCAAGCCTGCAGACTCTAGCCTCAAGCCTCGAGTCAAGCCTGCAGACTCTTTCCTCAAGCCTCAACCCAAGCCTGCAGCCTCCAGCCTCGACCCAAGCCTGCAGCCTCTAGCCTCAAGCCTCGACTCAAGCCTGCAAACTCTTTCCTCAAGCATCAACCCAAGCCTGCAGCTTCCAGCCTCAACCCAAGCCTGCAACCTCCAGCCTCGACCCAAGCCTGCAGCTCCAGCCTCGACCCAAGCCTGCAGCCTGCCGCCTCCAGCCTCCACCCAAGCCTGCAGCCTCCAGCCTCAAGCCTCAAGTCAAGCCTCCAGCCTCCAGCCTCAAGCCTCAACCCAAGCCTGCAACCTCTAGCCTCAAGCCTCGACCTAAGCCTGCAGCCTCCAGCCTCAACCCAAGCCTGCAGCCTGTAGCCTCAAGCCTCAAGTCAAGCCTGCAGACTCTTTCCTCAATCCTCGACCCAAGCCTGCAGCCTCCATCCTCAAGCCTCAATCCAAGCCTGCAGCCTCCAGCCTCAAGCCTCAACCCAAGCCTGCAGCTCCAGCCTCAAGCCTCAACCCAAGCCTGCAGCCTCCACCCTCAAGTCTCAACCCAAGCCTGCAGCCTCTAGCCTCAAGCCTCGAGTCAAGCCTGCAGACTCTTTCCTGAAGCCTCGACCCAAGCCTGCAGCCTCCAGCCTCAAGCCTCAACGCAAGCCTGCAGCCTCCAGCATCAAGCCTCAACCCAAGCCTGCAACCTGTAGCCTCCAGCCTTGACGCAAGCCTGCAGCCTCCAGCCTCGACCCAAGCCTGCCGCCTCCAGCCTCCACCCAAGCCTGCAGCCTCCAGTATCAAGCCTCGAGTCAAGCCTTCAGCCTCCAGCCTCAAGCCTCAACCGAAGCCTGCAACCTCTAGCCTCAAGCCTCGACCTAAGCCTGCAGCCTCCAGCCTCGACCCAAGCCTGCAGCCTCCAGCCTCAAGCCTCATCCCAAGCCTGCAGCCTCTAGCCTCAAGCCTCAAGTCAAGCCTGCAGACTCTTTCCTCAAGCCTTGACCCAAGCCTGCAACCTCTAGCCTCAAGCCTCGACCCAAGCCTGCAGCCTCCAGCCTCAAGCCTCAACCGAAGCCTGTAGCCTCTAGCCTCAAGCCTCGAGTCAAGCCTGCAAACTCTTTCCTCAAGTCTTGACCCAAGCCTGCAGCCTCTAGCCTCAAGCCTCGACTCAAGCCTGCAAACTCTTTCCTCAAGCATCAACCCAAGCCTGCAGCTTCCAGCCTCAACCCAAGCCTGCAACCTCCAGCCTCGACCCAAGCCTGCAGCTCCAGCCTCGACCCAAGCCTGCAGCCTGCCGCCTCCAGCCTCCACCCAAGCCTGCAGCCTCCAGCCTCAAGCCATGAGTCAAGCCTCCAGCCTCCAGCCTCAAGCCTCAACCCAAGCCTGCAACCTCTAGCCTCAAGCCTCGAACTAAGCCTGCAGACTCCAGCCTCGACCCAAGCCTGCAGCCTCCAGCCTCAAGCCTCAACCCAAGCCTGCAGCCTCTAGCCTCAAGCCTCTAGTCAAGCCTGCAGACTCTTTCCTCAAGCCTCAACCCAAGCCTGCAACCTCTAGCCTCAAGCCTCGACCCAAGCCTGTAGCCTCTAGCCTCTAGCCTCGAGTCAAGCCTGCAGCCTCCAGCCTCAAGCCTCACCCAAGCCTGCAGCCTCTTGCCTCAACCCAAGCCTGCAGCCTCTAGCCTCAAGCCTCGAGTCAAGCCTGCAGACTCTTTCCTCAAGCCTCGACCCAAGCCTGCAGCTCCAGCCTCGACCCAAGCCTGCAGCCTCCAGCCTCAAGCCTCGAGTCAAGCCTCCAGCCTCCAGCCTCAAGCCTCAACCGAAGCCTGCAACCTCTAGCCTCAAGCCTCGACCTAAGCCTGCCGGCTCCAGTCTCGACCCAAGCCTGCAGCCTCCAGCCTCAAGCCTCAACCCAAACCTGCAGCCTCTAGCCTCAAGCCTCAAGTCAAGCCTGCAGACTCATTCCTCAAGTCTTGACCCAAGCATGCAACCTCTAGCCTCAAGCCTCGACCCAAGCCTGCAACCTCCAGCCTCTAGCCTGAACCCAAGCCTGCAGCCTCTAGCCTCAAGCCTCGAGTCAAGACTGCAGCCTCCATCCTCAAGCCTCAACCCAAGCCTGTAGCCTCTAGCCTCAAGCCTCGAGTCAAGCCTGCAAGCTCTTTCCTCAAGTCTTGACCCAAGCCTGCAGCCTCTAGCCTCAAGCCTTGACTCAAGCCTGCAGCTTCCAGCCTCAACCCAAGCCTGCAACCTCCAGCCTCCAGCCTCGACCCAAGCCTGCAGCTCCAGCCTCGACCCAAGCCTGCAGCCTGCCGCCTCCAGCCTCCACCCAAGCCTGCAGCCTCCAGCCTCAAGCCTCGAGTCAAGCCTCCTGCCTCTAGCCTCACCTCGAGTCAAGCCTGCAGACTCTTTCCTCAAGCCTCAACCCAAGCCTGCAGCTTCCAGCCTCAATGCAAGCCTGCAACTTCCAGCCTCCAGCCTCGACCCAAGCCTGCAGCTCCAGCCTCGACCCAAGCCTGCAGCCTCCAGGCTCAAGCCTCAACCCAAGCCTGCAACCTGTAGCCTCAAGCCTTGACCTAAGCCTGCAGCCTCCAGCCTCAAGCCTCAACCCAAGCCTGCAGCCTCTAGCCTCAACCCAAGCCTGCAACCTCTAGCCTCAAGCCTCGACCTAAGCCTGCCGCCTCCAGGCTCAAGCCTCAACCCAAGCCTGCAACCTGTAGCCTCAAGCCTTGACCTAAGCCTGCAGCCTCTAGCCTCAAGCCTCGAGTCAAGCCTGCAGCCTAAATCCTCAAGCCTCAACCCAAGCCTGTAGACTCTAGCCTCAAGCCTCGAGTCAAGCCCGCAAACTCTTTCCTCAAGTCTTGACCCAAGCCTGCAGCCTCTAGCCTCAAGCCTGCAAACTCTTTCCTCAAGCCTCAACCCAAGCCTGCAGCTTCCAGCCTCAACCCAAGCCTGAAACCTCCAGCCTCCAGCCTCGACCCAAGCCTGCAGCCTGCCGCCTCCAGCCTCCACCCAAGCCTGCAGCCTCCAGCCTCAAGCCTCGAGTCAAGCCTCCAGCCTCTAGCCTCACCTCGAGTCAAGCCTGCAGACTCTTTCATCAAGCCTCAACCCAAGCCTGCAGCTTCCAGCCTCAATGCAAGCCTGCAACCTCCAGCCTCCAGCCTCGACCCAAGCCTGCAGCTCCAGCCTCGACCCAAGCCTGCAGCCTCCAGGCTCAAGCCTCAACCCAAGCCTGCAACCTGTAGCCTCAAGCCTTGACCTAAGCCTGCAGCCTCCAGCCTCGAGCCTCAACCCAAGCCTGCAGCCTCTAGCCTCAACCCAAGCCTGCAGCCTCTAGCCTCAAGCCTCGAGTCAAGCCTGCAGACTCTTTCCTCAAGCCTCAACCCAAGCCTGCAGCCTCCAGCCTCGACCCAAGCCTGCAGCCTCTAGCCTCAAGCCTCGACTCAAGCCTGCAAACTCTTTCCTCAAGCATCAACCCAAGCCTGCAGCTTCCAGCCTCAACCCAAGCCTGCAACCTCCAGCCTCGACCCAAGCCTGCAGCTCCAGCCTCGACCCAAGCCTTCAGCCTGCCGCCTCCAGCCTCCACCCAAGCCTGCAGCCTCCAGCCTCAAGCCTCAAGTCAAGCCTCCAGCCTCCAGCCTCAAGCCTCAACCCAAGCCTGCAACCTCTAGCCTCAAGCCTCGACCTAAGCCTGCAGCCTACAGCCTCAACCCAAGCCTGCAGCCTCTAGCCACAAGCCTCGAGTCAAGCCTGCAGACTCTTTCCTCAAGCCTCAACCCAAGCCTGCAGCCTCCAGCCTCGACCCAAGCCTGCAGCCTCTAGCCTCAAGCCTCGACTCAAGCCTGCAAACTCTTTCCTCAAGCATCAACCCAAGCCTGCAGCTTCCAGCCTCAACCCAAGCCTGCAACCTCCAGCCTCGACCCAAGCCTGCAACCTCCAGCCTCGACCCAAGCCTGCAGCGACAGCCTCGACCCAAGCCTGCAGCCTGCCGCCTCCAGCCTCCACCCAAGCCTGCAGCCTCCAGCCTCAAGCCTCAAGTCAAGCCTCCAGCCTCCAGCCTCAAGCCTCAACCCAAGCCTGCAACCTCTAGCCTCAAGCCTCGACCTAAGCCTGCAGCCTCCAGCCTCAACCCAAGCCTGCAGCCTCTAGCCTCAAGCCTCAAGTCAAGCCTGCAGACTCTTTCCTCAATCCTCGACCCAAGCCTGCAGCCTCCATCCTCAAGCCTCAATCCAAGCTTGCAGCCTCCAGCCTCAAGCCTCAACCCAAGCCTGCAGCTCCAGCCTCAAGCCTCAACCCAAGCCTGCAGCCTCCACACTCAAGCCTCAACCCAAGCCTGCAGCCTCTAGCCTCAAGCCTCGAGTCAAGCCTGCAGACTCTTTCCTGAAGCCTCGACCCAAGCCTGCAGCCTCCAGCCTCAAGCCTCAACCCAAGCCTGCAGCCTCCAGCATCAAGCCTCAACCCAAGCCTGCAACCTGCAGCCTCCAGCCTTGACGCAAGCCTGCAGCCTCCAGCCTCGACCCAAGCCTGCCGCCTCCAGCCTCCACCCAAGCCTGCAGCCTCCAGCCTCAAGCCTCGAGTCAAGCCTTCAGCCTCCAGCCTCAAGCCTCAACCCAAGCCTGCAACCTCTAGCCTCAAGCCTCGACCTTGGCCTGCAGCCTCCAGCCTCGACCCAAGCCTGCAGCCTCCAGCCTCAAGCCTCATCCCAAGCCTGCAGCCTCTAGCCTCAAGCCTCAAGTCAAGCCTGCAGACTCTTTCCTCAAGTCTTGACCCAAGCCTGCAACCTCTAGCCTCAAGCCTCGACCCAAGCCTGCAACCTCCAGCCTCTAGCCTGAACCCAAGCCTGCAGCCTCTAGCCTCAAGCCTCGAGTCAAGACTGCAGCCTCCATCCTCAAGCCTCAACCCAAGCCTGTAGCCTCTAGCCTCAAGCCTCGAGTCAAGCCTGCAAACTCTTTCCTCAAGTCTTGACCCAAGCCTGCAGCCTCTAGTCTCAAGCCTCGACTCAAGCCTGCAAACTCTTTCCTCAAGCCTCAACCCAAGCCTGCAGCTTCCAGCCTCAACCCAAGCCTGCAACCTCCAGCCTCCAGCCTCGACCCAAGCCTGCAGCTCCAGCCTCGAACCAAGCCTGCAGCCTGCCGCCTCCAGCCTCCACCCAAGCCTGCAGCCTCCAGCCTCAAGCCTCGAGTCAAGCCTCCAGCCTCTAGCCTCACCTCGAGTCAAGCCTGCAGACTCTTTCCTCAAGCCTCAACCCAAGCCTGCAGCTTCCAGCCTCAATGCAAGCCTGCAACCTCCAGCTTCCAGCCTCGACCCAAGCCTGCAGCTCCAGCCTCGACCCAAGCCTGCAGCCTCCAGGCTCAAGCCTCAACCCAAGCCTGCAACCTGTAGCCTCAAGCCTTGACCTAAGCCTGCAGCCTCCAGCCTCAAGCCTCAACCCAAGCCTGCAGCCTCTAGCCTCAACCCAAGCCTGCAGCCTCTAGCCTCAAGCCTCGAGTCAAGCCTGCAGACTCTTTCCTCAAGCCTCAACCCAAGCCTGCAGCCTCCAGCCTCGACCCAAGCCTGCAGCCTCTAGCCTCAAGCCTCGACTCAAGCCTGCAAACTCTTTCCTCAAGCATCAACCCAAGCCTGCAGCTCCAGCCTCGACCCAAGCCTGCAGCCTGCCGCCTCCAGCCTCCACCCAAGCCTGCAGCCTCCAGCCTCAAGCCTCAAGTCAAGCCTCCAGCCTCCAGCCTCAAGCCTCAACCCAAGCCTGCAACCTCTAGCCTCAAGCCTCGACTCAAGCCTGCAAACTCTTTCCTCAAGCCTCAACCCAAGCCTGCAGCTTCCAGCCTCAACCCAAGCCTGCAACCTCCAGCCTCCAGCCTCGACCCAAGCCTGCAGCTCCAGCCTCGAACCAAGCCTGCAGCCTGCCGCCTCCAGCCTCCACCCAAGCCTGCAGCCTCCAGCCTCAAGCCTCGAGTCAAGCCTCCAGCCTCTAGCCTCACCTCGAGTCAAGCCTGCAGACTCTTTCCTCAAGCCTCAACCCAAGCCTGCAGCTTCCAGCCTCAATGCAAGCCTGCAACCTCCAGCTTCCAGCCTCGACCCAAGCCTGCAGCTCCAGCCTCGACCCAAGCCTGCAGCCTCCAGGCTCAAGCCTCAACCCAAGCCTGCAACCTGTAGCCTCAAGCCTTGACCTAAGCCTGCAGCCTCCAGCCTCAAGCCTCAACCCAAGCCTGCAGCCTCTAGCCTCAACCCAAGCCTGCAGCCTCTAGCCTCAAGCCTCGAGTCAAGCCTGCAGACTCTTTCCTCAAGCCTCAACCCAAGCCTGCAGCCTCCAGCCTCGACCCAAGCCTGCAGCCTCTAGCCTCAAGCCTCGACTCAAGCCTGCAAACTCTTTCCTCAAGCATCAACCCAAGCCTGCAGCTTCCAGCCTCAACCCAAGCCTGCAACCTCCAGCCTCGACCCAAGCCTGCAGCTCCAGCCTCGACCCAAGCCTGCAGCCTGCCGCCTCCAGCCTCCACCCAAGCCTGCAGCCTCCAGCCTCAAGCCTCAAGTCAAGCCTGCAGCCTCCAGCCTCAAGCCTCAACCCAAGCCTGCAACCTCTAGCCTCAAGCCTCGACCTAAGCCTGCAGCCTCTAGCCTCAAGCCTCGACTCAAGCCTGCAAACTCTTTCCTCAAGCATCAACCCAAGCCTGCAGCTTCCAGCCTCAACCCAAGCCTGCAACCTCCAGCCTCGACCCAAGCCTGCAACCTCCAGCCTCGACCCAAGCCTGCAGCTCCAGCCTCGACCCAAGCCTGCAGCCTGCCGCCTCCAGCCTCCACCCAAGCCTGCAGCCTCCAGCCTCAAGCCTCAAGTCAAGCCTCCAGCCTCCAGCCTCAAGCCTCAACCCAAGCCTGCAACCTCTAGCCTCAAGCCTCGACCTAAGCCTGCAGCCTCCAGCCTCAACCCAAGCCTGCAGCCTCTAGCCTCAAGCCTCAAGTCAAGCCTGCAGACTCTTTCCTCAATCCTCGACCCAAGCCTGCAGCCTCCATCCTCAAGCCTCAATCCAAGCCTGCAGCCTCCAGCCTCAAGCCTCAACCCAAGCCTGCAGCTCCAGCCTCAAGCCTCAACCCAAGCCTGCAGCCTCCACCCTCAAGCCTCAACCCAAGCCTGCAGCCTCTAGCCTCAAGCCTCGAGTCAAGCCTGCAGACTCTTTCCTGAAGCCTTGACCCAAGCCTGCAGCCTCCAGCCTCAAGCCTCAACCCAAGCCTGCAGCCTCCAGCATCAAGCCTCAACCCAAGCCTGCAACCTGTAGCCTCCAGCCTTGACGCAAGCCTGCAGCCTCCAGCCTCGACCCAAGCCTGCCGCCTCCAGCCTCCACCCAAGCCTGCAGCCTCCAGACTCAAGCCTCGAGTCAAGCCTTCAGCCTCCAGCCTCAAGCCTCAACCCAAGCCTGCAACCTCTAGCCTCAAGCCTCGACCTAAGCCTGCAGCCTCCAGCCTCGACCCAAGCCTGCAGCCTCCAGCCTCAAGCCTCATCCCAAGCCTGCAGCCTCTAGCCTCAAGCCTCAAGTCAAGCCTGCAGACTCTTTCCTCAAGCCTTGACCCAAGCCTGCAACCTCTAGCCTCAAGCCTCGACCCAAGCCTGCAGCCTCCAGCCTCAAGCCTCAACCCAAGCCTGTAGCCTCTAGCCTCAAGCCTCGAGTCAAGCCTGCAAACTCTTTCCTCAAGTCTTGACCCAAGCCTGCAGCCTCTAGCCTCGCCTCGACTCAAGCCTGCAAACTCTTTCCTCAAGCATCAACCCAAGCCTGCAGCTTCCAGCCTCAACCCAAGCCTGCAACCTCCAGCCTCGACCCAAGCCTGCAGCTCCAGCCTCCACCCAAGCCTGCAGCCTCCAGTCTCAAGCCTCGAGTCAAGCCTTCAGCCTCCAGCCTCAAGCCTTGACCCAAGCCTGCAACCTCTAGCCTCAAGCCTCGACCCAAGCCTGCAGCCTCCAGCCTCAAGCCTCAACCCAAGCCTGTAGCCTCTAGCCTCAAGCCTCGAGTCAAGCCTGCAAACTCTTTCCTCAAGTCTTGACCCAAGCCTGCAGCCTCTAGCCTCGCCTCGACTCAAGCCTGCAAACTCTTTCCTCAAGCATCAACCCAAGCCTGCAGCTTCCAGCCTCAACCCAAGCCTGCAGCCTCTAGCCTCAAGCCTCGAGTCAAGCCTGCAGACTCTTTCCTGAAGCCTTGACCCAAGCCTGCAGCCTCCAGCCTCAAGCCTCAACCCAAGCCTGCAGCCTCCAGCATCAAGCCTCAACCCAAGCCTGCAACCTGTAGCCTCCAGCCTTGACGCAAGCCTGCAGCCTCCAGCCTCGACCCAAGCCTGCCGCCTCCAGCCTCCACCCAAGCCTGCAGCCTCCAGACTCAAGCCTCGAGTCAAGCCTTCAGCCTCCAGCCTCAAGCCTCAACCCAAGCCTGCAACCTCTAGCCTCAAGCCTCGACCTAAGCCTGCAGCCTCCAGCCTCGACCCAAGCCTGCAGCCTCCAGCCTCAAGCCTCATCCCAAGCCTGCAGCCTCTAGCCTCAAGCCTCAAGTCAAGCCTGCAGACTCTTTCCTCAAGCCTTGACCCAAGCCTGCAACCTCTAGCCTCAAGCCTCGACCCAAGCCTGCAGCCTCCAGCCTCAAGCCTCAACCCAAGCCTGTAGCCTCTAGCCTCAAGCCTCGACCCAAGTCTGCAGCCTCCAGCCTCAAGCCTCAACCCAAGCCTGCAGCCTCCAGCATCAAGCCTCAACCCAAGCCTGCAACCTGTAGCCTCCAGCCTTGACGCAAGCCTGCAGCCTCCAGCCTCGACCCAAGCCTGCCGCCTCCAGCCTCCACCCAAGCCTGCAGCCTCCAGACTCAAGCCTCGAGTCAAGCCTTCAGCCTCCAGCCTCAAGCCTCAACCCAAGCCTGCAACCTCTAGCCTCAAGCCTCGACCTAAGCCTGCAGCCTCCAGCCTCGACCCAAGCCTGCAGCCTCCAGCCTCAAGCCTCATCCCAAGCCTGCAGCCTCTAGCCTCAAGCCTCAAGTCAAGCCTGCAGACTCTTTCCTCAAGCCTTGACCCAAGCCTGCAACCTCTAGCCTCAAGCCTCGACCCAAGCCTGCAGCCTCCAGCCTCAAGCCTCAACCCAAGCCTGTAGCCTCTAGCCTCAAGCCTCGAGTCAAGCCTGCAAACTCTTTCCTCAAGTCTTGACCCAAGCCTGCAGCCTCTAGCCTCGCCTCGACTCAAGCCTGCAAACTCTTTCCTCAAGCATCAACCCAAGCCTGCAGCTTCCAGCCTCAACCCAAGCCTGCAACCTCCAGCCTCGACCCAAGCCTGCAGCTCCAGCCTCCACCCAAGCCTGCAGCCTCCAGTCTCAAGCCTCGAGTCAAGCCTTCAGCCTCCAGCCAAGCCTGCAACCTCTAGCCTCAAGCCTCGACCCAAGCCTGCAGCCTCCAGCCTCAAGCCTCAACCCAAGCCTGTAGCCTCTAGCCTCAAGCCTCGAGTCAAGCCTGCAAACTCTTTCCTCAAGTCTTGACCCAAGCCTGCAGCCTCTAGCCTCGCCTCGACTCAAGCCTGCAAACTCTTTCCTCAAGCATCAACCCAAGCCTGCAGCTTCCAGCCTCAACCCAAGCCTGCAGCCTCTAGCCTCAATCCTCGAGTCAAGCCTGCAGACTCTTTCCTGAAGCCTTGACCCAAGCCTGCAGCCTCCAGCCTCAAGCCTCAACCCAAGCCTGCAGCCTCCAGCATCAAGCCTCAACCCAAGCCTGCAACCTGTAGCCTCCAGCCTTGACGCAAGCCTGCTGCCTCCAGCCTCGACCCAAGCCTGCCGCCTCCAGCCTCCACCCAAGCCTGCAGCCTCCAGACTCAAGCCTCGAGTCAAGCCTTCAGCCTCCAGCCTCAAGCCTCAACCCAAGCCTGCAACCTCTAGCCTCAAGCCTCGACCTAAGCCTGCAGCCTCCAGCCTCGACCCAAGCCTGCAGCCTCCAGCCTCAAGCCTCATCCCAAGCCTGCAGCCTCTAGCCTCAAGCCTCAAGTCAAGCCTGCAGACTCTTTCCTCAAGCCTTGACCCAAGCCTGCAACCTCTAGCCTCAAGCCTCGACCCAAGCCTGCAGCCTCCAGCCTCAAGCCTCAACCCAAGCCTGTAGCCTCTAGCCTCAAGCCTCGAGTCAAGCCTGCAAACTCTTTCCTCAAGTCTTGACCCAAGCCTGCAGCCTCTAGCCTCGCCTCGACTCAAGCCTGCAAACTCTTTCCTCAAGCATCAACCCAAGCCTGCAGCTTCCAGCCTCAACCCAAGCCTGCAACCTCCAGCCTCGACCCAAGCCTGCAGCTCCAGCCTCCACCCAAGCCTGCAGCCTCCAGTCTCAAGCCTCGAGTCAAGCCTTCAGCCTCCAGCCTCAAGCCTTGACCCAAGCCTGCAACCTCTAGCCTCAAGCCTCGACCCAAGCCTGCAGCCTCCAGCCTCAAGCCTCAACCCAAGCCTGTAGCCTCTAGCCTCAAGCCTCGAGTCAAGCCTGCAAACTCTTTCCTCAAGTCTTGACCCAAGCCTGCAGCCTCTAGCCTCGCCTCGACTCAAGCCTGCAAACTCTTTCCTCAAGCATCAACCCAAGCCTGCAGCTTCCAGCCTCAACCCAAGCCTGCAACCTCCAGCCTCGACCCAAGCCTGCAGCTCCAGCCTCGACCCAAGCCTGCAGCCTGCCGCCTCCAGCCTCCACCCAAGCCTGCAGCCTCCAGCCTCAAGCCATGAGTCAAGCCTCCAGCCTCCAGCCTCAAGCCTCAACCCAAGCCTGCAACCTCTAGCCTCAAGCCTCGACCTAAGCCTGCAGCCTCCAGCCTCGACCCAAGCCTGCAGCCTCCAGCCTCAAGCCTTAACCCAAGCCTGCAGCCTCTAGCCTCAAGCCTCTAGTCAAGCCTGCAGACTCTTTCCTCAAGCCTCAACCCAAGCCTGCAACCTCTAGCCTCAAGCCTCGACCCAAGCCTGTAGCCTCTAGCCTCTAGCCTCGAGT
Organism: Hemitrygon akajei; assembly: GCF_048418815.1. NCBI lineage: Eukaryota > Metazoa > Chordata > Chondrichthyes > Myliobatiformes > Dasyatidae > Hemitrygon > Hemitrygon akajei. The sequence continues at coordinate 93,029,443 of NC_133135.1, forward strand.
CAAGCCTGCAGCCTCCAGCCTCAAGCCTCACCCAAGCCTGCAGCCTCTTGCCTCAACCCAAGCCTGCAGCCTCTAGCCTCAAGCCTCGAGTCAAGCCTGCAGACTCTTTCCTCAAGCCTCGACCCAAGCCTGCAGCTCCAGCCTCGACCCAAGCCTGCAGCCTCCAGCCTCAAGCCTCGAGTCAAGCCTCCAGCCTCCAGCCTCAAGCCTCAACCGAAGCCTGCAACCTCTAGCCTCAAGCCTCGACCTAAGCCTGCAGCCTCCAGTCTCGACCCAAGCCTGCAGCCTCCAGCCTCAAGCCTCAACCCAAACCTGCAGCCTCTAGCCTCAAGCCTCAAGTCAAGCCTGCAGACTCTTTCCTCAAGTCTTGACCCAAGCCTGCAACCTCTAGCCTCAAGCCTCGACCCAAGCCTGCAACCTCCAGCCTCTAGCCTCAACCCAAGCCTGCAGCCTCTAGCCTCAAGCCTCGAGTCAAGCCTGCAGCCTCCATCCTCAAACCTCAACCCAAGCCTGTAGCCTCTAGCCTCAAGCCTCGAGTCAAGCCTGCAAACTCTTTCCTCAAGTCTTGACCCAAGCCTGCAGCCTCTAGCCTCAAGCCTCGACTCAAGCCTGCAAACTCTTTCCTCAAGCCTCAACCCAAGCCTGCAGCTTCCAGCCTCAACCCAAGCCTGCAACCTCCAGCCTCCAGCCTCGACCCAAGCCTGCAGCTCCAGCCTCGACCCAAGCCTGCAGCCTGCCGCCTCCAGCCTCCACCCAAGCCTGCAGCCTCCAGCCTCAAGCCTCGAGTCAAGCCTCCAGCCTCTAGCCTCACCTCGAGTCAAGCCTGCAGACTCTTTCCTCAAGCCTCAACCCAAGCCTGCAGCTTCCAGCCTCAATGCAACCCTGCAACCTCCAGCCTCCAGCCTCGACCCAAGCCTGCAGCCTCCAGCCTCAAGCCTCAACCCAAGCCTGCAACCTGTAGCCTCAAGCCTTGACCTAAGCCTGCAGCCTCCAGCCTCAAGCCTCAACCCAAGCCTGCAGCCTCTAGCCTCAACCCAAGCCTGCAGCCTCTAGCCTCAAGCTTCGAGTCAAGCCTGCAGACTCTTTCCTCAAGCCTCAACCCAAGCCTGCAGCCTCCAGCCTCGACCCAAGCCTGCAGCCTCCAGCCTCAAGCCTCGAGTCAAGCCTCCTGCCTCTAGCCTCACCTCGAGTCAAGCCTGCAGACTCTTTCCTCAAGCCTCAACCCAAGCCTGCAGCTTCCAGCCTCAATGCAAGCCTGCAACCTCCAGCCTCCAGCCTCGACCCAAGCCTGCAGCTCCAGCCTCGACCCAAGCCTGCAGCCTCCAGGCTCAAGCCTCAACCCAAGCCTGCAACCTGTAGCCTCAAGCCTTGACCTAAGCCTGCAGCCTCCAGCCTCAAGCCTCAACCCAAGCCTGCAGCCTCTAGCCTCAACCCAAGCCTGCAGCCTCTAGCCTCAAGCCTTGAGTCAAGCCTGCAGACTCTTTCCTCAAGCCTCAACCCAAGCCTGCAGCCTCCAGCCTCGACCCAAGCCTGCAGCCTCTAGCCTCAAGCCTCGACTCAAGCCTGCAAACTCTTTCCTCAAGCATCAACCCAAGCCTGCAGCTTCCAGCCTCAACCCAAGCCTGCAACCTCCAGCCTCGACCCAAGCCTGCAGCTCCAGCCTCGACCCAAGCCTTCAGCCTGCCGCCTCCAGCCTCCACCCAAGCCTGCAGCCTCCAGCCTCAAGCCTCAAGTCAAGCCTCCAGCCTCCAGCCTCAAGCCTCAACCCAAGCCTGCAACCTCTAGCCTCAAGCCTCGACCTAAGCCTGCAGCCTACAGCCTCAACCCAAGCCTGCAGCCTCTAGCCACAAGCCTCGAGTCAAGCCTGCAGACTCTTTCCTCAAGCCTCAACCCAAGCCTGCAGCCTCCAGCCTCGACCCAAGCCTGCAGCCTCTAGCCTCAAGCCTCGACTCAAGCCTGCAAACTCTTTCCTCAAGCATGAACCCAAGCCTGCAGCTTCCAGCCTCAACCCAAGCCTGCAACCTCCAGCCTCGACCCAAGCCTGCAACCTCCAGCCTCGACCCAAGCCTGCAGCGACAGCCTCGACCCAAGCCTGCAGCCTGCCGCCTCCAGCCTCCACCCAAGCCTGCAGCCTCCAGCCTCAAGCCTCAAGTCAAGCCTCCAGCCTCCAGCCTCAAGCCTCAACCCAAGCCTGCAACCTCTAGCCTCAAGCCTCGACCTAAGCCTGCAGCCTCCAGCCTCAACCCAAGCCTGCAGCCTCTAGCCTCAAGCCTCAAGTCAAGCCTGCAGACTCTTTCCTCAATCCTCGACCCAAGCCTGCAGCCTCCATCCTCAAGCCTCAATCCAAGCCTGCAGCCTCCAGCCTCAAGCCTCAACCCAAGCCTGCAGCTCCAGCCTCAAGCCTCAACCCAAGCCTGCAGCCTCCACCCTCAAGCCTCAACCCAAGCCTGCAGCCTCTAGCCTCAAGCCTCGAGTCAAGCCTGCAGACTCTTTCCTGAAGCCTCGACCCAAGCCTGCAGCCTGCAGCCTCAAGCCTCAACCCAAGCCTGCAGCCTCCAGCATCAAGCCTCAACCCAAGCCTGCAACCTGCAGCCTCCAGCCTTGACGCAAGCCTGCAGCCTCCAGCCTCGACCCAAGCCTGCCGCCTCCAGCCTCCACCCAAGCCTGCAGCCTCCAGCCTCAAGCCTCGAGTCAAGCCTTCAGCCTCCAGCCTCAAGCCTCAACCCAAGCCTGCAACCTCTAGCCTCAAGCCTCGACCTAAGCCTGCAGCCTCCAGCCTCGACCCAAGCCTGCAGCCTCCAGCCTCAAGCCTCATCCCAAGCCTGCAGCCTCTAGCCTCAAGCCTCAAGTCAAGCCTGCAGACTCTTTCCTCAAGTCTTGACCCAAGCCTGCAACCTCTAGCCTCAAGCCTCGACCCAAGCCTGCAACCTCCAGCCTCTAGCCTGAACCCAAGCCTGCAGCCTCTAGCCTCAAGCCTCGAGTCAAGACTGCAGCCTCCATCCTCAAGCCTCAACCCAAGCCTGTAGCCTCTAGCCTCAAGCCTCGAGTCAAGCCTGCAAACTCTTTCCTCAAGTCTTGACCCAAGCCTGCAGCCTCTAGTCTCAAGCCTCGACTCAAGCCTGCAAACTCTTTCCTCAAGCCTCAACCCAAGCCTGCAGCTTCCAGCCTCAACCCAAGCCTGCAACCTCCAGCCTCCAGCCTCGACCCAAGCCTGCAGCTCCAGCCTCGAACCAAGCCTGCAGCCTGCCGCCTCCAGCCTCCACCCAAGCCTGCAGCCTCCAGCCTCAAGCCTCGAGTCAAGCCTCCAGCCTCTAGCCTCACCTCGAGTCAAGCCTGCAGACTCTTTCCTCAAGCCTCAACCCAAGCCTGCAGCTTCCAGCCTCAATGCAAGCCTGCAACCTCCAGCTTCCAGCCTCGACCCAAGCCTGCAGCTCCAGCCTCGACCCAAGTCTGCAGCCTCCAGGCTCAAGCCTCAACCCAAGCCTGCAACCTGTAGCCTCAAGCCTTGACCTAAGCCTGCAGCCTCCAGCCTCAAGCCTCAACCCAAGCCTGCAGCCTCTAGCCTCAACCCAAGCCTGCAGCCTCTAGCCTCAAGCCTCGAGTCAAGCCTGCAGACTCTTTCCTCAAGCCTCAACCCAAGCCTGCAGCCTCCAGCCTCGACCCAAGCCTGCAGCCTCTAGCCTCAAGCCTCGACTCAAGCCTGCAAACTCTTTCCTCAAGCATCAACCCAAGCCTGCAGCTTCCAGCCTCAACCCAAGCCTGCAACCTCCAGCCTCGACCCAAGCCTGCAGCTCCAGCCTCGACCCAAGCCTGCAGCCTGCCGCCTCCAGCCTCCACCCAAGCCTGCAGCCTCCAGCCTCAAGCCTCAAGTCAAGCCTCCAGCCTCCAGCCTCAAGCCTCAACCCAAGCCTGCAGCTCCAGCCTCAAGCCTCAACCCAAGCCTGCAGCCTCTAGCCTCAAGCCTCGAGTCAAGCCTGCAGACTCTTTCCTCAATCCTCGACCCAAGCCTGCAGCCTCCATCCTCAAGCCTCAATCCAAGCCTGCAGCCTCCAGCCTCAAGCCTCAACCCAAGCCTGCAGCTCCAGCCTCAAGCCTCAACCCAAGCCTGCAGCCTCCACCCTCAAGCCTCAACCCAAGCCTGCAGCCTCTAGCCTCAAGCCTCGAGTCAAGCCTGCAGACTCTTTCCTGAAGCCTCGACCCAAGCCTGCAGCCTGCAGCCTCAAGCCTCAACCCAAGCCTGCAGCCTCCAGCATCAAGCCTCAACCCAAGCCTGCAACCTGCAGCCTCCAGCCTTGACGCAAGCCTGCAGCCTCCAGCCTCGACCCAAGCCTGCCGCCTCCAGCCTCCACCCAAGCCTGCAGCCTCCAGCCTCAAGCCTCGAGTCAAGCCTTCAGCCTCCAGCCTCAAGCCTCAACCCAAGCCTGCAACCTCTAGCCTCAAGCCTCGACCTAAGCCTGCAGCCTCCAGCCTCGACCCAAGCCTGCAGCCTCCAGCCTCAAGCCTCATCCCAAGCCTGCAGCCTCTAGCCTCAAGCCTCAAGTCAAGCCTGCAGACTCTTTCCTCAAGTCTTGACCCAAGCCTGCAACCTCTAGCCTCAAGCCTCGACCCAAGCCTGCAACCTCCAGCCTCTAGCCTGAACCCAAGCCTGCAGCCTCTAGCCTCAAGCCTCGAGTCAAGACTGCAGCCTCCATCCTCAAGCCTCAACCCAAGCCTGTAGCCTCTAGCCTCAAGCCTCGAGTCAAGCCTGCAAACTCTTTCCTCAAGTCTTGACCCAAGCCTGCAGCCTCTAGTCTCAAGCCTCGACTCAAGCCTGCAAACTCTTTCCTCAAGCCTCAACCCAAGCCTGCAGCTTCCAGCCTCAACCCAAGCCTGCAACCTCCAGCCTCCAGCCTCGACCCAAGCCTGCAGCTCCAGCCTCGAACCAAGCCTGCAGCCTGCCGCCTCCAGCCTCCACCCAAGCCTGCAGCCTCCAGCCTCAAGCCTCGAGTCAAGCCTCCAGCCTCTAGCCTCACCTCGAGTCAAGCCTGCAGACTCTTTCCTCAAGCCTCAACCCAAGCCTGCAGCTTCCAGCCTCAATGCAAGCCTGCAACCTCCAGCTTCCAGCCTCGACCCAAGCCTGCAGCTCCAGCCTCGACCCAAGTCTGCAGCCTCCAGGCTCAAGCCTCAACCCAAGCCTGCAACCTGTAGCCTCAAGCCTTGACCTAAGCCTGCAGCCTCCAGCCTCAAGCCTCAACCCAAGCCTGCAGCCTCTAGCCTCAACCCAAGCCTGCAGCCTCTAGCCTCAAGCCTCGAGTCAAGCCTGCAGACTCTTTCCTCAAGCCTCAACCCAAGCCTGCAGCCTCCAGCCTCGACCCAAGCCTGCAGCCTCTAGCCTCAAGCCTCGACTCAAGCCTGCAAACTCTTTCCTCAAGCATCAACCCAAGCCTGCAGCTTCCAGCCTCAACCCAAGCCTGCAACCTCCAGCCTCGACCCAAGCCTGCAGCTCCAGCCTCGACCCAAGCCTGCAGCCTGCCGCCTCCAGCCTCCACCCAAGCCTGCAGCCTCCAGCCTCAAGCCTCAAGTCAAGCCTCCAGCCTCCAGCCTCAAGCCTCAACCCAAGCCTGCAACCTCTAGCCTCAAGCCTCGACCTAAGCCTGCAGCCTCTAGCCTCAAGCCTCGACTCAAGCCTGCAAACTCTTTCCTCAAGCATCAACCCAAGCCTGCAGCTTCCAGCCTCAACCCAAGCCTGCAACCTCCAGCCTCGACCCAAGCCTGCAACCTCCAGCCTCGACCCAAGCCTGCAGCTCCAGCCTCGACCCAAGCCTGCAGCCTGCCGCCTCCAGCCTCCACCCAAGCCTGCAGCCTCCAGCCTCAAGCCTCAAGTCAAGCCTCCAGCCTCCAGCCTCAAGCCTCAACCCAAGCCTGCAACCTCTAGCCTTAAGCCTCAACCCAAGCCTGCAGCTCCAGCCTCAACCCAAGCCTGCAGCCTCCACCCTCAAGCCTCAACCCAAGCCTGCAGCCTCTAGCCTCAAGCCTCGAGTCAAGCCTGCAGACTCTTTCCTGAAGCCTTGACCCAAGCCTGCAGCCTCCAGCCTCAAGCCTCAACCCAAGCCTGCAGCCTCCAGCATCAAGCCTCAACCCAAGCCTGCAACCTGTAGCCTCCAGCCTTGACGCAAGCCTGCAGCCTCCAGCCTCGACCCAAGCCTGCCGCCTCCAGCCTCCACCCAAGCCTGCAGCCTCCAGACTCAAGCCTCGAGTCAAGCCTTCAGCCTCCAGCCTCAAGCCTCAACCCAAGCCTGCAACCTCTAGCCTCAAGCCTCGACCTAAGCCTGCAGCCTCCAGCCTCGACCCAAGCCTGCAGCCTCCAGCCTCAAGCCTCATCCCAAGCCTGCAGCCTCTAGCCTCAAGCCTCAAGTCAAGCCTGCAGACTCTTTCCTCAAGCCTTGACCCAAGCCTGCAACCTCTAGCCTCAAGCCTCGACCCAAGCCTGCAGCCTCCAGCCTCAAGCCTCAACCCAAGCCTGTAGCCTCTAGCCTCAAGCCTCGAGTCAAGCCTGCAAACTCTTTCCTCAAGTCTTGACCCAAGCCTGCAGCCTCTAGCCTCGCCTCGACTCAAGCCTGCAAACTCTTTCCTCAAGCATCAACCCAAGCCTGCAGCTTCCAGCCTCAACCCAAGCCTGCAACCTCCAGCCTCGACCCAAGCCTGCAGCTCCAGCCTCCACCCAAGCCTGCAGCCTCCAGTCTCAAGCCTCGAGTCAAGCCTTCAGCCTCCAGCCTCAAGCCTCAACCCAAGCCTGCAACCTCTTGCCTCAAGCCTCGACCTAAGCCTGCAGCCTCCAGCCTCGACCCAAGCCTGCAGCCTCCAGCCTCAAGCCTCATCCCAAGCCTGCAGCCTCTAGCCTCAAGCCTCAAGTCAAGCCTGCAGACTCTTTCCTCAAGCCTTGACCCAAGCCTGCAACCTCTAGCCTCAAGCCTCGACCCAAGCCTGCAGCCTCCAGCCTCAAGCCTCAACCCAAGCCTGTAGCCTCTAGCCTCAAGCCTCGAGTCAAGCCTGCAAACTCTTTCCTCAAGTCTTGACCCAAGCCTGCAGCCTCTAGCCTCGCCTCGACTCAAGCCTGCAAACTCTTTCCTCAAGCATCAACCCAAGCCTGCAGCTTCCAGCCTCAACCCAAGCCTGCAACCTCCAGCCTCGACCCAAGCCTGCAGCTCCAGCCTCGACCCAAGCCTGCAGCCTGCCGCCTCCAGCCTCCACCAAAGCCTGCAGCCTCCAGCCTCAAGCCATGAGTCAAGCCTCCAGCCTCCAGCCTCAAGCCTCAACCCAAGCCTGCAACCTCTAGCCTCAAGCCTCGACCTAAGCCTGCAGCCTCCAGCCTCGACCCAAGCCTGCAGCCTCCAGCCTCAAGCCTCAACCCAAGCCTGCAGCCTCTAGCCTCAAGCCTCTAGTCAAGCCTGCAGACTCTTTCCTCAAGCCTCAACCCAAGCCTGCAACCTCTAGCCTCAAGCCTCGACCCAAGCCTGTAGCCTCTAGCCTCTAGCCTCGAGTCAAGCCTGCAGCCTCCAGCCTCAAGCCTCACCCAAGCCTGCAGCCTCTTGCCTCAACCCAAGCCTGCAGCCTCTAGCCTCAAGCCTCGAGTCAAGCCTGCAGACTCTTTCCTCAAGCCTCGACCCAAGCCTGCAGCTCCAGCCTCGACCCAAGCCTGCAGCCTCCAGCCTCAAGCCTCGAGTCAAGCCTCCAGCCTCCAGCCTCAAGCCTCAACCGAAGCCTGCAACCTCTAGCCTCAAGCCTCGACCTAAGCCTGCAGCCTCCAGTCTCGACCCAAGACTGCAGCCTCCAGCCTCAAGCCTCAACCCAAACCTGCAGCCTCTAGCCTCAAGCCTCAAGTCAAGCCTGCAGACTCTTTCCTCAAGTCTTGACCCAAGCCTGCAAACTCTAGCCTCAAGCCTCGACCCAAGCCTGCAACCTCCAGCCTCTAGCCTCAACCCAAGCCTGCAGCCTCTAGCCTCAAGCCTCGAGTCAAGCCTGCAGCCTCCATCCTCAAGCCTCAACCCAAGCCTGTAGCCTCTAGCCTCAAGCCTCGAGTCAAGCCTGCAAACTCTTTCCTCAAGTCTTGACCCAAGCCTGCAGCCTCTAGCCTCAAGCCTCGACTCAAGCCTGCAAACTCTTTCCTCAAGCCTCAACCCAAGCCTGCAGCTTCCAGCCTCAACCCAAGCCTGCAACCTCCAGCCTCCAGCCTCGACCCAAGCCTGCAGCTCCAGCCTCGACCCAAGCCTGCAGCCTGCCGCCTCCAGCCTCCACCCAAGCCTGCAGCCTCCAGCCTCAAGCCTCGAGTCAAGCCTCCAGCCTCTAGCCTCACCTCGAGTCAAGCCTGCAGACTCTTTCCTCAAGCCTCAACCCAAGCCTGCAGCTTCCAGCCTCAATGCAAGCCTGCAACCTCCAGCCTCCAGCCTCGACCCAAGCCTGCAGCCTCCAGCCTCAAGCCTCAACCCAAGCCTGCAACCTGTAGCCTCAAGCCTTGACCTAAGCCTGCAGCCTCCAGCCTCAAGCCTCAACCCAAGCCTGCAGCCTCTAGCCTCAACCCAAGCCTGCAGCCTCTAGCCTCAAGCTTCGAGTCAAGCCTGCAGACTCTTTCCTCAAGCCTCAACCCAAGCCTGCAGCCTCCAGCCTCGACCCAAGCCTGCAGCCTCTAGCCTCAAGCCTCGACTCAAGCCTGCAAACTCTTTCCTCAAGCATCAACCCAAGCCTGCAGCTTCCAGCCTCAACCAAAGCCTGCAACCTCCAGCCTCGACCCAAGCCTGCAGCTCCAGCCTCGACCCAAGCCTGCAGCCTGCCGCCTCCAGCCTCCACCCAAGCCTGCAGCCTCCAGCCTCAAGTCAAGCCTCCAGCCTCCAGCCTCAAGCCTCAACCCAAGCCTGCAACCTCTAGCCTCAAGCCTCGACCTAAGCCTGCAGCCTCCAGCCTCGACCCAAGCCTGCAGCCTCCAGCCTCAAGCCTCAACCCAAGCCTGCAGCCTCTAGCCTCAAGCCTCTAGTCAAGCCTGCAGACTCTTTCCTCAAGCCTCAACCCAAGCCTGCAACCTCTAGCCTCAAGCCTCGACCCAAGCCTGTAGCCTCTAGCCTCTAGCCTCGAGTCAAGCCTGCAGCCTCCAGCCTCAAGCCTCACCCAAGCCTGCAGCCTCTTGCCTCAACCCAAGCCTGCAGCCTCTAGCCTCAAGCCTCGAGTCAAGCCTGCAGACTCTTTCCTCAAGCCTCGACCCAAGCCTGCAGCTCCAGCCTCGACCCAAGCCTGCAGCCTCCAGCCTCAAGCCTCGAGTCAAGCCTCCAGCCTCCAGCCTCAAGCCTCAACCGAAGCCTGCAACCTCTAGCCTCAAGCCTCGACCTAAGCCTGCAGCCTCCAGTCTCGACCCAAGACTGCAGCCTCCAGCCTCAAGCCTCAACCCAAACCTGCAGCCTCTAGCCTCAAGCCTGAAGTCAAGCCTGCAGACTCTTTCCTCAAGTCTTGACCCAAGCCTGCAACCTCTAGCCTCAAGCCTCGACCCAAGCCTGCAACCTCCAGCCTCTAGCCTCAACCCAAGCCTGCAGCCTCTAGCCTCAAGCCTCGAGTCAAGCCTGCAGCCTCCATCCTCAAGCCTCAACCCAAGCCTGTAGCCTCTAGCCTCAAGCCTCGAGTCAAGCCTGCAAACTCTTTCCTCAAGTCTTGACCCAAGCCTGCAGCCTCTAGCCTCAAGCCTCGACTCAAGCCTGCAAACTCTTTCCTCAAGCCTCAACCCAAGCCTGCAGCTTCCAGCCTCAACCCAAGCCTGCAACCTCCAGCCTCCAGCCTCGACCCAAGCCTGCAGCTCCAGCCTCGACCCAAGCCTGCAGCCTGCCGCCTCCAGCCTCCACCCAAGCCTGCAGCCTCCAGCCTCAAGCCTCGAGTCAAGCCTCCAGCCTCTAGCCTCACCTCGAGTCAAGCCTGCAGACTCTTTCCTCAAGCCTCAACCCAAGCCTGCAGCTTCCAGCCTCAATGCAAGCCTGCAACCTCCAGCCTCCAGCCTCGACCCAAGCCTGCAGCCTCCAGCCTCAAGCCTCAACCCAAGCCTGCAACCTGTAGCCTCAAGCCTTGACCTAAGCCTGCAGCCTCCAGCCTCAAGCCTCAACCCAAGCCTGCAGCCTCTAGCCTCAACCCAAGCCTGCAGCCTCTAGCCTCAAGCTTCGAGTCAAGCCTGCAGACTCTTTCCTCAAGCCTCAACCCAAGCCTGCAGCCTCCAGCCTCGACCCAAGCCTGCAGCCTCTAGCCTCAAGCCTCGACTCAAGCCTGCAAACTCTTTCCTCAAGCATCAACCCAAGCCTGCAGCTTCCAGCCTCAACCAAAGCCTGCAACCTCCAGCCTCGACCCAAGCCTGCAGCTCCAGCCTCGACCCAAGCCTGCAGCCTGCCGCCTCCAGCCTCCACCCAAGCCTGCAGCCTCCAGCCTCAAGTCAAGCCTCCAGCCTCCAGCCTCAAGCCTCAACCCAAGCCTGCAACCTCTAGCCTCAAGCCTCGACCTAAGCCTGCAGCCTCCAGCCTCAACCCAAGCCTGCAGCCTCTAGCCTCAAGCCTCAAGTCAAGCCTGCAGACTCTTTCCTCAATCCTCGACCCAAGCCTGCAGCCTCCATCCTCAAGCCTCAATCAAAGCCTGCAGCCTCCAGCCTCAAGCCTGAACCCAAGCCTGCAACCTGTAACCTCCAGCCTCGACGCAAGCCTGCAGCCTCCAGCCTCGACCAAAGCCTGCCGCCTCCAGCCTCCACCCAAGCCTGCAGCCTCCAGCCTCAAGCCATGAGTCAAGCCTCCAGCCTCCAGCCTCAAGCCTCAACCCAAGCCTGCAACCTCTAGCCTCAAGCCTCGACCTAAGCCTGCAGCCTCCAGCCTCGACCCAAGCCTGCAGCCTCCAGCCTCAAGCCTCAACCCAAGCCTGCAGCCTCTAGCCTCAAGCCTCTAGTCAAGCCTGCAGACTCTTTCCTCAAGCCTCAACCCAAGCCTGCAACCTCTAGCCTCAAGCCTCGACCCAAGCCTGTAGCCTCTAGCCTCTAGCCTCGAGTCAAGCCTGCAGCATCCAGCCTCAAGCCTCACCCAAGCCTGCAGCCTCAAGCCTCAACCCAAGCCTGCAGCCTCTAGCCTCAAGCCTTGAGTCAAGCCTGCAGACTCTTTCCTCAAGCCTCAACCCAAGCCTGCAGCTCCAGCCTCAAGCCTCAACCCAAGCCTGCAGCCTCCACCCTCAAGCCTCAACCCAAGCCTGCAGCCTCTAGCCTCAAGCCTCGAGTCAAGCCTGCAGACTCTTTCCTGAAGCCTCGACCCAAGCCTGCAGCCTCCAGCCTCAAGCCTCAACCCAAGCCTGCAGCCTCCAGCATCAAGCCTCAACCCAAGCCTGCAACCTGTAGCCTCCAGCCTTGACGCAAGCCTGCAGCCTCCAGCCTCGACCCAAGCCTGCCGCCTCCAGCCTCCACCCAAGCCTGCAGCCTCCAGTCTCAAGCCTCGAGTCAAGCCTTCAGCCTCCAGCCTCAAGCCTCAACCCAAGCCTGCAACCTCTAGCCTCAAGCCTCGACCTAAGCCTGCAGCCTCCAGCCTCGACCCAAGCCTGCATCCTCCAGCCTCAAGCCTCATCCCAAGCCTGCAGCCTCTAGACTCAAGCCTCAAGTCAAGCCTGCAGACTCTTTCCTCAAGCCTTGACCCAAGCCTGCAACCTCTAGCCTCAAGACTCGACCCAAGCCTGCAGCCTCCAGCCTCAAGCCTCAACCCAAGCCTGTAGCCTCTAGCCTCAAGCCTCGAGGCAAGCCTGCAAACTCTTTCCTCAAGTCTTGACCCAAGCCTGCAGCCTCTAGCCTCAAGCCTCGACCCAAGCCTGCAGCCTCCAGCCTCAAGCCTCAACCCAAGCCTGTAGCCTCTAGCCTCAAGCCTCAACCCAAGCCTGCAACCTCTAGCCTCAAGCCTCGACCTAAGCCTGCAGCCTCCAGCCTCGACCCAAGCCTGCAGCCTCCAGCCTCAAGCCTCATCCCAAGCCTGCAGCCTCTAGCCTCAAGCCTCAAGTCAAGCCTGCAGACTCTTTCCTCAAGCCTTGACCCAAGCCTGCAACCTCTAGCCTCAAGCCTCGACCCAAGCCTGCAGCCTCCAGCCTCAAGCCTCAACCCAAGCCTGTAGCCTCTAGCCTCAAGCCTCGAGTCAAGCCTGCAAACTCTTTCCTCAAGTCTTGACCCAAGCCTGCAGCCTCTAGCCTCGCCTCGACTCAAGCCTGCAAACTCTTTCCTCAAGCATCAACCCAAGCCTGCAGCTTCCAGCCTCAACCCAAGCCTGCAACCTCCAGCCTCGACCCAAGCCTGCAGCTCCAGCCTCGACCCAAGCCTGCAGCCTGCCGCCTCCAGCCTCCACCCAAGCCTGCAGCCTCCAGCCTCAAGCCATTAGTCAAGCCTCCAGCCTCCAGCCTCAAGCCTCAACCCAAGCCTGCAACCTCTAGCCTCAAGCCTCGACCTAAGCCTGCAGCCTCCAGCCCCGACCCAAGCCTGCAGCCTCCAGCCTCAAGCCTCAACCCAAGCCTGCAGCCTCTAGCCTCAAGCCTCTAGTCAAGCCTGCAGACTCTTTCCTCAAGCCTCAACCCAAGCCTGCAACCTCTAGCCTCAAGCCTCGACCCAAGCCTGTAGCCTCTAGCCTCTAGCCTCGAGTCAAGCCTGCAGCCTCCAGCCTCAAGCCTCACCCAAGCCTGCAGCCTCTTGCCTCAACCCAAGCCTGCAGCCTCTAGCCTCAAGCCTCGAGTCAAGCCTGCAGACTCTTTCCTCAAGCCTCGACCCAAGCCTGCAGCTCCAGCCTCGACCCAAGCCTGCAGCCTCCAGCCTCAAGCCTCGAGTCAAGCCTCCAGCCTCCAGCCTCAAGCCTCAACCGAAGCCTGCAACCTCTAGCCTCAAGCCTCGACCTAAGCCTGCAGCCTCCAGTCTCGACCCAAGCCTGCAGCCTCCAGCCTCAAGCCTCAACCCAAACCTGCAGCCTCTAGCCTCAAGCCTCAAGTCAAGCCTGCAGACTCTTTCCTCAAGTCTTGACCCAAGCCTGCAACCTCTAGCCTCAAGCCTCGACCCAAGCCTGCAACCTCCAGCCTCTAGCCTCAACCCAAGCCTGCAGCCTCTAGCCTCAAGCCTCGAGTCAAGCCTGCAGCCTCCATCCTCAAGCCTCAACCCAAGCCTGTAGCCTCTAGCCTCAAGCCTCGAGTCAAGCCTGCAAACTCTTTCCTCAAGTCTTGACCCAAGCCTGCAGCCTCTAGCCTCAAGCCTCGACTCAAGCCTGCAAACTCTTTCCTCAAGCCTCAACCCAAGCCTGCAGCTTCCAGCCTCAACCCAAGCCTGCAACCTCCAGCCTCCAGCCTCGACCCAAGCCTGCAGCTCCAGCCTCGACCCAAGCCTGCAGCCTGCCGCCTCCAGCCTCCACCCAAGCCTGCAGCCTCCAGCCTCAAGCCTCGAGTCAAGCCTCCAGCCTCTAGCCTCACCTCGAGTCAAGCCTGCAGACTCTTTCCTCAAGCCTCAACCCAAGCCTGCAGCTTCCAGCCTCAATGCAAGCCTGCAACCTCCAGCCTCCAGCCTCGACCCAAGCCTGCAGCCTCCAGCCTCAAGCCTCAACCCAAGCCTGCAACCTGTAGCCTCAAGCCTTGACCTAAGCCTGCAGCCTCCAGCCTCAAGCCTCAACCCAAGCCTGCAGCCTCTAGCCTCAACCCAAGCCTGCAGCCTCTAGCCTCAAGCCTCGAGTCAAGCCTGCAGACTCTTTCCTCAAGCCTCAACCCAAGCCTGCAGCCTCCAGCCTCGACCCAAGCCTGCAGCCTCTAGCCTCAAGCCTCGACTCAAGCCTGCAAACTCTTTCCTCAAGCATCAACCCAAGCCTGCAGCTTCCAGCCTCAACCCAAGCCTGCAACCTCCAGCCTCGACCCAAGCCTGCAGCTCCAGCCTCGACCCAAGCCTGCAGCCTGCCGCCTCCAGCCTCCACCCAAGCCTGCAGCCTCCAGCCTCAAGTCAAGCCTCCAGCCTCCAGCCTCAAGCCTCAACCCAAGCCTGCAACCTCTAGCCTCAAGCCTCGACCTAAGCCTGCAGCCTCCAGCCTCAACCCAAGCCTGCAGCCTCTAGCCTCAAGCCTCAAGTCAAGCCTGCAGACTCTTTCCTCAATCCTCGACCCAAGCCTGCAGCCTCCATCCTCAAGCCTCAATCCAAGCCTGCAGCCTCCAGCCTCAAGCCTGAACCCAAGCCTGCAACCTGTAACCTCCAGCCTCGACGCAAGCCTGCAGCCTCCAGCCTCGACCCAAGCCTGCCGCCTCCAGCCTCCACCCAAGCCTGCAGCCTCCAGCCTCAAGCCATGAGTCAAGCCTCCAGCCTCCAGCCTCAAGCCTCAACCCAAGCCTGCAACCTCTAGCCTCAAGCCTCGACCTAAGCCTGCAGCCTCCAGCCTCGACCCAAGCCTGCAGCCTCCAGCCTCAAGCCTCAACCCAAGCCTGCAGCCTCTAGCCTCAAGCCTCTAGTCAAGCCTGCAGACTCTTTCCTCAAGCCTCAACCCAAGCCTGCAACCTCTAGCCTCAAGCCTCGACCCAAGCCTGTAGCCTCTAGCCTCTAGCCTCGAGTCAAGCCTGCAGCATCCAGCCTCAAGCCTCACCCAAGCCTGCAGCCTCAAGCCTCAACCCAAGCCTGCAGCCTCTAGCCTCAAGCCTTGAGTCAAGCCTGCAGCCTCTTTCCTCAAGCCTCAACCCAAGCCTGCAGCTCCAGCCTCAAGCCTCAACCCAAGCCTGCAGCCTCCACCCTCAAGCCTCAACCCAAGCCTGCAGCCTCTAGCCTCAAGCCTCGAGTCAAGCCTGCAGACTCTTTCCTGAAGCCTCGACCCAAGCCTGCAGCCTCCAGCCTCAAGCCTCAACCCAAGCCTGCAGCCTCCAGCATCAAGCCTCAACCCAAGCCTGCAACCTGTAGCCTCCAGCCTTGACGCAAGCCTGCAGCCTCCAGCCTCGACCCAAGCCTGCCGCCTCCAGCCTCCACCCAAGCCTGCAGCCTCCAGTCTCAAGCCTCGAGTCAAGCCTTCAGCCTCCAGCCTCAAGCCTCAACCCAAGTCTGCAACCTCTAGCCTCAAGCCTCGACCTAAGCCTGCAGCCTCCAGCCTCGACCCAAGCCTGCAGCCTCCAGCCTCAAGCCTCATCCCAAGCCTGCAGCCTCTAGCCTCAAGCCTCAAGTCAAGCCTGCAGACTCTTTCCTCAAGCCTTGACCCAAGCCTGCAACCTCTAGCCTCAAGCCTCGACCCAAGCCTGCAGCCTCCAGCCTCAAGCCTCAACCCAAGCCTGTAGCCTCTAGCCTCAAGCCTCGAGGCAAGCCTGCAAACTCTTTCCTCAAGTCTTGACCCAAGCCTGCAGCCTCTAGCCTCAAGCCTCGACCCAAGCCTGCAGCCTCCAGCCTCAAGCCTCAACCCAAGCCTCCAGCCTCAAGCCTCAACCCAAGCCTGTAGCCTCTAGCCTCAAGCCTCAACCCAAGCCTGCAACCTCTAGCCTCAAGCCTCGACCTAAGCCTGCAGCCTCCAGCCTCGACCCAAGCCTGCAGCCTCCAGCCTCAAGCCTCATCCCAAGCCTGCAGCCTCTAGCCTCAAGCCTCAAGTCAAGCCTGCAGACTCTTTCCTCAAGCCTTGACCCAAGCCTGCAACCTCTAGCCTCAAGCCTCGACCCAAGCCTGCAGCCTCCAGCCTCAAGCCTCAACCCAAGCCTGTAGCCTCTAGCCTCAAGCCTCGAGTCAAGCCTGCAAACTCTTTCCTCAAGTCTTGACCCAAGCCTGCAGCCTCTAGCCTCAAGCCTCGACTCAAGCCTGCAAACTCTTTCCTCAAGCATCAACCCAAGCCTGCAGCTTCCAGCCTCAACCCAAGCCTGCAACCTCCAGCCTCGACCCAAGCCTGCAGCTCCAGCCTCGACCCAAGCCTGAAGCCTGCCGCCTCCAGCCTCCACCCAAGCCTGCAGCCTCCAGCCTCAAGCCATGAGTCAAGCCTCCAGCCTCCAGCCTCAAGCCTCAACCCAAGCCTTCAAACTCTAGCCTCAAGCCTCAAGTCAAGCCTGCAGACTCTTTCCTCAAGCCTTGACCCAAGCCTGCAACCTCTAGCCTCAAGCCTCGACCCAAGCCTGCAGCCTCCAGCCTCAAGCCTCAACCCAAGCCTGTAGCCTCTAGCCTCAAGCCTCGAGTCAAGCCTGCAAACTCTTTCCTCAAGTCTTGACCCAAGCCTGCAGCCTCTAGCCTCAAGCCTCGACTCAAGCCTGCAAACTCTTTCCTCAAGCATCAACCCAAGCCTGCAGCTTCCAGCCTCAACCCAAGCCTGCAACCTCCAGCCTCGACCCAAGCCTGCAGCTCCAGCCTCGACCCAAGCCTGCAGCCTGCCGCCTCCAGCCTCCACCCAAGCCTGCAGCCTCCAGCCTCAAGCCATGAGTCAAGCCTCCAGCCTCCAGCCTCAAGCCTCAACCCAAGCCTTCAACCTCTAGCCTCAAGCCTCGACCTAAGCCTGCAGCCTCCAGCCTCGACCCAAGCCTGCAGCCTCCAGCCTCAAGCCTGAACCCAAGCCTGCAGCCTCTAGCCTCAAGCCTCTAGTCAAGCCTGCAGACTCTTTCCTCAAGCCTCAACCCAAGCCTGCAACCTCTACCCTCAAGCCTCGACCCAAGCCTGTAGCCTCTAGCCTCGAGTCAAGCCTGCAGCCTCCAGCCTCAAGCCTCACCCAAGCCTGCAGCCTCTTGCCTCAACCCAAGCCTGCAGCCTCTAGCCTCAAGCCTCGAGTCAAGCCTGCAGACTCTTTCCTCAAGCCTCGACCCAAGCCTGCAGCTCCAGCCTCGACCCAAGCCTGCAGCCTCCAGCCTCAAGCCTCGAGTCAAGCCTCCAGCCTCCAGCCTCAAGCCTCAACCCAAGCCTGCAACCTCTAGCCTCAAGCCTCGACCTAAGCCTGCAGCCTCCAGTCTCGACCCAAGCCTGCAGCCTCCAGCCTCAAGCCTCAACCCAAACCTGCAGCCTCTAGCCTCAAGCCTCAAGTCAAGCCTGCAGACTCTTTCCTCAAGTCTTGACCCAAGCCTGCAACCTCTAGCCTCAAGCCTCGACCCAAGCCTGCAACCTCCAGCCTCTAGCCTCAACCCAAGCCTGCAGCCTCTAGCCTCAAGCCTCGAGTCAAGCCTGCAGCCTCCATCCTCAAGCCTCAACCCAAGCCTGTAGCCTCTAGCCTCAAGCCTCGAGTCAAGCCTGCAAACTCTTTCCTCAAGTCTTGATCCAAGCCTGCAGCCTCTAGCCTCAAGCCTCGACTCAAGCCTGCAAACTCTTTCCTCAAGCATCAACCCAAGCCTGCAGCTTCCAGCCTCAACCCAAGCCTGCAACCTCCAGCCTCGACCCAAGCCTGCAGCTCCAGCCTCGACCCAAGCCTGCAGCCTGCCGCCTCCAGCCTCAACCCAAGCCTGTAGCCTCTAGCCTCAAGCCTCGAGTCAAGCCTGCAAACTCTTTCCTCAAGTCTTGACCCAAGCCTGCAGCCTCTAGCCTCAAGCCTCGACTCAAGCCTGCAAACTCTTTCCTCAAGCATCAACCCAAGCCTGCAGCTTCCAGCCTCAACCCAAGCCTGCAACCTCCAGCCTCGACCCAAGCCTGCAGCTCCAGCCTCGACCCAAGCCTGCAGCCTGCCGCCTCCAGCCTCCACCCAAGCCTGCAGCCTCCAGCCTCAAGCCTCGAGTCAAGCCTCCAGCCTCTAGCCTCACCTCGAGTCAAGCCTGCAGACTCTTTCCTCAAGCCTCAACCCAAGCCTGCAGCTTCCAGCCTCAATGCAAGCCTGCAACCTCCAGCCTCCAGCCTCGACCCAAGCCTGCAGCTCCAGCCTCGACCCAAGCCTGCAGCCTCCAGGCTCAAGCCTCAACCCAAGCCTGCAACCTGTAGCCTCAAGCCTTGACCTAAGCCTGCAGCCTCCAGCCTCAAGCCTCAACCCAAGCCTGCAGCCTCTAGCCTCAAGCCTCGAGTCAAGCCTGCAGACTCTTTCCTCAAGCCTCAACCCAAGCCTGCAGCCTCCAGCCTCGACCCAAGCCTGCAGCATCTAGCCTCAAGCCTCGACTCAAGCCTGCAAACTCTTTCCTCAAGCATCAACCCAAGCCTGCAGCTTCCAGCCTCAACCCAAGCCTGCAACCTCCAGCCTCGACCCAAGCCTGCAGCTCCAGCCTCGACCCAAGCCTGCAGCCTGCCGCCTCCAGCCTCCACCCAAGCCTGCAGCCTCCAGCCTCAAGCCTCAAGGCAAGCCTCCAGCCTCCAGCCTCAAGCCTCAACCCAAGCCTGCAACCTCTAGCCTCAAGCCTCGACCTAAGCCTGCAGCCTCCAGCCTCAACCCAAGCCTGCAGCCTCCAGCCTCGACCCAAGCCTGCAGCCTCCAGCCTCAAGCCTCATCCCAAGCCTGCAGCCTCTAGCCTCAAGCCTCAAGTCAAGCCTGCAGACTCTTTCCTCAAGCCTTGACCCAAGCCTGCAACCTCTAGCCTCAAGCCTCGACCCAAGCCTGCAGCCTCCAGCCTCAAGCCTCAACCCAAGCCTGTAGCCTCTAGCCTCAAGCCTCGAGGCAAGCCTGCAAACTCTTTCCTCAAGTCTTGACCCAAGCCTGCAGCCTCTAGCCTCAAGCCTCGACCCAAGCCTGCAGCCTCCAGCCTCAAGCCTCAACCCAAGCCTGTAGCCTCTAGCCTCAAGCCTCAACCCAAGCCTGCAACCTCTAGCCTCAAGCCTCGACCTAAGCCTGCAGCCTCCAGCCTCGACCCAAGCCTGCAGCCTCCAGCCTCAAGCCTCATCCCAAGCCTGCAGCCTCTAGCCTCAAGCCTCAAGTCAAGCCTGCAGACTCTTTCCTCAAGCCTTGACCCAAGCCTGCAACCTCTAGCCTCAAGCCTCGACCCAAGCCTGCAGCCTCCAGCCTCAAGCCTCAACCCAAGCCTGTAGCCTCTAGCCTCAAGCCTCGAGTCAAGCCTGCAAACTCTTTCCTCAAGTCTTGACCCAAGCCTGCAGCCTCTAGCCTCAAGCCTCGACTCAAGCCTGCAAACTCTTTCCTCAAGCATCAACCCAAGCCTGCAGCTTCCAGCCTCAACCCAAGCCTGCAACCTCCAGCCTCGACCCAAGCCTGCAGCTCCAGCCTCGACCCAAGCCTGCAGCCTGCCGCCTCCAGCCTCCACCCAAGCCTGCAGCCTCCAGCCTCAAGCCATGAGTCAAGCCTCCAGCCTCCAGCCTCAAGCCTCAACCCAAGCCTTCAACCTCTAGCCTCAAGCCTCGACCTAAGCCTGCAGCCTCCAGCCTCGACCCAAGCCTGCAGCCTCCAGCCTCAAGCCTGAACCCAAGCCTGCAGCCTCTAGCCTCAAGCCTCTAGTCAAGCCTGCAGACTCTTTCCTCAAGCCTCAACCCAAGCCTGCAACCTCTAGCCTCAAGCCTCGACCCAAGCCTGTAGCCTCTAGCCTCGAGTCAAGCCTGCAGCCTCCAGCCTCAAGCCTCAACCCAAACCTGCAGCCTCTAGCCTCAAGCCTCAAGTCAAGCCTGCAGACTCTTTCCTCAAGTCTTGACCCAAGCCTGCAACCTCTAGCCTCAAGCCTCGACCCAAGCCTGCAACCTCCAGCCTCTAGCCTCAACCCAAGCCTGCAGCCTCTAGCCTCAAGCCTCGAGTCAAGCCTGCAGCCTCCATCCTCAAGCCTCAACCCAAGCCTGTAGCCTCTAGCCTCAAGCCTCGAGTCAAGCCTGCAAACTCTTTCCTCAAGTCTTGACCCAAGCCTGCAGCCTCTAGCCTCAAGCCTCGACTCAAGCCTGCAAACTCTTTCCTCAAGCCTCAACCCAAGCCTGCAGCTTCCAGCCTCAACCCAAGCCTGCAACCTCCAGCCTCCAGCCTCGACCCAAGCCTGCAGCTCCAGCCTCGACCCAAGCCTGCAGCCTGCCGCCTCCAGCCTCCACCCAAGCCTGCAGCCTCCAGCCTCAAGCCTCGAGTCAAGCCTCCAGCCTCTAGCCTCACCTCGAGTCAAGCCTGCAGACTCTTTCCTCAAGCCTCAACCCAAGCCTGCAGCTTCCAGCCTCAATGCAAGCCTGCAACCTCCAGCCTCCAGCCTCGACCCAAGCCTGCAGCCTCCAGCCTCAAGCCTCAACCCAAGCCTGCAACCTGTAGCCTCAAGCCTTGACCTAAGCCTGCAGCCTCCAGCCTCAAGCCTCAACCCAAGCCTGCAGCCTCTAGCCTCAACCCAAGCCTGCAGCCTCTAGCCTCAAGCCTCGAGTCAAGCCTGCAGACTCTTTCCTCAAGCCTCAACCCAAGCCTGCAGCCTCCAGCCTCGACCCAAGCCTACAGCCTCTAGCCTCAAGCCTCGACTCAAGCCTGCAAACTCTTTCCTCAAGCATCAACCCAAGCCTGCAGCTTCCAGCCTCAACCCAAGCCTGCAACCTCCAGCCTCGACCCAAGCCTGCAGCTCCAGCCTCGACCCAAGCCTGCAGCCTGCCGCCTCCAGCCTCCACCCAAGCCTGCAGCCTCCAGCCTCAAGTCAAGCCTCCAGCCTCCAGCCTCAAGCCTCAACCCAAGCCTGCAACCTCTAGCCTCAAGCCTCGACCTAAGCCTGCAGCCTCCAGCCTCAACCCAAGCCTGCAGCCTCTAGCCTCAAGCCTCAAGTCAAGCCTGCAGACTCTTTCCTCAATCCTCGACCCAAGCCTGCAGCCTCCATCCTCAAGTCTCAATCCAAGCCTGCAGCCTCCAGCCTCAAGCCTGAACCCAAGCCTGCAACCTGTAACCTCCAGCCTCGACGCAAGCCTGCAGCCTCCAGCCTCGACCCAAGCCTGCCGCCTCCAGCCTCCACCCAAGCCTGCAGCCTCCAGCCTCAAGCCATGAGTCAAGCCTCCAGCCTCCAGCCTCAAGCCTCAACCCAAGCCTGCAACCTCTAGCCTCAAGCCTCGACCTAAGCCTGCAGCCTCCAGCCTCGACCCAAGCCTGCAGCCTCCAGCCTCAAGCCTCAACCCAAGCCTGCAGCCTCTAGCCTCAAGCCTCTAGTCAAGCCTGCAGACTCTTTCCTCAAGCCTCAACCCAAGCCTGCAACCTCTAGCCTCAAGCCTCGACCCAAGCCTGTAGCCTCTAGCCTCTAGCCTCGAGTCAAGCCTGCAGCATCCAGCCTCAAGCCTCACCCAAGCCTGCAGCCTCAAGCCTCAACCCAAGCCTGCAGCCTCTAGCCTCAAGCCTTGAGTCAAGCCTGCAGCCTCTTTCCTCAAGCCTCAACCCAAGCCTGCAGCTCCAGCCTCAAGCCTCAACCCAAGCCTGCAGCCTCCACCCTCAAGCCTCAACCCAAGCCTGCAGCCTCTAGCCTCAAGCCTCGAGTCAAGCCTGCAGACTCTTTCCTGAAGCCTCGACCCAAGCCTGCAGCCTCCAGCCTCAAGCCTCAACCCAAGCCTGCAGCCTCCAGCATCAAGCCTCAACCCAAGCCTGCAACCTGTAGCCTCCAGCCTTGACGCAAGCCTGCAGCCTCCAGCCTCGACCCAAGCCTGCCGCCTCCAGCCTCCACCCAAGCCTGCAGCCTCCAGTCTCAAGCCTCGAGTCAAGCCTTCAGCCTCCAGCCTCAAGCCTCAACCCAAGTCTGCAACCTCTAGCCTCAAGCCTCGACCTAAGCCTGCAGCCTCCAGCCTCGACCCAAGCCTGCAGCCTCCAGCCTCAAGCCTCATCCCAAGCCTGCAGCCTCTAGCCTCAAGCCTCAAGTCAAGCCTGCAGACTCTTTCCTCAAGCCTTGACCCAAGCCTGCAACCTCTAGCCTCAAGCCTCGACCCAAGCCTGCAGCCTCCAGCCTCAAGCCTCAACCCAAGCCTGTAGCCTCTAGCCTCAAGCCTCGAGGCAAGCCTGCAAACTCTTTCCTCAAGTCTTGACCCAAGCCTGCAGCCTCTAGCCTCAAGCCTCGACCCAAGCCTGCAGCCTCCAGCCTCAAGCCTCAACCCAAGCCTCCAGCCTCAAGCCTCAACCCAAGCCTGTAGCCTCTAGCCTCAAGCCTCAACCCAAGCCTGCAGCTCCAGCCTCGACCCAAGCCTGCAGCCTGCCGCCTCCAGCCTCCACCCAAGCCTGCAGCCTCCAGCCTCAAGCCTCGAGTCAAGCCTCCAGCCTCTAGCCTCACCTCGAGTCAAGCCTGCAGACTCTTTCCTCAAGCCTCAACCCAAGCCTGCAGCTTCCAGCCTCAATGCAAGCCTGCAACCTCCAGCCTCCAGCCTCGACCCAAGCCTGCAGCCTCCAGCCTCAAGCCTCAACCCAAGCCTGCAACCTGTAGCCTCAAGCCTTGACCTAAGCCTGCAGCCTCCAGCCTCAAGCCTCAACCCAAGCCTGCAGCCTCTAGCCTCAACCCAAGCCTGCAGCCTCTAGCCTCAAGCCTCGAGTCAAGCCTGCAGACTCTTTCCTCAAGCCTCAACCCAAGCCTGCAGCCTCCAGCCTCGACCCAAGCCTGCAGCCTCTAGCCTCAAGCCTCGACTCAAGCCTGCAAACTCTTTCCTCAAGCATCAACCCAAGCCTGCAGCTTCCAGCCTCAACCCAAGCCTGCAACCTCCAGCCTCGACCCAAGCCTGCAGCTCCAGCCTCGACCCAAGCCTGCAGCCTGCCGCCTCCAGCCTCCACCCAAGCCTGCAGCCTCCAGCCTCAAGTCAAGCCTCCAGCCTCCAGCCTCAAGCCTCAACCCAAGCCTGCAACCTCTAGCCTCAAGCCTCGACCTAAGCCTGCAGCCTCCAGCCTCAACCCAAGCCTGCAGCCTCTAGCCTCAAGCCTCAAGTCAAGCCTGCAGACTCTTTCCTCAATCCTCGACCCAAGCCTGCAGCCTCCATCCTCAAGTCTCAATCCAAGCCTGCAGCCTCCAGCCTCAAGCCTGAACCCAAGCCTGCAACCTGTAACCTCCAGCCTCGACGCAAGCCTGCAGCCTCCAGCCTCGACCCAAGCCTGCCGCCTCCAGCCTCCACCCAAGCCTGCAGCCTCCAGCCTCAAGCCATGAGTCAAGCCTCCAGCCTCCAGCCTCAAGCCTCAACCCAAGCCTGCAACCTCTAGCCTCAAGCCTCGACCTAAGCCTGCAGCCTCCAGCCTCGACCCAAGCCTGCAGCCTCCAGCCTCAAGCCTCAACCCAAGCCTGCAGCCTCTAGCCTCAAGCCTCTAGTCAAGCCTGCAGACTCTTTCCTCAAGCCTCAACCCAAGCCTGCAACCTCTAGCCTCAAGCCTCGACCCAAGCCTGTAGCCTCTAGCCTCTAGCCTCGAGTCAAGCCTGCAGCATCCAGCCTCAAGCCTCACCCAAGCCTGCAGCCTCAAGCCTCAACCCAAGCCTGCAGCCTCTAGCCTCAAGCCTTGAGTCAAGCCTGCAGCCTCTTTCCTCAAGCCTCAACCCAAGCCTGCAGCTCCAGCCTCAAGCCTCAACCCAAGCCTGCAGCCTCCACCCTCAAGCCTCAACCCAAGCCTGCAGCCTCTAGCCTCAAGCCTCGAGTCAAGCCTGCAGACTCTTTCCTGAAGCCTCGACCCAAGCCTGCAGCCTCCAGCCTCAAGCCTCAACCCAAGCCTGCAGCCTCCAGCATCAAGCCTCAACCCAAGCCTGCAACCTGTAGCCTCCAGCCTTGACGCAAGCCTGCAGCCTCCAGCCTCGACCCAAGCCTGCCGCCTCCAGCCTCCACCCAAGCCTGCAGCCTCCAGTCTCAAGCCTCGAGTCAAGCCTTCAGCCTCCAGCCTCAAGCCTCAACCCAAGTCTGCAACCTCTAGCCTCAAGCCTCGACCTAAGCCTGCAGCCTCCAGCCTCGACCCAAGCCTGCAGCCTCCAGCCTCAAGCCTCATCCCAAGCCTGCAGCCTCTAGCCTCAAGCCTCAAGTCAAGCCTGCAGACTCTTTCCTCAAGCCTTGACCCAAGCCTGCAACCTCTAGCCTCAAGCCTCGACCCAAGCCTGCAGCCTCCAGCCTCAAGCCTCAACCCAAGCCTGTAGCCTCTAGCCTCAAGCCTCGAGGCAAGCCTGCAAACTCTTTCCTCAAGTCTTGACCCAAGCCTGCAGCCTCTAGCCTCAAGCCTCGACCCAAGCCTGCAGCCTCCAGCCTCAAGCCTCAACCCAAGCCTCCAGCCTCAAGCCTCAACCCAAGCCTGTAGCCTCTAGCCTCAAGCCTCAACCCAAGCCTGCAACCTCTAGCCTCAAGCCTCGACCTAAGCCTGCAGCCTCCAGCCTCGACCCAAGCCTGCAGCCTCCAGCCTCAAGCCTCATCCCAAGCCTGCAGCCTCTAGCCTCAAGCCTCAAGTCAAGCCTGCAGACTCTTTCCTCAAGCCTTGACCCAAGCCTGCAACCTCTAGCCTCAAGCCTCGACCCAAGCCTGCAGCCTCCAGCCTCAAGCCTCAACCCAAGCCTGTAGCCTCTAGCCTCAAGCCTCGAGTCAAGCCTGCAAACTCTTTCCTCAAGTCTTGACCCAAGCCTGCAGCCTCTAGCCTCAAGCCTCGACTCAAGCCTGCAAACTCTTTCCTCAAGCATCAACCCAAGCCTGCAGCTTCCAGCCTCAACCCAAGCCTGCAACCTCCAGCCTCGACCCAAGCCTGCAGCTCCAGCCTCGACCCAAGCCTGAAGCCTGCCGCCTCCAGCCTCCACCCAAGCCTGCAGCCTCCAGCCTCAAGCCATGAGTCAAGCCTCCAGCCTCCAGCCTCAAGCCTCAACCCAAGCCTTCAAACTCTAGCCTCAAGCCTCAAGTCAAGCCTGCAGACTCTTTCCTCAAGCCTTGACCCAAGCCTGCAACCTCTAGCCTCAAGCCTCGACCCAAGCCTGCAGCCTCCAGCCTCAAGCCTCAACCCAAGCCTGTAGCCTCTAGCCTCAAGCCTCGAGTCAAGCCTGCAAACTCTTTCCTCAAGTCTTGACCCAAGCCTGCAGCCTCTAGCCTCAAGCCTCGACTCAAGCCTGCAAACTCTTTCCTCAAGCATCAACCCAAGCCTGCAGCTTCCAGCCTCAACCCAAGCCTGCAACCTCCAGCCTCGACCCAAGCCTGCAGCTCCAGCCTCGACCCAAGCCTGCAGCCTGCCGCCTCCAGCCTCCACCCAAGCCTGCAGCCTCCAGCCTCAAGCCATGAGTCAAGCCTCCAGCCTCCAGCCTCAAGCCTCAACCCAAGCCTTCAACCTCTAGCCTCAAGCCTCGACCTAAGCCTGCAGCCTCCAGCCTCGACCCAAGCCTGCAGCCTCCAGCCTCAAGCCTGAACCCAAGCCTGCAGCCTCTAGCCTCAAGCCTCTAGTCAAGCCTGCAGACTCTTTCCTCAAGCCTCAACCCAAGCCTGCAACCTCTAGCCTCAAGCCTCGACCCAAGCCTGTAGCCTCTAGCCTCGAGTCAAGCCTGCAGCCTCCAGCCTCAAGCCTCACCCAAGCCTGCAGCCTCTTGCCTCAACCCAAGCCTGCAGCCTCTAGCCTCAAGCCTCGAGTCAAGCCTGCAGACTCTTTCCTCAAGCCTCGACCCAAGCCTGCAGCTCCAGCCTCGACCCAAGCCTGCAGCCTCCAGCCTCAAGCCTCGAGTCAAGCCTCCAGCCTCCAGCCTCAAGCCTCAACCCAAGCCTGCAACCTCTAGCCTCAAGCCTCGACCTAAGCCTGCAGCCTCCAGTCTCGACCCAAGCCTGCAGCCTCCAGCCTCAAGCCTCAACCCAAACCTGCAGCCTCTAGCCTCAAGCCTCAAGTCAAGCCTGCAGACTCTTTCCTCAAGTCTTGACCCAAGCCTGCAACCTCTAGCCTCAAGCCTCGACCCAAGCCTGCAACCTCCAGCCTCTAGCCTCAACCCAAGCCTGCAGCCTCTAGCCTCAAGCCTCGAGTCAAGCCTGCAGCCTCCATCCTCAAGCCTCAACCCAAGCCTGTAGCCTCTAGCCTCAAGCCTCGAGTCAAGCCTGCAAACTCTTTCCTCAAGTCTTGATCCAAGCCTGCAGCCTCTAGCCTCAAGCCTCGACTCAAGCCTGCAAACTCTTTCCTCAAGCATCAACCCAAGCCTGCAGCTTCCAGCCTCAACCCAAGCCTGCAACCTCCAGCCTCGACCCAAGCCTGCAGCTCCAGCCTCGACCCAAGCCTGCAGCCTGCCGCCTCCAGCCTCAACCCAAGCCTGTAGCCTCTAGCCTCAAGCCTCGAGTCAAGCCTGCAAACTCTTTCCTCAAGTCTTGACCCAAGCCTGCAGCCTCTAGCCTCAAGCCTCGACTCAAGCCTGCAAACTCTTTCCTCAAGCATCAACCCAAGCCTGCAGCTTCCAGCCTCAACCCAAGCCTGCAACCTCCAGCCTCGACCCAAGCCTGCAGCTCCAGCCTCGACCCAAGCCTGCAGCCTGCCGCCTCCAGCCTCCACCCAAGCCTGCAGCCTCCAGCCTCAAGCCTCGAGTCAAGCCTCCAGCCTCTAGCCTCACCTCGAGTCAAGCCTGCAGACTCTTTCCTCAAGCCTCAACCCAAGCCTGCAGCTTCCAGCCTCAATGCAAGCCTGCAACCTCCAGCCTCCAGCCTCGACCCAAGCCTGCAGCTCCAGCCTCGACCCAAGCCTGCAGCCTCCAGGCTCAAGCCTCACCCCAAGCCTGCAACCTGTAGCCTCAAGCCTTGACCTAAGCCTGCAGCCTCCAGCCTCAAGCCTCAACCCAAGCCTGCAGCCTCTAGCCTCAAGCCTCGAGTCAAGCCTGCAGACTCTTTCCTCAAGCCTCAACCCAAGCCTGCAGCCTCCAGCCTCGACCCAAGCCTGCAGCATCTAGCCTCAAGCCTCGACTCAAGCCTGCAAACTCTTTCCTCAAGCATCAACCCAAGCCTGCAGCTTCCAGCCTCAACCCAAGCCTGCAACCTCCAGCCTCGACCCAAGCCTGCAGCTCCAGCCTCGACCCAAGCCTGCAGCCTGCCGCCTCCAGCCTCCACCCAAGCCTGCAGCCTCCAGCCTCAAGCCTCAAGGCAAGCCTCCAGCCTCCAGCCTCAAGCCTCAACCCAAGCCTGCAACCTCTAGCCTCAAGCCTCGACCTAAGCCTGCAGCCTCCAGCCTCAACCCAAGCCTGCAGCCTCCAGCCTCGACCCAAGCCTGCAGCCTCCAGCCTCAAGCCTCATCCCAAGCCTGCAGCCTCTAGCCTCAAGCCTCAAGTCAAGCCTGCAGACTCTTTCCTCAAGCCTTGACCCAAGCCTGCAACCTCTAGCCTCAAGCCTCGACCCAAGCCTGCAGCCTCCAGCCTCAAGCCTCAACCCAAGCCTGTAGCCTCTAGCCTCAAGCCTCGAGGCAAGCCTGCAAACTCTTTCCTCAAGTCTTGACCCAAGCCTGCAGCCTCTAGCCTCAAGCCTCGACCCAAGCCTGCAGCCTCCAGCCTCAAGCCTCAACCCAAGCCTGTAGCCTCTAGCCTCAAGCCTCAACCCAAGCCTGCAACCTCTAGCCTCAAGCCTCGACCTAAGCCTGCAGCCTCCAGCCTCGACCCAAGCCTGCAGCCTCCAGCCTCAAGCCTCATCCCAAGCCTGCAGCCTCTAGCCTCAAGACTCAAGTCAAGCCTGCAGACTCTTTCCTCAAGCCTTGACCCAAGCCTGCAACCTCTAGCCTCAAGCCTCGACCCAAGCCTGCAGCCTCCAGCCTCAAGCCTCAACCCAAGCCTGTAGCCTCTAGCCTCAAGCCTCGAGTCAAGCCTGCAGCCTCCATCCTCAAGCCTCAACCCAAGCCTGTAGCCTCTAGCCTCAAGCCTCGAGTCAAGCCTGCAAACTCTTTCCTCAAGTCTTGACCCAAGCCTGCAGCCTCTAGCCTCAAGCCTCGACTCAAGCCTGCAAACTCTTTCCTCAAGCCTCAACCCAAGCCTGCAGCTTCCAGCCTCAACCCAAGCCTGCAACCTCCAGCCTCCAGCCTCGACCCAAGCCTGCAGCTCCAGCCTCGACCCAAGCCTGCAGCCTGCCGCCTCCAGCCTCAAGCCTCGAGTCAAGCCTCCAGCCTCTAGCCTCAAGCCTCGAGTCAAGCCTGCAGACTCTTTCCTCAAGCCTCAACCCAAGCCTGCAGCTTCCAGCCTCAATGCAAGCCTGCAACCTCCAGCCTCCAGCCTCGACCCAAGCCTGCAGCTCCAGCCTCGACCCAAGCCTGCAGCCTCCAGCCTCAAGCCTCAACCCAAGCCTGCAACCTGTAGCCTCAAGCCTTGACCTAAGCCTGCAGCCTCCAGCCTCAAGCCTCAACCCAAGCCTGCAGCCTCTAGCCTCAACCCAAGCCTGCAGCCTCTAGCCTCAAGCCTCGAGTCAAGCCTGCAGACTCTTTCCTCAAGCCTCAACCCAAGCCTGCAGCCTCTAGCCTCGACCCAAGCCTGCAGCCTCCAGCCTCAAGCCTCGAGTCAAGCCTCCAGCCTCCAGCCTCAAGCCTCAACCCAAGCCTGCAACCACTAGCCTCAAGCCTCGACCTATGCCTGCAGCCTCCAGCCTCGACCCAAGCCTGCAGATTCTTTCCTCGTCTTGACCCAAGCCTGCAACCTCTAGCCTCAATCCTCGACCCAAGCCTGCTGCCTCCAGCCTCAAGCCTCAACCCAAGCCTTTAGCCTCTAGCCTCAAGCCTCGAGTCAAGCCTGCAAACTCTTTCCTCAAGTCTTGACCCAAGCCTGCAGCCTCTAGCCTCAAACCTCGAGTCAAGCCTGCAGACTCTTTCCCCAAGCCTCAACCCAAGCCTGCAGCTTCCAGCCTCAACCCAAGCCTGCAACCTCCAGCCTCCAGCCTCGACCCAGGCCTGCAGCTCCAGCCTCGACCCAAGCCTGCATCCTCCAGCCTCAAGCCTCAACCCAAGCCTGCAGCCTCCAGCCTCAAGCCTCAACCCAATCATGCAGCTTCCAGCCTCAACCCAAGCCTGCAGCTTCCAGCCTCGACCCAAGCCTGCAGCTTCCAGCCTCGACCCAAGCCTGCAGCTCCAGCCTCGACCCAAGCCTGCAGCCTCCAGCCTCAAGCCTCAACCCAGGCCTGCAACCTGTAGCCTCAAGCCTCGACCTAAGCCTGCAGCCTCCAGCCTCAAGCCTCATCCCAAGCCTGCAGCCTCTGGCCTCAACCCAAGCCTGCAGCCTCTAGCCTCAAGCCTCGAGTTAAGCCTGCAGACTCTTTCCTCAAGCCTCGACCCAAGCCTGCAGCTCCAGCCTCAACCCAAGCCTGCAGCCTCCAGCCTCAAGCCTCGAGTCAAGCCTCCAGCCTCCAGCCTCAAGCCTCGAGTCAAGCCTTCAGCCTCCAGCCTCTAGCCTCAACCCAAGCCTGCAACCTCTAGCCTCAAGCCTCGACCTAAGCCTGCAGCCTCCAGCCTCGACCCAAGCCTGCAGCCTCCAGCCTCAAGCCTCAACCCAAGCCTGCAGCCTCAAGCCTCAAACCAAGCCTGCAGCCTCTAGCCTCAACCCAAGCCTGCAGCCTCTAGCCTCAAGCCTCGAGTCAAGCCTGCAGACTCTTTCCTCAAGCCTCGACCCAAGCCTGCAGCCTCCAGCCTCCAGCCTCAAGCCTCAACCCAAGCCTGCAACCTCTAGCCTCAAGCCTCGACCTAAGCCTGCAGCCTCCAGCCTCGACCCAAGCCTGCAGATTCTTTCCTCGTCTTGACCCAAGCCTGCAACCTCTAGCCTCAATCCTCGACCCAAGCCTGCTGCCTCCAGCCTCAAGCCTCAACCCAAGCCTGCAGCCTCAAGCCTCAAACCAAGCCTGCAGCCTCTAGCCTCAACCCAAGCCTGCAGCCTCTAGCCTCAAGCCTCGAGTCAAGCCTGCAGACTCTTTCCTCAAGCCTCGACCCAAGCCTGCAGCCTCCAGCCTCCAGCCTCAAGCCTCAACCCAAGCCTGCAACCTCTAGCCTCAACCCTCGACCTAAGCCTGCAGCCTCCAGCCTCGACCCAAGCCTGCAGATTCTTTCCTCGTCTTGACCCAAGCCTGCAACCTCTAGCCTCAATCCTCGACCCAAGCCTGCTGCCTCCAGCCTCAAGCCTCAACCCAAGCCTTTAGCCTCTAGCCTCAAGCCTCGAGTCAAGCCTGCAAACTCTTTCCTCAAGTCTTGACCCAAGCCTGCAGCCTCTAGCCTCAAACCTCGAGTCAAGCCTGCAGACTCTTTCCCCAAGCCTCAACCCAAGCCTGCAGCTTCCAGCCTCAACCCAAGCCTGCAACCTCCAGCCTCCAGCCTCGACCCAAGCCTGCAGCTCCAGCCTCGACCCAAGCCTGCATCCTCCAGCCTCAAGCCTCAACCCAAGCCTGCAGCCTCCAGCCTCAAGCCTCAACCCAATCATGCAGCTTCCAGCCTCAACCCAAGCCTGCAGCTTCCAGCCTCGACCCAAGCCTGCAGCTTCCAGCCTCGACCCAAGCCTGCAGCTCCAGCCTCGACCCAAGCCTGCAGCCTCCAGCCTCAAGCCTCAACCCAGGCCTGCAACCTGTAGCCTCAAGCCTCGACCTAAGCCTGCAGCCTCCAGCCTCAAGCCTCAACCCAAGCCTGCAGCCTCTGGCCTCAACCCAAGCCTGCAGCCTCCAGCCTCAAGCCTCGAGTCAAGCCTGCAGCTCCAGCCTCAACCCAAGCCTGCAGCCTCCAGCCTCAAGCCTCGAGTCAAGCCTCCAGCCTCCAGCCTCAAGCCTCAAGTCAAGCCTCCAGCCTCCAGCCTCTAGCCTCAACCCAAGCCTGCAACCTCTAGCCTCAAGCCTCGACCTAAGCCTGCAGCCTCCAGCCTCGACCCAAGCCTGCAGCCTCCAGCCTCAAGCCTCAACCCAAGCCTGCAGCCTCAAGCCTCAAACCAAGCCTGCAGCCTCTAGCCTCAACCCAAGCCTGCAGCCTCTAGCCTCAAGCCTCGAGTCAAGCCTGCAGACTCTTTCCTCAAGCCTCGACCCATGCCTGCAGCCTCCAGCCTCAAGCCTCGAGTCAAGCCTCCAGCCTCCAGCCTCAAGCCTCAACCCAAGCCTGCAACCTCTAGCCTCAAGCCTCGACCTAAGCCTGCAGCCTCCAGCCTCGACCCAAGCCTGCAGCCTCCAGCCTCGCCTCAACCCAAGCCTGCAGCCTCTAGCCTCAAGCCTTGAGTCAAGCCTGCAGACTCTTTCCTCAAGTCTTGACCCAAGCCTGCAACCTCTAGCCTCAAGCCTCTACCCAAGCCTCAAGACCCTAAGTCCCTAGCCAAGCCTCGTCATGTGCTCACCTGGGTTTGAGGGTCTGAGCCCTTGGCAAGACCCAGGTTCTGGGTCCTTGTCCAGTCTTGGTCTCGGAGTCCACCCCAGGCCTCTTGTTCCTCATCCTGGTCCTGCTTCCTCTGCCTAGACTGCATCCCGTCCCATCCTTGGGGTCTATCTCGTCTTGTTTCTGGGACTCCACTGTCTGTGTCCTGCAGTTGGGTCCTGATTCAACACTCGACTTATGACGCACCGAGCTGCTTCACAACCCCATAAGCAAATGGAGGGCTAGGTGTAAGGTTCTGAGACATCTTCACCTATGGGTGTCCCTGTGTAGCGTACTGACACCATCACTTTTGGGTGCAAAGGGAGGCTGGTTTGTGTCCCTGGGGTCTGGCACACGTGGAAATATCCAGTTATTCCCTTTATATGCTGCTCAGCCAGCCCTGTCTGCACTGGATAGTTGCTGGTTGACCATTGGTGAGTGATGAGGTGAGCACCATTCTCACCCTGTGAAGGAATGGGGAACCTAGCTACCCATCCCTGCCATTTGAAGCAGTTTGTGTGATGCCCTACCTGTGATTGCACATTTGCGCCGACCTGGGTTTGCTGGAATGTGTCCCCGTTAAGTGCCTGCATGCTCATGTACAGATCTCCAGTGCTTGCCAGGTTATACGAAACCAATGAACCTGTAGAGAACAAAGAGTTGTACCTCATTGGCCAGTCTGCAGACAGTCTCTCTCACTCTCTATCTCTCTCTCTCTCTCTCTCTCACACACACACATTCCCTCTTCATTGTCTCACTATCTTTATCTCTTCTCTCCTCTTTTCCTCACTCTCCCATTCTGTCTCCTCTTTTCCCTTTTTCCTTCAATCTTGCTGTCCTCTCTCTCACATTCTCTCTCTCCTTTTCTTGCCCTTTCTTTTCTCCCTCACTCTTTTCCTCTTGACCTCCTCTCTCATACTTTATCTTTCTCTTATCTTTTCTTTTCTCTGTTACACCATCTCACTCCATGCCCTCTTTCTCCCTTCCCCCTCTCTCTTCCTTTCTCATTCTCTCTTTTCTTTATTCTCCCCTTCTCTCACTTTCACAAAGACACACTATACAGTCGTGGTCACCAACCCATTGATTGCAATCAACTGGTCGATCTTTGAGACTTTCCCAATAGATCCCGAAAAAACCGAAAAATAAATACACAAATACCGTTGAGAGATTGTTTCCAGGTTGTGGGGTTTTAGTTCCATTCTTTCTGCCCAGTGCGCATGTGTGTAGCTCCCCCGCACTACACAGTGTAATTCAGTGGGCCCCAACTACTGGGCCGCGAGGAAACGATATGATTTGGCGATATGAAACGATATAAGTCAGCTGCACCTTTCCTCATTCCCTGTCATACCCACTGTTGAATTTGAATGCATGCGAGGTCATCAGTCGTCTAAACGCAGCGATACCCTCGTGCCAGGGATCACTGGTTGGCCTTGGGTAACTGGCTGTCTCCCATGGCCAATAGGAAATGCTGTTGCTACTGGCCTGGAGCACGGACAGATGTCTAAACCTGTTTAGCACACTGAATGTTCGTGGGGAACCCGGTGCTAAAATATTTGCAGACGACCTAATTCGGGCTCAGGGTTTCATAAGTAGCTGAGCAGCTACCTTGCTGTGATCTACTGAAAGCCATCCCTCGAGACAAACTTTTATCGGCTGATAGATCCTACAAGGGGGGGGGCGGGCAGACGCTCTGTTGCACTCCTCGCTCGGTCCGGTTGCTCTCTCTGGACTGCGACCACCACGACCCCGGTATGGGGACCTCCGACCCTAACCTTGTCCTCTCACCCCACCCACAACCAGCCGCACCTGGCCAAGGCGTTTGGTGGCGGGAGGCTGGAGTTCGGGTCCAGAGCTATCTAATGAAGCAATGAAACCCTCAAAACTGCTTCAGTACCCTGAGTCCAAGCACCCTGCACTTAAAGACAAACCCACTGAGCTTTTTCAGTGGAAGAAATGTGAGCAAGCGGGACAGAAGCTAAGTGTTGAGAGCCATGAAAACTAAATTGTGGAATAGACTGGACATAAGGAACCTCCTTCGAGTATTGCTGTATTCCGGTCATGCTTAACATACCCCCCTCCCCCCATCAGCCGGTCCGCAAGAATATTGTTAATATTAAACCGGTCTGCGGTGCAAAAAAGGGTGGTGACCCCTGGTGTACATACATTATTTCTACTTCCAGGTTGCGGGGTTTTACTTCCGGTCTTTTCTGCCCGGTGCGCATGCGTGTGACTAACTGATTTAGTAGGTCGATCTTGCCTTTCACTAAGGCTGAGGTAGGGGATCTTGGGCTTAAAAAGGTTGGTGATCACTACTGTACAGCGTGTCAGCAGATCAAAATGCCAGGATCAGGTGACAGGACTGCCAAAGTGTTTCACTTTGAACTGCCTGAAGAGCGAGCTGGGTCACTCCAGATCGACTTCTCAATGCTTTGAGGTCCAGACGTTTCATCTGCACAGAGCACACTTCCTCCACAGATGCTACCTGACTCATTGAATTCCTCCAGCATCTTGTGTATTCATCAATTGCTAAGGCCAGTTCAAACTGTATTTTGATAAATCCGTGGATTTATCCACACAGCAAGAGGGGATTATTCCATGTTTTCATACAGAGGAACTACATGATTTAAGTGGACATCCTGTGATCTGCTTCTGTGTGCTCAGAAAGCCCTGTCGTACCACTGTGCAATTCAATGTAAATAGTAACCAAGACTGCTGTGTCCCCATCCCATATTATTCTTTATCAAGACAGTGTAACCATCTGGCTTTCTTCCTGGTTCTCCATCTCCATGTGGCTGGTAGATTAATTAGCTGCAAAACATCCTGATTGTTGAACTCAATACCTTGACCTTAAGGACAAGCATTTCATGCACCTTCTTTATTGTCCTATCAATTTGTGCACTGACTTTGAGGGTGCTATGGACGGACTCCATGCTTGTTTAATTTTTGGATGACACAGCAGGCAGAGCCACTGTCTAAGAGCTCCGCAGTTAGGGGTTCAATCCCAATTTTGATGCAGTTTGTGGGGAGTTTGTACATCTTCCCTGTTTATGTGTGTGCAAGACAGTAAGTTAATCATCAACTGCAAATTGCCCCATGTGTGTAGGTGAGTGGGAGAATCTCAGGGGGAAAATTAACACAAATGTGGGGAGAATTGGGGGGGGGATGAGTGTAGGTTTGCAGTTAACAGGTGGTTGATGATTGACCCATGCTCGATG
Source organism: Hemitrygon akajei (assembly GCF_048418815.1). Taxonomy (NCBI): domain Eukaryota; kingdom Metazoa; phylum Chordata; class Chondrichthyes; order Myliobatiformes; family Dasyatidae; genus Hemitrygon; species Hemitrygon akajei. Next base: position 93,063,698 of record NC_133135.1, read on the forward strand.
GGCTGAAAGGTCTGTATGACTCCATGAACTGCAAGTTGCAACAGAAATAGCAAAAGCAGTGATGGCAATGATCAGCTGAACACTCTCAGACACCAGCATCATGTGCCATGTGTGGTGAGAGCAAGAAGGTACAAGTAACCCACTCCCTGCAGGGCAGGAGGGAGGGGGGCTCCACTAGGGATGGTAATAGAGCCTGCAATGGGACAACTGCCAGAGACCCCACGTTCGTCTCCAGAGCCCCATGTGAAAGAGAGCCCCATCAGAGCCTGACAAAGCAGAAGCAGGGATGGACACTTAGCCCCTTAAGGGCTGTAGCCCCAGCAATGAGCAATTGTTGGAGTAACTCATTGGATCAAACAGCTTCTGCTCAGTAGCTAAAATGAAGTTAGCACAATAATACTTCCAGAGAAGGAAGTATTTAAAGTTGATTCAGAGATCACCCCTGTTCTGGGTATTGCTGTGTAAGGTCACACACATTAAGCTGGTATTGAGCAAGTGAAATCTCTTTAGTTTCCAGTGGTGGAGCTGGTATTCAGTGCTACACATTGCTATCCCTGCAGACAATGGACAATGCTTGAAATCCTAATACACCCTGTGATCAAACACCCTCCCCAACCATCTCCACTGCTGGTCACCGACAGGGGTGAAAGTGAGCCAGTCTTTGAGAGGACTCAGAATTACATTACAATGGACTGAAAACTGAGATGTTTGCAGACATTTCCAGCCTGAAGTGCAGCTCCTTGTTGATGGGAGGGAGCTGATGTGATGGTCACCCCCGCTCTCTGGTTCCAATCACAGCCATGATACACAAAAATCACCCCAAGGATTTTTTTGCTGCTGGTGAGCTACTGCCAACCCATAGTCAAAAAGGGTCTTCAGCTACAAACCCTCTCCACTTGCCCCTCCTTCATCCAGCCCCTCTGCATGATCCCTACACATTTCCCCAGTCGTGTTGATTCCCAGGAGGAATGCTGTTTAATAGCAATGTATAATCATTGCAGCAAGAATGAATCAACAACCTATACTGTAACTCACTCCCCTCCCCCCCCCTTAGGATAACACAACCTGCAACCACCATGGCAGTGTGGAGTTCAAGCAGGCAAAAGGAAGGAAGAGTGATAGAGCTGAGGTGAACCTGAAAGGGTAGTGTCCAGTGATCCATGCAAGGTGAACCAGGAGCAGCAGGAGCAGGGTGACTGGAAGTGGACTTAGCAATGTGAAGAGGGAGCTGACATGGCAGGATGAAGCTGAAATGACATGGATAATAGGTTTAGTGTAGAAAGTACTTGGTCAGCCTGGATATGATGGGCCAAATGGCCTGCATCCCTGCTGTATAACTATTATCTGTATCCAAGCAGGACATAAGCCAGAGCTTTGTGCTACAAATTGTGGCATAGTCAGTCTGCCCTTTTTTGTGGCAATCTCTACCAAAGACAAGCACTTGGCATCATGCCAGCTGCAGTTGTGTCTCCATTCTTTCTAGGTCTGCATTTAAATAACGAGCACTAATAATCCCAATTTCTAATGATTTGGCTCCTATTATGTTGAGATGTCATCCAATTTTTTTTAAATATAAAAATTGATACTTTGATGTTTGTACACAAGGCAGCAAAGTATCCATAACCCTTGGGAAGCACAGTGGCATAACTAGTAGAGCTGCTTCCTCACAGTTCCAGAGACCCAGGTTCAATCCTGACCCTGAGTGCAGATGCTGTCTGTGTGGAGTTTGCACGTTCTTCCTGTGACTGCAATGTATTCCGCCTCTACTCTGGTTTCCTCTCACCTCCCAAACACCATGTGGGCATGTAGGTTAATTGCGCAAACAGCAGGAAATCTGCAGATGCTGCAAATTCAAGTAACACACACAAAACACTGGTGGAATGCAGCAGGCCAGGCAGCCTCCAGAGGAAGAAGTGCAGTCTACGTTTCAGGCCGAGACCCTTCATCAGGACTAACTGAAAGAAAAGATAGTAAGAGATTTGAAAGTGGGAGGGGGAGGGGAAATCCAAAATGATAGGAGAAGACAGGGATAGAGAAGACAGAATGATAGGGAGGGATAAGGCTCAGAGCTGGAAAGTTGATTGGCAAAAGGGACACACATCTGGAGAAGGGAAAGGATCATGGGATGGGAGGCCTAGGGAGAAAGAAAGGGGGAAGGGAGCACGAGAGGGAGATGGAGAACAGGCAAGGAGCGATTGTGAGAGGGGCAGAGAGAGAAAAAAGGAGAGGATAAAAAGGGGAGGGAAGTAATAAATAAATAAATAGATAGATAGATAAATAAATAAGGGATGGGGTAAGAAGGGGAGGAGGGTCATTAATGGAAGTTAGAGAAATCAATGTTCATGCCATCAGGTTGGAGGCTACCCAGACGGAATATCAGGTGTTGTTCCTCCAACCTGAATGTGGCTTCATCTTGACAGTAGAGGAGGCCACGGATAGGCATATTAGAATAGGAATGGGATGTGGAATTAAAATGTGTGGCCACTGGGAGATCCTGCTTTCTCTGGCGGACAGAGCATAGCGTAGCATAGAACGTAGGTGTTCAGTGAAATGGTCAGGTCTTACCAATATATAGAAGGCTGCACTGGGAGCACCGGATGCAGTATATCACACCAGCCGACTCACAGGTGAAGTGTCGCCTCACCTGGAAGGACTGCCTGGGGCCCTGCCCTGAATTGTTGTGAGGGAGGAAGTGTAAGGACAGGTGTTGTACTTTTTCCACTTACAAGGATAAGTGCCAGAAGGGAGATCGGTGGGAAGGGATGGGGTGGAAGAATGGACAAGGGAGTCGTGTAGGGAGTGATCCCTGTGGAAAGCAGAAGGGGGGGAGGGAAAGATTCGCTTGGTAGCTCTCACAGCTACCTGCAGAAATCCTCTTCCCACCCTGTCTCTTGCAAAAATGCCATTCCCTTCTCACAATTCCTCCATCTCCGCCGCATCTGCTCTCAGGATGAAGCTTTTCATTCCAGGACGAAGGAGATGTCTTCCTTTTTTAAAGAAAGGGGCTTCCCTTCCTCCACCATCAACTCTGCTCTCAAACACATCTCTCCCATTTCACGGACATCTGCTCTTAGCCCACCACCCCACTCGGGATAGGGTTCCCCTTGTCCTCACCTACCATCCCACCAGCCTCTGGATCCAACATATAATTCTCCGTAACTTTCGCCATCTTCAACGGGATCCCACCACCAAGCACATCTTTCCCTCCACCCCCTTTCTGCTGTCCGCAGGGATCGCTCCCTACATGACTCTCTTGTCCATTTGTCCCCCTCATCCCTTCCCACCGATCTCCCTCCTGGCACTTATCCTTGCAAGCGGAACAAGTGCAACACCTGCCCTTACACTTCCTCCCTCACAACCATTCAGGGCCACAGGCATTCCTTCCAGATGAGGCGACACTTCACCTGTGAGTCGGCTGGTGTGATATACTGTGTTCGGTGCTCCCTGTGCGGCCTTTTATATATTGGTGAGACCTGATGCAGACTGGGAGACTGTTTTGCTGAACACCTCCACTCTGTCCGCCAGAGAAAGCAGGATCTCCCAGTGGCCACATATTTTAATTCCACGTCCAACCTGATGGCATGAACATTGATTTCTCTAACTTCTGTTAATGCCTCTCCTCTCCTTCTTACCCCATCCCTTATTTATTTATGTATCTATTTATCTATTTCTCCCCCTTCTCTTTTTCTCTCTCCTTTTTTTCTTTCTCTGCCCCTCTCACAATCATTCCTTGCCTGTTCTCCATCTCCCTCTAGTGCTCCCTTCCCCCTTTCTTTCTCCCTAGGCCTCCCGTCCCATGATCCTTTCCTTTCTCCAGCTGTGTATCCCTTTTGCCAATCAACTTTCCAGCTCTTAGCTTTATCCCTCCCCCTCCTGTCGTCTCCTATCATTTTGAATGTCCCCTCCCCCTCCCACTTTCAAATCTCTTACTATCTTTTCTTTCAGTTAGTCCTGACGAAAGGTCTCGGCCCGAAACGACGACTGTACTTCTCCCTATAGATGCTTACAAACAAGCTGAATGTACTCAGTAGGTCAGGTAGCATCCGTTGAAACGAGCATTCAACATTTTGGGCCGAGACACTTTGTCAGGACTGATCCTCCCGTCACCACAACAGGGACCGTGTTCCCCTTGTCCTCACCTACCACCCCCCCCCAGCCTCCGGATCCAGCATATTATCCTCCGCAACTTCTGCCGCCTTCAACAGGACCCCACCACTAAGCACATCTTTCCCTCTCTACCTCTCTCTGCTTTTCGCAGGGATCGTTCCCTCTGTGACTGCCTGGTCCACACGTCCCTCCCCACAGATCTCCCACCTGGCACTTATCCCTGCAAGCATAAGTGCTACACCTGTCCCTACACCTCCTCTCTTACCACCATTCAGGGCTCCAAACAGTCCTTCCAGGTGAGTCCTTCACTTGTGAGTCTGTTGAGGTAATTTGTTGTATCCGGTGCTCGCGGTGCAGCCTCCTCTACATCGGCGAGACCCGACGCAGATTGGGGGACCGCTTCGTCGAGCACCTCCACTCCGTCTGCCACAACAGACAGGATCTCCCGGTTGCCACCCACTTCAACTCTGCTTCACATTCCCATTTGGATATGTCCATACATGGCCTCCTCTACTGCCATGATGAGGCCAAACTCAGGTTGGAGGAGCAACATCTCATATACCATCTGGGTAGTCTCCAGCCCCTTGGTATGAACATCGAATTCTCCAACTTCTGGTAATTCCCTCCCTCTCCCTTCCCCCATTCCACTTTCACTCTGCCTCCTCTTTTAGCTGCCTATCACCTCTCTCATTTTTCTGCCTTCTTCTACTACCCATAGTGCTTTCCCCTTACATTCCTTCTTCACCTCTCCTCCCTATCCCCTCCCTGCTTCCCCTCCCCTACCACTTGATCTTTCCTCTGATTGGTTTTTCACCTTCCACGCCCCCCCCCATCTTCTTTATGGGACCCCTGCCCCCTCCTTCTTCAGTCCTGATGAAGGATCTCGGCCCGAAACGTTAACTGCTCGTTTCAATGGATGCTGCCTGACCTACTGAGTTCATCCAGCTTGTTTGTCCATGTTGATTTGACCACAGCATCTGCAGTGTTTCCTATAGATGCTGCCTGGCCTGTTGCATTCCACCAGCATTTTGTGTGTGTTGCATGTAGGTTAATTGGCTGATGCAAATTGCCCCTGGTGTGTAGGCAAGTGATAGAATGTCGGGAAATAGGGGAGAACAGAGGAGACTGAATGGCCCATTTCTGTGCTGTATCTCTTTAGGGCAGGGTTTCCCAACCTGGGCTCCACCCACCCCTCGGTTAATGTTAGGGGCTCATGGCATGAAAAAGGTTGGGAACCGCTGCTCTAGGGTCAATAAGCATCCCCCTTTCATCCTGGGATGCTTGAAATGCTGAATACATTGCTCCTGCAGCATACTCCCTCTTGCAGCTACATCTGGCAAGCATTCCTGCACTACAGACTTAGTTGGTTGTCCATAGCACCAGTTCACACCTAGAATTGATAGTTTATCACTGCTACATTGATAAATCTGTATCTACCTGCCCCAAAACAGGAAGTTAGAGGCTTATCATTGCAGCTGTGGTTACGGAACTGAGGATTTGATCCTTGGACTCTAAGTGATGGGTGACGCTGAAGTTCTAAAGGTTCTTGCTGGTTGTCAGGGCGGCTGGGGAGGAAAGTGACACCTTGCCTCTCCTTGCTGCTGTTCAGTGCACTGGATGACATGGCCCCCGGCGCTGGCGCTGGCTCTGCAGCCCGCACCCCCATCTTTGAGACCAGCCAGTAACACTCACTCTCTAAGCTCGTACATGATGAGCGGCCAGCAGGGCGTGGAGCAGGAGGGCTGCAGGAGCCCACCGATCTGTAGCGTGTCTCTGTACCTTCAGATGAGAGAAGGGGAGAAGATTAACAAAAGGCATAGAGGTAGCACACATTGTGGACATTCTAGACAAAGCTGATGATGGAAAAGTCATTGTCAGGTGGGAAGGGTGGGAATGTTGGGAGAGGGAACATTACAACATAACTCCAGTGATGCGGAGAGCTTGCAGTTCTCTGCATCACTGGATGCACCACGCCCACGTAATCTGACAAACTCATTCAAAAGCACTTATAGTCTCACTTACACCAACACAGCCAGCCACTGCTTTCCTGTTGACAGGAAGAGGTGCACAAAATGATAATCCAACAGGCAGATCTGTTGGCCATTCATACAGTTACATAGAGCAGTACAGAACAATAACAGGCCCTTCTAATTAGGATAATGATAGATAATTAAACTAATCCCTTCTGCCTGCACACGGTCTATATCCTTTCCCATTCCACATATTCATGTTCCTACCTAGGAGCTGCTTAAAACCTCTTTCATACCTGTCTCCACCCCTTTGCCTGGCAGCACATTCCAGGCACTCACCACTCTGTGTTTAAAATTTGCCCCGCACATCTCCTTTGAACTTCCCCCACTCACCTGAAATGCATGTCCTTTGGAAGGATAGATTACAATCTCTAGGGAGGCTATTTGGGTGGAATTGAGGAATGGGAAAGGTGTAGTAACACTGATAGGAGTGTATTATAGGCCACCTAATGGGGAGCGTGAGTTGGAAGAGCAAATGTGTAAGGAGATAGCAGATATTTGTAGTAAACACAAGGTGGTGATTGTGGGAGATTTTAATTTTCCACACATAGATTGGGAAGCTCATTCTGTAAAAGGGCTGGATGGTTTAGAGTTTGTGAAATGTGTGCAGGATAGCTTTTTGCAACAATACATAGAAGTACCGACTAGAGATGGGGCAGTGTTGGATCTCCTGTTAGGGAATGCGATAGGTCAGCTGACAGATGTATGTGTTGGGGAGCACTTCGGGTCCAGTGATCACAATAGCATTAGCTTCAATATAATTATGGAGAAGGACAGGACTGGACCTAGAGTTGAGATTTTTGATTGGAGAAAGGCTAACTTTGAGGAGATGCGCAGGGATTTAGAGAGAGTGGAATGGGTCAAGTTGTTTTATGGGAAGGATGTAATAGAGAAATGGAGGTCATTTAAGGGTGAAATTATGAGGGTACAGAATCTTTATGTTCCTGTTCGGTTGAAAGGAAAGGTTAAAGGTTTGAAAGCGCCATGGTTTTCAAGGGATATTAGAAACTTGGTTCGAAAAAAGAGGGATGTCTACAATAGATATAGGCAGCATGGAGTAAAGGAATTGCTCCAGGAATATAAAGAATGTAAAAGGAAACTTAAGAAAGAGATTAGAAAAGCTAAAAGAAGTTACGAGTTTGGTTTGGCAAATAAGGTGGAAGTAAATCCGAAAGGCTTCTACAGTTATATTAAAAGCAAGAGGATAGTGAGGGATAAAATTGGTCCCTTAGAGAATCAGGGTGGTCAGCTATGTGTGGAGCCGAGGGAGATGGGAGAGATTTTGAACGATTTCTTCTCTTCGGTATTCACTAAGGAGAAGGATATTGAATGGTGTAAGGTGTGGGAAACAAGTAAGGAAGTTATGGAACCTATGACAATTAAAGAGGTGGAAGTACTGGCGCTTTTAAGAAATTTAAAAGTGGATAAATCTCCGGGTCCTGACCGGATATTCCCCAGGACCTTGAGGGAAGTTTGTGTAGAGATAGCAGGAGCTCTGACGGAGATCTTTCAGATGTCATTAGAAACAGGGATTGTGCCGGAGGATTGGCGTATTGCTCATGTGGTTCCATTGTTTAAAAAGGGTTCTAGAAGTAAGCCTGGCAATTATAGACCTGTCAGTTTGACATCAGTGGTGGGTAAATTAATGGAAAGTATTCTTAGAGATAGTATTTATAATTATCTGGATAGACAGGATCTGATTAGGAGTAGCCAGCATGGATTTGTGCGTGGAAGGTCATGTTTGACAAACCTTATTGAATTTTTTGAAGTAGTTACGAGGAATGTTGACGAGGGTAAGGCAGTGGATGTAGTCTATATGGACTTCAGCAAGGCCTTTGACAAAGTTCCACATGGAAGGTTAGTTAAGAAGGTTCAGTCGTTAGGTATTAATGCTGGAGTAATAAAATGGATTCAACAGTGGCTAGATGGGAGATGCCAGAGAGTAGTGGTGGATAATTGTTTATCGGGATGGAGGCCGGTGACTAGCGGGGTGCCTCAGGGATCTGTTTTGGGCCCAATGTTGTTTGTAATATACATAAATGATCTGGATGATGGGGTGGTAAATTGGATTAGTAAGTATGCTGATGATACTAAGGTAGGAGGTGTTGTGGATAATGAGGTGGGTTTTCAAAGCTTGCAGGGAGATTTATGCCGGTTAGAAGAATGGGCTGAACGTTGGCAGATGGAGTTTAATGCTGAGAAGTGTGAGGTTCTACATTTTGGCAGGAATAATCCAAATAGAACATACAGGGTAAATGGTAGGGCATTGAGGAATGCAGTGGAACATAGAGATCTAGGAATAACAGTGCATAGTTCCCTGAAGGTGGAGTCTCATGTAGATAGGGTGGTGAAGAAGGCTTTTGGAACGCTGGCCTTTATAAATCAGAGCATTGAGTACAGAAGTTGGGATGTAATGTTAAAATTGTACAAGGCATTGGTAAGGCCAAATTTGGAATATTGTGTACAGTTCTGGTCACCGAATTATAGGAAAGATATCAATAAATTAGAGAGAGTGCAGAGACGATTTACTAGGATGTTACCTGGGTTTCAGCACTTAAGTTACAGAGAAAGGTTGAACAAGTTAGGTCTCTATTCATTGGAGCGTAGAAGGTTGAGGGGGGATTTGATCGAGGTATTTAAAATGTTGAGAGGGATAGATAGAGTTGACGTGAATAGGCTGTTTCCATTGAGAGTAGGGGAGATTCAAACGAGAGGACATGATTTGAGAGTTAGGGGGCAAAAGTTTAAGGGAAACACGAGGGGGTATTTCTTTACTCAGAGAGTGATAGCTGTGTGGAATGAGCTTCCTGCAGAAGTAGTAGAGGCCAGTTCAGTTGTGTCATTTAAGGTAAAATTGGATAGGTATATGGATAGGAAAGGAGTGGAGGGTTATGGGCTGAGTGCGGGTAGGTGGGACTAGGTGAGATTAAGAGTTCGGCACGGGCTAGGAGGGCCGGAATGGCCTGTTTCCGTGCTGTGATTGTTATATGGTTATATGGTTATATAACCATATAACAATTACAGCATGGAAACAGGCCATCTTGGCCCTTCGAGTCTGTGCCGAACGCTTACTCTCACCTAGTCCCACTGACCCGCACTCAGCCCATAACCCTCCATTCCTTTCCTGTCCATATACCTATTCAATTGTACTTTAAATGACAATATCGAACCTGCCTCTACCACTTCTACTGGAAGCTTGTTCCACACAGGTACTACTCTCTGAGTAAAAAAATTCCCCCTCGTGTTACCCCTAAACTTTTGCCCCCTAACTCTTAACTCATGTCCTCTTGTTTGAATCTCCCCTACTCTCAATGGAAAAAGCCTATCAACGTCAACTCTATCTATCCCCCCCATAATTTTAAATACCTCTATCAAGTCCCCCCTCAACTTTCTACGCTTCAAAGAATAAAGACCTAACTTGTTCAACCTTTCTCTCTAACTTAGGTGCTGAAACCCAGGTAACATTCTAGTAAATTTCCTCTGTACTCTCTCTATTTTGTTGACATCTTTCCTATAATTCAGTGAACAGAACTGTACACAATACTCCAAATTTGGCCTTACCATTGCCTTGAACAATTTTAACATTACATCCCAACTCCTCTACTCAATGCTCTGATTTATAAAGGCCAGCATACCAAAAGCTTTCTTCACCACCCTACCCACATGAGATTCCGCCTTCAGGGAATTATCCACCATTATTCCTAGATCACTCTGTTCTACTGTATTCCTCAATGCCCTACCATTTATCATGTATGTTCTATTTTGATTAGTCCTACCAAAATGTAGCACCTCACACTTATCAACATTAAACTCCATCTGCCATCTTTCAGCCCACTCTTCTAACTGGCCCAAATCTCTCTGCAAGCTTTGAAAACCTTCTTCATTATCCACAACGCCACCTATCTTCGTATCATCTGCATACTTACTTATCCAATTTACCACCCCATCATCCAGATCATTAGTGTATATGACAAACAACATTGGACCTAGTACAGATCCCTGAGGCACACCACTAGTCACCGGCCTTCAACCTGACAAACAGTTATCCACCACTACTCTCTGGCATCTCCCATCCAGCCACTGTTGAATACATTTTACTACTTCAATATTAACACTTAAAGATTGAACCTTCCTAACTAACCTTCCATGCGGAACCTTGTCAAAGGCCTTACTGAAGTCCATATAGACAACATCCACTGCTTTACCCTTGTCAACTTTCCTAGTAACCTCTTCAAAAAATTCAATAAGATTTGTCAAACATGACCTTCCACACACAAATCCATGTTAACTGTTCCTAATCTGACCCTGTCTATCCAGATAATTATATATACCATCTCTAAGAATACTTTCCATTAATTTACTCACCACTGACATCAACTCACAGGCCGATAATTGCTAGGTTTACTCTTAGAACCCTTTTTAAACAATGGAACAACATGAGCAATAGAAATAGACATTTTGACCCTGGGAAAATGATACCAGTTTTCTAATCTATCTATGACTTTCAGAAACTTATACACTTGTATCAGGTCTTCTGTTAGCTTCTGCGACTCCTGACACAACAGCCCTAGTTGATCCAACCTGGTCGAGTTCAATTTATGGGATGTTGCTTGAGAACAACAGAGATTGCTGTCCAATTGTCTTACAATGCCCCAAGTTGCCTTATTGCATGTGTGACATTTTTCCAAGAGCTATGTGGCAAGATAGTTCGCAACTACCCTAGTCTATTTCCTCTTTTTGAACTATGGACTGAATGACTGAGTTTAACCTACCACGCTTACTATTAGTGATTGCTGGTAATGTTCAAGGTTCAAAGTATTTTTGTGGCAGAACATTCCACAGATTCACTACTCTCTGGCTAAAAAAAATCCTCCTTACCTCTGTTCTACAAGGCTGCCCCTCAATTTTGAGACTGTGCCCTATAGTTCTGGATATCCCCACATGGGAAGCATCCTTTCCACATCCACCCTATCTGGTCCTTTCAACATTCGGTAAGTTTCAATGAGATCCCCCCGCATTCTTCTAAATTCCCTCTCTGATAACAACACATCCTTTTCACCATATCATTTGATGCTCTGACCAATCAAAGTACATACATGTCACCGCATACAACCTTGAGGTTCTTTTTCTAGTGGGTATATTTAGCAAATCAATCTATAGAACAGAGTCTGTAATGAGCAAACATCAGGAACCACATGAATAAACTGTTCTCGGGCTTCCAGCCAAGTACAGACATCTATTCTAACCAATGTTTCAATGACAAACTCTGGATGATGGCAGAGTTGATCATCGAAACATCGATTCTAATTGATACCTATACCTAGCTTGAAGCCAGAGAAGAGTTTATTTGTCATATACACCAGGAAAGCACTAGATCCTTTTTCTTCTGGAACTGAAAAATGTAAACAAACTGTGCAAATGCAGATGTAAATAAATAGCAATAAATAAGGAGCATTAAGTAACAATATAACAGAGTCTTTAAATGAGTGTAGCTATCCCTTTTTGATAGTTGAGGGGATATAATTGTTCTTGAAGCTGGTGGTGCAAGTCCTGAGGCACCTGTACCTTCTACCTGAGCTCTAACTTCAATCGGAATTGATCTTTTGCTCTTAAAATAGTCTTCTATAGGTGGTACCTGGACTTCTTGTGTATCACCAGTCTTGATTGCCTCAGCAGACTATGTTGGTTTATCACAATGTCTGGTTTGGGTATGTCCGACATGACCACCAGATGTCCCAGGACTGGTGAGCAGGATTGAGACAGAACCACCTTATCTGTGCACCATGATGGGTTAATCATGAAACATGTTCCACCTCCTTTACCTTTAAAAGAGTAAGCTGTCCTGTTTATTGGTGAATGGTGAAGCCTTCTGGCTGCAGCCCGTGCTGCGTCCGAAATGACAGTGCTGAACCATGTTTTCATGAAGCGAAGTACACAACAATCCTTGCTGTCCCTTTGATTCTGTAATCTTGCTCTGAGATCTTCAGTTTTATTTTCCAGCAGATTAATCAGGAGTGGGGACTAAGGCCTCTACATTTCAATCGTACCTACAGACTGGCCACCTTGCCACACTTCTGTTTTCTTAAAGAGGAACGGCACTGATGACCTGAGTCTGCCATCTAGGGTCTGCTGTATTTGAAGATCAATAGATTTTGTAAACATCTTAAAACAATGTTGCTTACTGCAGTACCCATGGCTGGGACAGAGAATTTCAGCTGTAGTAGTACTAAATGAGAATATTTGATGATTCCCATTGGAGCTGCTCACAAAGTGTTGCCATCTTAAACTTTTGATGATTGCATCTTCTAAATCTTTATTTTCATTGTAGCATTAAAGATGAATGCTGATATTGTTATGTACACCTTGGGTTCATTTTATCTGTGGACTGTCACTTTAAAACGCTGGGAGAATGAGACTGACTTTTGCTCTATTGGATTTCTACTAACTACAGTGTGTTTGGACTTATGCAAGGACACTGCCTGCTTCCGAGTTGCAATGCCGAAGAGAGATGGACAATCTCTCTGCAGCTTGTTTACATTTTTCCTGCGGCTTGTTTTGAATATACAAAGACACACAGAAAGACACAGCTCAGAGTCAAGATGCATTTGGTCAATGGAAGACACCAGTGAGTCAGTCACTGGTTTAAACTTTCGGAAGCCCAAAAGGGGTGAGTTAAGATTGATCCAGAGTATTGATAAATGACTCTCACAAGTTTTCTGCAACTAGACCAAGTTTTCAGGAAGAGAAGAGAGGAAGGTTTGGAACAGAAGAAACCTAGTGACAAAGAGATCACTGTTTGGACTTCCTCTCTAAGTAGCCTGTAAGAGTGAGTTTGTTTCCATTCGGCTACAGAAGTGTGAATGTCACTTAGAATCCACAGGAGTGGGTTCTCTGGTGAGGCGAAAATCTTTGTGAGTACCATGTGTGTGTTTACCCTTTTGTCTGGGTGTGGTAGTTCACTGAAGAAAGGCACCCCTGTGGTAAATCACTGTTGGAGTTATTTCATGTCGTGGAACTGGATAAGTGGCTATCACGTTGTGTGTTTGGGGTAACATTGTGGAATCTACTGGTGTGTCGACCCTTGCCTGGGTGGTGGTTCCCTTGAAGATCGTCCCCTTTGTGATAAGCTACTGTTGGTGATAATCCATAAGTGGATTTTGTTTGAGTATCATGTGGCCACCACTTTGAGATGCCCTGTCGCTGAATTCAGGTGTGGTACCACTTGTGTTAGAAGGATATTCATTGAAGATCACTGTCAGTGATACTTCATGTGGGGAGTGGAACAACTTCGGAACTAAAACCTACTGCTATTGTTACTTTGTATTGCTGTTGTAGAGTCTGTAGAATATTGACATAATTGCTTTCTCGCAACATACGCCTTTGGATTACAAATCTCTCTCTCTTACCAACAACAGCAACCTCGTGCATTGAACTGAACTTTCTCACATACCATCATAAGGCTGTATCATTTACCATCTAAGCTTGAATGAGTTTGGGGTTTCATATTTACACACTTATATATGCATAAACTCTGCTAAACCTGTTTGATTTATCTGGTTATCTGGTTTTATTACTATATTACATAGATACTTATAAATAGTGTTTTGTTAATAGCAAAACCAGACTCAGGGTGTATTACATTTCTGCTGGTTCTTTTAACACATTACGGGGTACATAACAATACTTTCAAGTTCTTTATAGTCCCTAACTTGTTGAAGAAGTGAAATCATTTCATTTTCACTCTTGGCCGTTTCTGGCATCTCCAAACCTGTACGCTTGAATCCTCAGTGAGCAAAACAGTTCTGAATTGCCTTTCTGCTTATTTCTCACCAACTAGTGACAAAAATGACTACTTTTTGAACACTAACACACACAAATAGACTATTTTAAAAATCTGTTCTCAATGTAGTGTCTAACAGCTACACAAGTGATCATTTCAGAGGATCTGTCTTGGATGCCATTACAAAGAAAGTACCGCAGCACCTCTGCTTTCTTAGAAGTTTATGAAGATTTGGCATGTCATCTAAAACTTTGACAAACTTCTATAGATGTATAGTGGAGAGTAGACTGACTGGTATGGCCTGGTATGGAAATACCAATGCCCTTGAACTGAAAAGCCTACAAAAATTAGTGGATATGGCGCACCCCATCATGGGTAAAACCCTTCCCACCATTAAGCACAACTACATAGAATGCTCTCACAGTAAAGCAGCATCCATTATCAAGGACCCAAGCCATGCTGTCTTCTCACTGCTGCCATCAGGAAGGTGGTACAGGAACCTCAGCACCCACACCACCAGGGTTCTGGAATAGTCATTAACCCCAACTATCAAACTCTTGAACCAGACAGGATAAATTCACCCACCCCATTATTGAACTGTTTCCACAATCTCTTCATCTCCTATTCTCAATATTTATTGCTTATTTTTTATAAATAAATTCATAATAATGAAAAATATTATGAAGTTTAGATCTTTTCTTCGACGGGAGTTCAGTGAAACCCTCTCTCGCTGCTCCCCATCTATAATTCCTTCGGCCCTTCAACTTTTCGATCATATTTTGACCCAGACCCGCTATTACAGCCATATATCCTTCCTTGGAACGTGTCTCCGCCGCCAACTGACTCCAGTTGGCTTCAGGATCTGTTTTCGAGCTTCTCAATTTGGACCTTCTGAGGATCCCAGGTACTCACATTTAATTGACTCTGCCTCCCGTTGTTTCTCTCATCGAGCTCTGAGGGTGACACTCTCCACCATGAGTAGGTACCTGGCATCCCTATCACAATCCCTTCTACGCCTCCAGGACACCTTTTTCTCCGTTTGCAATGGACCTGTCCGTTATTTCATCCTCCGTCGGATCCATGCGTGCAATCACCGTTTCTTTGACTTTATCACGTCCTGCAAAGATCGCAAGATCTTCCATCTGCAGACCCCAGAGCATGGTCTTCGTATCATGTCCCCGGCCCCGGTAGTCGATCTCGGCTGCCTCAGCGACCCAGGGCATATTGAAAACCCGGACTCCAGCGCCATCACCGCGTGTTCCAACGGCCATGGATTGGCCTCGGCCGTCGATCTCGGCTGCCCCAGCGACCCAGGGCATTTTGAAAATCCGGACTCCAGCACCATCAACGGGGGTTCCAACAACCATGAACAGCTTCAAAGCGATTGCGCAACCACCGACTGCGACTCCAGCCTTGAACTCCAGACCGGGTCTTCACATGCTGCGATTGTGTCTCCCGTCTCCCCCTCCCCGACCACCACTCTGCAATCCCCTCTCCCTCAGATCCCATCGTCAGCTCCTGGGCCCTCAGAGGGTCCATCTTCCTCTCACCCCAACCCTTCCCTCTCCACTGACACTACCAGCCTCCCTCCCCCCCTCTGATCCTATATCTCATCCGTGCCAGGTTTTTACCATTCCCTCCAACCTTCAACTCTCTGAGGCAGAGTGCTCTGTCCTCATTAAGGGCCTCACCTTTGTCCCCCTTTGCCCACACCTCAGTGAGTTCTGCGTACACCATGACGCTGAACTCTTCTTCCGCCGGCTCCGTCTTCGAGCTTACTTCTTTGACAAGGACTCTCCTACACCCACCGATGACCCCTTCTCCTGTCTTCAACCCTCCTCCTCTTCATGGACACCCTGCTCTGGTCTTCTACCTGCTCTGGATCTCTTTATTGCTAATTGCCGACAGGACATCAACCGTCCTGACTTCACCACACCCTGTTCCAATTCCAACCTCACTCCTTCTGAACGCTTTGCTCTCCGCTCCCTCCGCACCAATCCCAACCTCACTATAAAACCTGCTGATAAGGGGGGAGCTGTTGTTGTCTGGCGTACTGACCTCTACCTGGCCGAGGCACAGCGACAACTCTCTGATACCTCCTCTTATTTACCCCTTGATCATGACCCCACTAAGGAGCACCAGGCCATTGTCTCCTATACCATCACCAACCTTATTAGCTCTGGGGATCTCCAATCCACTGCCACCAACCTCATAGTTTCCACACCCCGCACTTCCCATTTCTACTTCCTACCCAAGATTCACAAACCTGCCTGTCCAGGTAGACCTATTGTCTCAGCTTGCTCCTGCCCCACTGAACTCATTTCTGCATACCTTGACACTGTCTTATCCCCCCGTTGTTCAATCTCTTCCCACCTATGTTCGTGACACTTCTCACGCTTTGAATTTTTTCAATGATTTTAAGTTCCCTGGCCCCCACCGTCTTATTTTCACCATGGACGTCCAGTCCCTATATACCTCCATCCCCCACCGAGATGGTCTCGAAGCTCTTCGGTTTTTTTGGGATTCCAGACCTAACCAATTCCCCTCTACCACCACTCTCCTCTGTCTAGCGGAATTAGTTCTTACTCTCAATTCATTTTCCTTTGGCTCCTCCCACTTCCTCCAAACCAAGGGTGTAGCCATGGGCACCAGTATGGGTCCCAGTTATGCCTGCCTTTTTGTTGGCTTTGTGGAACAGTCCATGTTCCAAGGCTATACCGGTATCCATCCCCCTCTTTTCCTTCGCTACATCGACGACTGCATTGGCGCTGCCTCCTGCACGCGTGCTGAGCTCGTCGACTTCATTAACTTTGCCTCCAACTTCCACCCTGCCCTCAAATTTACCTGGTCCATTTCCAACACCTCCCTCCCCTTTCTTGATCTTTCTGTCTCCATCTCTGGAGACGGTCTATCTACTGATATCTTCTATAAGCCTACAGACTCTCACAGCTACCTGGACTATTCCTCTTACCACCCTTCTCACAATTCCTCCGTCTCCGCCGCATCTGCTCTCCGGATGAGGCTTTTCATTCCAGGACGAAGGAGATGTCTTCCTTTTTTAAACTAAGGGGCTTCCCTTCGTCCACCATCAACTCTGCTCTCAAATGCATCTCTCCCATTTCCCGCACATCTGCCCTCACCCCATCCACCCACCACCCCACTCGGGATAGGGTTCCCCTTGTCCTTACCTACCACCCCACCAGCCTCCAGGTCCAACATATAATTCTCCGTAACTTCTGCCACCTCCAACAGTATCCCACTTCCAAACACATTTTTCCCTCCCACCCCATTCTGCTTTTCGCAGGGATTGCTCCCTGCCTCCTGGCACTTATCCTTGTAAACGGAACAAGTGCTACACCTGCCCTTACACTTTATCCCGCACCACCATTCAGGGCCCCAGACAGTGCTTCCAGGTGAGGCGACACTTCACCTGTGAGTCGGCTGGTGTGGTATACTCTGTCCGGTGCTCCCGGTGTGGCCTTTTATATATTGGTGAGACCCAACGCAGACTGGGAGACCATTTCACTGAACACCTATGCTCAGTCCGCCAGAAAAAGCAGGATCTCCCAGTGGCCACACGTTTTAATTCCATGTCCCATTCCCATTCTGATATGTCTATCCATGGCATCCTCTATTGTCAAAATGAATCCAAACTCAGGTTGGAGGAACAACACCTTATATACCGGCTGGGTAGCCTCCAACCTGATGGCATGAACATTGACTTCTCTAACTTCCGTTAATGCCCCTCCTCCCCTTCTTACCCCATCCCTGACACATTTAGTTGTTTGCCTGTTCTCCATCTCCCTCTGGTGCTCCCCCCCTCCTTTCTTTCTCCTGAGCCCTCCCGTCCCAGGATCCTTTCCCTTCTCCAGCTCTGTATCACTTTCGCCAATCACCTTTCCAGCTCTTAGCTTCATCCCACCCCCTCCAGTCTTCTCCTATCATTTCGCATTTCCCCCTCCCCCCACTACTTTCAAATCTCTTACTATCTTTCCTTTCGGTTAGTCCTGACGAAGGGTCTCGGCCCGAAATGTCGACAGTGCTTCTCCCTATAGATGCTGCCTGGCCTGCTGTGTTCTACCAGCATTTTGTGTGTGTTGTTGTTTGAATTCCAGCATCTGCAGAATTCCTCATGTTTGAATTTTTTTAATTATATTTTTTCTCACATCAAGCTGGTAAAACCTAAGCTACAGGCATAGCAAAACACACTCATTTCTCAATTGCTATGAATTTTTGGACTATTCTAGTGGTGATTAGTTTTGTGGCTTTCTGCAGATTTATATAAATATTGCAGTATTGGCCTAATTGTTTAATGCTGTTGTGTACTGATTTTGGGATGATACTAGTTGTAGATATTAATACTCAAGCAATGTATATCTTGTTCATGTTCCATAGTCTTTCAATTTCCTCTTTTAGTTTGGCATCTTACTGTTTTTTTACTTTTTGATTTCTGTATGTTATGTGCGTTTGAAATGGCCATATCTATTAAATAAGTTGTTCTGCTTGTTTATCCTGTAATATTATATCTACACAGTTAATATGGATTGTCAGGACTGTAATAATGGATCAGTCATAATATAATTTGTTGGACTCTGACTCTAGAACTGGATCAGTCTTGATTTATAGTAATGTATGGTGTCTTTTATGAGTTTGTATTTTAAAGCAAGATTTTGGTGCATGATGTTTACCACTTGATTGTGCCTGTGTAAGTAATCAGATTGAGTTAAACTGGTGCAGGATCCTGTAATGTGTTGAAGTCTTTCTGGTTTCTCACGGCATTTTCTGTATTTATCATTTTGAATTTGTTGGTCTTTCATTATGTGTTTTTGATCAGTTTAGTGCTGACCACTTGGTCCTGTATTGCCATATGGAACTCTTCTGTTTCTGGGAAGAGGTCTCCAACTCTGAGCCAGGCATTTGATGCTCCCTTCTCAACATCTAATCTGCTCAGATTGTGGGGATGTCTTCTATGGAGGGTCCTGCTCTTCCATTGGTTAACTTTTTCTTCCATGGGTGATAATTTCTTCAGTTTTCTGGGTTGTGGTTTCATTTGAATTGAATTGAATTGACTTTGTTTCTTACATCCATCACGTACAGGAGGAGTAAAAATCTTTACATTACATCTCCGTCTAAATATGCAATATGAAATCATAGTAATTTATAATAATTTATAATAAATAGAACAGTCAATGTAACATAGAAATACACTCAAATCAGCGTGAGTTAATCAGTCTGATGGCCTGGTGGACGAAGTTGTCCCAGAGCCTGTTGGTTCTGGTATTTCCCAGATGGTAGCAGCTGGAACAGTTTGTGGTTCGGGTGATTCGGGTCCCCAGTGATCCTTCAGGTCATTTTTACACACCTGTCTTTGTAAATGTCCTGAATCATGGGAATTCAGTGGTGTGTACTTCTTATCAGAGTTCTATATGTTATTCCACTTCCTCCTTCTGTGCTAGGTAGTGTTAATCTAAGTGTGTTTAAGTGTACATAGTTTTATTATTATTAGATTGTTTTTCTTTCCTTTGGTATTTGTATAGTTAGTTGTCTTTTACACACTATTTGTCCATCCAGTTGTGGTTCTTGTATCTACTGTGAATGCCCATAAGGAAATGATTCTCAGGGTTGTATGTATATGGTGACATATGTACTTTGATAATAAATTTACTTTGAACTTGAACTTGTCCAAACTGTGCTAGATACCAGTGGACCATGAATACCTAAAGGACCCATGCTCTACAGTCGATTCCCTCACTTCCTGCATTAGCAGAAATCCATTCTGTTTG
The DNA here is from genome assembly GCF_048418815.1 of Hemitrygon akajei. Classification (NCBI taxonomy): domain Eukaryota; kingdom Metazoa; phylum Chordata; class Chondrichthyes; order Myliobatiformes; family Dasyatidae; genus Hemitrygon; species Hemitrygon akajei. Next base: position 93,083,398 of record NC_133135.1, read on the forward strand.
CTCTCCCTTCTTTTTTCCCTTTCATCCAATATATCAATGGTCTGACTTTTAGTGTTAAAGAAAGATTTGTGTGAAAGTTTTGTGAAAAAGAATCTGTAATGGGCGTGGACGGGGTTATGCCCACGATTAAAAAAGAAGAGGAGAAAACTTGTGGCATAAGGGTCCTGAGGGAATACAATGTCACATGATGGAGTTTAACAGGAAGAGGTTAGTTCTCTCCAATTATATATTGTTCGATAAATGTTTGAGGGCCAGCTACCTGTAGAGTGACTGAGTGCATGGTAAGTACAGCCAAGCATCTGCCTCAGCAGAGACAACATGTTCTGGTCATCCAGCAATACGAAGGATGTCATTAAGCTGCAGAAGAAATGAATGAGAATGTTACTGGAGTTGGAGGGCTAGAGTATTGAGGAGAGGCCAGACAGGCTAATGCTTTTGTCCTTGGAACATTGATAGCTGAGTGGCAATCTTATAGAGCTTTATAAATTCATTAGAATAGATAAAGTGAATAGTCACAGTGTTTTTTTCCAGGATAATATGAGGTGGGGTGTCTGAAACTAAGGAGCATAGGCTTAATGTGCAAGGAAAAAAGATTTAAATGGACCTATGGACAACCTTTTCACAAAGAATGCATTTGGAAAGAGCTGCCAGAGGAAGGAGTGGGTGTAATTACAACATTTAAAAAACATTTGAATGGACGTAATTAGAAAAGGTTTAGATGTATATGGGCCAAACACATGCAAGTAAGACTAGCTCAGGAGGGCAGCTTAGCTGGCATGGAAAAACTGAACCCAGCGACTTAGTGCCTTGCTATAGTACTCTGTCACTCTATGAAACTGAACCACTGAAACTACAGATGTAATCACACCTGGCCCAGGTAACCTCCCAGATCTACCAATAAGCAGCCATTCTACCCAGTTGTGCCCAGTTGTGTTAGTCAATTACCAGCGAGAAGCAAAAGCAACTAAGAGGATGGATTGATAAAAGATACCTGGGAATGAGTACTTGAAGAAAAGGTGAGATAAAAATCTGTCCAAATCAGCATTGACAAGGAATCCTTCGGCACTCACTTACTCTAAGCTGGATCAACCTAACCTTGGCATTGAAGAAGTGGGAGCAGCTTCACTGTTAGCAGTAGGAGAGAGCTGAGTCAATGCACAGAGATCCAGCAGGCTCACTCAATCTCCCTTCTGCTTGTAAATACACAATGCTCATCTACTGGGCTTCATGTAACTGCACCCTCTGGGGAAGGTGGTCAGAAAAATCAACCTCTCTTCAATATCCCATTTCCGCAATGGTCCAATGCTTAAAATATCTTGCTAGGAAACACGGAATGAGAGTGGGAAGAGGAGAGGGCTAAGGAAAGTGGAGGAGAGATGGAGACAGAGACAGATACAGGGAGAGGGGTCAGATAGAAAAGGGAGATGCAGAGTAGAGGGAGGAGTGGAGACATGTGGAGGCAACATGGGTGGAAAGGAGGATTAGAGGTAAGGGAATGGAAGGTGAGGAGAGGTAATAAAAGTAGGATGATCAGACGAGACACAGCAGTCCAGGTACCACTGTAAACACAGGTGAAAGGGAAATGTAAAGTAGGGAAGAGGTAAAGTGACAGTGAACTTCATTGCTGTGGTAACAGGATTTTCAGGGTATTTACAGATGTTAATGAATATGTCAGAGTTAAAACCTGGAAGAAAACTGCATATTCGATAAAAAGTTGCAAGCAACCCTTATCTTGAGGCTCTCTGTCTCCAGGTAAGAGTCAAGTTTAACATTGGCCTGATAGTTCCTCATGCTATTACAGTAGAGATATGGGTCATGTCCATGCAAGGAATATCCATGGGCTGTAAGCAGAAGGGAGAGCAAGTTCCAGGGATGAGACTGTTGGGAAGATCACAGAAATGTGACACAAGTGGGAAGAGTGTGATCCTAGGGGTGAGATGTGTTTTTGGACTGATACTGATTAAGTTTCTTTTGTGATTTTGTAAATCATCTACTTACCCTGATCCACTGTGGCTGTTGTTACCAAATTATTGTTGTTCCAAGATCTGCTGGTTGACCCAATAGTCAAGCATTGAAACCTAATGCCAATCCTACAAAGACATCACTCTATTCTGCAATTAACATCAGCCAATCACATTGCAGTGAAGAGGGTGCAACTCCATACTAAGAACAAGATGGGATATATTGTCACATTCACACTGTAGTTATATCGATTCATTGATAGGTGTGGTTGCAAGAGACAGAGCCAGTAGCTATTTGTTCATCCCTACTTCCCACAGAGGAGGAAGTTGACAGGAATCAATCAAACTGGTGGTTTGGGACACAATCTGTCCAGACTGGGTAACTTGGCAATTTACCTTTCTGTGACAGCCACATGGGCATGCAAACTCGCACTGTATGTTGCTCTCTGTGAAAGTAGTCATAAAGATACAACATACAGATACACACAGTCAAGTTCATTTTTCCTCACAGACACAAAAGAGTAAAAATGCTGGAAATCTTGGGCAACATTCACAAAATGCTGGAGGAACTCAGCAAGTCAGGCAGTATCTATCGAGGGGAATAATTAGTCGATGTTTTATACCAAGACCTAATGAAGGGTCTCGGCCTGAAATGTTGAATCTTTAGTCACCTCTATAGATGCTGCCTGATTTGCTGAATTACCCCAATATCTTATGTGTGGTTCTTAATCTCAGTTTATCTCTCAGGCTCACACATACACACACATGTTTTCCCTCACAAACTCATATGCACATTTTGTCTCATGTCAGCACAGAGACACACATTTTCACTCTCATGTACACACACACTTTCACATACACACAAAGCCTCTCTTTCATATACACACACACACACACACACTCTCTCTCTCTCTCTCTCACATATACAAGTAAGTATCTAATATCTGCTTTCAGACAGACACACCTCAGCATGAGCATTAACTGATTGTGATTTACACCTTTCCCTCCTTTCTCCTATCTCTGTATATGGAGAACTGAAACACACACAAGAGGAATCCATGAACACAGACAAATATGATAACTGAGCCAAGCCAGCTTTGCCTCAGCATTAACATTACTTCTCAAATGCCACTAATGTCTAAGGAGACTGACTTTACTCCGTCAGATAACTGTCCTCTGTGAATGTTTACTTTGAGCAGCTTCAAGACCATAAGACCATAAGATATAGGAGCATTTAGACCATTTGGCCCATCAAGTCTGCTCCACTACTTCTTTATGGCGAATCCATTTTTCTCTCAGCCCCAATCTTCCTTCTCCCCATATCCCTTCACACCCTGACTAATCAAGAATCTATCAACCTCTGCCTTAAATATACCCAATGGCTTCGCAGCCATCTGTGGCAATGAATTCCATAGATTCATCACTCTCTAGATAAGTAAGTTCCTCCTCATCTCTGATCTAAAAAGATGCCCCTCTCTTCTGAGGCTGTGTCCTCTGGTCCTAGACTCCCCCACCATATGAAATATCCTTTCCACATCCATTCTATCGAGGCCCTTCAACATTTGATAGGTTTCAATGAGGTCAACCCTCCTTCTAAATTCCAGGGCGTACAGGCTCAGAGTCATCAAATACTCTTCATATGATAAGCCTTTCAATTCTGGAATAGTTTTTGTGAAACTTCCAATGAACCCCTTCCAATGTCAATGCATCCTTTCTGAGACAAGGGGCCAAAAACTGCTCACAATACTCCAAGTGAGGTTTCACCAGTGCTTTATAAAGTCTCAAAATTAAATTGCTTGCCTTTATATTCTAGTCCTCTTGAAACAAATGCTATCATTGCATTTATGTTCCTCACCACTGACTCAACATGCAAATTAAACTTTAGGGAATCTTCCATAAGGAATCCTAAGACCCTTTGCACCTCAGATTTTTGAAATTTCTCTCCATCTAGAAAATAGTCTACACTTTAATTTTTTCTATCAAAGTGCATGACCATACACTTCCTGACAATGTATTCCTTCTGGCACTTCTTTGTCCATTCTCCTAATCCAAGTCCTTCTGTAGCCTCTCTATTTCCTAAAACTATCTTGTCCCTCCACCTATCTTTGTATCATCTGCAATCTTGGTCACAAAGCCATCCATTCTATCATCCAAATCATTGACATACAATGTAAAAAAAAGTGGTCCCAACACAGCCCTTGTCACTGGCAACCTGCCAGAAAAGGCTTCCTTTATTCCCACTGTTTGCCTCCTGCCAGTCAGCCACTGCTTTATCCATGCTAGTATCCTTCCTTGTTAACTTGTTAACCTAGTATCTCAACTGGTTAAGCAGCCTCATGTGTGGCACCTTGTCAAAGGCCTTTTGAAAATCCAAGTAAACAACATCCACTGATTCTCTTTGTCTATCCTGCTTGTTATTTCTTCAAAGAATTTCAACAGATTTGTCAGGAAAGATTTTCTAGAGGAAACCATGCTGACTATGGCCTATTTCATCATGTATCTCCAAGTACCCAAGTGCTGCTGCTTCTGATTGTGTTGTCCTGCTATGTTGGTGCCGAAATGTGAGGTGATATTTCTGAGCTACCCTCTGCACATGCCTAGTCTGCGTCGGTTGTTAATGTAAGCAAAACATTTCACTGTATGTTTTGATGAATATTTGATAAACAAATAAATTAATCTGAATCAGTCTGATAATACCATATCATACCAGATCAAGTACATGCACACAAATATACCAAGCACACATTGTTTCACTATATACTGAATTCTGTGAATGTTTTAATTTGTATTCCCTCAATGCATTGAGTAATTAATTGAGACCACTAGGGAATGACAGTTCTGGATTGGGTATTGTGTAAAGAACCAGGTTTGATTAGGGAGCTTAAGGTACAGGAACCCTGAGGAGCCAGTGATCATAATATGATAGAATTCATCCTGCAATTTGAGAGGGAGAAGATAAAGCCAGATGTTTCAGTATTACAGAAGAGTAAAGAGAATTACAGAGGCATGAGAGAGGAGCTGGTAAAGTTGATTGGAAGGGGATGATGGCAGAACAGCAATGGCTGGGGTTTCTGGGGGTAATTTGGAAGGTGCAGGATAGATGTATCCCAAAGATGAAGAAGTATTCTAAAGGGAGGATGAGGCAACAGTGCACAAGGGAAGTCAAAGACAACATAAAAAGAAAAGAGAGGGCATATAATATAGCAAAAAATAAGCTAGAAGATTGTGAAGCTTTAAAAACCAACTAAAAAAAGCAACAAGGAGACCAAAGACTAAATATGAAGGTAAGCTAGCCAATAAAATAAGAAGATAGCAGAAGTTTTTCCAGACATATAAAGAGCAAAAGAGAGACAAGAATGGGTATTGGACCACTGGAAAATGCCACTAGTGAAGTAGTAATGGGGGAGAAGAAATGACAGATGAACTTAAGTATTTTATGTCAGCCTTTAATATGGAAGGTACCAGCAGTATGCCGGAAATTCAAGAGTATCAGAGGGCAGAAATGAGAATAGTTGCCATTACTAAAGTGAAGGTGCTTGGGAAGCTGAATGGTCTGAAGGGTAGATGAGTCACCTGGACCAGATGGACTACACCCCAGGGTTCAGAAGGAGGTAGCTGAAGAGAAAGTAGAGGCATAAGAAATGACCTTTCAAGAGTCATTAGATTATGAAATGGTTCCAGAGGACTGAAAATTACATGTGTCACTCCACTCTTCAAGAAGGGACAAAGGCATAAGAAAGGAAATTATAGACCGGTTAGCCTGTCTTCAGTGGTTGTGAAGAGGTTGGAGTCTATAATAAAGGATGAGCTTTTGAGGTTCTTGGAGGTATATGATAAATGAGGTCAAAGTCAACATGGTTTCCTTAAGGGAAAATGTTGCTTGACAAATCAGTTGGAATTCTTTGAAGAAATAACGAGCAGGACAGATAAATGAGAGTCAGTGAATGATGCTACTTAGATTTTCAGAAGGTCTTTAACAAGGTGCCTCACAGAAGGCTGCTTAACAAGTTAAGAGCCCATATTACAGGAAAGTACTAGCATGGATAGAAGATTGTTAACTGGCAGGAGACAAGGAGTTGGAATAAAGTGGGCATTTTCTGGTTGGCTGCCAGTGACAAATGGTTTTCCACACAGTTCGGTGTTGGGACTGCTTCTTTTCACTTAATATTTCAATGATTTGGATGATGCAATTGATGGCTTTGTGGCCAACTTTGTGGATGATGGAAGATAGGTGGAGGGGGAAGGTAGTGTTGAGGAAGCAGGGAGTCTACAAAAGGACTGAATCAGATTGGCGGAATGGGCAAAAAAGTGGCAGATGGACTATAGTATAGGGAAGTGTATGGTCATGCACTGTAATAGAAGGAATAAAGGTATAGTCAAAGGCTAAACAGGAAGAAAATTCAAAAAACAGAGGTGCAAAGGGCTTGGGAATTGTTAGGGTTAATGTTAGGGTTAATTCGAGACTGCCACTACAGGTCAGGAGTGGCTCACGTGATATTAGGAGACAGGAGTACAAGGGAGGGAGGAAGCAAAACTGGGGATTCCGCTACACCGAAACTGCTAGTGTCACGCGATTCAGTAAACAAAAGAAACAGGTAACTCGTGGGTGAATGGCATCGGGCCAATAAGGGGGACACAAGTGCCCGATATTACCTAATATGTACAACAAAGTTCGGCCTTACCAAATATGTGTAGTGAGGGGCTGGAATGGGGAAAAGGGGTATAAATAAGAGCAGAATGTAAGGGGAAGGCAGAACGCGCCTTCTCCAGCGACGCCGTGTACTCGCTGTGCCAGTTACGGTTCTGCAATAAAGCCACGCTTCATTACAATCCGGTGTTGGTTGTCTCTCTTCCAAAATGAACAGAGGGCAGAATTTGAAGCCCAACAATTGGTGACCCCGACGTGGGGAGGGAAGAGACAACACAGGCTGGCGGGTCCGACAGCAGACAACTTGCGGCCGCACCTCGACTAAGGTCAGGAAGTGCCTGTTATATCGAAGACTTCCACTAGATAGTTAAATTACTGAGTTAGATCTTGTCTGCTGACGGAACCTCACCAACCCCAAATTACCTTGGGAAAGTTCATTCCAGGTGCGGAATCGTGACTGGTAAGTACTTACTTTTTCTTATCCGTTTTAGCAGGATCCTCCGCCCGTGGAAAAGTCTTCTGAGTGAGGGGAGTTGAGAAACCCGCCGCCCATAAAGGGCATAAAAGTCTCAAAAGTGAGGAGGAGAAAGTGGCACACCGTAGTGCACAGGGATACTGACGGCGCCTACCTTAGACTGGTTGTTAAGAGGAGAAATCTCCCACGCGAAGGTCAGGTTTTGAAAGGCGACTGTCCCACATTTGATCCTCTCCGTGTACTAGGGAGCCATGGAGCACTTCAATTTCGAGTTACCAAAACTCAGACATTTGTGTGTTGAGTAACAGAGTATATGAGAGTTTTTAGAAATATGGTAAAATTGATAACTGTGCGAGTTCAATAATCTAACAGTGAGCAGCCGCAGGGGTCGGACACCATCAAGGTAGGAGTGGAAGTGTTCCTCCGAGGCCCGGGGAAGCTCACCTGGAACGGAAAACGGTGGCATGGTCCATACCCTGTCACTGAGGTCTCCAACAGGGCATTAAAAGGTAAGAAGGGAGGGGGACAATAACTGGCATCATTTTCTACTGGCTAAATAAGACCTTTGGCAAGTGGGGAGCGTTTCTGGGACAGTTGGCTCTAGGACTGTCTATTTCAATTGCTATCTTTATCACGTGTGGTTGTTGTTGCATACCCTGTATCAGGACCCTAGTCGTCCGAACTATAGATCGAGCCTTGACTGGAAAGGATGGACCTCCACCGGCGTACCAGGCACCCTTGTTCCCAGTGGAAGGGGAGATCGAGGCCCTCCCGAAAGCGGATGCGCTATGGGAGAACACGGACTGGAATGGACCATGGCAAGGGGGGGGATTGTGAATTTGCTTTTGAATAAGTCTTCTGAAATGTTGCATGCTACTTGAAAAATTGCTGATGTTTAGGGAACCCCTACCCATATTTTGTGACCCTAGGTCGGACAAATCAGGATATGCAAATAGGGAGGACACGCCAAAGAGTGCCGGGGGACGCTCACCTCCCTGCCTGATCCCGGCAGCCGCGGAAAAGCTTGTAAGGGATGTGGCCTCAGGGAGGCCAAGGGAGGGAATGTTAGGGTTAATGTTAGGATTAATTCGAGACTGCCACTACAGGTCAGGAGAGGCTCACGTGATATTAGGAGACAGGAGTACAAGGGAGGGAGGAAGCAAAACTGGGGATTCCGCTACACCGAAACTGCTAGTGTCACGCGATTCAGTAAACAAAAGAAACAGGTAACTCGTGGGTGAATGGCATCGGGCCAATAAGGGGGACACAAGTGCCCGATATTACCTAATATGTACAACAAAGTTCGGCCTTACCAAATATGTGTAGCGAGGGGCTGGAATGGGGAAAAGGGGTATAAATAAGAGCAGAATGTAAGGGAAAGGCAGAACGCGCCTTCTCCAGCGACGCCGTGTACTCGCTGTGCCAGTTACGGTTCTGCAATAAAGCCACGCTTCATTACAATCCGGTGTTGGTTGTCTCTCTTCCAAAACGAACACAGGGCAGAATTTGAAGCCCAACAGAATCTAGGATGGTGTTGAACATTGATAGCTTGGTTTGAGGTGTTTGATGTTACGGTGTTCACTGAGCTTGGCAATTAACTTGCAGGTATTTCATTTCCAGTTGTGACATCCTCAGTGTACAGTTGTTGGTGTTTCTCTCTGGGAGTGCTTGCATTGAGTGTACACTGAGAATGTCACCTTAATTGGTGATAAAACGTCTGCAAGCTAATTGCCAAGCTCAGCCAACACTGAAGTATCAAGTGGACTTGGGAGTCCTTGTGCAGGATTCGCTAAATGTTAACTTGCAGGTTGAGTTGGTGGTAAAGAAGGAAAATACAATGTTAGCATCAATTTCAAGAGGACCAGAATATAAAAGAAAAGATGTCATGCTGAGGCTTTATAATGTATTGGTCAGACTGTACTTGAGATATTGTGAGCAGTTATGGACCCCACATCTAAGAAATGATGTGCTGGCATTAGAGAGGGTCCAGAGGAGATTTACCAGAATGATTCCAGGAATGAAAGGGTTAATGTGTGAGTAGCGTTTGATGGCTCTGGGCCTGTACTCTCTGGTGTTTCGAAGAACTGAGGAGAGATCTCAATGAAATCTATTGAATGTTGAAAGTCCTAGATAGAGTGCATGCAGAGAGGATTTTTCCTACAGAGATTGTGTCTAGAACTGGACAGAACAGCCTCAGAATAGAGTGACACCCATTAAGAACAGCAATGAGGAGGAATTTCTTTAGCCAGAGGTTAGTGAATCTGTGGAATTCAATGCCACAGATGTCTGTGGAGGCCAATTCATAATTAAAGAGGAGGTTGCTAGGCAGGGTGTCAGAGGTTACAGGGAGAAGACAGGAGAATGGGATTGGTAAGGTTAATAAATTAGCCATGATGGACTGGTGGAGCAGACTCGAAGGGGCCGAATGACGTTCCTGTGTCTTATGGTCTTATCTGTGTGAACAGTACGCAAGACAAGTTTTTCCACTGTTCATCAGTACATGTGACAATAATAAATCCGCTCCAATCCACACACATATGAATACCAAACACAACATACAAACATGCACACTCACACACACGCACACACAGACACACCCACATACACATAAACATGCACACACACACACACACACACTCGCCCGCACACTCATACTCACACACACACACACACACACGCACACGCACACACACACACACGCACGCACACACACATGCAAAACTACAGACAAAGCTTCGGTAACATATAAATTGCATCTACTGAGAATGTTGGCAGGAAGACCAGCCAGGCCCCTGCCCCTCGACCATCATTGCAACAACCATTGTGCTCACTCTTAATTTGCCTTTAAGCACATCTCCAGAGACCCAGTGGATGCACAGGATATTAAACTATGGCCTCATTCATGTGTGCCTTGTGATCTGCCCCATTTGCACTCAAAACTACAGCTGGGAAAACAAGCCCACATAGAAGTATAAACCTTACCCTCACCACCCTCCTAAACTACCTGCTCAGCTATGGTACCAGTGCTGCTTTGACAGTCAAAAGTTAGGTCAAGAAGACAGAAACAGATCTCATGGATTCAGTTCCCATCCTAAATGAAACACATTCACAAGGCTGGACCTCAGCTCTGTCTTGTGAAATCCATCCTGTGGACCAGTTCAGTTCAGTCTTCTTGTCTCAGTGTCATGTTTGACCTCATCCCTGTGCAAGACCCTGAAGCTTGGTTGAAAGCAACAAGTCAATGCAGGCACTGGGGGCAGGGTGAGGGCAGAAAGGCTGTGAGACTACCGGACATCTGAATGGGCTGGGTAGGCTATTTAATAATAAGTAAGAAAGGTAAGGGTTGGAGGCCAATGCTGGGAAGACATCAGGACACCATCAAAGAACATTCCCTTTTCCAATGAGAGAATTCAAAGAAGCTTCCTGGCAGGGGGCATTCATACCCTAAAGATCCAGCAGTGGTTACTTGGCACAAAAGAACCAATGACGACGATGGTGAAAGCACGAGTGCTCCATTTAAAAATCAACTGGAGATGGAATCTTATTCCCTGGTGTTTTCACCTCTGGCCAGCAGTGTAAGTAGTGGCAATAAATCCGGTTGGGCTGCAGTTGGTTATAGTGTTCTGCCTTTGGCAAGTGATCCTGCTCTTTCCATCCTTTTCTCCTTCCAGAAACCCAACATCTATGAATTCAAAGATTGCAGAATGCCAGTGTTCAGTGATGAAGTTGCCTGCTGCTTTAATTCATTGTCCCATAAATAGGCTTGAGGAAAAGACACATTCCATCCTTCATATCCCCAAATTGAATTCAACAGTTTCAGGTAGCATGATGTCCTGATTTGTATCAGAAGTGGTCATTCCTGCAGTAAAGCAAACCACCTGTAACATAAACTCAACATTCACCTGTCGGATCTGCTGGGATCGGCAGCATTCTCCTTTTAGCTTCAGGCTCCAACAAACTGCATTTCACAGCTTTCAATGTCTTTACCCCTAGGTAGGGTAACAAAGAAAAGAAGGACAGGTAAGAAGCTGAAAGTTCAGAGGCGATCAAAATGTAGTTGGAGGATGCAATATGAAGCCTGAAGAAATGTGGAGGCAGAGACACAACATTTCAGGAAAATCTAAACAAGTACTTGAATCACCAAGATGGAGAAGACTATGGCCCTAAATTGTGCAAAAGGAATTAGTGCAGGTTGGTTCAGTGTGCAGCATGGAGATTATGAACTGAAAGTATGGCTCAAGCACTGACAAATATGACCAGCTTAGATGGCATACCTTAATAGGCATGGACTAGATGGACTGAAGGAACTTTTTCTATACTGCACAGTTCTATGGCTATACAAGTCTACTTCTGTACTCTATCACTCTCTGATTCTACAAGCTTATTTCTGTACTTTATGACTTACCAATTCTATGATCCTGTTTCTATACTGTATGACCCTCTGATTCTACAGCCCTGTTTTGTACTGTATGACTGTCTGATTCCGCAAGCCTGTTTCTGTACTGTATGACTCCCTGATTCTATGATCCTGTTTCTGTACTATATGAACCTCTGGTTCTATGATTCTATCTGCACTGTATGACTCTCTGAATGCCAGATCCTGTTCCTGTACTGTATGGCCGTCTGATTCCACAAGCCTGTTTCTGTCCTGTATGACTATCTGATTCTATGATCCTGTTTCTGTCCAGTATGACCCTGATTCTATGAGCCTAATTCTGTATTACATAACTCTTTGATTCTCCAAGCAAGTTTCTGTACAGTATGATTCTCTGGTTCTATGATCTTATTTCGGTACTGTAAGACCCTCTGAATCTATGACCCAGTTTCTGTACTGTACTGATCCTTTTTCTATACTGTATGACATTCTGGTTCTACGATCCTGCTTCTGCACTGCATGACCCTCTGATTCTATGTGCCTGTTACTTACTGCATGACTCTCAGATTCTATGATCCTGTTTCTGTAGTACAGTGTATTTTTCCACCAGCCTATTTCTCCACTGTATGACTCTGATTGTATGAGACTGTTTCGGTATTGTATGACTCACTGGTTCTATGATCTTGTTTCTGCGCTGCATGACTCTCTTACTCTATGTGCCTGTTACTGTGGTGTTTGACTCTCAGATTCTATGATCCTATTTCTGTACTGTTAGACTCTGCTTCTATGATCCTATTTCTGTACTGTATGACTCAGAGTCTATGATCGTATTTCTGTAATGTATGACTCTCTGATTCTGTGGTCCTGTGTCTACTGTACAAATCTCTGTTTCTATGAGCTTGTTTCTGTACTCTGTGGCCCTGTGATTCTACAAGCCTATTTCTGTACTATGTCACTCTCTGATTTTACGAGCCAATTTCTGCACTGTATGACTGTCTGATTCTCTGATCTATTTTCTGTTCTGTATGACTATCTGATTCTATGACCCTGTTTCTGTACTTTATGACTCACCAATTCTATCAGCCTAATTCTTCACTGTATGACTCTCTGATACTAAGTTTCTGTTTCTGTACTGTAGGACTCTGATTCCAGGATCCTGTTTCTGTACTGTAGGACTCTGATTCCAGGATCCTGTTTCTGTATTGTATGACACTGATTCTATGATCCTGTTTCTGCACTGTACGGCCCTCTAATTCTACAAGCCTATTCCTGTACTCTATGACTGTTTGATTCTGTGATCGTGTTTCTATACTGTATGACCCTCTGATTCTACCAGCCTATTTCTGTACTGTAAGACTCTCTGATTCTGTGATCTTTTTTCTCTCCTGTAGGACTCTCTTATTGTATGTGCCTGTTACTGTACTACATGACTCTCAGATTCTATTATCCTGTTTCTGTAGTGTTTGACCCTCTGATTCTACCAACCTATTCCTGTACTGTAGGACTTTCTGATTCTATGATCCTGTTTCTGTACTGTATGAAACTGATTCTATGATCCCGTTTCAAGAATGGATGACTCTCTGATTCTATGATCCTGTTTCTGTACTGTATGCCGATCTGATTCTACAAGCCTGTTTCTATACTGTACTAATGTCTTATTCTGTGATCCATTTTCTGTACTGTAGGACTCTCTGATTCTGTGATCCTGTTCCTGTACCATATGACTCTGATTCTACGAGTGTATTTCTGTACTACATAACTCATTGATTCTGCAAGCCAGTTTCTGTACAGTATGACTCTTGATTATATGATCCTAATTCTATATTATTTGACTCTCAGATTCTATGATCCCATTTCTGCAATGTATTTCTGATTCTATGGTCCTGTTTCTCTACTGTACGAGTCTCTGTTTCTATACAACCCTCTGAGACTATGATCCTGTTTCTATATTGTATGACAGTCTGGTTTAGTAATTGCATTTCTGTACTGTCTGATTCTCTGTTTCTGTACTGTTTGACTCTCTGATTCATTGATCCTGTTTCTCTATTGTATGACTCTCTAATTCCATGATCCTATTTCTGTATGGTATGACACTCTGACTCTATGACCCTGTTTCTGTTTGGATGACTCTCTGGTTCTATGACCCTGTTTCTGCAGTGTATGACCCTCTGATTCTATGTGCCTGTTAATGTACTGCATGGTTCTCTGATTCTATGATCACATTTCTGTACTGTATGACCCTCTGATACTGCAAGCCTATTCCTGTACTGTTTGAATTTCTGATTATATGTTTCTGTACTGTATGACTCTCTGATTCTATGATCCTATTTCTATACTCTATGACTCTCAGATTTTACATGCCTATTTCTGCTTCTATGATCCTGTTATTGTACTGTATGACTCTCTGATTCTGAGATCCTGCTCTGTACTGATTGACTCTCTGATTCTATGATCCTGTTTCTGTACTGTATGACTGTGATTATATCCTGTTTCTGTATTCTTTGTATCTATGATTCTTTGGTCCTATCTCTGAATCAATAAGCCTATTTCTGTCCTGTATGTCTCTCTGATTCCATGATCCCATTTTTCTACTGTTTGACTCTTTGATTCTACAAGGCTGTTTCTGTATTATATGACTCTCTGACTATATCCTGTTTCTGTACTGTACATCACTCTGGTACTATGAGCTAGTTTCTGCACTGTTTGCCTCTCTGATTCTACCCTGTTTCTGTACTGTATGATTCTCTGGTCCTATGATCCCTTTCCTGTACTGTATGACTCTCTGATTCTATGAGCCTGTTTCTTTCCTCTGTAACCATCTGGTTCTATGTGTCTATTTCTATACAGTAGGACTATAGCATTAGCAGTGGACCAATCGATTAGTAGAGAGAGAGCTTCACACAGTTCATGGATAAAAGATGAAGAACAGAGAATTTTGCGGGGCTCAGTGCATTAGCGGTGAACTAATTGATTAGAAGAGAGAGAGAGAGCTTCACACAAATTGGAGAGAAAAGTTTGAAAGAGGAGCTTTTTGCGGGGCTCGGTGCATTAGAATAGTGGGTATGACTATGAGGCCAGTTCTCTGTTCTGGGTGTCAGATGCAGGATATCCGCGAGCCTTCCAGCCTCCCTGATGGTCACATCTCCGCCAGGGACATCGAGCTTCAGCTCCTTAAAGACCAGGTTAGGGAATTGCAGCTCAATGATCTTCAGCTTGTTAGGGAGAGTGAGGAGGTGATAGACAGGAGCCATAGGCAGGTAATCACCCTGGGGCCACAGGAGACAGATAAATGGGTGACCGTCAGGAGAAGGAAGGGAGGGTGTCATGTAGTGGAGAGCACCCCTGTGCCTGTCCCCTTAACAATAAGTATTCCATTTTGAGTGCAGCCCTGTGGCTCAGAAGGGTAGGGATCGGACGAGGAGGGCAGCGGTAATATGGTACTTTACAGTTAGGGGGACAGATAGGAGATTCTGTGGATGTGAAAAAGGAACAAGCATGGTAGTCTGCCTCGCATGTGCCAGGGTTTGTGATGTTTCTGGTTGTGTCCACAATATCCTGAAATGGGAGGGTGAGCAGCCAGAGGTTGTGGTACATAGATAGAAAACAGGTGGAGGTCCTGAAAGCAGAATACAGGGAGTTAGGAAGGAAGCTGAGAAGCAGGACTTCAAAGATAGTAATCTCAGGATTGTTGCCTATGCCACGCAACAATGAGTACAGGAATAGAATGAGGTGGCAGATAAATGCATAGCTGAAGGATTGGAGCAGGGAGCAGGGATTCAAATTTTTGGGTCATTGGGACCTCTTCTGGGGCAGGTGTGACCTGTACAAAAAGGACAGGTTGCTCTTGAATCTGAGGGGGACCAATATCCTGGAGGGGACGCTTTCTAATGCTTTTGGGAAGAGTTTAAACTAGATTTGCAGCGGGCTGGGAACAGAAGTGAAGAGGCAGAGGATGGAGAACAAGTAGAGACAGCTTGTAGGGAGTTAATGAGGAAGGATAGACAGATGATAGAGCAAAGATGCACTCAACCAGATGGTTTGAGATGTGTCTATTTTAATGCAAGGAGTATCATAAACAAGGCAGATGGACTTAGAGCGCGGATCAATACGTGGAAGTGTGACATTGTGGCCATTACAGAGACTTGGATGTCTCAGGAACAGCAATGGCTGAAGAGTATGCCAGGCTTTAAATGTTTCAAAAAGAACAGAGAGGCAAGCAAAAGAGGTGGGGGCGTGGCATTGCTAATTAGAGATAGTGTCGTGGCTGCAGAAAAGGAGAAAGTCATGGAGGGATTGTCTACAGAGTCTCTGTGGGTGGAAGTCAGAAACAGGAAGGGGGTAATAACTCTACTGGGTGTTTTTTATAAATCCCTCAGTAGTACCAGGGACATTGAGGAGCAGATAGGGAGGCAGATTCTGGAATGGTGCATTAATAATAGGATTGTTATCATGGGAGATTTAACTTTCCTAATTTTGATTGACATCTCTTTAGCACAAGGGGTTTAGATGGGGTGGAGTTTGTTAGGTGTGTTCAGGAAGGTTTCCTGATGCAATATGTAGAAAAGCCAACTAGAGAAGAGGCTGTACTTGATCTGGTATTGGGAAATAAACCTGGTCAGATGTCAGACCTCTTGGTGGGAGAGCATTTTGGAGGTGAGTGACCACAACATTATCTCTTTCACCATAGCATTGGAAAGGAATAGGAGCAGACAATTTGGGAAAACATTTAATTGGGGTAGGGGGAAATATGATGCTATTAGGCAGGAACTTGGGAACATAAATGCCCAAAGATCCGGGATCTTTGTGATCTTTGGGAACAGATCTCAGAAAATGCAATGTAACTGACTTTTAACATCATGAACCAGTGAGTTGTTTGTTATGTCTCCCCGCTCGCTGGGAAAATGGAGGCACCCACTTCCTTCTCCCTTATTAGGGAGAGAGAGAACCTGTAGCATGTCGAATGCTGGTGAGACACGAAGTCTTTGGGGTAACTGCAAGTCTATGCCTTTGCTATTGCTTTGCTCATGCATGAGTGCTTGGTGGCAGTGCTGATGCTTGCAGTTTTTGCCGGGGGGGTGGTGATTGTTGTCCGCTTCTGCTTACGTGCAGGAGGGAGGGGAGCATCAGGGGTACTTTGGAGTTCTTATGTTTAACTGTCATTCGTTCTTTGGGGCACTTCTCTGTTTCCATGGATGTTTGCGAAGAAAAAGCATTTCAGGATGTATATTGTATACATTTCTTTGACATTAAATTGGACCTTTGGACCTTTGAAATGGGGAGCAGATTTTAGAAACATAGAAAGATAGAAAACCTACAGCACAATACAGGCCCTTCAGCCCACAAAGCTGTGCCGAACATGTCCTTACCTTAGAAATTACCTAGGCTTACCCATAGCCCTCTATTTTTCTAGGCTCCATGCAGCCATCCAGGAGTCTCTTAAAAGACCCTATCATTTCTGCCTCCACCACTGCTGCTGGCAGCTCATTCCACACACTCACCACTGTCTGCATAAAAAAACTTACCCCAACATCTCCTCTGTACAAAGGGAACAGAGAAATGTTCTCAGGGAAATGCACAGCAGAAATGTGGTAAATTTTCAAGGAACATTTGCATGGAGTTCTACATAGGTCTGTTCCATTGAGGCAGGGAAATTATGGTAGAGTTAAAGAACTATGGTGTACAAAGTATGTAAAAAATCTAGTCAAGAAGAAAAGAAATGCTTATGAAAGGTTGAAGAAACTAGATACTGTTAGAGCTCTAGAAAATTACAAGGGAGCTTCAGAATGGAATTAGGAGAGCCAGAAGGGGCCATGAGAAGGCCTTGGTGAGCAGGATTAAGGAAATCCCCACGGTGTTCTACAAGTATGTGAAGAGCAAGAGGACGAGATGTTTGAGAATTGGACCAATCAGGTGCAATAGTGGAAACATGTGTATGGAGTCGGAGGAGGTAGCGGAGGTACTTATTAAGTACTTTGCTTCAATATTCACCAGAGCAAAAGACCTACCCATTGTGAGGATGACTTACAGCAGACTGAAATACATAAGCATATAGACATTAAGAAAGGGGATGTGCTGGAGCTTTTGAAAAGCATTGTTAGATAAGTCACCAGGACCAGATGAGATATACCCCAGGCCATTGTGAGAAGCAAGGGAGGAGATTGCTGGGACTCTTGCCATGATCTTTGCACTATCAATGGGGATGGGAGAAGTACGGGAGTATTGGAGGGTTGCAAGTGTTGTTCCCTTGTTCAAGAAAGGGAGTAGGGATAACCCAGGAAATTATAGACCAGTGACTCTGACTTCAATGGTGGGTAAGTTGTTGGAGAAGATCCTGAGAGGCAGGACTTATGAGTATTTGGAGAGACATAATCTGATTAGGGTTAGTCAGCATGGCTTTGTCATGGGCAGGTCGTGCTTTATGATCTTGATTGAATTCTTTGAGGATGTAACAAAACACATTGATGATGGTAAAGCAGTGGATGTAGTGTATATGGATTTCAGTAAGGTTCCCCATGCAAGGCTCCTTCGGAAAGTAAGGAGGCATGGATCCAAGGAGGCCTTGCTTTGTGGATCCAGAATTGGCTTGCCCACAGAAAGCAAAGGGTGGTTGTAGATGGTTTGCACTCTGCATGGAGGTCAGTGACCAGTGGTGTTCTGCAGGGATCTATTCTGGGACCTCTCCTCTTTGTGATTTTTAATAATGGCCTGGATGAAGAAGTAGAAGGGTGGGTTAGAAGTAGAAGAGTAAGTTTGCTGATGACACAAAGGTTGGAGGAGTTGTGGATAGTCTAGAGGGTTGTCAGAGGTTACAGCGGGACATCGATCGGATTCAGAAATGGGCTGAGAAGGGGCAGATGGACTTCAACCTAGATAAGTGTGAAGTGGTTCCTTTTGATAGGACCAATTTGAAGACAGAATATAATATAAATGGTAGGACTCTTGAGAGATTTTGTGGGTCATGTTGATAGAACACCCAAAGCTGCTGTGCAAATTGACAGTTTTGTTAAGATGGTGTATGGTGTGTTGGCATTTATCAACAATGGGATTGAGTTCAAGAGCCATGAGGTAATGTTACAGCTATATAAGACCTTGGTCAGATGCCACTTGGAGAACTGTGTTCAGTTCTGGTCACCTCACTACAGGAAGGATGAGGATTCTATAGAAAGAGTGCAGAGGATTTACAAGGATGTTGTCTGGATTGGAGGGCATACCTTATGAGAATAGGTTGAGTGTACTCGGCCTTTTCTCCTTGGAATGACGAAGGATGAGAGGTGACCAGATAGAGGTGTATAAGATGATGAGAGGCATTGATTGTGTGGATAACCAGAGGCTTTTTCCCAGGGCTAAAGTGACTAACATAAGGGGCATAGTTTTAAGGTGCTTGGAAACAGGTACTGAGGAGATGTCAGAGGTAAATTTTTCACACAGAGAGTGGTGGGTGCATGGAATGCACTGCCGGTGGCGGTCGTGGGAATTGATACAACAGGGTCTTTTAAGAGCCTCTTAGATAGGTACATGGAGCTTAGAAAAATAGAGGGCTATGCGCTAGGGAAATTTTAGACAATCTCTAGAGTAGGTCACATGGTCAGCACAACATTGTGGGCCGAAGGGCCTGTAACGTGTAGTAAATTTCTATCTTCTATGTTCTATGTTCTATGATGCTTTGATTCTATGATCCTGTTTCTGTACTGTATGACTCTCTGAAACAGTGAGGCTGTTAGAGTACTCTATGACACTCTGATTGTACGATCCTATTTCTGTATTGTATGCCTTTCTGATTCTATGATCCTGTTTCTGTACTGTATGATTCTGATTCTACAAGCCTGTTTCTGTCTGTTTGACTCTCTGACTCTGTGGTGTAACACATGCCGGCCCCGTTTCCTCCACTCATTTTGCTCATGGTTCCATCAACTAGACCGTTCCTTGAATGCTAATCCTACCTTCTCCCTGTTGGAGATTCTCCCTTGGTCCTTTTCTTTTCTCTTCCTCTCTGCAATTTAAAAGTTCTGAAGAGATGTTTCTGACTTGAAACATTAACTGTTTCTCTTACTGCCTGAGCAGATGACAGTTTCCAGCAGTTTTTACAAGTAGAAACATAGATTTTGGTCTCAAAAATTGTTGCTTCACTTTCACAATCTCTGCCCCTTACACTAAGACCATTCTGGAACGTTGGGAAAGTTTGAAATCACTCTCCATTATAACCCTATTGCTTTTAAACATCTTTCTTCAATTGCTTACATATGTGTTCCTTTAATTTCCACTGACTATAGAGATACCTATAATATCTGACCAATGTCTATATTTGCCCTATTTCTATTAAATATACCACAGTGATAAGCTGGGAAAATGTCTTGAAAAGACCAGAAGACATTGGGGAAGAATTAGGCCATTCTGTCTATCGAGTCTGCTCTGCCATTTCATCATGGCTGATCCATTTCCCTCTCAGCCCCAGTTTGCTGCCTTTTCCCATATCCCTTCATGCTCTGATTAATCAAGAATCTATCAACCTCTGCCTTAAACATACCTAATGACTTGGCTTTCACAGCTATCTGTAGCAATGAATTTCATAGATTTAACGCTCTCTGGCTAAAGAAATTCCTCCTCATCTCCATTCTAAATGGATATCCCTGTATTCTGAGGCTGTGTCCTCTGGTGTTAGACTCCCCTACCACAGGAAACATTCTCTCCACATCCACTCTGTCAAGGCCTTTCAACATTAGATAGGTTTCAATTAGATCCCCCCTCATTCTTCTTCAAAAGTTATGCTATAACCAGAACGTTGCTCCAAAATGCCTCTTCAGTAAACTCATCTACCTATCTTCATAAAATATGCTGTTAATGAGGGATATGGATCATGCAGGCAGAAGAGATGTAGTTTAGTATGACACTATGTTTGGCACAGATATTGAGGGCTGAAAACCTGTTACTTTGCTGCATTGTTCTATATTCAACATATTCTAAAATCTTATACCTATTTCCAGATATCCATGGGTGAGGCTCATTCATGTATTGCAAACACTAAAGCTCATGTAGGAAGGAAATGATTCAGCGAAATTTTTACTGGCAGAAAATAAGCTATCGAGCCAAGTAGGAAAAGCTTTTCACTATTAGTCAGTAGCCTGGATGTAGACTACCTGAGTGTATATTCAAGTAGCTTTTAATATGATGAGGTGTACTATCTCCTGCACTTGTTTCAAACCAGTGCTCCTCCTCAAAGTCGAGTATATTGTCATCTGTGCAAGTACCTGTGTGCACAGTTGCAAAGAGAAACTTACTTGCAGCAGTACCACGGGTGTGTAGCACCATATAAGCAACATATAAGCTCTCTTCAAATCCATCCTCCATTTGGTTTAAATCTCTACCTCCTGGTCATTCACATTTTGTTCAGGGTAGGCAGGTGACAGTCTTCAAAGATGGAACAAGACGCTTCATCCATTGTATTTATGCGGACAATAAAGTATCCATGTAGGCAAATCCCATTTTCCAGGACTTGATCTGTACACTTGTGTACAGATGTACACTTTACACCTAATTGGATGGGGAGCAATGAAAGTCTCACACATACTATAGAGGTTATGCCATGGATTGGTCCTGTAGAGGCAGACATTAAGTATTTGGACGCATCAGGTTACTGACAAAATTTAACATCGGTTAGTTACTCCAGATTCTTAATTTCCCACTGCAATTAATAAAATAAAGCTTCTTTTATCATCCCAACTTCATTTCTTGATTGCTGCTTCTTGGTATGTTTCCAAATAGTCCTACAACATGGGGAATATTGTTGAGTCCAACACTTCCTGACAGCTGAACAGTGTTGAGCATTCAGTTCTCTGGGACTAGGACTACAGCAGAAAGTAAGCAGATGGAGGGAGTTCTGAATGGAACACAACTGACACCAGATTGGACAGGTGAATGATAAACAATGAATGCTCCTAGTGATGTTCAGAGAAGCATGTGGTTTCCTCTCCTGGATTGGAGCACATGCTGCTGTTACCCAGTGCTGAAGACAACTTGATCTGAAGCTCTAGGTAAAGGAAGAGGAACATTGACCAGAGATCAAAGAGATCTGTCACTTGCCAGCTCCAGCTGCTCGCATTATTTTTGCTATCGTTAGCTCAAAATGTGATACATCAAGAGACAAGTTGAAGTGTTTTATCCTTGTAGGTCCTTCATTCTCAGAATTGGACAGGGAAAAGCCCACCTGCCGATCACCCATCAAAAGCCACCAGCATTTGCACCTCAAGAGGACCTCAGTCAAATAACTCACAAGTATACCTGACAACATATTCCCAGGAAACTCACAAAAAAAGGAGCAATGAGTAACAGAATGATGGGTGATGTGGTACTCATGCAGTACTAACCAATGACTGAAAAAGCAGCTTAGGTTTGGTAGCTGTGGAGGGGGTGTCCATCATCTTCTGCTCAGCATCTATCCTAATATCATCCAGGCTTAATAATCCACCATAGGTACCACTTGATTAAACTGACAACTCCTATCAAATCACAACTGTGCCCAAGCTGAAAGGTCACTCAACATTGTAGTGATGTTTTATCTGAGCAGCAAATTTCCAAGTACTCCCAGGATAAGCCACTGAATTTTCATCTTCAGAAACAAAGATGGAATGGTGATAGGGTTGCTTTACTGTTTGGAAAAGATCATTTAAGCCCATAGCAGAAACTTCTGAAAAAGATCAGCCAGTCAGGCAGCAACCATGCAGAGAGAAACAGAGTTAACACCCAGGCTCTGCTTTTCCCTCTGCTGAATGACCTGCTGAGCATTTCCACAATTTTCTGTTATTTCAGGCATTCTGAATTAGTCATGAATATTTTTGTCTGAAACAGTTTCAGCCACAGTAGGGTAAAGCTGCTGAGCTCATGATTTCCTGTGCACCAAATATGAGAATCCCTACAATGAGAACTGGCCTTTCAGCTTATCCATAGTGCGGGGTGGAGGTGTCCTTTAAGAGTTGTTCGAATTGAAGACCTGATTAGTGTCTGGCTGTGCAAGGTGGCCCATAAACACTCACCAGTGGAGTTGGGAGTGGACGGGGAGTTGGCTTGACTTCCTTGAGGTGTCGCGTTTGTCGCAGTTACCGCTGTTTTGGCGGCGTACAGATTTGCCTCCTCTTGGAACTTGCCTATGTTTTTCTTGTATCGGATTCGCTTGTTACCAAACCAGTTTGACACCTGCCAGAGAAATGTCAAAGAAATTAAGACATAAAGTTAGCAGTCTTTGAGGTTGACCAGAGATAGTCAGAATTGGGAAGTGTAGGACACAAATAGAAATATATCATGAACTGCTTTGTATCACACATCTGGAGGGAAGGTTGAAAGAGCTTTTAGCCAGAGTAGAAAACTGACTTTCTCCCCATGGTTTCATTCCATCTCCTTCCTCTCTCTTCATTCATTCATGGCTCTTGCTATTGAAACCAGACCAATCATCTGAGAATTGTTTGAGCCTTTTGTAGTTGGATTTATTGGATGTTGGAAAGTTATTGATTCTGGACAAGGTAATTCAGCCCATCAAGACCATGCCAGCTACCCAGACAATCCTACTCCTTCTCCATACCACTCTTTCCTACAAATGATGATCCAATTTCCTTTTGAAATAATTGATTGTCCCTATTTCCGCCAATCTTCTATCCAGGCCATTAGGCTTCTGAACTCCCTGCCGCATCGTATTCAAAGTGGTTAATCTATTCCATACTTTACAATATTTAATATTAATGGACCAGTTTGTTATTTATGTGTGATTCATCTGCACATTTTATTTTTATCTTCATAAGTTATCATGTACTATGTGTGTTATGTGTACTAATATTACATCCTGGTTCGAAGAACATTGTCTCATTTCTATATACATTATATGGTTATATATATTATATACATGTACAGTATATTGTTAAATGACAATAAACTTGACTTGATTTGACTTGGCTTGTGTCATTGTCAGCCATGGTATAAAACAGTTCTTTCTCATCCTTATCCTTCGCTCAAAGCTAAACCAAAGCTAGCATCCCCCTTCCCTCCCCACCTTATCTTTCTACCATAAGGACTGGTGTAAATTGGTAATTGATGGTCAGTACCCATGATGGGGTGACGGTAGTCTTCCCCTGTATGGCCCTGGGACTCTATCCAAAGGGCCAGCAATTTCTTGTGGTCTTTAGCAAAGCAGTTGCAATCTCAAGCTGGGATGGATTCGGATAGGATGCTTTCTATGATCCATCTGTACTTTTCTAGGGTAGGGAAGATGAAAACTGGAGCTGAGTGGTGAAGATTTAAAGGGGTCCTGAGAGGCAGGTTTTTCCACACAGAGAGTGGTAGGCATCTGGAATGAGTTGCCAGAGGAAGTGGTGGAGGTAGGTACAATTGCAATATTTAAAAGACATTTGGACAGGTACAATAGATAGATAAGAAATAGACATGGATCAAACGCAAGCAAATGGAACTGGTTCAGTGAGGCACTTTGCTCAGCTTGGATGGGTTGTTCCTGTTTCCATGCTGTGTAACTCTATCAGTTATGGCTCTAATAATAACCTTGCAAATATGGTGGAATATGCAGTGACCAATCAAGATTCTAAACAAGGATATTTTATGCTTCAGTACCCACTTTGAAATCAGCAAGAGATGTTGCAAAGTAAATATTTCTGATCAATCCTTTATGAATGTATAATCTCCAGAGTGTCTCTTAACAACCATACCTATCCTCCCCATTACCATTCTCTAGCTCCATTGCCTGAATGGAGTGTGGTTGCTCTATGTTACCTTTCCTCCCCATTACTCTTCCCTAGCTCCATCGACTGAGTGGAGAGTGGTTGCTCCATGGAGATTCGTTTTCTCCTTCAGTTACATGCCTCAAAAAGGAGGATGCTTTCCTTTGATTAATACCATGGAAATAAAAACTAGCTACATATTTAGTTCTCAGAATGCTCATTGTTTACTTGTGGGAACTTACTGACCATAAATTGGTTGTGACACTCATTTATAAAGTTACAATTATCATATTCAAAGGGAAGAAATCCAAATATTTTGAAGATTAATAAAATTCTGTACAATTTCAAGCTCTTTATCTTGATCAACATCATTGCTCGCTCTGGTCCACCAGCCACTGTATTTCAACAACTTGTGCAGTTTTGTGTTCTGACTCCACAGCCATAAACCTTTTCTTCACCAGTAATGGGAATCCCTTTCTTCATAGTCTGTCCATCCCCACACCCCAATGAATAGGATGGTATTAGCACAAGTCAGATGAGGTCACACTTGCAGTATTGTTCTCAGTTGTGGTTGCCAAGCTACAGGAAGGATGTCATTAAACCAGAAAGGGTGCAGAAATTACGCAGTGAAAGATTCACAAGGATTTTATTGAAAATAGAGCCTTGAGTTATACAAAGAGGATGGGAAGGCTGGGACTTCATTCCCCTAGAGCAGGGGTTCTCAACCTGGGGTCCATGGACCTCTCAGTTAACGGTAGGGACCATGCATAACAAAGCTTGTGAACCCTTGCCCTAGACTGAAGGAGGTTAATGGGTGACTTTTTAGAGGTCTATAAAATCATGGCTTTATATCTGCACCCTGCGCCTTTACAAATACAAGGCCAAAGGTACAATGTGCAGTTTGCTTACCTGTGCCACTGTGATGCTACACTTCTTTGCCAGTTCCTCCTTGGCTTCTTCACTGGGGTAGGGGTTGTTGAGGTGTGAGTAGAAATACTCATTGAGGATCTCTGTTGCTTGCTTGCTGAAGTTACGTCTTTTTCTCCTGAAAGTAAAAAGATTTCAAAAAAGAAAACAAAAGGAAACCCACTCCTCACCAAGTCCTTCTCTCACCCTGTGACCACCTCCAGCTCCCACTGCATTCCCTCTTCTCCAACTTCCCGTCACCCCAACAAGGACCATCTCTAGACTCTCATATTTCTGCATTTAATTCACCTTACTGGCCAACATGATTTGTCTCAAGATGTCTGCAGCCTGATACAGTTAGTGGTCTGAAGTGGTCTAGCCTATAAGCAAGCAGTTGACCCACAGCTCCAGCAAACCACATTCAATCCTGAACTCTGGTGCTGTCTGGTGGAGTTTGGCACTGGGGTACATGTGGGAGGGAGCCCAGAATGGTCATGAGAAGAACATGCAAACCCCACACAGACAGCATATTTAGGTAGTTCAGTGGGACCTAGGAAATCTTTAAACATGGGTGGAAGTAGAGGAGATCCTTTGGATAGGATTGGAGGGGTATGGTGGGATCAGAGGCAAATCAACCTCACTTGAATCAGGTTGAAAAGGTGAGATAGTGTCATACAATGAGGAAACAGGCCCTTTGGCCCAACCCATCCATGCTGAACATGGTGTCCACCTAGGCTAGTCCTATTTGCCTGCATTTGGCCCATATCCCTCTAAGCCAGGGATTCCCAACCTTTATTATGCTATGGACCCCGACCATTAATGGAGGAGTTGGTGGACCACAGGTTGGGAACCCCTGCTCTAAGCCGGGGTATCAATGTACCTATTCAAATGTCTTTTAAATTATTGTACCCACCTCAACCACTTTCTCAGGCAGCTTGTATCATATACTCATGAGCCTCTGTGTGGAAAAGATGCTCCACAGATCCGTTTTAAATCATTCCCCTCTCACCTTAAACCTATGCCCTTTATAGTTCCCTGTCCCTGGAAATAAAACAATGTCTATTCATCCTATCTATACCCCTACACCTTGTTAAGTCATCCTCACTTTCCTACATTCAAGGAATAAAGTTCTAACCTGTCCAACCTCTCTCTATAACTCACGCCTTCGAGTCCTGACAGCATCCTCAAATGAAAGGATCAGTCAACGTTTCGGGCCGAGACCCTTTGTCAGACCCTTCGTCTCGGCGCGAAACGTTGACTGCTCTTTTCGACGGATGCTGCCCGACCTGCTGAGTTCATCCAGTTTGTTTGTATGTGTTGATTTGACCACAGCATCTGCAGTGTACTTTGTGTTTAGCATCCTCAAATCTTCGCTTCATTCTTTCCAGTTTCATGATGCCTTTCCTGTAACAGGATGACTGAAAATGTACATAATGGTTGCAGCTTGAAGAAAAAGTGCCTTGGTCAGCCCACAGCTGTTAATTCTGTCTCCTGAAATAACAGCACTGCAGCCATAGAAAAAAAATTATCTGGAGAATAATTCTAAAAACTAAACCTTTGCTGAGTGAATACAAAATCTCAGTCACACATTCATCTATCACTGACCTACAAGGCTCGGTCTGGCAAAGTCTCAGATTTGAACTTATTTTCAAATCTCTGCCAGCTCTCATGCTTCCAGTTTCTGCAGACTCCTCCAGCCCTTCAGCTCTGGCTGTTCTGCTGTTCACCATTGTTACTGGACCTTCAGCACTCTGAGCCCTGAAATTTCCTCCTTAAAGCCTTGTTCCTGTCCTTCCCTTTTGTCTGTTACATCACAATTTAAAATCCACTTCACAGACCAAGCTCTCAGAGCACCAGAGAACAGCAGCAGGATCAGGGTTCAATTAAATCTACATAAACTGATGTTATACTTCATTTATAAACAGTCGTGCTCTAATCTACTAACAACATCCTTGATTTGAGACTTAGCCACTAGCAGAGACATCTCATTTCTACATTGCATGCAAGCCCCACAGGATCTCATTTGTTTCAATAAGATCACCATCTTAAAAAATACTGATAGGACCATAAGATGTAGAAGGCCATTGAGTTTGCCCTGGCATTCAATTGTGGCTGAAATGTTTAACTCATTCTACCACCTTCTCCCAGTAACTATTAATCTCTTTACTAAACAAAAGGCGATGTCTTAAATGACTTGGCCTCTACAGCTCTCCGTGGCAACAAATTCCAAAGGTTCATCACCCTCTAGTAGAAGAAATTCTTCCTCCTTTCAGTACTAATGGGATGTCCTTTGATTCTGAGGCTGTTCCCACAGATCCTAGACTCTCCTACTAATGGAAATATCCACTCTATCAAGGCCTTACAGTATCCAGTAGACTTCAATGAGATCTCTCCTCATCTTTCTGAACTCCATCAAATGCAAACCCAAAAACGTCAAACACCCCTCATAGGTTAGACTTTTCAGTCTTGGGATCATTCTTGTGAACATCCACTGTACCCTCTAACTCTCTGAATCTAATTCTTTACAGTCTCATTTAAAGTCATCTCAATGGCTTTCCACTTGGCCTTGAACCACAAGGATAACAGCAATTGGGCTGCTCTTTGTTGATTACAGCTCAGTATTCAACACCACCGTTCCTTCATTATTAATCTACAAATTTCAAAGCTTTGGCCTCTGTACCTCCATCTGCAACTGGATCCTTGACTTCCTCATCAGGAAATTACAGTCAGTGTGAAATGGAAATAACTACTCTTGCTTGCTGACAATTAAGACAGACGCACCTAAAGGATGTATGCTTTGCCCACTGCTCTACTCTCACTACACTCAACATTGTGTGGCTAGACACAGCTAAGAAGTCACATAAATTTGCCAAAGACGTATTTGTTGTTGGCAGAATTTCAGATGGTGATGAGGAGGCATACAGGAGTGAGATAGATTAGCGGGTTGAGTGGTGTTGCAGCATCAATCTCACACTCAATAAGACCAAGGAATTTATTGTGAACTTAGGAAGGGGAAGGTTGGAGAACACACACCAGTCCTGATTAAGGGGTCAGCTATGGAAAGGGTAAGCAGTTTCAAATTCCTGGGCATCAACATCTCAGAGGATCTATCCTAGGGATATCATACTGATGCAATCATAAAGAAGGCACACAGTGACTATATTTCATTAGGAATTTGAGGAAATTTGGTGTGTCACCAAAGACACTAGCAAATTTCTGCAGCTGTACTCTAGAGAGCATTCTAACTGGTGTATCACTGTCTGGTATGGATGCACAGGATCAAAAAAGCTGCATTGTTTTTAAACTAAGTCAGATCCATCATGAACACTAGCCTCCCCTCCATCAAGGACACCTTCAGAAAGTGGTGCCTCAAGAAGGCGGTATCTATCATTAAGGGCTGTCATGATAGATTATTATTTTGCAGCACAGTTGAGGGCTGTGATATGTTGGTGTAACCCATCATATGACGCTCAATGGAAAAACATTGAGGAGTGGGTACTTCCCATCCCTATTCAAGCAATTTTGGCTGATAACAACCTGCAAACGTACATAAATACTATTGATAACCCATGGGTGAAATTGACTCTTAAAATATGGAAAACTACTATAAAAGAATATAATCCAGAGGGAGATAATTGCAATTCTTAAATGGTGTGCATATGACTCGGATTTTACACCAAATAAATTGGATGCTAGATTTAAGGACAGGACAGCTAAAGGAATAACAGTTCTTTGCAACATAATGAAAGAAGGAACACTGTTCAGTTTTGAAATGCTTAAAGAGAAACACTTATTAGAAAAACAAGATTTTTATCGGTATTTACAGATGGGACAATATGTTAATAAGATGTTTAAAAATGTAACCAAGGGAAATATATGCTTGATAGAGCTCTTTAGAAAAGCATATAATTCAGATAATGGTAGTAGAATCATTTCAAGCATATATAAGGGGTTGTCAAATCTTAAAACACATTCGACTTCATACATTAAAACAAAATGGGAGAAGGAAGGAGGGATAATTATATCTGAGGAAGAATGGACAACAATATGGAGATATCAATGGAAGTGTACCAGTTCACAGAAATGGAGGGAGTTTGGATGGAAAAATTTGATAAGATATTTTATTACACCCTCTCAGAAAT
This sequence comes from Hemitrygon akajei, assembly GCF_048418815.1. Taxonomy (NCBI): domain Eukaryota; kingdom Metazoa; phylum Chordata; class Chondrichthyes; order Myliobatiformes; family Dasyatidae; genus Hemitrygon; species Hemitrygon akajei. Next base: position 93,112,618 of record NC_133135.1, read on the forward strand.
CCCATTATGATAGAAACCTCCCTGTTTGCTGGAGAAATTGTGGAAATCAAAATGCAAATCATTATCATATTTTTTGGGACTGCCCTGTTATCAAAAACTATTGGAGGGGGATACACAATGCCCTACAAGACATCTTTAAATGTGAAATACCCTTAGAGAGTAGGACCATATATTTTGGATATATACCTCAAGAATGGTTGAAAAGAGATAAATATTTAATGAATATACTGTTGGTGGCTGGTAGAAAGACTCTTACTAGGAAACAGTTATCATAGGAGAGCCCAACTTTAAATACATGGACGGAAATTACAATGGACATTTACAAAATGGAGAAGATAACAGCATCTGTTAACCATAAGCTGGAACAATTTGATTCATACTGGGAAAAATGGTTTAACTACATAATGCCTCATAGGCCTGATTTTATTCTCACAAATCAATGAATCTGTTGTAAAAAAAAAGATCACTCCCTACTTGTACATAGTTCTTTCCTTTTGCTTGTTTTTTCTTTCCACTCTTTTCTATAAGTGTACACCTCAGATAAATACTTTGTAGAGATTTGTGATATATATGATTATATGATACATATGTACAATGTCTGAAATACATCTTATGGAAATGTTTGTTTGATGATGAACTTCAATAAAAAAATAAATTACAAAAAAAGGGCTGTCACCATTTAGGACATGCCCTCTTCACTTTACTACCATCAGTGAGGAGGAATGGTACAGGAGTCTAAATGCACACACTCAACATTTTAGGAGCAGCTTCTCCCTCTCTGCCATCAGATTTCTGAATGGTTCATGAGCCCATCAACACTACCTTCTTCTTCAGTTTTCTTTTTGCACAATTTATTTATTTATTACTTCTTGTAACTTTAAGTTTTGTATATATTGTGCTGTACTGCTGCCACTAAACAACAAATCTCACATCATATGTCACTGATAATAAATCTGATTCGAATTCTTTAGTCACATTTGATAGCACAACCCTCTCATCTCAGCCCAGTAATTAGCCCAGTAAATCTCATTTGGACTAACTCCAATGTCGGTCTCTCTTTTGGCCATCTATTTATAACTCTTCTGCCAAATCTTGTTTCCTAATATTATGTCAAAAGTGCCTTATAAAATAACAGTAGTTGTTACAGGACTAGGCTTGCATGTCCCAGAATCGAACAGTTTCTTCAGTAAGCTCAGCTCAGCAAGTGAGGCAAATAGATGGAATATTTTGCTGATGAATACATAGAATTCAGGTATCTTTGAGGCAAGATGGGTGAATAAGTAAAGGAGATCAGACACTGATAGCATCACTGCCTCTATTTTCAAAATAAAAATTGAAAGCTTGTGAAGAAGTTGTCATTCCAGTGTCAATGGTCTGTGGGAAACTCCTGGGCAAATGCTGTCAGTGGTGATAGCACCAAAGGTGACATATTGGTAAATCGGTTTATTAATGTCACATGTACCAAGGTACAGTGAAAAACAGTCTTACATGCCATTCATACAGATTATTTATTCACATCAGTACATTGAGGTAGTACAAGGGCAAAAGAATAACAGAATGCAGAATATAGTGCCACAGTTACAGTGAAAGTGCAATGCAGGCAAAGTGCAAGGCCATAATGAAGTAGATTGTGAAGTAAAGAGCCCATCTTAATGTACAAAAGGTCCATTCAATAGTCTTATAACTGTGAGACGGAAACTGTATTTGACCCTGGTTGTACGTGCTTTCGTGTATTTGTATCTTCTGCCTGATTGAGGGAGAGGAAAAGAGAGTATGTCCAGAGTGGGTGGGAACTTTGATTATGTTGGGTGCTTTTCTGAGGCAGCAAGAGGTATATTTCTTATTGTAACTTAAAGTAAGTTTTACATCTGGCACTATACTGCTGCCACAAAACAACAAATTCCATGACATATGCCAGTGATAATAAATCTGAATCTGATCCTTGTCTTCCTGACAAACAGTAAATAGGCAACAACACCTCCGCCACAATTATCGTCATCATCAGTACCCCTCAGTGCTGCAACTTCAGCCCCTTATTGTATTCCTTATATATTCATAACCTTTTTGACCAGATTCTGCTCTCAAGTCTACACGGCCATGCTGGGCTGAATCTCAGACATATTCTGCATGTTGTCTTCATCTATGTTCCTGTGACGATGCTGCAAGCAATTTGTTTTATTGTGCCTGCACCTCACTCTATTTGTGCATAGGACAATAAACTTCACTTGAATACTCTACTCCTCTCCCACATCACTTCTCTCAGCTTTTCATTCTTATTCTAACAAAGTCGCTATCTATATCCAACCTGAAAACCAAGACAATGGACAATAAGCCATGTGGTGGTACAAAGGTGAAGACAGCTGCCCTATTTTCTCTTGGACCACAATAGGGTGACATACACCAAATGCACCTACCGCGCATCCAGGAACCGCGAGCGAAGGATCATCACTGCCTCACACGTGCTTTGCTTCAGTTGCATCTGGATGGAGTTGAACTTTCGGTGAATGATGTTGACCATCCTCTCAATTTCCTTTGGAGAGATGGGCCGCGTCCGGCTCTGCTCCCGCAGCAGGTTCATGACGTGTGTGGTAAACTCATTGCAGGCCTACCACAAACAAGGTGGCAAGGTGTGAGAGAGCTAGCAAAGGCACCCCCATCTCTGTTAAACAAGCTGCTACCTTGAGTCAAGGTCACAGTTTAGCTACCTGTCTCTGAGCTCCCACATTGGAATATTTTCACACTGGAATACATACACCAGATACTTACACCCAAACCATAAGTGTATTGTTGTAGAGGGTCTGATTATGGTGGGTAGTGTTGAATTTTGTGGATCATGTATTATGATATTATTTCTTCAGTCCTGAAGGAAGGTCTCAGCCTGAAATATTGACTGTTATTTCTTTTCCATAGATGCTACCTGAACTGCTGAGTTCCTCCAGCATTCTGCATGTGTTGCTTTGATATTATGAAGTGGGTGGACATTTGCGTTATAGAGTCATACTGCTTGGTCACAGGTCCCTTGCACTCATTTACACCAATCCTACACATTCTATGAAATTCCCAAACATTCTCATTGACTCCCCCCAGTTTCTGTGCTCACCCACACACTAGGGACAATCTACAGTGGTCATTTAACCAACCAAATTGCATGTCTTAGGGATGAGGGATTAACTAGGGCAACTGGGGAAAACCCAAACTGTCACAAGTGTTTTTCCTTTCCTAATGATGTTGGATATGAAGCAAATGTTAAGAATAGACATATACTACATCAAATATTACACCCACATTGATCCTTCTTGCTCCCTCCTCACAAAATTGGTCCACGATAGTTAAACACAAATATCCCTAACATTTGAAAAGAAAATGCTAGACATGCTCAACAAGTCACTTAGTGTCTGTGCAAAAGAGAAAAGGAGTAAATGGCTCCAGTCACAGATTCACGTCAATTGTTCCTGGTTACTTTTGTCTTTTTAAATGCTGATTTAAGCCATCTTTCATTATTTGTCCAATAGTTTGGCACATTGCTCAACATAGTGCTGAGCAAGATGGCGACCTCAAAGTAAGTCACAGCTAGGTTTTAGTTGTTTCATACACAAACACAAAGAATTTGAAGATGCTGGAAATCCAATCAACACACACAAAATGCTGGAGGAACTCAGCAGCCCAGGAGACATCTATGGAAATGAGTCCAGTAGATGTTTCCGGCTAAGAACCTTCTCAGCCTGAAACATCAACTATACTTTTTACCAGTGATGCTGCCTGGCCTACTGAGCTTCTCCAGCATTTTCTGTGTTTTGCTTAGTTGCATTTTTGTGGCTTTTAGGTTTGAGGGGATGGTTTAGGTGGGGATCAGGTTAGGGATTACCGTTTAGGGACAGGGATGTGGGGGGAATTAGAGGAATTAGAGGACAGGCTAGATATTTAAGTCTCTGCTTGGTGTTTAAAGGAGAGCAACACAGGTCTGTTGCGGTCGGGGTGCTTTCACTGTGTGCTGCATCTGCGAGGCTGAGTCCAGCGGCGCTGTGCAAGTCCATAGCGGGGGTATTCCCTTCTGCCTCCTACATGGGATGACGAGTCTATCAGGACCCTGAGGACTTGTGGAAACTGTGTGGTGGTTTCTTTCGAACTTATAGTCTTTTAACATCTTTGGACTATTTTTACTGTGCCCATGGTCTGTTTTTTTTTTCAATTATGCTATTGTTTGCACTGTTGTAACTATGTGGTTTTGTGCAGGTCTTGTAGCTTTAGTTTTTGGTTTGTTGGGTGCTAGAGTTGGTCTCCTGACTTGGTGTGTCTGGGTAGTCTTGTTTTGTCTGGTGGATTTGGAGCTCCTTTCCGGGGAATGCGCTAAGATGGTAGCACGATATTAATACGCAGCAGCCTCTCCGGACTCTGGTTTGGGGATTGCCAAACGTTATGTGGATTTTCTGGTGTAGTCGGTTTTGTCATGTGCTTTTGTGATATCATTCTGGAGGAATGTTGTCTCATTTTTGAACTGCATTGCATTTGTGGTTTCTAAATGACAATAAACTGAAACTGAAACTGAACTGAACTGAGATGTGGAACATCTTTATACAGGGCTGAGATGGCCAGCTGGATGTTGGGCCAACAGACCAGTATGGGTGAAGGTTGGTGGCTACCCTAGGGTCAGTGAGTTGTCAGTGGAGTCAGAGTTCTGTGCAGGCAGGAGGAAAGAGGTCTAATAACTCTCTGTGTTTGCGAATTGGTGAGATGGGAGTTCGAACCCAGCGCTCAGGATTCTATCATCGGTGAGTCTGAAGTTTGATGTCTGTTGTTTGATGATTGGTGGGTCCTGTGGTCACTGACGAGGATTGAGGTCTGAGGGTCGAATCAGAAGTCTGGAAATCAAAGCCCATTGGTGAAAGACCTGTGTCTGAGAATCTCTGTGAGTTCATTGGGGTAATCAAAGGCCCAACATCTGTGTGTCCAAGTCTGAATCTGAGTCAGTAGGAGGCCAAAGGTGGCTTGTCTTGGGGTTAGAAGATTATATATGTATCTGAGTGAGAGATACTTTGTATCTCTCAAGGCTTTGTTTAGTGTTTTGTTGCTTGTGTGTTCTGCTTTCTTGTGTTCTGTGTTGATCTGCCGAGAATTGTGAGCATTGCGCTGTTTTGGGGCCAGCCTGCAAGTGTGGAGACTGCCCCCAGCATATACTCGGGTGCGTTGGTTGATAACACAACTCACAAATTTTCACAATATGTTTTGATGTACATGTGATACATTTTGAATCCTATGTCAGACTGGCAGCCCTATTATGACTTCCTCTATCTCTTGAATCTGCTGGAGTTGTCCATTGTGTCCAAAGCTCCCGATGTGACCACCTCTATACAGGTGAGACCCATTGTAAATTGAGGGACCACTTTGTCAAGCACCTCCATTCCATTTGCCAAAAGCACTGGCAAAACATTTTAATTCCAATTCTTATTCCAGTTCTGACATGTCAGTCCATGACCTTCTCTTGTGCTACAATGAGGCCATATTCAGGGTGGATGAACAATACAGATTTTCAGTCTTGGTAGCCAATCTGATGGCGTGAATATTGATTTCTCCTTCCAGTAAAAAGATTTTCCTTCCCCATCCCTCCTCCTTCTATCCCCCACTCTGGCCTCTTACCTCAGCTCACCTGCCCATCATGTCCCCTGGGTCCCCTCCTTCTTCCTTTTCTCCTTTGGTCCACTCTCCTTGCCTATCAGATTCCTTCCTCTCCAGCTCTTGGCTTTTTCCACCCATTTGAATTCACCTATCACCTTCTAGCTATACTCCCCCCTCCCCCTCCCCCTCCCCTCACCACCTTTTTAATTCTGTTGCCTTCCCCCTTTCTTTCCAGTCCTGAAGGGTCTGAGCCCAAAACGGTGACTGTTTCCATGATGTTTTTTATTTATTTCCTGACCTGCTTAGTTTCTCCAGCATTTTGTGTGTGTTGCTTTTGATTTTCAGCATTTCTTGTGCTTATGGTCTATCTCTCACTTTCTTTCATTAACAAATGTACCCTTCCAGCCCTATGGAACCAGGGGATTGAACATCACAAACATGGAGTTATATGGTATGGAAACATGCCTTTTGCCCTAAATGATCCATGCACATCAAGATCCCCACCTAATCTAGTTCCATTTGTCTTAGTTTGGTCCATATCCCTCAAAACTTTTCCTATCCATTTACTTTTAAATGCTAATGTACCTACTTCAACCACTCCCCCTGGTTGTTCATTCCATATCCAGACTACCCTCTGGGTGAAAAGGTTGCCCTTCAGGTTCCTACTCAATCTCTCCCCTCTCACCAATCTATGCCCTCTAGTTTGTGATTCTCTAACCCTGTGTACATATACCCTCTCTATGCCCCTCAAATACATCTCCATAAGATCACTCTTCATTCTCCTACACACCATTGCAAAACAGATCCCAATTTTCACAAGCTCTCTCCATAACTAAAGTCCGGGCAACATTCTCAGAAATTGCCTTTACATTCTTTCCAACTTAATGCCATCTGCCCTCTAACAAGTCATGTGGGATTGGAGGTCCATGCAGTCAAGAGGTAAGAGAGCTGGTGACCCCTAAGCTTGCGAATCAATGAGCCTGGAGTTTGAAGCCTGAAGTTTGGGGTCCTCATTCATCATCAGTGAGTCTTGAGGTCAATACTGAAGATCAAAGCCCAAAGATCAATCCAAAGTCCAGAAGTAGAGACCCAACAGTCGAAGCCCTAGGTCTGTGAGTCCACTGGAGAAGTCAAAAGCCAATGTCCATGAATCCATTGGAGGCTGGAAGCTCGGCCTGTCCTAGGAATGGAGGACTGCATGTTTGTATGAATGGGTGGATGAATATAGAACATCAAACAATACAACAGAGTACAGGCCCTTCAGCCAACAATGTTGAGCTGACCTTTTCACCCACTCTTAAGATCAATCTAATGCTTCCCTCCTACAAGCCTTCCATTTTTCTATCATCCATGTGCCTTTCTAAGAATCTCTTAAATGTCCCTAATGTATCTGCCTCAACCAGCACTCCTGACAGTGGGTATCATGCACTCACCACTCTCTATGTAAAAAAACCTACCTCTGACACCATGTGCAAGTACATTCTTCCAAACACCTTAGTTATCTCCCGTCGTATTGGCCACTTGTGCCCTAGGAAAAACATATCTGGCTGTTCGCTCTTATCTATGCCTTTTATCATCTTTAACACCCTCCACTCCAAAGGGAATAGCCCTAACTCATCAATCTATTCTCAATGTGGATATCCAAGTATCTTTCAATGAGCAGAAAGATCTTTAATTGGTTGAGCCAAATTGTGACATCATAGAATAAGCCTCAATTTGATACTTCATGCCGTAATGAGATCAGGCATTGTAATAGGTGTAAACTGATTAAATCTGAGAGAGGAGATGAGTTGACATAAAGGTGGGTGGATGGGAAAGTGAAAAAGGTTTTGTTGCTGTTGTTCTGCTGAACATTGTGGGCATGCTATGCTGACGCCTGAATGTGTGGCTGCCCCCAGCATATCATTAGGTTGTGTTGGTTGTTACACAAATGACACATTTCACCTAATGTCTCAATGTATGTGTGATAAATAAATGAATTTGAGTCAGAGTCTGACAGTCAGAGACATTTTCCAAGGCTGAAAGTCATTAATAGCGGGGACATAATTTTAAGGTGATTGGAGGAAAGTACAGGGGGATGTCAGAGATAAGTTTGCTTTGACAAAGAGAGTGGTAGGTGCATAGAATGCACTGCCAAAGGTGTTGGTAGAGGCAGATATATCAGGGACATTTAAGAGATTCTTAGATAAGCGCATGGATGACAGGAAAATTACAAACTATGTAGGTGGGAAGAGTTAGATTCATCTTAAGAGTATGTTAAAAGGTCAGCACAACATTGTGGGGCAGAGTGGCCTGTCCTGTGCTGTATTGCATTATGATCTGGTTTCTAAGATTGTCTAAGGGTGAGCAGTTTAAAATATCAAGTGGAAAGGTGGGCAGATTGGTGGGAGATGGAATTTAATTCAGACCAATGTGAGGAAATACTCTTGAAGTATGTAGTAAATTCTGATAGCATATATAAAGCAAGTGGCAGTAACTTTAGAAGTGTTGATGTACAGACAGGCCTTAGAATAAGAGTCCACAGCTCCATGAAAGTTGTGACACAGGTGAATGGGTCAGTGAAAAAGATATTTGGCATGATGGCTTTCAAAGACTGAGGTATTGAGTTTGAGTTGAGACATCATTTTGTAGTTCCTTACATCCATGTGCCTATCCAAATGTCTCTTAAATGCCGCTAATGTATTTGCCTCTGCCAGCATACCAGGCAGCACATTCCAGGCATCCATGACTCTGGCTAAAAAACTTACCCCTCACATTCCCCTTGAATGGACTTCCTCTCACCTTCAATGCATTTGGACATTTCTATCCTGGGAAGCAGATACTCCCTGTCTATTCTGTCCATGCCTCTCATAACCTTATAAACCTCTATCAGATCTCTCCTCAGCCTCTGCTATTCCAGAGAAAACAACTCAAGTTTATCTAGCCTCTCATGATAGCACATGCCCTCTAAACCAGGCAGCATTCCAGTAAACCTCTTCTGCACCCTCTCCAAAACCTCAACATCCTTCCTATAGTTGGGTAACCAGAACTGGATGCAATATTCCCGATGTGGCCTAATCAGAGTTTTATAAAATTGCAACATAACCTTATGATTTTGATCACAGTGCCTCAACTAATAAAAGCAAGCATTCCATAAGCCTTCTTAACCACCTGTGTTGCCACTTTCAAGGACGTATGAACTTGGATCCCAAGGTCTGTCTGCTCAGCAACACTGTTACAGACCCTGCCCTTAACTGTGTACTGTCTCCTTGCATTTGCCCTGCTGAAGTGCAACACCTCATATTTATCTGGGTTAAACTCCATCTGCCATTATTTGCAACTGATCTATATTGTGCTATATTCTTTGCCAGTCCTCTACACTATCCACAACTCTACAACTCAACTCAAATCATGGTATTATCAGCAAATCTACTACATTTTCATCTGGATCATTTATATACATTACAAACAGCAGAGGTCCCAGCACAGATCCCTGTGGAACACCAATAATTACAAACCTCCAGCTCAATTAAGTCTCTTTACCACTACCCTCTGTTTTCTATGCACAAGCCAGTTTGAATCCAAACAGCCAATTTGCTGTGGATCCCATGCATCTTAATCTTATGGATTAGCCTCCCATGAGGGACTTTGTCAAACACCTAACTAAAATCCATGTAGACAACATCCACTTCTCTACCCTCATCAATTTCTCTCATCACCTTGTCAAAAAACTCTTTTTAAGTTGGTAAGACATGACCTAACCCACACAAAGCCTTGCTGGCTCCTCTTAATTTGTTAAATTCCAAGGCATTCTTTTATGCCTGAACATTCCAAATGCTCATATACTCCATCCCTAAGAATGTTCCCCAACAATTTCACTACAACTGATGTGAGACTATACTTCCCAGAGGTTTTCCTTGTTCCTTTCTTAAATAGAAGTTCAACATTAGCCACACACCAATCATCAGGGACCTCACCTATGACTAGAGAAGACACAGAGATACTGGTCAAGGGCCCAGCAATCTTGTCTCTTGCCTTCTTCAAAACCTGGTGTAAATCCCCTGGAGACATATCCACATTAATACTTATTAGAAGGCCCAAAACTTCCTCCTCCTTGACCTCTATACATCCTAACATATTTATACACACAGTACTGTTCTCCTGGTCCTCCATTTCCTTTTCCTTGGTAAATACAGAAGCAAAGTTCTCATTTGGTACCTCACTCACATTCTCCACACCCAAACAAATGTTCCCCTCTTTATCCATGAGTGGTCCTACCCTCTCCCTAGTTATCCTAGTTAGGAAGGTATTGCAGAGGGGGTGGTGTGGCCCTACTGGTAAAGAATGGCATCAAATCAGTAGAAAGATGTGACATAGGTTTGGAAGATGTTGAATCCTTGTGGTTGAGTTAAGAAACTGCAAGGGTAAGATGTTGATGGTTGTTATATACAGGCCTCCCAACAGTGGCTGGGAGGTGGGCCACAGGTTACCACAGGTAATAGAAAAGGCGGGTCAAAAGGGCAATGTTATGGTAGCAATGGGAGATTTTAACATGTACGTAGATTGGGAAAAATCAGATTGGTAATGGATCTCAAGAGAAAAAGTTTGTTGAATGCCTAAGAGAGCATTTTATCGGAGCAGTTTATCGTTGAGCCTACTAGGGGATCAGCTATATCATATTGGGTGTTGCGTAATGAACCAGAAGCAATTAGGGAACTTAAGGTAAAAGAACCCTTAAGAACCAGTGATCAGAATATGATTGTGTTCAACTTGAAATTTGATAGGAAGAAAGTAAAGTCTGATGTAGCAGTATTTCAGTGGAGAAAGGGAAATTACAGTGGTATGAGAGAGGAGTTGGCCAAAGTAAATTGGAAGGAGTTGCTGGCAGGGATGTCAGCAGAGCAACAATGGCGTCCGTTTCTGGGAAAAATAAGGGAAGTGCAGGACATGTGTATTCCAAAAATGAAGAAATACTCAAATGGCAAAATAGTACAACCATGGCTGACAAGGGAAGTCAAAGCTATTGTAAAAGCAAAAGAAAGGGCATACAACAAAGAAAAAAATTATTGGGAAGATAGAGGATTGGGAAGATTTTAAAAACCTACAGAGATCAACTAAAAGAATCATTAGAAGGGAAAAGATGAAATATGAAAGCAAGCTCACAAATAATATCAAAGTGGATAGTAAAAAGTTTTTTTCAAATGTGTTAAAAATAAAAGAAAAGTGAGAGTGGATATAGGATGCTAGAAAATGAGGCGGGAGAAATAATAATGGGGGACAAGGAAATGGGCTGATGAATAAGTATTTTATGTCAATCTTACATGTGGAAGACACCAGCAGTTAGCCTGATGGTGTAGTGTGTGAATGAAGAGAAGTGGGTGCAGTTACTGTTACAAGAGAGAAGGTGCTCAAAAAGCTGAAAGACCTAAAGGTACATAAGTCACCCGGACCAGAGGAACTGCACCCTAGGGTTTTGAAAGAGGTAGCATTAGAGATTGTGGTGGGATGAGAAATGATCTATAAAAAATCATTGGACTTTGGCATGGTGCTAGAGAACTGGAAAATTGCAAATGCTACTCCAATCTTTAAGAAAGGAGGAAGGCAGCAGAAAGGAAAATGTAGACCAGTTAGCCTGACCTCAGTGTTGAGAAGATGTTAGAGTCAATTGTTAAGAATGAGGTGTGAAACAGGACAATATAGAATGGTTTGGTTTCAGCATGGTTTCCTTCAGGCAAGATCCTGCCTGACAAACTTGTTGCAATTCTTCGAGGAGATTATAAGTAGGATAGATAAAGGGGATGCAGTGGATGTTGTATATTTGGACTTTACGAAGGCCTTTGACAAGGTGCCACACATGAGGCTACTTACCAAGTTAAGAGCCCACGGTACTTCAGTAAAGTTACTAATATGGTTAGAGCATTGGCTATTTGGTAGGAGGCAGCGAGTGGGAATAAAAGGATCCTTTTCTGGTTGGCTGCCAGTGACTAGTGGTGTTCTGCAGGGGTCGATGTTGGAACCACTTCTTTTTATGCTGTATATAAATGATTTTGATGATGGAATAGATGGCTTTGTTGCCAAGTTTGCAGATGATATGAAGATTGATGGAGGGGCAGATAGTGTTAAGGAAGTGCAGAAGGATTAGACAGATTAGGAGAATGGGCAAGAAAGTGGCAAATGAAGTACAATGTTGGAAAATGCATGGTCATGCACTTTGGTAGCAGAAACAAATGTATGGACTATTTTTTAAACGGGGAGAAAATCCAGGAATCTGAGATGCAGAGGGACTTGTGAGTCCTTGTGCAGAACACCCTGAAGGTTAGCTTGCAGGTTGAGTCAGTGGTGAGGAAGGCAAATGCCATGTTAGCATTCATTTCAAGAGGTCTAGAATACAAGAGCAAGGATGTGATGCTGAGGCTTTATAAGGCACTGGTGAGTATTGTGAACAGTTTTGACCCCTCATCTTAGAAAAGATGGGCTGGCATTGAAGAGAGTCCAGAGGAAGTTCACAAGGATGCTTCCGGGAATGAAAGTGTTATACAAGAAACATTTGATGGCTCTGGGTCTGTACTCATTGGAATTCAGAAGGATGAGGGGAAATCTTATTGAATCCTTTTGAATGTTAAAAGGCCTAGACAGAGATGTAGATGTGGAAAGGGTGTTGGGAGAGTCTAGGACAAGAGTGCACAGCCTCAGGATAGATGGGCGCCCTTTCAAAACAGATGCGGAGAAATTCCTTTAGCCAAAGGGTGGTGGATTTGTGGAATTTGTTGCCACATACAGCTGTGGAAACCAGAGATTCATAGGTTCATGATTAGACATGGCATCAAAGGTTATGGGGAGAAGGCCAGGCGCTGGAGTTGAGGAGGAGAAGGAAAAAAAGGATCAGCCATGATTGAATGGCGGAGCAAATTCAAAGGGCCGGATGGCCTAATTCTGCTTCTATGTCTGATGGTCTTATCCTCTTGATGTATGGAATACCTTGGGAGTCACCTTAATGCTACTTGCCAAGGACTTTTCATGGCCCCTCCTGGCTTACCTAATTCCCTTCTTTAGCTCTTTGCTGGCGTCTTTATACTCCTCATGTGCTTCATTTGATCCTGACTTCTGAAGCTTTACGTACTTCTCCTTTTTCACAATCCATCACCTCTCTGGACATCAAAGATTCACTTATCTTTCCATCCCCCTCCTTCCTTCTAACAGGAATATACCTTTCCTGTACTCTGTGCAATTGATCTTTGAACACCCTCCACATGTCTGATGTGGACTTGCCTGAGAAAAGGGGCTCCCAATTAACCCTTCTTAGTTCCTTCTTATCACCCTCATAGTTTGCTCTGCTCTAAATTAAAACTTTCTTACAAGGAATATAGCTATCCTGAAAGTTAAGGAGTCCCCTAAAAGGTCACTGTCCCCTAAAAGGTCACCTGGCCAGGCTCATTATGTGTAGTGGGAGCGAAATTTGAAAACAAATGTGGCCAGGGTCAATTGAAACATTCTGCTCTCCACAGATCACAGGTTAATTAAGCACTTGGGAAGGGTTAAAAAAAAAAGGTAGGTTTAAGTGGAGCAGCCATTATGAGAGTGACAATTTTGTGTGAGTGGGATGGTGTTGGAGTCAGGAGTTTTGAGGCTTTAGCAAGGGGAGGCAGAGGCTGTAGGCAGATTTCAAGTAACTTAATTTCTTTCTTCCTTATTGCACAGTTAGAACAGAAGGAATGCTTCTTTTGCAGGATGTGGGAAGCCAGTGCCCCTGATGACTATAACTGTAAGAAGTGCATCCAGCTTCAGCTTCTAACTGACTGCATTAAGTTATTGAAACTGGAGCTGTATAAACTCTGGATCATTTGGGATTTGGAGGGGTTAATTAACAAGCAAAGGAGGGAGGTAGTGTACTTGTGCGGAACCCAGGATAGCTTGGGAAAGACAGGAGGTGGCTTGGGATGGGGCAGGAGGCAGCCCAGCAGTGTGAAGACCACTCCATAGATGGACCAGTCAATTGGTGTGCTGTGGAGGGCTACCCAGGGGTCAATGAGAACTCAGGAGACTGAATAAGGTGAAACTAGATAGTCTCGGTATGCTGTTCTATATGCAGATAGATGGGAGCAGTGAGGTGGCAGATCCTCCTAGGGCCTAGAGGTCTGCACAGAACTATGGCTTCACCAGTTGGTTAATGTGGTGAAGGAGCCTATCCTGACCACCAATAGGAAGTCTAGGATCCAGCTGCATAAGGTGGTGTGCAGACTGGTGTCTCTGAGCTTCCTGTCAAGTCTGGAGGGAATTATGGTGTTGAATGCTGAACTATAGTCCAGGAACAGCATTCTAACATATGCATCCCTCTTCTCCAGTTGAGTGAGGACAGTATGTAGTCCTGTGGCTATGGCATTATTGGTAGACCAGTTCTGTGGCAAGTGAATTGTAGGGGGCCCAGTGGGCAGTAGCATACTGCAGATGTAGTCTTTAACTAAAATATAAGCATTTGCTTATAATTGAGGTGAGTGTGACAAGACACCAATCGTTCAGGGATGCTACTTGGTTTTGTTAGGGAAAAGGACGATGATGGATAATTTGAAACAGGAGGGCACTACACACTGGGAGAGGGAGAGATTAAAAATGTCTGTGATCATACCAGCCAGCTGTTCAGCACACTTTGAAGACCCGTCCTGGGATGCCGTCTGGCCCCTCTGCCTTGCGGCTGTTGACACGTTGGAATGTTCTATGTAGCTCACCCTCGGAGATGACCAAGGTGCAGGTCTTGTCAGTGGCTCTCCTTGGGAGTTCAGTCTTATCAACCTCGAATCGAGGGTAAAAAAACATTTAGCTCATCCAGGAGTGAGGTGGTACTGCTGTGTTTCCTCTTGAAGTCAGCGCTGGTGTGCAGTCCTTGCCAGACGCTGTGTGTGTCATTGTCACAGAGTTGTTACTGGATTTTGTTCCTGTGTTGCCATTTTGCCTCCTTGATGGCTCTACATAAATCATGAGGCATCTCTTGAGCTCCTGTTGGTCTCCGGAGTTGATGGCTTTATCCCTTATGTTGAGAGTAACACGCACTGAACTCAGGTAGACCTGAACCAATTTTTGAGGAACCATGTCTTCAATGCACTTCCAAATGAAGCTTATGGCCACTTTTGTGTATTTGGAGATGTTCTCAGCGCGAAATACCTCCCAGGTGATGCTATCAAAGCAGTCTTGTAACACTGAATCTGATTGGTTGGACCAGCAGTGGATGGTTTTCACAATGGCTGCTTCTTGTTTCAGTTTCTGCCTGTCGGCGGGCAGGAGCAAGATGGAGGAAAGATCAGACTTTCCAAACAGATGGCAGAGAAGTGGTTTGTAGGCATTGCAGAAGGGAGAGTAGCAGTGGTTGGATATGCTTCCTCCCCAGGTACTCAACTCGATGTGTTGGTAGAACTTCAGGTAAGTCATAAAAGCAGCCATTGGGTGTGTGGTTTCATGGATATTGATGGTTTCGCAAAGGTCATTGAGAGCCCGGTTAGTATCGGACTGTGATGGGATGTACATAGCTGTAATAAAAACTGTTGTGTATTCTCTAGGCAGTCAGAAAGGTCGTCATAGCAGCACAAGGTACTCCAAATCTGCGGAGCAAAAGGATTTGAGGGTGTGCATGCTACCTGTGTCGCACCAAGCATTGTTCCCCATGAAACATACTCCCCCCCTTTACTTTTCCCAGACAGATCTTTAGACCTGTCTGCTCCGAACACAGAATGGGTTCTATGGCTTGGTCCAGTATCTCCTCCGACAGCCATGTTACAGTAAAGCATAAAATGTTACAGTGCTTTATTTCCCGTTGGTAGGATATTCTGGCTCTCAGCTCACACAGCTTGTTGTCCAGGGACTGTACTTTGGCCAGGAGTATGCGAGAGAGCGGTGGCCAATTTGCATGCTGTCTTAATTTAACCAAGACGCTGGCTCTTCCTCCTCAACTCTGTCGCCACTTCCTCAGCAATACCAGCATTGTGAATGAACCTCCTGTGGTTCCTGGGAGCAGGGGGACCCAGTGGTAGAAAGGTGGCATGTTATGGCTGAATGCTGTCTTTCCGTTGTTCAAGTATTAATCGATCACATCTAATGTGACTTTTAGCTTCTTGTAAGAGAAGTGCAGAAAGAAGTAGCGAGATAAGCAGAAAATGACAATGCCAATTTGGAGTACACAACACGGTTGCCATATATGGCAACATCTTGGCTTGATGAAGGGAAAAAATGGTATTAGTATTTGGGACATTTTGGGGATAGTCAGCATTCCTTTGTACATGGCAGGTCATATCCAACTAATCTTATAGAGTTTTTCTATAGAGCAGACTTTAGCAAAGCCTTTGACAAGGTCCCATATGGGAGGATGGTCAAGAAAGTTCAAAATCTTGGCATTCAAGATGAGGTATTAAATTGAATTAGACATTTGCTTCATTGGAGAAGCTAGAGATTGGTAGTAGATGTTTGCTTTTCCAACTAGCAGTCTGTGACTAGTGGTGTGCTGCAGGGATCAGTGCTGGGTTCATTGGTGTTTGTCATCTGCTGTATATCAAGAATCTGGATGATAATGTGGTAAACTGGATCAGCAAATTTGCGGAAGACACCAAGATTGGGAGCATGTGGACTGTGAGGAAGACTATTAAAGCTTATAGCAGGACCTGGACCAGCTGAAAAAATGGCAGCAAAATGGTAAATAGAATTTAATGCAGACAAGTGTGAAGTGCTCAACTTTGGGAGGACCAACCAGGGTTGCTCTTACACAGTGAATGATAGGAGACTAAGGATTGTGGTAGAGCAGCAGGATCTCAGAATACAGATCCATAATTCCATGAAAGTGGTGTAACATGATAGGGTCATAAATAAAGCTTTTGTCACATTGACCATCGTAAATTGATGTACTGAGTACAGGAGTTGGGATGTTATGTTGAAATTGTATAAGACATGGTAAGAATTATAAATTTTTACTCCAAATTGTAATTTGGTTGATTGTGTGCAGTATTGGTCATGTACCTACAGGAAAGATACAAATAAGATTGAAAGAATACTGAGAAATTTTATAAGGATGTTGCTGGGACTTGAGCAACTGAGTTATAGGGAAAACCTGAATAGGTTTGGACTTCATTACCTAGAATGTAGAAGATTGAGGAGAGATTTGATAGAGATATACAAAATTATGAAGAGTATAAATAGGGTAAATGCAAGGAGGCTATTTCTATAGAGGTCATGTGTTAAACACGAAAGGTGAAACACTTAAGGGAAACATGAGGGAGAGCTTTTTCACTCAGAGGTTGGTGGGGGTGTGGAATGTGCTGCCAATGCACGTGATAGAAGCCTTTCGATTTCAACATTTATGAGATACTTGGATGGGAGGGGTATGGAGGGCTATGGTCCGGTTGCAGGTTGATGGGACTAGGCAGATTAATGGCTCAGCATGGACTAAATGGGTTGAAGGGCCCAATTCTGTGCTGCACTGTTCTATGACTCTAAGACATAGGTACAGTTGTTTCCATACCAGGACTGGTGCATAGACCTCTGGTTTATCCTCCCGTAGTCAATAATTAACTCCTTGGTTTTGCTGACATTGAGTGAGAGGTTGTTCTGGCACCATTCAGCCAAATTTTCAATCTCTCTCCTATATGCCAATTTGTTACCACCATTTATTCGGCCAACAACAATGATGTTGTCAACAAACTTATATATGACATTAGATCTGTACTTAGTGATAAGTATAAAAGCACGTAGAACAGAGGCTAAGCACTCAGCCTTGTAATGCACCTATGTTGATGGTGGTTGTAGAAGAGATCTTGTTGCCAATCTGTACTGACTAGGGACTGCAATTGAGGAAATGAATTGGAGGTTATTGATTAGTATTGAATACTGAGCTGTAGTTAATGAAGAGCATCCTAATGTATGCATCTTTACTGTACAGATGTTCCAAAGTTGAGTGAAGAGCCAATAAAATGGCATCTGCTGTTGTCATGTTGTGATGGTAGGTGTTCAGACAGGTACTTGGAGAGGAAAGACATTGAGGGATAGGAGCATTATGTGAGAGAATAGGATTAGCATCGGCATGTATCACAATAGGCAGTAATGAGGAGGATTGAAAAGGCCTATTTCTGTGCTGTACAATTCTATGAGAAGTTGTTCAAGGTGAAGTTCAGCAAGGTTAATGAGCATACTGGTGGAGAGGAACTAGTTGGATCTCTGCTTAAGGAAGAAGTGGAGAGCCCTCAGCCACTCCCTTTGTGGAGTAAATGAGATGGGAGTGTGAAGGGACTGTGGGAGTGACACTGGGGTGGAGAGGTGAGTGTAGGACTTTAAGGACTGAGTTGCATCACGTATTGATGTGTACACAGGATCTCCCATAGGTGCAAGGTGTTGTGATTATGTATTGGGGAGGTGGGTGTGGAAGCTCTTATCCCACACTTGGTCTGTCTCCAGCACTGTAACACCCATCAATCCCTTAAATCACTGCTGATGGCATCAACATTGTGGCTGGACACCTATTTATCCCATAGCCATGTCTCTGCCCAGCCCCAGCTCCAGCCAAGAAAACAAATGCAGACGCCACAAATATGACAGAAAGAGAAAATATAGGAGATCTCCAGCAGGTCAAGAGAACAGTGCTCTCCATTTAACATTTATCAATGAACATATATTTTCCCAAATATTTGACTGCAATGATATGGGTGATTCTATATCAGTCAGGAGCTCACTGTACATTGTTTACAGTGACTCCTCTTTCGGTTCTTCTCTGTCTTCTTTACAGCAGAGAATAAGAACACTCAATTGTCAGCCTGAGATTCCTCCTCCATTAATTCCTTCCAAAATAGATTAACTGCTCGTTCCCCTCAAAGCCATTTGTGGGATCATACCATGAAAAAAATGATCATCACCTGACAGATGTAGCAAACAACTTCCCTTACAGTAATGCCAGAGACATGGAACACTTTGAGGTACTTCTGTGGGAAGTCTTGAGACAAGCCTGTGCACATTTAATTGCGTGCGTCATCAGAAAATATTTGGTAGATCCCTTTTCATCTTCTCCCAAGCACTTGACACACTGAAGTGAAGCTTAGTAAAATACTCTTCTCAGTCATCCGTGTGTGTCATCTCTATGATGAGAACTTCAAACTAAAATACTCCTACTCTTTCTTCCTCAGATCAAATTTTAAATAGGACACTTGCATTGAATTTAACATGAACCTCTGTTAGTTTCTTTTAATTTAGTGTCTCAGTTAATGCAATATGTAAACACAGCTCTCTAAGGATCTTGGGGCACTTCTCTACATATGTGGGTCCACATTTTCTGTTCTCATCAGCCCTTCCTCTCTCTCAAAGTGAAGCAGAGACTCTCACCAGCCAGGTGAGCAATAGATAAACCAAGGTGCAACACACAAGATGCTGGGGTCCCTCAGTGGGTCAGGTAGCATCTGTGGAAGGAAATGAAATATCAACATTTCAAAGCAATAGCATTAGATCTTCAACTGTCATACCAGGCAGTGATGCAACCAGTCAGGATGCTCTCAAATGTGTCCCTGTACCAAGGTCATAGGATTTGGGGGCCATGCCAAACTTCTTCAACCGACTAAGGTGAAAGAGGTGCTGTTGTGCCTTTTTCACCACACAGCTGGTGTGCTCAGACCACCTGAAGTTCTCGGTGATGTGGATGCTGAGGAATTTGAAGCTGTTTATCCTCTCAACATCCATTGATGTCAATAGGGGTTAGCCCATTTCCATCCTCCCATAACCCACAACAAGCTTCTTTGTTTTTGCAACATTGAGGGAGAGATTGTTTTCTTGACACCACTGTGTCAGAGAGATGACTTCTTCCCTATAGGCCAGCTCATTATTGTTTGAGATTAGGCCAATCAATGTAGTGTTGTTGGCATATTTAATTAGCTGATTAGAGCTGTGGGTGGTGACACAGTCATGGGTGTTCAAGAAGTAAAGGAGGGGACAGTACACAGCCCTGAGGGGCTCCTGCAACCCGATGAAGAGTCCTTGTGAAGGGTCTCAACGCGAAACATTGACTGCTTTTTTCCTTCCATAGATGTTGCCTGACCTGCTGAGTTCCTCCAGAATTTTGTGTGAGTTGCTCAAGATTTTCAGCATCTGCAGAATCTCTTGTGCCTGCAGTCCTTCTTGTCTCCAGATAAATCAATGTGTACTGATGGTAAAGGGCAGAAGCTGAGCTCAGGGCGGGGGATGTGATTGTGCTGGGGTGGAGGGGTTAACGTTGTGTAAAGATGGGTGTACATTAAATCAATGGGCTCCTAATGGGATGAGCATTTACAGAAAGCTCCCTCCTCTTGAGGTCACCCTCCAAGGAGTTCAGTAAGCCTGTGGTCAGGCATGGAATGAGAGTCTGGGCAGGTGTGCTTTGTGTGGGGTTGGTGGAGTCGGCCTTGCATTTCAGTGCTTCCTTTCCCTGTGTATGCACTTGTACAGCCAGCATTGGGTTTCAACAGGAACCCTAAGTGGTTCATTTGTTCAATGTTTCAATTTTATCTCACAGAATGTATTCTGCAGACTACCTGAAATTCTTAGCTTCACCAACATCCACAAAAACAGGAAAAAAACCCAAAGAATGAATGACAAGAAAAACACGAGAAACACAAAGCACCCGCTCCCCCTCCCACACACAGACAGTGCCAATGCATCAACTCTCCCCCTTCCTTCTTCCCCACTTAGTTCAGCAGAAAGCATCAGCACCCATCACCCACCAAGCAAGTAATAGCAAAGCCTCCAATGAGAGACCATGATCTGTCGTACAACAAAACCTATCGTTCACTCAATAATTTGACATGCCACAGTCTCTCTCTCTCTCTCTCTCTCTCTCTCTCTCTCTCTCTCTCTCTCTCTCTCTCTCTCTCTCTCTCTCTCTCTCTCTCTCTCTCTCTCTCTCTCTCTCTCTCTCTCTCACACACACACACACACACACACACACACACACACACACACACACAAATAAAGGACAAAGAGGTGTCATCCTTTCACAGTGAGACGAGAGACCTACACTTTTATTCTGAGTTCCCCAACTTGAGAATTGGCAGCAAACTCTCCCCCACCATTGGTGGAAGCTATTCTTCCCATTGCCCTCCCTCTCAGAGAGCGATTTTGACCTATACCCTGGGTTCACCCTCTATCCTACTGTGGCAGTTGACAAGCTCTGTGGGGTAGGCATGTGCTGATGGTGGTTGGCAGGTTTACCTGTTCGTACTTCTCGAGCTCTGTGTGATAGATCTGCCGGATTTGTGTCAGTTTGGCCCGGTAGTCAGTGTGCTCTGCTGAATTGTCCGTGCTTGAGCCCCCAGAGGCAGCAGCTGCAGCAGCGGAGGCGGAACCTCCACCCTTCTCCGGTCCGGCCACACCCTCTGCCAGCAGCATGTTGTCCAGTCGCAGGAGCTGGGGGTCTGGTGGATCCTCTTCCTGTGCTCCCCGAATACTCAGCTCTGCAATACAATGGAACACCCTTTTAGTGCACTGAATAAATCCCCAAGACAGCCTATCCACCCACTACCCACTCCAGGGAAAGACCAATGGCCATCTGGTTCAATGTTACCCAGGACAATCGTTGGAAAGGGTATGTCACCAAATTGTCTAGTGAGTGAATCCACAATGACATAACACAGCAATCCCAACACACAGGAACACAAGAGGTTGAATAGTGTAGTGGACACAGCCTGGTCCATCAATGGCATAGCCCTTCCCACGATCTTCAGCACCTGCAGAAGGTGCTCCCTTAAGAAGGTAGCATCTACCATCAAGGATCCTCAACCATCTGGATCATGCCTTTTTTCACTGCTACCATCAAGCAGGAAATAGAGAAACCTCAAGTTCTACACTAACTCAAGAACAGTTACTTTCCTACAACCAAAAGATCCTTGAACCAATCTGCACAACTCTAACACTATCTCAGCAATAGAGCCATGCAAACCACCTCTTGCACTAATTTGGAACTGTCTCTGATTGTGTTGTTTAACTTATTTCCTGTTTTGCAGTCTTTTTTTTCCACTATCTATAATCTATATATAACTTATATTCTGCATTGTCTAAATTGATGTGCTAGTGATGATACCGCAAGTACATTTTTCTTTGTAACTGTACCTCACTATACTTGTACACAAGAGAATAACTTCAACTTAGCATATTAGTTGACTAGAGGTTTTAACGATGAGTAATATTACAAGATTCCCAATGTTAATCACTTCCACAGACTGAGAAACAGAGATACTTCACTCATTCATCTTGGGGCTCTTAACATGCATATCTGCTGGAAAGAAGTTTCATTTGCATAACTTGTTACCCAAACTGAGAACTCCCAAGCTGGCTCAGGAATTCCTGAAGGACTTCAAATCTGTCCAGCGATGGTGGGCTTGAAAGCAGGTGTGCCAGCAATGCAGTGGATTATCAGCAGCATTGTGCCCTGCCAAGTTACATGTCTTGCCCCAACATGATGGCCTTGCTTCAAGCATCAAGTTGGGGCAGTGGAGGCACTGAAACACAAATGGCCTTTTTCCTCTGGAGAGATGAAAGTTTGAAAGGGAGTTTGAATGAGTACCAGTTTGAAGCTGTTTCACGTTACCACACAGTATGTGCCAATGGGCCATAAGGAGCACTCTGACCTACATGACCTACAAAAGACACTGCCCACAGAGAACTGTGAAGACAGATCATGTCTACAGATGCAATGTCTACAGACAGCATTATCCACACTGTTCACAAAGGCTACTGTCTAATGAGATCACAATCCACAGAGGTCATGTCTAGAGAAGACAATGATTATAATCTCTGTCTACAGAGGCCATTGACTACAGAGGGTATTGATTACAGAGGGAGCACCATGGGCTGTACACAATGGACATTGATTACTGAGGTCTCTGTAATTACACTTCTCACTACCTCAGGAAAGCAGCCAACATAATCAAAGACCCCTGCCCTCACGGTTATCCTCTTTTCTCCCCCTTTCCATTAGGCAAAAGATGCAAAAGCCTGAAAACATTTATCAGCAGGCTAAAGAACAGCTTTTGTCCCACTGTGATAAGATTCTTGAGTGGATCTCTTGTACAACAATGATGAATTCTTGACCACATAGCTCAAACACCATCTAAAAATTTGTCAATAACTCAACAATTGTTGGCAAAATCTCAGATAGTAGCAAAGAGATATACAAGAGAGTGATAGATGGACTGGCTGAGTGGTGTCACAATAACAACCATGTACTCAATGTCAATATGACCAAGAAATTGATTGTGGACTTTAGGAAGTGGAAGCTTGGAGAACACATACTCACCTGTCCACATCAAAAGGTCAGCAGTGGAAAGAGTGAGCAGTTTGAAGTTCCAGGGTATCAACATCTCTGAAGATCTATCCTGGGCCCAATATATCAATGTAGTTACAAAAAAGGCAAGGCAGTGGCTATATTTCATTAGGAGTTTGAGGAGATTTGGTATGTCACCAAAGACTGTAGCAAATTTCTTCTGATATTCCATGGAAGGCATCATCATCTGGTATGGAGGCACCAATACACAGGGTCAGAAAAAGCTGCAGAGAGTTTAAACTCAGCCAGCTCCATCATGGGCACTAGCCTCTCCACCATTGAGGACATCTTCAAAAGGCGCTACCTGAAGAAGGCGGCATCCATCATTAAGGACATGCCCTATTCTCATTACCACCATCAGAGAGGATGTACAGCAACCTGAAGACACACACTCAACGTTTAGAAACAGCTTCTTCTCCATTGCCATCAGATTTCTGAATGGTCTATGAACCCATGAATATCACCTTACTATTTTGCTCTTTTTATGCACTACCTATTTACCTATTTACTTTTTTTACTTCATATTGTAAAATATAGTAATTTGTTATGTATTGCACTCTACTGCTGATGTAAAACAACATGTTTCACAGCATATGTCAGTGCAAATAAACCTGACTCTGATTCTGATGCTGATCTCCTTCAAGCAGTCACTGCCCTCCAGGAGGCACTAAAGTTCCCATCACTCCACCAGCATTGCACCCACAATTACAGAGTATGTTTGCGCTTGAACATAGAACACAGAGTAGTACAGCACAGTACAGGCCCTTCGGCCCACAATGTTGTGCTGACCCTTAAACCCTGCCTCCCACATAACCCCCCACCTTAAATTCCTCCATATACCTGTCTAGTGGTCTCTTAAATTTCACTAGTGTATCTGCCTCCACCACTGACTCAGGCAGTGCATTCCATGCACCAAACACTCTCTGAATAAAAAACCTTCCTCTAATATCCCCCTTGAACTTCCCACCCCTTACCTTAAAGCCATGTCCTCTTGTATTGAGCAGTGGTGCCCTGAGGAAGAGGAGCTGGCTGTCCACTCTATCTATTCCTCTTAATATCTTGTATACCTCTATCATGTCTCCTCTCATCCTCCTTCTCTCCAAAGAGTAAAGCCCCAGCTCCCTTAATCTCTGATCATAATGCATACTCTCTTAACCAGACAGCATCAGGTAAATCTCCTCCTTACCCCTTCCAGTGCTTGCACATCCTTCCTATAGTGAGGTGACCAGAACTAGACACAGTACTCCAACTGTGGCCTAATCAGAGTTTCATAGAACTGCATTATTATCCCGCGACTTTTAAACTCTATCCCTCGACTTATGAAAGCTAACACCCCATAAGCTTTCTTAACTACCCTCTCTGCCTGTGAGGCAACTTTCAGGAATCTGTGGACATGTACCCCCAGATCTCTCTGCTCCTCCACACTACCAAGTATCCTGCCATTTACTTTGTACTCTGCCTTGGCGTTTGTCCTTCCAAAGTATGCTACCTCACACTTCTCCGGGTTGAACTCCTTCTGCCACTTCTCAGCCCACTTCTGCATCCTATCAATGTCTCTCTGCAATCTTCGACAATCCTCTACACTATCTACAACACCACCAACCTTTGTGTCAACTGCAAACTTGCCAACCCACTCTTTTACCCCCACATCCAGGTCGTTAATAAAAATCACGAAAAGTAGAGGTCCCAGAACTGATCCTTGTGGAACACCATGAGTCACAACCCTCCAATCAGAATGTACTCCCTCCACTATGACCCTCTGCTTTCTGCAGGCAAGCCAATTCTGAATCCACCTGGCCAAACTTCCCTGGATCCCATGCCTTCTGACTTTCTGAATAAGCCTACCATGTGGAACCCACTGAAACCCACAAAACAGTGGTCAGTTTCAAAACTGGTGTAGCTTTGGAAAAAGCGTGTTACACTTTACAATACTCCAGACATCAAATTGCTCACCTGGAAAGAAATATAAATGAAGCCACCATGAAAGTCCTGAATATTGGGCCTAAACCACCGCATCAGCCCCAGAACCCATGCTTCTTCTTACCTCAGTGGCTGATGACCATTCCCAGAGACTGTTCCAAAATACAGCTGCTGGAGGAGATCAGAAAGGCAAGGAAGGTTTGTAAAGGCACAGGATTCCTCTGCTTCCACAGATGCTGCCTGGTCTGATGTGTTCCTCCAGCAAAATAGCATTCACCACATAGATAACAAAACAATGCTGATGACGCTAAAACATCTTTCGAACCCATTAATAAATAGATTAAAAAGCTTAAACACTAAGACAGAAAACAAAACATTAACTAACTAATTCCACTGAAACTCACAAAACAGTGGTCAGTTTCAAAACTGGTGTAGCTTTGTAAAAATCCCTTTCTCTTTGAAAACAATGAGCAAGAGGGAGCCACTTGACAAAACAGATCTGTTGCCTTATTTATACAGGCAATGACTGTTTTTTTCAAGTGTATATGTACATACTGAAAGCATGTTGGAAAACAGTTTGAGATGGGATCTGAATCCATGAACAGCAAATTTGCAGATAACAGGGACGGAGTATATCTCAGATAACGGTTGGACCTTCTGTGGTGGAACAACCAAAAGGGATATGCTAAATGATGATGTTCAAGTCTTGTGCTTCCTGTCTCCAGTAAATTCCCATTCAGGAAGCAACATCTTAGGCTTGAACAGCAACCTCTAAACAGTTAGCTGATCTCCTAGAGTCATAGAACACTACGGTACTCAGTACTTTGAAAGTGTCTATTTGGCCTATCTAATCCATGCTGAAGCATTAATCTGCCCAGTCTCATTGACCTGCACCCAGACCATAGCCCTCCATACCCCCCCATCCATGACCTATCCAAGTTTCTCTTAAATGTTGAAATCGAACCTGCATCCACCACTAGCGCCTGCAGCTCATTCTACACTCTCACCACCCTCTGAGTGAAGGAGTTTCCCCTCATGTTCCCCTTAAACATTCCATCTTTTACCCTTAACCCATGACCTCTAGTTGTAGCTTCACCCAACCTCAGTGGAGAAATCTGCTTGCATTTACACTATCTGTATCTCTCATAATCTTGTATGTTTTTATCAAATCTCCCCTCAATCTTCTACATTCCAGGGAATAAGGTCCAACTTTATTGAACCTTTCCCTGTAATACAGCTCCTCAAGTCCCAGCAACACCCTTGTAAATTTTCTCTGCAAACTTTAAATTTTATTTTCATCTTTCCTGTAGGTAGGTGACCAAAACTTCACATAATACTCCAAATTAGGCCTCACTGATGTCTTATATAATTTTAATATAACATCCCAACTGCTGTATTCAGTGCTTTGATTTACAAAGACCAATGTGCTGAAAGCTTTCTTTACAATCCTATCTACCTGTGATTGTACTTCCAATGAATTATAGATCTGTATTCCTGGATGTCTGTGTTCTACTGCACAGCTCAGTGCCCGATCACTCACCATGTAAGACCTTACCTGATTGGCCAATCCTGATGCTATCTGCAAATTTGCTGATCCAGTTAACCACATTATCATCCACATTGTTGATATAGATGACAAACAACAATGAACCCAACACTGATCCCTGCGACACTATTGCAAAAATTGCAGGGGCTCTAGCAGAGATATTTAAATCATCCTTCGCAATAGGTGAAGGACCATAGGATTGGAGGTTAGCTAATGTATTTTCTGCCTCCAGTCAGAGAAGCAACCATCTACACCACTCTTTGGCTTCTCCCCCAAAGCCAATGACTAAACCATTTTACTACCTCATTTTGAATGCCAAGCAACTAAACCTTGTTGACCAACTTCCCATGCAGGACCTTAATAAAATCCACGTAGATAACATTCACTGCCTTGCCTTTATCAAAATTCCTGGTAATTTCCTGAAAAAAAACTCTTCAGACTGACTAGACATGACCTACCACACACAAAGCCATGTTGACTGTCCCTAATCAGTCCTTGTCTATTGAAATACTTACTAAGGCAACACGAGTGAATCTGCAGTTGCTAGAAATAAATAAAAACACAAAATGCTGGCAGAACTCAGCAGGCCAGACAGCATCTAAGGGAAGAGGTACCTCCTCCCATAGATGCTGTCTGGCCTGCTGAGTTCTGCCAGCATTTTGTGTTTTTATGAAATACGTATTAATCTGGTTGCTTAGAATATCTTTCAATAACTTTCCTACGACTTGTGTCAGGCTCACTAGCCTATAATTCCCCAATTTATTCTTAGAGCCTTTCTTAATCAGTGGAACAATATTAGCTAACCTCTAATCCTCCAGTACCTGACCTTTCACTAAGGGCTATTTAAATATCTCTGCTAGGGTCCCTGTAATGTCTGCATTTGCCTCCTACAGGGTCCGAGGGGACACCTTGTCAGGCCCTGGGGATTTATCCTCTCTAATTTGCCTCAAGACAACAAGCACCTTTTCCTCTGTAATCTGAAAAAGGTCCACAACCTCACTGCTACATTGCCTCACATCTTTAGATTTTGCATCCATCTCCCGAGTAAATACAGATGCAAAAAGTCAATTTAAGATCAATTTAACATCTCTTTTGACTCCATGCATAGATTAACATTCTGATCTTCCAGAGGATCAATTTTGTCCCTTGCAATCCTCTTGCTCTTAATATATTTGTAGAAGCCCTTAGGATTCTACTTCAGCTTGTCTGCAAGAGCAATTTCATGCCTCCCTTAGCCCTCCTGACTTCCTTCTTAAGTACTCTCTTGCATTTCTTATACTTCTGAAGTACCTCATTTGTTCCTATACCTGCTATGTACCTCCTTTTCTTAACCAGGGCCTCAATATTTCTTGAATACCAAGGTTCCTTTATCTTGTTATTCTTGCCTTTTATTCTGAAAGGCACATACAAGCCTGGTACTCTCAAACTTTCACTTTTGAAGGCCTCTCACTTAACACAGATCCTTCCCTGACACCAGCAAAATTGGCCTTTCTCCAATGTAGAGTATCAACCTGAGGACCTGACCTATCCTTTTCCAGGATAACTTGAAAGTAATGGCATTAGATCACTAGATGCAAAGTGTTCCCCTTCACAAACCTTTATCACCTGCCCTGTCTCATTCCGTAATAGGAGATCTAGTATTGCACTCTCTGTCATTGGGATTTTGATATATTTATTAAGGAAACTTTCCTGAACACATATGTCAAACTCTATCCCATCCCATCCAGTTCTTTAACAGGATGGGAATCCCAGTAAATACGTGGAAAGTTAAAATCACTTACTAACACAACTGTATGTTTCTTGCAACTGTCTATGATCTTTTTACAAACCCTGTGGACTGTTGAGTTGTCCATATTATAGCCCCATTAACATGGTGATAAATTTCTTATCCTTGGTTCTACCCATAAAACTCTTCAGATGAACTCCCTAGTCTGTCTTGTCTGAACACTGCAATGACATTTTCTCCGACTACTAATGCCACCTTTAATTCCACCTGCTTTGTCACATCTAAAGCAACAGAACCCCAGAACACTGAGCTGCCCGTCCTGCCCCTCCTGCAACCAAGTCTCACTAATGGCTACAGTGATCTCATCCACCTTTCTTATGATACTCCTTGCATTGAAATATACATAGCCCAGAACATTAGTCCCCACCTTTCCTGACTTTGTATGTAGGCTTAATGACATCTTTCTTCACAACCACTCCACTATGTGTTCTGATGCACTGGTTCTGCAACTCTAGTTTACAACCCCTTGTGCAGCACAAGCAAACCTTGCCACTAGGATCCAGCTTGAGGGGTTCCGGTGACATCATTGTCCAGAATGGCAACTTAAATCAATAGCTCCTCCCGAAAAATGCATATTTTGCCCCATTAATCCATCAAATATAAGTGATGCTTTTGAAAATATCTGAATTGATAAGGGGGCAAGAATGGGGAAAAAGACTAGAGATAAAAAAAGCATCACTGCAGAGCCTATGGACAAGAGGGGTGCAGTGAGTGGCTCTCCTATTCGAATGCGTGGTAGCGAGGCTGACGATGGGCCTCATTCAGGCAAAGTGGCAAATATGATAAAAATTCTGGAAGAGATATGGGGATTCCAAAAAGTTATAAAACAGCAACTAAATAATATCAAGTCAGAGCTCACCAACGTCAATCAAAAATTAGCGGTGGTAGAGACACAAATTGAAAAGATGGAAGATCGCGTGCAAAACAGATACTAAGTAAAATGAAAAAAATATTAAATCAACAAGAAGGTAAACTGCTTGACCAGGAGGGAAGATCATGGTGGAAAAATATCAGGATATACAATGTTCCCAAAGGATCGGAGGGTTTGTCTATGATGGAGTTTGTAGGAAAGATGCTGGAGATTCCTTCGACTATGGAGCTTGAAATTGAGAGGGTGCATTGTGTGCTCGTCCCAAGGCCTACTGGAGACAGAGAAGATAAGCCAC
Organism: Hemitrygon akajei; assembly: GCF_048418815.1. NCBI lineage: Eukaryota > Metazoa > Chordata > Chondrichthyes > Myliobatiformes > Dasyatidae > Hemitrygon > Hemitrygon akajei. The sequence continues at coordinate 93,141,936 of NC_133135.1, forward strand.
GCTCACTAGTAATTAGATTCCTTCAATACAATACCAAGGCAGAGATTCTACAAAGGGCCTTTGGAAAGAAGAGAGTGTTTTTGGATGGGAAATGAATATATTTTGATCAAGATCACCCCTGGTGGTCCTGCAGAAATGTAAAGAATACACTGAAGTAAAGCGAATATTAAAGCAAGGAAAGATTAGATTCCAGACTCCGTACCCTGCTAAACTGCAAGTGTTTTATGAAGATGGGATGCAATTGTATCAGATAGTGGAAGAGGCAGCTACAGACATGAAGGCCGGAGGCCTGCCCATCAGCATGATCAAACCGAGGGAAAGCCTGGCAGAGGAATTATCCCACTCTGCTTGGGAAATAGTGAGAGAATCGAGAAAACAGGGGACGGGAGGAGGGTAAGAGAAGTATATCAGGAAGTGACTGTGAGTTTTCCGAAGACAGCCCTCATCCCCTGCAGAACAGCCATAAGGTTTGGCTAACTTTAAAAGTGTTGATAAGCTAAATGGAAGCAAAAATACACGGTTCTATACCTATCTCAAGAAATACTTATTATAATGTGAATTTTATATTACTCAATTATTCTTTTTTATTCATTCAATCACTCCTTTTTCCCCACCCAAATGAGAATATATATATATATATACGGGAGGAATACACAGGGAAATCTTTTCTGTGTAATGGACATAGATTTGTTCACTTACTTTTATGGATACTGCAATGGGGGCCCTTAACTCAGAGACAGGAGGGCCTATTCCCCACAGCTAGACATTTCCTCTAGCTCAACCCAGGGTCATCTACTAGAGACATTAGCCTTGGAATCACACCTCTGTTGCCTTTTTTTAATTATTCACACCTCTTGGTTCTTAATTATTCAGGGAGTAGATAGATCAAGTTTTATTCTGCTAATTTCAATAATCTATTGATAGATAAATACACATGGCTAAGGACAAAGTAAAATTCATTTCTTTTAATGTCAATGGGCTATTAAATCCAATCAAACGCAGTAAAATTCTATCCAGAATGAAAAAAAGAACAAGCCCATGTAGTATATTTACAGGAAACTCACTGAGCGTGGAAAACTAAAGAGAATGGGCTTCACTAATTTGTTTTTCTCCTCACATAAATCAGGACATAGGAGAGGAGTTGCTATTCTTATCTCAAGCAAGCTAAATTTTGAAAAAGTATTTGAAATGGGAGATAAGGAGGACAGATATATTCTGGTAAGCAGAAATATAGACAGAAATTCAGTTACTCTATTGAATATATACACACCCCCAGGAAGTGATATTAGTTTCTTTCAGAAAATTACTAATATTATGATAACGGAAACAGAAGGTCTCCTGATATGTGGGGGAAACTTAAATTTACAATTACAACCAAACTTAGACTCTTCCAATAGAAAAACCTATGAAACAAAATCCTTACATAAGAAAGTTAATACACTCTTTGAGGATGTTGGTCTAATTGATATATGGAGGGACCCTTTACCCCGACAGAAGAAATTACACTCATTATCTGCTCCCCATTCTGTATATACAAGAATAGACTATTTCATAACATTTGGAAAAGACAAAGACAAAATTAACACCTGTGAAATTGGGACAATAGATATAAGTGACCATGCACCTATATATTTAACTGTTGATTTTGACCTACAACCAAAGAATACTATTTGGAAATTAAATTCAATTCTACTCAATGATCCCTACTTTAAGGAACAAATTAAAAAAGAAATTTGTCTTTACTTAGAATTCAATAATAATGGAGAGGTTTCACCTCCCATTCTATGGGATACTCTGAAGGCTGTTTGAAGAGGGAAAATTATAGTGATATCTTCATATAAGAAAAAAATAAGCTCAAGCTCATCAGAGATTGAGAAGGAGAGGATTTGCAGGCTTTTTCAGTTTTTTAAATGGCCAACCAATTAGGAGCGGAGGAGCTGAAGACAGCCGGCCAGCTAGCGCACTATAAAAGAAGTTTCGTCTAGCGAAGCGGCCATTGTCAGAGCTTAAGGAGAGGATTCGTGGGCTTTTTCAGATTTTTAAATGGCAACCAATTGGGAGCGGAGGAGCTGAAGACAGCGGTCAGCTAGTGAACTATAAAAGAAGTTTCATCTAGTGAAGTGGCCATCATCGGAGTGGACTGAGTCAGAGTGAGATGGCTTTGGCTCAACAGGCTTCGGCATGAACAGGCAGAGGCGAGGGTAGGTTCTGGTCAGTTGTTTTTGTTGTCTTTTCTTGTCTTATTTGATTTCTTTTTGAACTAGTAAGTTTAGAGAGAATGCCAGGCAGGATGTTGGAATGCTCCTCTTGCAGGATGTGGGAAGTCAGGGAGATCTCCAGTGTCTCTGACAATGACACCTGCGAGAAATGCATCCAGCTGTAGCTCCTAACAAACCACGTTAGAGAACTGGAGCAGGAGCTGGATGACCTCCGGATCATTCAGGAGAATGGGGAGTTTATAGATAGTAGTTTCAGGGAGGTAGCTATGCCAAAGGAGCAGGGCACAGGTAATTGGGTTACAGTCAGGTGAGGGAAGGGGCAAGGGCAGGCAGAGCAGGGCTCCCCTGTGGCCATTCCACCTCAACAACAAGTATACCAATTTGGATACTGTTGGGAGGGTATGACTTATCTGGGACAAGCTGGAGCAGCCGGATCTCTGTCTCTGAGTATGGTTCTGCAGTGCAGAAGGGAGGGGGGAAGAAGAGGAGAGCGGTAGTGACAGGGGACTCAATAGTTAGAGGTATAGACAGGAGTTTCTGTGGTCATGACAGAGACTCCTGGATGGTTTGTTGCCTCCCAGGTGCCAGGGTCAGGGATGTCTTTGATTATGTGCACAGCATTCTGAAATGGGAGGGTGAGCAGCCAGATGTCATGGTACACATCGGTACCAATGATGTAGGAAGAAAGAGTGAGGAGGTCCTGAAGAATGAGTATGAAGTTGGAAGTTAAAAAGCAGGACCTCGAGGGTAGAAAGCTCAGGATTGCTACCTGTGCCACGTGCCAGTGAGAGTAAGTGTGGGATGCTCTGGAGGATGTAAACATGGCTGAGGGACTGGTGTAGGGGGCAGAGTTTCAGATTTTTGGATCATTAGGACCTCTTCTGGGGCAGGTCAGACCTGTACAAGAGAGACGGGTTACACCTGAACTACAGGAGGACCAATATCTTTGCAGGGAGGTTGCTAGTGCTATTGGGAGGGTTTAAACTAGATTTACAGGGGGAAGGGAACCAGAGTGCCAGAGCAGATAGTGGAGTAGGGGTGAAAATAAATGATATTAGAAGTTCATGCAAAGTCAGAAATGGAAGGGTTGTGTGTGGTGGTAATAATCTTCTGAGGTGTGTCTATTTCAATGCGAGGAGTATTGTGGGGAAGGCAGACGAGCTGAGGGTGTGGATTGACACGTGGAATTATGACATTGTAGCCATTAGGGAAACTTGGCTACAGGAGGGGCAAGAAAATACTTAAGAAAGAAATCAGGAGGGCTAAAAGAAGACATGAGGTAGCTTTGGCAGTCAAGATGAAGGATCATGCAAAGAGCTTCTACAGGTATATTAAGAGCAAAAGGATAGTAAGGGATAAAATTGGTCCTCTTGAAGATCAGAGTGGTGGGCTATGTATGGAACCAAAAGAAATGGAGGAGATCTTAAATGGGTTTTTTGCATCCGTATTTACTAAGAAAACTGACAAGGAGTCTATGGAAATAAGGCAAACAAATAGTGAGGTCATGGAACCTATACAGATTAAAGAGGAGAGGTGCTTGCTATCTTGAGGCAAATCAGAGTAGATAAATCCTCAGGACCTGACAGGGTATTCCTGTGAACCTTGAAGGAGACTAGAGTACCTGTCCAAGTTTCGAGGCTGTGGTAACTTCTACTTTACAAAGAGACCACTCGACAATTTGATGGCCAAAAGAACATCTTTATCGGGGACGGCAAAGGATACTTACAATACAGAGGCTTCCAGGTACCTCGTGCGGCATGGGTGGTGGGACTATACACAATGCATACTGGGAGTAAAAAGAGCGGAAGTAAAAACCCAGCCAACCCTAGATCCTGCCTTTTGCTACCAACAGCTTCCCGATTAGTATTAACTTATTTTTAATAATACTCACATTACAACACTTCTCCCCCTTTAAAATCCAACATTCCACAAATATAGAAGAACTGGGAAATAAAAACAGTGGTATCGTTAGCAACAGGTTACCAATACAAAACCACGTAAAAAAGCGTGGCAAATTCAACATTCAATCTAACAACAAAAAAAAACTATCCAATCAAAGATTCAGTCTGTCAGGAGGTTTGCAAGGGTGCTGTGATCTACGCACTACCCCCGGTGACCCAGCAGGCACCGCTGGTGAGGATGTTTTCGGTGGATCTAGTGTTGAGGACATGAGAGGGGTTTGTGTGTCTGCGTGAGAATGTCCATCCTCTTCAGGGGACTCTGTCCCCTCTGCCAGTGTCTCTCCCTCTAGCAAAGTCACTGGTGAACATGCTTTCCTGGTATGCATTAAGTGGTCATTGCTCCTTAACTGTTTTGGACTACTGAGCTTCTTTGAAATTGGTGGCAAGTTATTCTCAGCATTATTGGGATAAATGGCATCTGCAGGTTTGCCACCTGGCTTGGAACGCACTGAAGAAGGAACTTTGGTTTTTGAAACCATGGCTCAGTATAGACCCAATTGCAAATTTTTCATAGAGTTCCTTGTTATAACTTGGAACTATCTGGAGGTCAACAGCAGGAAATCGCAATGTGTTTCGGAAACCTCTTGTGCTTGAACAAAGGTCTTGTCTGTTAAATCACAGTCATTGATTTTGATGATACATTCATTCTCCTGGAGCAGGTTCTCTTTTCTTGAACAGCTGTTCTCTTCAATACCATGAATACTCAGGCCAAGGAATCTTCCACGTGGATTCCCAGGGGGCCATCATCTCCAGAAAATTCTAATTTCTTTGTCAAATCACTTAGAGTGCTTTCTGAATGCTTGTCTGGTGGTCCTGGAGGCTCTGTTCTTACATCGTCTGCAGATACTCCATTTGCTACTGTTACGATTGGCTTCACATGCAGGTTTCTGTTAGTGGGACCATCAGGCTGAGATGCACCTTGCTATAACTGGGCAGGTGGTATAAGAGCTGGATCACTGCTTCACTGTACTAGAAGTGGCGTGCTGACTTTCAGTGCCGAGGGCGTAACTTCAATTGCTCCTGTAATAGGCTGAAAAGCCGCAATCTGCGCTGCGAGCTCACCCTCAAATGTTTTGGGACTATGTCTGTCGGCATTGCTATCGGCGACTTCATCTGCACGCTGCACCCCTTTCTCTTCTGTCATGTGTGCATATTTAAATTCATGCCAGTTGAGCCGGATTTTGCGAAGCCAATCATGGCCCAAAAGACTGGGCCCACTGCCCTTAGCTATCACCAGCCTGGTTTCAGCCTTCTGGCCCCCAGCTGAAATATCCACATATAACACCCACATATAAATGAGGTATGGGCTGCCCCATATAGGTCCTGAGTTTGAGCCTTAGATGGTCTGATGGGAGGCAGGTTGGCTTCCCCATGTCCTCCTGTAGGTCTCTTCACTAATGACCGATGCAGTAGCCCCTGAATCAATCTCGAACTTAACGTCCTTTCCCTTGACAGTGACTGTGGCATAATATGGTTCAGGTGGTCCCTCATCCGTTTCCACCCCAAACATGTTGTAGGCACACGCTACATCTGCTTCTCCTAGGTGGTATGTGGCTACCTGAGTCTGTTGAGCTTTCCCCTGACCAGGCTTAACCTTACCCTTTAAGCTCCTGCACTTTTTAACTAAATGTCCCTTTTTGCTACAAGCATGGTAGACAGTATCTTTGAATTTACAAACATTTGCATAGTGCGTTCTCCCACACCGAAAACATTCCACCCGCTTTGCCTGTCTCCCCCCCTGACTTGGAGCACTGCCTGCTGACTGCGACCCCCCCCCCCCCCATATCCTTGGCATTATTAGCAGCCATCTCCATGCCTTGGGTAATCTCTAGGGTTGTCTTGAAAGTCAACGGTGGAGTTTCCCCCAACAAGCTGCATTGTACGGCGTCATTATTAATGCTGCATACTAATCTTTCACGGAACATGTCATCCAACATGGCTCCGAAATCACAATGTTCCGACAGCTGCCGAAGCTCGGCTGCAAAATCGGCCACAGACTGACCTGGCTTCTGGACATGGCTGTGAAACTTGAACCGTTGAACTATCACGGAAGGCTTCCGATTGTGGTGGTTCCCCACGATCTTGACCAGTTCATCGTATGGAATTTCTCCCAGTTTCCGCGATGTAGCTAAGCTCTTTATCAACTTGTACGTCTTTGCCCCACACACACTCAGGAGAATAGAGCGCTTCTTAGCCTCCTCAGTAATTCCATTCGCACAGAAAAAGTGGCCCAACCTTTCCTCTTACTCCAGCCACCCCTCGTTCCGCTCCTCAAACTCACTGATAGACCCCAACATAGCCATCCGAACGCGAGGCTCCTTGTCCGCTCACAGCTCCTGATCGAAAATGGGCCGACCCGTCCACAAAATCAGTTTATCTCATCGCCAAAAATATGTGGTAACTTCTACTTTACAAAGAGACCATTCAACAATTTGATGGCCAAAAGAACATCTTTATCGGGGACGGCAAATGATATTTTCAATACAGAGGCTTCCAGGTACCTCGTGCGGCATGGATGGAGGAACTATATACAATGCATACTGGGAGTAAAAAGAACGGAAGTAAAGACCCTGCTAACCCCGAATTCCGCCTCTTGCTACCAACAGCTTCCAGATTAGTATTAACTTATTTTTAATAATACTCACATTACAACAGAAGCAATAGTGATAAGCGTGGACGCTGAAAAGGCATTTGATTTGGTTAATTGGAATTTTATTTACAGAGTTTTACATAGATTTGGTTTCCATGACACAATTATTAAAACTATACAGGCACTAATGACAACCCTACTGCTAGGATTAAAATCAATGGATATTTATCAAATAGTTTTACCCTAGAAAGGGGCATGAGACAGGGTTGTGCATGGTCACGGCTACTCTTCACATTATATCTGGAACCATTAGCTCAATACATCAGACAAAACGAAGATATCATAAACTGGCCTGTTATGCAGATGACATTTTGATCTATCTAGGGCAACCAACATACTCTTTACCTAAATTGATGCAATCCTTTGAACAATATGGTCAATAATCAAGATACAAGATCAACATAGATAAAACCCAATTACTTTCATATAACTATAGCCCACCAAGAGAAATTGAAAGTAGACATCCCTGGGCATCGCAAACAGAGACTTTCAAATATTTGGGCATCATTATGCCAAAAGATTTGACAAAATTATCAGAATGCAATTATCAGCCTATATATAAAAACATTAAGGAAGATATAACAAAATGAAACCTAATTTCTTTTATTAGTCTCAGTTCAAGGATTGAATCTATTAAAATGAATATACTGATAGACTATTATATCTCTTTCAGACCCTACCAATAGAGATTAATCAAAATCAATTCAATGAATAGAACAAAATGTTATCAAGATAGATTTGGCAAGGTAAAAGGCCTAGAGTTTGTCTCAAAACTCTGCAATTAGCCAAGGAAAGGGGGGATGGGGCCTACCTTCTCTTAGAGATTATTATTTTGCAGCACAGTTGAGAGCTGTGATATGTTGGTACAACCCATCATATGACGCTCAATGGAAAAACATTGAGGAGGAGATACTTCCCATCCCCATGTGGTAAACCATGTATATCTGTCTGGACACACCCCTCTGCTGACTGCTCCTGTGGCTCCTCCCACAGACCTCTGGATAAAGGTGACTGTGTCTCTGCTCCTCTCTCAATCATCCAGCATGGATGTGTTCCGTTTTACTGCTAATAAAAGCCTTTAAGTATTTACTCTACTTCCAGTCTTCTGGAGTTATTGATAGTTCATCAATTTTATTAGCAGTAATTTTAAAGCATGGAGAATGTTTTGAGGCCCAACAAATTAGACATCGACCTGCAAACACCTGAGGCCAGCAACGCTTTCGAACTCTGGCTAGCCTGCTTCGAATCATACTTGGAGGAGATTGACGTGATCGAGTCCGCTGTGAAGTGCAGAGTTCTCCTCTCCAGGGTCAGTCCACAGGTCTACTCGATGATTAGAGACCAGCCGAGTTATGACGGCGTGATGACCGCCCTCAGAAGACAATACCTGCAGCCAGTAAATACCATCTATGCAAGACATCGCTTAGCAACGTGGCAGCAGCGGGCAGGAGAGTCGAGCGCTGAGTTTGTCCGGGCCCTACAGACACTCGTGCGGGCCTGCGAGTGCCGGGGGCTGACGGCCGAACAGCAGGCGGAGCTCCTAGTAAGAGACGCCTTTGTCACAGGGATCAGGTCAGTGTACGTGCGCCAGCGGCTGCTGGAACATGCCGATCTTACCTTACATTCGGCAATTGAGCTGGCCGACAAGCGATCTCCTGACGGCCTCGTGGACACCGCAGATCCCGCAACCTGCTGGCGAATCGACCATGGCTGCTGCCAGTTGCGAGTCCGCGAAGTATTACTTCTGCGGACTCGAGAAGCACCCCTGAAAACGCTGCCCAGCCCAAGAAGCTACCTACTCCAGTTGCAGAAAGAAGGGCCACTTTGCCAAGGCCTATAAGTCCAAATCGTGAGTGGGATCGAGCAGCGCCACGTGCGAGGCATGGGAGTCGCCATCTTGCCTGCCCACTGCTGCATGCGAGGCATGGGGCGACCATCTTGGTCGGCACCTCCTCGCACCACCTTCGACCCACGGGTGCTTACCGGGCACCTCACCGTGCTGGACCAAGACAACGATTCAACTCTGGCCTCCGTGACCCTTGACTAAAGCGCTCCCCACCAGCTCGCAAGGTCAATGATGGACATCCTGGTGGAGGGGCGCAGGACAAGCTGCCTGTTTGACGTGGAGAGCACAGAGAGTTTTATCCACCCAGACACGGTCGCCATGGCTTCTGGGTCGCATACAACAGACATCCGGGGGGTTTGTGTAGCGACACTAGTGATGCAGGGCACAGAATATCGAGACTTTACATTACTGGTCATGCCTCAACTGTGTGCCGCTGTGCTATTGTGGCACAACTTCCAGAGCCACCTGAAAAGCGTAACAATGGAGTATGACGGGCCTCTCCCACCAATCACTGTCAGAAATCCCCAGTTCTGTGGGAATTCGTCACATACCCAGCTACTGACCACACACACACACTGACCCACACATCCCACCCAGCACCATGCCAACAGCCGCACTACGGACACCACTTGCAGCCTCACCACCCTCAAGATCCCTCCCCCATCACTGTTCGCCAACCTGAGCCCCGACTGTAAACCTGTGGCAACTAAAAGCAGGAGGTTACAGCGCGGGGGACAGAGCCTTCATTAAGTTGGAGGTGCAGCGGCTGCTCAGGGAGGGGATCATTGAGGCAAGCACAAGTCCTTGGAGGGCCCAGGTGGTCGTTGTTCGAAACGGGGAGAAAAATAGGATGGTCGTGGACTATAGCCAGACCATCAATAGGTTCACACAACTTGACGCGTAGGATATGGTCAATCAGATAGCTCAGTACAAATCCGCTTACCATCAGCTCCCCATCCACCCGGAGGACTGCCCTTACACCGCCTTTGAGGCGGACGTCAGGCTTTATCACTTCCTGCACGTCCCCTTCGGTGTCACGAATGGTGTATCTGTCTTCCAGAGGGAAATGGACCGGATGGTAGACCAGTGCCAACTGAAGGCCACGTTCCCATATCTGGATAACATCACCATCTGCGGTCACGACCGGCAGGATCACAACAAGCTCCAAAAATTTTTCCAAGTGGCCAAAGCTTTTAACCTTAAAATATAACAGGGACAAGTGTGTGTTCGGAACCACCCGACTTCCTATCTTTGGGTGTGTCGTGGAGAACAGAGTCATTGGCCCTGACCCTGACCGCATGCGCCCCCCTGTTGGAACTCCCTCTTCCCAACACCCTCAGAGCCCTCAAATAGGTTTCTATTCCAATTACGCCCTATGGGTCCCTAACTACGCAGATAAGGCCCACCCCCGGTCAAAACCACCACATTTCCCCTCTCAGCCGAGGCCCGCGCAGCCTTCAGCCACATTAAAGGGGACATTGCCAGAGCAGCAATGCATGCGGTGGATGAGACCATTCCCTTCCAAGTAGAAAGTGACGCCTCCAACTTCGCGCTGGCTGCTACCCTCAACCAGGCGGGAAGACTGGTGGTGTTCTTCTCCCGTACCCTTCAAGGCCCTGAAATTCAGCACTCCGCGGTGGAGAAAGAAGCCCAGGCCATAGTGGAAGCTATTAGGCACTGGAGGCACTATCTCACCGGCAAAAGGTTCACCCTGCTGACCGACCAGCACTCAGTCGCATTCATGTTTAGCAACCAAAAGCGGGGCAAAATCAAAAATGATAAAATTTTGAGGTGGAGAATCGAACTCTCCACCTACAACTATGACATGATGTACAGGCCTGGAAAGCTCAATGAGCCCTCCAATGCCCTATCCCGGGGAGCATGTGCCAGCGCACAGTTCGACCGGCTATACGCCCTACATGCAGATCTTTGCCACCCAGCGGTCACCCGGCTTTTCCACTTAGTGAAAGCCCAGAACCTGCCTTATTCCCTTGAAGAGATCCAGGCGATGACCAGGGACTGCCAATTCTGCGCAGAGTGCAAACCGCACTTCTATCAACCCGAAAAGGCACAACTAATCAAGGTGAGTGAGAGTGTGAGTGTGAGTGTCAACTTTAAGGGCCCCCTTCCCTCCACCGACTGCAATGTGTACTTTCTTAACGTAATCAACGAGTACTCGCGGTTCCCCTCTGCCATCCCCTGCCCCGATACCACTGCCATGTCAGTCATAAGGGCCCTGCGCCAGCTCTTCACTCTGTTCGGATACCCATGCTAAATCCACAGTGACAGAGGGTCCTCGTTTATGAGCGATGAGCTGCGCCAATGCCTGCTGGTTAGGGGTATTGCAACTAGTAGGACCATGAGCTATAATCTCCGGGGGAATGGACAGGTGGAGAGGGAGAATGTCACGGTATGGAAGGCAACACTCTTAGTCCTTAGGTCAATGGGACTGCTGGTCTCTTGCTGGCAGGAGGTCCTCCCCGAGGCACTCCACTCCATCCGCTCTCTGTTATGCACGTTCACCAATGCCACCCCTCATGAGCGACTCTTTTCTTTTCCCAGGAAGTCGACCACCGGGACCACCCTACCAACTTGGCTGACGTCCCTGGGGCCAGTGCTGCTCTGGAAACATGCAAGGAGCAATAAATACTCCCCAATGGTCGTGAGGGTTCACCTACTTCATGTGAACCCCCAGTACTGTATGCCTACGTGGTCTTACCTGATGGGCTGGAGGACACGGTCTCCATCCGCGACCTGGCGCCTGCAGGAGCACCAGACCCCTACCCTGAATACTCCATTGTGACTATGAACCCCGCACCCACCGATATATATACCCACGAGACACTGTGCACTCCAAGCACTTACACAGACACCTCACGACACTCCCATACCAGGCGCGACACACACGCACGAGGGATTACTGATGCCTAACGGGCTGGCACCTCAAGTCAGGCCGGGTACCAGCACAACCACCATCGCCGATGCAATCACCACCAGTGCTACATAGATCACAGCGACGGACTCAACCACCTGATAGACCTGACCTGTAAATATACTTGTCTTAAATATTGTCAGTCACTTCACCCCACGGGACTCTCTTTTAAAAAGGAGGGGTGAATGTGGTAAACCATGTATATCTGTCTGGATGTGCCCCTCTGCTGACTGCTCCTGTGGCTCATCCCACAGACCCCTGGATAAAGGTGATTGTGTCTCTGCTCCTCCCACAGTCATCCAGCATGGATGTGCTCCATTTTACTGCTAATAAAAGCCTTTCAGTATTTACTCTACTTCTAGTCTTTTGGAGTTATTGATAGTTCATCACCCCATACAGGCAATTTTGGCTGATAACAACCTACAAAGGTACATAAATACTATTGATAACCCATGGGTGAAATGAACTCTTAAAATATGGAAAACTATTATAAAAGAATATGAACTAGAGGGAGATATTGCAATTCTTAAATGGTGTGCATATGACTCGGATTTTATGCTGAATAAACTGGATGCTAGATTTAAGGACTAGACAGCTAAAGGAATAACAGTTCTTTGCAATATAATGAAAGAAGGAACACTGTTCAGTTTTGAAATGCTTAAAGAGAAACACATTAGAAAAACAAGACTTTTATCAGTATTTACAGATGTTAATAGGATGGTTAAAAATGTAACCGAGGCAAGTACATATTTGATAGAGCTATTTAGAAAAGCATATCATTCAGATAACGGTAGTAGAATCACTTCAAGCGTGTATAAGGGTTTGTCAAATCTTAAAACACATTCGACTTCATACATTAAAACAAAATGGGAGAAGGAAAGAGGGAAAATTATATCTGAGGAAGAATGGACAATAATATGGAGGTATCAATGGAAGTGTCCTAGTTCACAGAAATGGAGGAAGTTCAGATGGAAAAACTTGATAAGGTATTTTATTACACCCTCTCAGAAATCCCATTATGATAGTAATCTCCCTGTTTGCTTGAGAAATTGTGGAAATCAAAATGCAAACCATTATCATATTTTTTGGAAATATATTTTCAAATATTTTGGGACACAGACTTTTATAGAGCTGCATCATTACATCGCATCTCTTTAAAAAAAAATTTTTTTTATTAGTTTTTCAAAACATTTTACAAATTAAAAACCCCAAATCCCAATGAGGAGCATTAATACAGTGCAAAATTAAGCATACAATAACAATATGCTACAAAGGAAGAGAATTTAACAAAAAAGCACCTAAATTAAAGACAAGTAAGCTTAGTGTCCTCCCCAAGCCCCACAACACAAGAAAATAACAACAACTCCAGACCGACCACAACACAATATAGAGAGTATAAGTCAGGACAGTCAAACTCCCAGACTGTGAATACACTTAGCAACAGAGGATAATAATGCCTACTACCAGATAAAAAAAGGAGCTGAAAGCAAGGGACCGAAAAGAAGAAAAAAAAAGAAAAAAAAACCCTAGTCAAGAGGAAGGTTATGAAAGTACTCGATAAAAGGTCCCCAGACCTTATGGAACTTTAGATCCGAATTAAGAACTGAATAATGAATTTTTTCGAGGTCCAAGCAGGCCATAATGTCATTAAGCCATTGCGCATGAGTGGGCGGGGCAACATCTCTCCATCTAAGGAGGATCAAACGTCTAGCCAGGAGAGAGGCAAAGGATAGTATTCGGCATTTGGTCGGACCCAGACATAAATCTGTCTCGCCCAAAAAACCAAACAGAGCAATTAAGGGGTTTGGTTCTAGGTGCTGATTCAGAATACACGATAACGTAGTGAAGACATCTTTCCAGAATTTCTCCAAGTTAGGACAGAACCAGTACATATGGATGAGAGAGGCCACGCCCCTCTTGCATTTATCACAGAGCGGACTAATGCCAGGGTAGAATCGAGATAGTTTAGATTTAGACATATGGGCTCTATGAACAATCTTAAACTGTAAAAGGCAATGGTGAGCACAAAGAGAGGTTGAGTTAACCAATTTGAGAACTGAGTCCCAGCTCTCCTCGGATAAGGAGATATTTAAATCCTGCTCCCAGGCCATTTTAATTTCATCCACAGGGGCCCGTCGTAAGGCTGCTAGTTTATCTCGGATAATTGATATTAAACCTTTACCTAGTGGATTAATGGAAAGAAATGGATCCATAGCATTTTTCACAGGCATTTCAGGAAAGTTAGGAATTAAAGGAGCAATAAAGTTTCGGATTTGGAGATATCTGAAAAAATGAGCGTTAGGCAGGTTGAACTTAACAGAGAGCTGCTGAAAAGAAGCGAAGCGATTATCAATGAAAAGATCTTCAAAATGTCTAATGCCCTTCCTATACCAAACATGGAATGCTGAATCGTACGTAGTAGGTAAAAAAAGGTGATTATATGCGACAGGGCTGGAAACGGAAAACCCCTGGAAACCATAGCATTTCCTGAACTGAGCCCATATACGCAAAGTGTGTCTAACAAGAGGATTAGCTATTGATCTGGGCAGACTACTAGGGAGTGCAGAGCCAAGAAGTGCAGAGATAGATAATTCTTTAGTGGAGCTCAACTCCATTGCCACCCAGTTAGGGCACTCGGGTTGGCCGTGGAAGAAAGACCAAAAGGTAGCACAATGTATATTAGCTGCCCAATAATATAAACAAAAGTTAGGTAAAGCCATGCCACCCTCTTTTTTAGATTTTTGGAGATGGATTTTATTAATTCTAGAGCGCTTATTCTGCCACAGATATGACAAAATAATAGAGTCTAAAGAATCAAAAAAAGATTTAGGAATAAAAATTGGGGTAGATTGAAATAAGTATAAAAATTTGGGAAGAACATACATTTTAACAACATTAATACGACCTACCAAAGACATAGATAGAGGTGACCATTTTACCAGACTCTGTTTTATAGCATATGAAAGATAGGCAAAGTTTTCACGAAAGAGACCTTTAAACTTCCTTGTGACTGTAATTCCAAGATAAGTAAATTGATTATGAACTACTTTAAAGGGGAGATCATGAAATGTTAGTTCTTGTGCTTCTTTATTAATTGGGAAAAGTTCACTCTTATGTAAATTAAGTTTATAGCCAGAGATCTGGCTAAACTGGTCAAGAAGTGAAAACATTAGAGGTAAGGATGTAGACAGATTTGAGAGAAAGAGTAATAAGTCATCAGCATAGAGAGAAACTTTATGCTCAACACCCCCTCTCCAAATCCCGGTCAATTCAGGACAGTTTCGAAATGCTATCGCCAGAGGTTCTGTAGCCAAATCAAAGAGAAAGGGACTTAAGGGGCATCCCTGACGGGTGCCACATTTGAGATTAAATACTTGGGATTTCTGAAAATTAGTTAAAACAGAAGCAGTAGGACACAGGTACAGCAATTGGATCCAAGAGATGAAACTTTGGCCGAGGTCAAATTTTTCTAAGACTGCAAAAAAGTAGTTCCACTCTATACGATCAAATGCTTTCTCCGCATCGAGGGAAATAACACATTCAGGAATCCCAGTTGGAGCTGAGTACAAGATATTAAATAGATGCCGAATGTTAAAAAAAGGGAGACGGTTTTTAATAAAGCCTGTTTGGTCATCAGAGATAATGGAGGGAATAACAGTTTCTAATCTATAAGCCAAAACTTTAGCTAAGATCTTTACATCAACATTGAGCAGAGAGATCGGCCTGTACAAGGAACACTCTGTTGGGTCTTTGCCCTTTTTTAAACGAAGAATAATAGATGCCTGATTGAAAGAGGGTGGCAATTTGCCGTAATTAAACGAGTCAGATAATACTGAAAGTAACTGAGGAGAAAGAAGTGAAGAGAATGATTTATAAAGTTCTACAGGGAACCCATCAGGTCCAGGAGATTTCCCTGAGGACAGTGCAGAAATTGCAAAAGATATTTCTTCTGATGATATAGGCACATTGAGTTTGGCTTTGAAATCAGATGAAAGTGAGGGGATATTCAGATTCTGTAAAAATTGATCAACAGAGATATTGTCATTCAGAGATTCAGAGGAATAAAGCCGAGAATAAAAATTTTTAAATGCATCATTAATTTCTAAATGATCCGATGTAAAGTCTCCGTTCTCCTTCCGGATCTTTGTAATATGTTGTTTGGCTTTGGAACGCCTCAGCTGATTGGCTAGGAATTTACCAGACTTATCCCCATGAATGTAAAAGCGACTCTTGCTTTCGAGAAGTTGGCGTTCGACAGGTTGAGTGGACAGAAGGTTAAATTTAGTTTGGAGTTCAATGCGCTTCTTGTATAATTCAGGGTTCTTAGTTTGGGCATGTATTTGATCCAAATCTTTAATCTGGTTAATGAGGTCTGATCGATCTGCCCGGGATCTTCTGTTGAAATTTGCTGTGTAAGAGATTATTTGACCCCTCAGATATGCTTTCATGGCATCCCAGACAATCTGGGATGGCACTTCAGGTGATGTATTAGTGTTAAAATAAAAGGTTATTTGATCCTTAATAAATACAACTTCCAGATCTGTGTCATTAACAACAGTTCCGTATAAATACTATAGCAAATAGTAACTAGTTTATGCACTAGAAAACGTAACTACAGATTAGAACACCTTCTGCAGAAATATAAAACTTAATACAGAGAAAATCGGAAGAAAACCAAAACTAACCTACCAGCGAAAAATTATAGAAGAATGAAGTAAGAGAAAGGGAAAAAAAAGGTAAAAAAAAAGGAGAGGAAGGGGAAAATTATAAATTCAAGACAGGTATTTATCAACCATTTACAGAGAGGAGAGAAAAAAATTCAGAGATTAGAAAAAAGGAGTGAAGAAAAGAAAAAAATAAAATAAAATAAATAAATATTAAAAAAAGGAAAAATAAATCAGCAATTAAACTGTGAACCAACAAACAGGGAGGCCTTCACTAAAGACTTTGAATCTCCAAAACAAGTTAGAGTCAGTTGTAGAACTCTGTAGATAAAGTTATACAAGAATAAAAATAGATTACACACACACCAAATCCAGGCAGAGATTGTCAACAGCCCTTAGAGTTTCAATGAATAATGTCTGAGTGATTCAAGTAAAGTCTGAGTCCAGAAAAAGTAATTTTACTACGAGGAGTACTTATCCACCATTTTAGGAGGTCCGATCGGATTCCGAAGATGACTGGATAGCCGGAAGACTTGCCACAAATGCTTCAGCTTCCTTCACTGATTTGAACCACTTGTATTTTCCAGTGTTAAGCTTGATTTGTAGATCGGCAGGAGTACGAAGAGAGGGTTTAAAACCACGATCAAAAAGCACTTTCATTGCGCCTTTAAACTCAGCGCGCATCTTTAAGGTCTGGGGTGCAAAATCTTCCACAAAGCGAGTGGTTGTATCCTGGAAAGTAAAAGACCCCCTGCGACGTGCCTCTACAATCAGACTGTGTTTTACCTGGTATTGATGGAAGCACAAGATTACTGGTCGTGGACAGGAGCCCAGAATTCCGGGGGGAACGTAGACTCTATGTGCCCATTCGAGCTCAGGCGGGTTCGGAAGCAAATCTTTCCCGAATATCTCACAGAGAAACTTGGCGAAAAATGTCACAGTTGGTCCCTGTTCGGTGGCCTCTGGCAATCCAAGAATTCTAAGATTGCAGCGTCTGCTGCGATTTTTGAGATCCACCATTTTGGAAAGGAGTTTGTTACATTTTTCCTCTAAGCTGGAACAGAGAGTCTCCAAGTATCGAACACGACTTTCTAAATCTTCAGAAGTCGAATCGATGCGAGATAAGTGTTCACTTTATCGTCGATCTGATCCAGTTTGTCTTCCAACTGTTTGAAAGCGGTTTTAAATTCCTTTAAAATTTCGTCTCGGAGCTTTCCGAGCGCAGCCAGAGTCTCGTCTGAGAGAGCTGGAACTTCCTTTCTCCCGGATTTAGAACTCTTGCTAGACATTGTAAGTTAGATATGTTCACAGGCAAGTAAGAGATACCGAAATAATTCCTAAGGTTTAAAAAATGGAGACATTTAGTGCAAAGATAGCGACAGTAACGGAACAAAAGTTCGGAGCAGCTAAACAATCACCATCTTACCGGAAGTCCTGACATCGCATCTCTTAAACTCTATCCCTCGACTTATGAAAGCTAACACCCCATAAGGTTTCTTAACTATCCCTGAGGCAACTTTCAGGGATCTGTGGACATGTACCCCCAGATCCCTCTGCTATTCCACACTACCAAGTATCCTGCCATTTACTTTGTATTCTGCTTTGGAGTTCGTCCTTCCAAAGTGTACCACCTCACATTTCTCTGGGTTGAACTTTATCTGCCACTTCTCAGCCCACTTCTGCATCTTATCAATGTCTCTTTGCAATCTTTGACAATTGTCTACACTATCTACAACACCACCAACCTTTGTGTCATCTGCAAACTTCCAACCCACCCTTCTAACCCCACATCCAGGTCGTTAATAAAAATCATGAAAACTAGAGGTCCCAGAACAGATCCTTGTGGGACACCACTAGTCATAACCCTCCAATCTGAATGTAGTCCCTCCACCACAACCCTCTGCCTTCTGCAGGCAAGCCAATTCTGAATCCACCTGACCAAACTTCCCTGGATCCCATGCCTTCTGACTTTCTGAATGAGCCTACCATGCGGAACCTTGTCAAATGCCTTAAATCCATGTAGATCACATCCACTGCACTACCCTCATCTACATGCCTGGTCACCTCCTCAAAGAACTCTATCAGGCTTGTTAGGCATGATCTGCCCTTCACAAAGCCATGCTGACTGTCCCTGATCAGACCATGATTCTCTAAATGCCCATAGACCCTATCTCTAAGAATCTTTTCCAACAGCTTTCCCATCTTAAGACATCTTTAAATGTGAAATACCCTTAGAAAGTAAGATCATATATTTTGGATATATACCTCAAGAATGGTTGAAAAGAGATAAATATTTAATGAATATACTGCTGGTGGCTGGTAAAAAGACTCTTACTAGGAAATGGTTATCACAGGAGAGCCTGACAAATGCATGGATGGAAATTACAATGGACATTTACAAAATGGAGAAGATAACAGCATGTTAATCATAAATTGGAAAAATTTGATTCAAACTGGGAAAAATGTTTTAACTACATAACACCTCATAGGCCGTGTTTTATCCTCACAAATCAATGAATATGTTGTAAACAAAAATAGGTCACTCCCTACTTGTACATAGTTTTCTCCTTTTGCTTGTTCTTTCTTTCCTCTCTTTTCTATGTGTATACCTCAAATAAATATTATGTGGAGACTTGTGGCATATATGACTATATGATATATATGTCTGGTATCTGAATACATCTTATGGAAATGTTTGTTTAATGATGAACTTCAATAAAAAATAAATTACAAAAAAAAAGATCCCCTCCAGCTCATGTGCAAACTATCCCTTCTATACAGGTCCCACTTTTCCTGGAAGAGAGTCAATTGATACAAAAATCTGAAGCCCTCCCTTCTGCACCAACTCCTTAGCTACGTGTTAAACTGTATGATCTTCCTGTTTCATGTAGGAACAAGTTTCTAGATCTAAGGTTTTGAATATTTATAGTTCTGAATTTGCCAAAACATCTCATAACAGAACATACTAATACTGTGGCACAGGTCACGTGAAAAAGCATTGTCCTGCCATTTTACCATTGGTTTAGGGTATTCACACTAATATCATGCCTTTCACATGTTTGAACCCTCAAGGAGATTCCCAAGACAAAATCTTGCACTAAGCCTCAAAATTAGAACACTTGACCACGATTTTGTTTAAGGGTGCAGGGTCAGAGAAAAGAAAATTAGTAGAAGGGAAGAGTTGGGGGAAATGAACATCAGTTATGACCCATGTAAAGCCACCAACACTGAAGGGATTAAATCTGGTTTCTTAAGGGCTAAATGTCGGAGAGCTTAGATTACCATTGAATTATCAGCATTGAACCAAGTACATTGCCCCACCATGCCATACAGACCATCAGGAGCTCATCAACACTATGCATGGTAAAAATATCAGTTCTATCCAAAGAGGAATTGGCATCTCATGGTAGATGCACTGGCCCCATTATACATATACTAAGTCCAAGGGAGTCAAAACAGCCTCATGTTATAAATTTGAGAAATTGTATAAAATTATTATTTGAATGGGAGATTAGTCTAGTGGATATAAATGGCTTTGTCAAAGGCAGGTTATGCCTTATGAGCCTGATAGAAATTTTTGAGGATATGACGAAACACATTGATGAAGGTAGAGCAGTAGATGCAGTGTATATAGATTTCAGCAAGGCATTTGATAAGGTAGCCATGCAAGGCTTATTGAGAAAGTAAGGAGGCATGGAATCCGAAGGGACATTGCTTTGTGAATTGGCTTGCTCACAGAAGGCAAAGTGTGGTTGTAGATGGGTCATATTCTGCATGGAGGTCAGTGACCAGTGGTGTGCCTCGGGGATCTGTTCTGGGACCTCTTCTCTTCGTGATTTTTATAAATGACCTGGATGAGGAAGTGGAGGGAAGGGGTAGTATATTTGCTGATGAAACAATGGTTGGGGGTGTTGTGGAGAGGGTGGAGGGCTGTCCAAGGTTACAGTGGGACATTAATAGGATGCAAAACTGGGCTGAGAAGTGGCAGATGGAGTTCAACCCAGATAAGTGTGAGGTGGTTCATTTTGGTAGGTCAAATATGATGGCAGAATATAGTATTAATGTTAAGCCTCTTGACAGTGTGGAGGATCAGAGGGGTCTTGGGGTCTGAGTCCATAGGACACTCAAAGAACTTGGCCTTTTCTCCTTGAAGCGACAGAGGATGAGAGGTGATCTGATAGAGGTGTATCAGACGATAAGAGGCATTGATCGTGCAGATAGTCAGAGGCTTTTTCCCAGGGCTAAAATGGCTAACACGAGAAGGCACAGTTTTAAGGTGCTTGGAAGTAGTTTTAAGGTTCAGAGGAGATGTCAGGGGTAAGTTTTTTATGCAGAGAGTGGTGAGTACCTGGGATAGGTTGCCAGCAACGGTGGTGGAGGTGCATACAACAAGGTCTTTTAAGAGACTCCTGGCTAGATGCATGGAGCTTAGAAAAATAGAGGGCTATGGGTAACCCTAGGCAATTTCTAAAGTAAGTACACGTTTGGCACAGCATTGTGGGCCAAAGGGCCTGTATTGTGTTGTAGGTTTTCTATGTTTTTCTGTGTTTTCTATACCTGCCCCATAAAAGTATATTAGCTCCGATTCTTCTGGATGTGTTGACATCCCAAACAGTGCATGGCAAGCTGCTCGATCTGGTGATCTATCCCTGGCCACCAGAAACAGCTTAGAGCCAATGCTTTCCTTTTGACCATACCAAGATGACCAGAACGTAGCTCCTCCAACATTTCAGCTCACAGTTTGTTCAGTATAACAACTCTCTATCCCCACATAAGGCAAGTTCATCCTGATGTTGGTAAAAAAATGGGGGGAACCAGTATTTTTGCTGCACATTCCAGACATTTTAGTTGACCATGAAGACCTGAGACTGCGTGGGGTCTTTTCTGGTTTAACTTGGATCATCTCTGCTGTAATAGGAAGTCTTTTGATTTGCATTAGGGAGAATACGTCAAGAGGAGTGTCCTCTTTTGTAAATTTTTCAGGTATTTCCTTTTCCAGGGGTAAACAGGATAATCCACCAGCATTTCCATGATTAGTTTTCCTCTGAAATTTAATCTTGTAATTATCTCCTCTGAGATAATCTCTATATTAGCGCTGCTGCTGTAAGTGGAACATACTTCTGTGGATTGAAAATGGACACTCGTGGTTGATGATCAGTAATGAGACTAAACTCTCTCCGATATAAGTACTGGTTGAAACATTTTACAGACTCAAGGCCTCTTGTCAATCTGTGCATAATTTTTTCTCTGCAGCAGTAAGGGAATGTGATGCAAAGGCAAAATGTGATGTCATTTCCATCACTCTTAACATGTGACATAACTGCACCTATAGTATAATGGAAGGCGTCACAGGCAAGCTACACTGTAGCCACACAATGTGGATCATAATGTGTGACTACAGTGTCTGATGTCACCATTTCTTTTGTCTTTCCCACCTCACACTGCTTTGTCCATTCCCATTTCTTCCCAACCTGTAGTAATGACTTCATGGAGTGGATTTTGTCCATTTTCTGCCATTTTTTAAAACTTGAACATCTCTCTCCCCTCTTGCTAAGAAAAAAAAAATTCTGCACTTCAACAGGTAGGTAGTTGTCTTTGGTTTGTTTTACAACTTACTCATTGCTACTGTAATGGTTTGGAACTCCAGAATCTAATTGAAAGAAAAACACAGGAGCCCGGGAGTGAGCCATGTATCCGTGAAACATAGAAAACAGCAATTTCTCATTTCCCTCTGATACAGCAATCTTGCCCTTTGTCCTCAGTCTTGTTCTCCAGTGACCGTACATTTACTAACAAGATGCTGGATAGAGGGGGGCTTATGCCTTATTCAGCCTTATTGGACTGACAAAATTCACTTCAGTTAAAACTTCATGCAGTTAAACCCCTAAGATTTGTTTAGCGACTGCAACCAATGTCTGAGCATCAGATATAAAGTTGGTTTCTCTTTGTAGATCCAGCTCCAGAAGATAGCAAATGAACCCAAACGTATAAAGTCCAAATGTCTGTCAAAGTCTTGCCACACTGCTGCTGTATGTTTGCAGACAACTGCTTAAATTATTGAAGCTGCAGACCTCCTGCAGTTTGAAAACCTTCATCAACTGTTTGGAAAATAAAAATCACCCATGACCTTGTTTAAGAGCCCAGCAGGTTAATTTATCACTTTAGGCAGAACATCCATTTGAAATAAATCAATTTGAACACAAGAGCTGTCAGTGGCAAGGGTTAATCTCTCTGCAGTTTATCAACTTCGGCAGTACTTCAACTTAGTGGGTGAATGCGATTACAATTATTCCATTCTTTTATACTGCATCTTGGCTTTTAGAAATCACACAATGGTTACATGAGGGATCCAAAAGTCAAATAAAACATTAGAAGCTATAATTTACAAGTCTTTGTTGCTTAAGAGAGAAAAAATACTTAATAAAAGGAAGGCAATGTTTGAAATGACACCCCAAATGTTCCCAAACTATTTCCAAGGATGCCAAATCAAATAAATTGCCGATTGCCAATAAAAGCATGAGTGTACTGCTGAGGCTTTATTAGGTGTTGGTCAGACTAGATTTGGAATATTGAGAGCATCTAAGAAAGGATGTGCTATTCCTGGAGAGGGCCCAGAGGTTCACGAGAATGATCTCAGGACTGAAAGGCTTGATGTAACAGGAGTGGTTGAGGTCTCTGGGTCTGTACTCAATGGAGTTCAGAAGGATTGGGGGAAGGGGGAAATCTCATTGAAGCCTAGCACACACTGAAAGACCTTGATAGAGTGTACATGGTGGGGATGTTTCCATTTGTAGGAGAATATAGGATCTGAAGGCACAGCTTCAGAATAAAGGGATGCCACTTTAAAACTGAGATTTAGACGTTTATCTTCAGCCAGAGGGTGGTGAATTTGTGGAAGTCATTTCTGCAGAAACCTGTGGAGGCCAAGTCATTAGGTGTATTAAAGGCAGAGATTGATAGGTTCTTGACTGGACGTGGGGGTTGGTGGAGAGGTGTTAAGGTTATGGTCAAAAGGTGATAGAATGGTGTTGGAAAAATGAATAGCTATGATTGAATAGTGAACAGATTCAATGGGAAAAATGGCCTAATTATGCTCCAATGTCTTATTGTCTTAAATCATATTCTGTTGAAGGATGTCAGACCTGAAATATTTACTGTCATTCTCTCTCCATAGATGCTGCTTGAATGTTTGCAGCAGTCTGTCTTTGTTTCAGATTTATAGGATCACAGTTGTTTGATTTAATTTGATTCAGATAATTTTATATTGATAGAAAAGTTATTGGAAGGAAGAGCAGAGGTTGACCAGATAATGAAGAGCACCTGCATGTGAACAAACCTATAAAATAATAAAACTCTATCAAGGTCTTTCAGTGTGTGCTAGGCTTCAATGAGATTTCCCCCTTCCCTCAATCCTTCTGAACTCCATTGAGTACAGACCCAGAGACCTCAACCACTCCTGTTACATCAAGCCTTTCAGTCCTGAGATCATTCTCGTGAACCTCTGGGCCCTCTCCAGGAATAGCACATCCTTTCTTAGATGCTCTCAATATTCCAAATCTAGTCTGACCAACACCTAATAAAGCCTCAGCAGTACACTCATGCTTTTATTGCCTTCTGGTTTAAGCTGGCACTGCCGAAGATGTGCAATACCTTACTGGTGAATCGTAAGGCAAGAGACTCGACTGAAAACATTAGCTATAGCATCTTTACAGAAGCGAATTCTGGTGAACTATCGCTGCAGACAGTGAAGAGGCAGGTGGAGGCGAGGCTGTTTCGGAGGATGAGACATGCAGAGGCATTGCGAGGCACAACATGTTCAAGCTTGGTTTGCAGACAGAATTCGTATCGCTGCCAAAGATGGAGTGAGCAATTTAGAGAGCAGTCGATGTGGAAGAGGTTCGGTGTCTGTCCACCTAACCTGGGTGCAAGATTGGATCGCTCCAAGCGCCAAGCTGATTTGGTGAGATTGAGAACAGCTTTGGGCTGGGCAGCCCAAGCATATTGATCTGGGTCCTAGAACATGGCACTATCTGGTGCTTGGACAACTTAAATGTCAGCCCAGATAGACTGGAAAGCCCAAGTGTCAGGAACAGAGGCGAGGGTTCGGCTAATTTTGCTCACTCTCCCGTAAATGTTCATTCCTTTCTCCGCAGCACTGAGGCTGTGAACTGATCTGGTAGCTGTGTGTTTCTGCTCTGCTGGTGTGATGAACTGGGGATCGAGGCTTGGCTTGGTTCTACTTCAGCTATTCCGGGTGCGGAGCTGAGTCTCAGTCTGGTTCGGAATGCTGTTGGGTTGTTTCTATTGTTTACATAATATGTGTTTCTCTCTCTCTCTCTCTTTCTCTGCACAGTTTTTTTGGTCATTTTTAAATTGGGTTATTTGATCCCTTACTTTGTGGCTGTCTATAAGCAGACAAATTTCAAGGTGTATAATTTATACGTTCTTTAATAATAAACGTGCTTTGAATCTTTGAATTTGAATAAAATATAAATTTGATATTTAACAGACACTTCTGGGTTACTGCAGAAAAATAAGCTCTGTTACAAAGTTAACATTATTGTGCCTGAAGGATAAAAAGAGCAGCCTGAGTGACATGGCTGATAGAGCCTCAGAGGAGCGGAGAACTGTGTTCAATTCCTGCCCTTGGGTGCTCTCTGAGGGGAGTTTGCACATTCTCCCTGTCTGTGAGAGTTTCGTCCAGGCTCACCAGATTCTCTCCATAAGTTAATATAACTTGCCCTAGTTTGTGAAATATGGGGAATTCTATGGGCATTTGGGAAAGAAGAATAAAAGGAGATTAATGTATTCAAACAAGAGGATATGATTTGAGAGTTAGGGGGCAAAAGTTTAAAGGTAACACGAGGGGGAGTTTCTTTACTCAGAGAGTGGTAGCTGTGTGGAATGAGCTTCCAGTAGAAGTGGTTGAGGCAGGTTCGGTATTGTCATTTAAAGTAAAATTGGATAGGTATATGGATAGGAAAGGAAAAGAGGGTTATGGCTGAGAGCGGGCCAATGGTGTAAGTGTCAGCATGGACTAGAAGTGCCAAGGTGGCCTGTTTCCATGCTGTAACTGTTATATGGTTATATGGTTAATGTAGGATTGGTTGGGTGAGAGCTTGATGATTGGTGAAGACCTGGATGGTTAAAACCCCTTTATTCACGCTGTAATACTGCCAACAAAGACAGGATTATGAACGGTTAACAGCTTTTCAATGATGAATTCTGAACCTAAACAACAGACAGGTGGAGCCTAGGGCAATTCTCATATTCATACTACTTCTTAAAGAGATTGTTTCTTATTGTAATGAACACTTTGAGGCTTCTCACTGTATATTCAAACAGAGAGAACAAAGGATTGATTTAAAGACTGTATCTTCCCAACAAACATTGTTTATGATATGTATAAATGATCTCAATAAAAATGTGTAATGGGTGGGTTATTAATTTTGCAGACACTGGACTGGTGTTGTGGATGGGGCTGCTACAAGATATAGTGGGATACAGATCAGTTGCATTCCAGCCAGATATGACATACTGCACTGTGACAGATCAAATGTAAAAAGACACTGTTAATGACAGGACTCTTGAAAGCATTTTCATTCAGAGGATCTTAGGGTACGTCCATAGTTCACTGAAAAAGGCTGCACAGGTGTCTGTATTAGTCAAGGCATTGAGTTCAAGAGTCAGGAAGTTGAGTTGCAGCTTTATAAAATCCTGGTTTGGCCGTATATGGAGTTCTGCATTCAGTTTTTGGTTGGCCCATTATAGGAAGGATGTGGAAGCTTTGGAGAGGGTGCAGAATGCTGCCTGGATTAGAGGGCATATGTTCTGGAGTAGTAGAGGCTGATAGAAGTTTATAATATTATAAGGAGCATTACATACTAGTCCTCTCAAAATTAATGCTGATGTTGCTTTTGCCTTCCAATGAATGATCCACTGAGTTGTGATTCATGGCCCATGAAAATCCACAAGGCTTTCAGTAGTGATTGAAGTGATGGTCTCTAACTGTGCTAGCAGCCCTGGGACCTGCGCTGGCAAAAGAATGCAGAAAGCCAATAGTTTGGGAACTTCAGAGTGAGGGAAGCATGAGTTACACACTTAGCAGAAAAAGCTTAAATGTCCAGCTGACCATCTCCTCACTGCACCAGAAGACAGAGATCCAGCGGTGACATCTAGATTCAAAGTGTAGCACAGATGAGAGGAAGTAGCTGATTGGTAAGTACAATGACAAACAAGAGAAAATCTGGAGGTGCTGGAAATCCAAAGCAATACACACAAAATGCTGGAGGAACTCAGCAGGCCAGGCAGCATCTATGGAAAAGAGTACAGTCAATGTTTTGGGATGAGACCCTTCGGCAGGACTGGGGTAAGGCATTCACAAGGAATGGTATGGTTATGACGGGCGTGGTAACCGGGGTAAGGCATTCACAAGGAATGGTATTGTTACAACAAGTGTGGGAACTGGGGTAAGGCATTCACAAAGAATGGTATCGTTATAACAAGTGTGGTAACTGGGATAAGGCATTCACAAGGAATGGTATTGTTACAACGAGTGTGGGAACTGGGGTAAGGCATTCACAAAGAATGGTATCATTATAACAAGTGTGGTAACTGGGGTAAGGCATTCACAAAGAATGGTATCGTTATAACAAGTGTGGTAACTGGGATAAGGCATTCACAAGATATAGCTACAAAGAGTGTGGTAAAACAGAGGAACCTGGAAATACCAATTCATAACTCCTTGAAAGTGGCATCACAGGTAGATGGGGTCATAAAGAGAGATTTTAGTACATTGCCCCTTATATATCAAGACATTGAATACAGAAGTTGGGACGTTATGTTGAAGGTGTACAAGACGCTGGCAAGGCCGAGTTTGGAGTATTGTGTGCAGTTTGTTTAGAAACTTTTAGATAGGCATATGGGTGACAGAAATATGGGGATAAATAGGAGGGAAGGGTTAGATTGATCTTAGAGTTGGCTAAAAGGCCGTCTTTTCCCCTCATATTCGATGAGACTATAATTGAAGTTTACCGATTTATGGTGAAAGATGCTACTTCCTCTCATCTGTGCTACACTTTAAATACTTGAAGGGAAATGTCTTCACTCAGAGAGTGGTACGAGTGTGGAACAATTAGGGTTTAAAACAGTAATGCCTCACTTAATTGCAGTGGAATGAGGAAAGAGTTGGTTAAAGTGGACTGGGCCTTCGAGTTTCAGGAAAGATGGAAGACAAGCAGTGGCAGAGGTGACTCAAGACACCTGCTAGAGATAGTTCCCGTAAGGAGGAGAGGTGACTCAACATGGCTAATTTAAGCAAGTTAAAGAGAAATTATAAATTGACCATAAGACAAAGGAGCAGAAGTCAGCCATTCAGCCCATCGAGTCTGCTCCGCCATTTTATCATGAGCTGATCCATTCTCCCATTTAGTCCCATTCCCCCGCCTTCTCACCATAACCTTTGATGCCCTGGCTACTCAGATGCCTTTGCCTTAAATACACCCAATGACTTGACCTCCACTGCCACCCACAGATTCACCACTCTCTGGCTAAAAAAATTTTTTTGCATCTCTGTTCTGAATGGGCACTCTTCAATCCTTAAGTCATGCCCTCTCGTACTAGATTCCCCCACCATGGGATACAACTTTGCCACGTCCACTCTGTCCATGCCTTTCAGCATTCCAAATGTTTCTATGAGGTCCCCCTCATTCTTCTAAACTCCAAGGAGTACAGTCCAAGAGCAGTCAAACGTTCCTCATATGTTAACCCTCTCATTCCCGGAATCATTCTAGCGAATCTTCTCTGAACCCTCTCCAACGTCAGCACATCCTTTCTTAAATAAGGAGCCCAAAACTGCACATAGTACTCCAAGTGAGGTCTTACCAGTGCCTTATAGAGCCTTAACATCACATTCCTGCTCCTATACACTATTCCTCTCAAAATGAATGCCAAATTGGAAGGGAAAATGCACACGAATTGCTCTGAGACTGATTTTATCAATCAATCTCAGTCCCCATTTGTTTTCCTATGATTAAGTTTCTCTTACTTGCTCAGTAGTTTACGGTGACTAGTCAACAACCAGCATATCCTCAGATGTGGGAAGAACTGGGAGCACTTAGGTGTAACCCATACAGTCAGAGGGATAATGCGCAGATTCACACAGAAGGCACCTATCAGGATCAAACTGAGGTAAAGGGAACTGTAAAACGGTAAACATGACTCCAAATACCAAGGTCCCCTGAAAGGAACCTAACTGGTCCTTGTTGAAAGTGTTCTGTAGCAAACATCTAAAGTTAAAAGATTAAATGACAGACAGGTGGGATACTGAATACCAGGAAGAAGGATGTACATAAATGGCAAGATTGTATAAATACCAAAGTCTTTATGAAAACTTTGAACTAAACGCTAAACTTTATATTTTAATTACAGATATTGGCATATTGTCTATCAACATCATTTTGAACTACTGAAGGGAAAGAGATCAAAATTCAGCTTCTGTGTCTAGTGGTAAGTGAATGGGGCTTCAAAACAGTATTTCAATTTAATTACAATAAAAAATTACCTTCCTTCATCAAATCTAAATTGTAATTAACAGCATTGTTTCATCTACATTCCTTCCAAGGATTAGTTTACAAATTTAGACAATAATATAACTGTCTGAAAAAGTGAAAAGCGTTAAGAACTTCAAGCTCACTTTTAAAGATGTGGTTCTCACACTAAGAATTGACTAGGCAAATATTCAAAAGCTTTTTAACATAATCTGAATTTAGGCATGGTTTACTTGAGCTAACACATGTCTGAGATGTATTGGCTCCTTCCACAGGGAGCCTTTGTTGGATAAGGAACTATAAATTTGATTAAGGATGTTAGTTATAGTTGTAAATGTTCTAATCAATTCTATATTCTCCAGAGAGATTTTATAAGTCAAAAATAGCATAAAAGGATGAATTTGTTGTAATGTCAAATTCACACTGGAGGGAGACCAGTGCCAATCTTCTACTTAGAAGTTACCAGTGATAATTAGTGGACCCCAAAAGAGTGGATACCTCAAGAGAGACCACAACCAGGACTAGAGGCTGGATAATGGGACAGAGCCAATGCTCACAATGCTTCTGACACAGCTTCTAACATGCAACAACATTGGGGTACATAAGGTAATGACAAGCAAGGAATCCAAGTGTGGCTAGACAAAAAAAATAGAGGAGCAACAAGGAGCTCAGCTGAGATAGTGGTACTGCAGATACACATATTCAAAGATTAGATCGTAATTCTGACTCTGATATATAAAGGATTACCAATTGTACCTAATGCTGGCATCTACAGTCCATTGGAGAGCATGTTTGTGTTGTACTAATATTACTACTGAGAAAAGCTAACTTTCATGGAATTTGTACCATGTGTGTGTATGCCTACAATAATAAACTTGAAACTGACAGGTCAGGTAACTTGTTGATTTCTTTGTATTAGCTGAGATGTCATTAGTGTAGTGGCAGGTTACATAATGAAGCTTGGGAGCAATGCACTTGGAGACTTAGGCTTTGCATAGCTCATTACTCAAAAATGTGATGTCCTCAAGGCAAACCCCCAACACCCTCTCCATCCAGACTGGAGTGCAAAGTTAGGCTTGCACTCAATTTTATTGCCAAATGATCTTTCCAAGCAACTGCAGTAGATCCTGTTTTAGATCTCTGGTGTGTATGTATTCTTTAAGAATATAGAAGAGTAGAGCACAGAAATAGACCCTTCAGTATCAACCATGATGCCAGTTTAAACTGCACGTTTGCTTGTACGTGATCTATATCCTGCTATTCCATTTCTCTAAGTGCCTCTTAAATCACCTCATCCCCTAACAGTGCAATTCAGATGCCTACCACTCCCTCCAAAAACATTTGCCCCTCAAATCTCCATTCAGATTTCCTCTTCTCAGCTCAAAGACATGTTCTCTCATATTTGACATTTCCACCCCGGGGAAAAAACATATTTTAATATCTCTCTGACCAGTTTCATGATCAACAATGGCTATTACTTTTATGGTTAACACCTTATATCAAGAGGTGACGTGACTCTAATTCCTGGGCAATCCACCTTGTCTCCATAGTTTCACCAAGAGAACTGGGTCTTGGAAGATTAGGAATATCTATCTTTGTTTCTAATACCCATCTGGACTGTATATCACAAGTACTGTTTCTCATTCCCCATTATAACAGGTTTTTCAAGGATAATGCCAAAATTAAAGTGATGTAGCAGACTGGGGCTCTGTCATAATTGTAGCCTCACATGGGCCTGAAAAAGGACTTTGCCCACCATGTTATTGTTTTTGCCCATCTACACATCCTCTTTGTCTGCTTTAGGACTGTAGATCTCCTTGGTCCCTTACAACCTCCATAATGACAGCCCCAGGACCAGAAGGAATCAGAATCAGAATCAGGTTTAATATCATCTGCATATGTCATAAAATTTGTTGTTATACGGCAGCAGTACATTGCAACATATAAGAATAAAAACTGTGAATTACAGTAAGAAGTGTGTACATAAAATTAAAGTAGTGATGAAGAGATCATGGGTTCAATGTCCATTCAGAAAGGAGTGGCAAGTGTTATTTGGATCCTGAAGTGACGGCTCCAGGATGAAGAGGCATTCAGCTATATTCTTGTCCTATTCCTTATGCACTCAATTTTTTTTTAGCTCTCACATCCAAGTTCAATTACAGTTTCACTGGAAGGAACTCAAGTCAATGGCACCAGCACAAACTACAGCCTGCCCTGCTTCAGGAAGGAGGGACAAAAAAAAGCAGAGATAAACAACCCATAATTAACTCCAAAATAAAGACAAAGTGACTCTGGAGAGCAGCAACAGAATTAAATTACTGCTTATGTCTTCCAAGACAGAAATTTTCATTTGATGTTATGTGTCTCTGTCTTGACGATTTTACCAAAGGACAAATCTAAAAACACTAGAGTAAAAAGTATCCAACTCTTCTGTTCACCACTGTTCATAATTAAATGAACAAGATTCACAGATCTAAATGAGGCTTGACATTTATGGGATATAATGGGATCCGAGGGGAATTCAGTAGATCTGCAGAGCTTTTAACCAACACAACATGATACCAACAGTTATTGTTGGCACTAACCATGCCATGAGAACCTGCTGTTCGGAATCAAATTCAGATTAGTTTATTGTCCTATACACTAGGGTGCAATGAAATTCCTTGCTTGCGTGAAGCTCAGAGAATAAACAGCATACATGATAATAATAAATACAACAATAAATACAGCGACAAGTGCATAAAACAATGGTATCAAAGTGCAAACAGAGGCATTGCAAAAAGAAATGCTGAAGTGATTATAATGGAAGAGGTAGAACTAAGGGCTTGAGAATGTCGCAGCACCACTGGGAAGGGAATGTGAAAGAGGGAATTGGTTTACCTCTTTTACTAGGATTGAAACCCAGGTAACATCCTCGATTTACTAGGATGTTACCTGGGTTTCAGCACTTAAGTTACAGAGAAAGGTTGAACAAGTTAGGTCTCTATTCATTGGAGCGTAGAAGGTTGAGGGGGGATTTGATCGAGGTATTTAAAATGTTGAGAGGGATAGATAGAGTTGACGTGAATAGGCTGTTTCCATTGAGAGTAGGGGAGATTCAAACGAGAGGACATGATTTGAGAGTTAGGGGGCAAAAGTTTAAGGGAAACACGAGGGGGTATTTCTTTACTCAGAGAGTGATAGCTGTGTGGAATGAGCTTCCTGTAGAAGTAGTAGAGGCCAGTTCAGTTGTGTCATTTAAGGTAAAATTGGATAGGTATATGGATAGGAAAGGAGTGGAGGGTTATGGGCTGAGTGCGGGTAGGTGGGACTAGGTGAGATTAAGAGTTCGGCACGGACTAGGAGGGCCGGAATGGCCTGTTTCCGTGCTGTGATTGTTATATGGTTATATGGTTATATGGTTCAGGAGTTTGATAGGAGTGGGGAAGAAGCTATTTGCCATTCTAGTCATTTGGGACTTTCAAGCTCCTGCATCTTCTCCCAGAAGGTAGAAGAGAGAAAGGGAATGGCCAGAGTGCCAGGCACCTAACAAAGATAAAAAGCAATCCTTTATTTTAAAGTAATGGTTGTCAGGAACTTGAATGCAGAGATTGAGAACTCAACAAATAGGCACTCAAAGAGCTGTATGCTTTTTTACTGTAAGGATCTGTCTGCCCCATCCTGCTGTAGCATTTTATTCCATTAATTCTTCAGCTACTGATTCATTATTATAGCACAGGCTTTGACTAAGAAGAAAAGAGAGAAAGGAAGGAGCGAGAGGAAGAAAGGAACGAGAATATTGGGGGAGGGGGATTGATGTACCAGAGAGAGAAATTTCACAACCTCAGGACATCAAGAGCAGTTCATGGATAATTAGGTACTTTGAAGTAAGGCACAGGCTCTAGACAGGAATAAAACTGACAATATGCAAGATCAAAGAAACAGCAAATCAGCAAAAAAATCTCAGCTTCTGAGAACAATAACAAAAAGTCAAATATCAGTAAAGTCACCCAATATTGGGGAAAATATTTTCACTTATACTTTGGCTTCTGATTACATTGACATAGGAGCAGAATCTGGCCATTTGGCCCATCAAGTCTGCTCTATCATTCCATCATGTCTGATTTATTATCCCTCTCAACCTCATTCTCCTGTGTTCTCCCCATAACATTTGACATCCTGACTAGTCAATAGCCTATCAATCTCCACTTTAAAAATACTCAAGTACTTGGCCTCCACAGCCACCTGTGGCAATGAATTCCACAGATTCACCACCCTCTGGCTAAAGAAATTAGTTCTCATCTCTGTTCTAAATAGACATTCTCTATTCTGAGGCTGTGTCCTCTGGTCCTAGACTTTACTACTATAGGAAACATCCACTCTATCTAGGCCTTTCAATATTCGATAGGTATCAATGAGGTCACCCTTCATTCTTCTAAACTCTGGTGAGAACTTGTCCAGAGCCATCAAATGCTCTGCATACATTAACCCTTTCATCCCTGGAAGCATTCTCATAAAGCTCCTCTGCTCTCCAATGAAAATACATCCTTACTCAGATAAGGGGCTCAAAACTGCTGAAAATGCTCTGTGTAGTCTGACCAATGCCTTATAAATCCTCACCATCACATCTTTGCTCTTATATTCCAGTCTACTCAAAATAAACACTAACAATGCAATTACCTTCCTTACTGCCAACTCAGCCTGCGAATTAACCTTGAGGACTCCCAAGTCCCTTTGTGTCACTGATTTTTTAATTTTCTCCCCATTTAGAAAATAGTCTATGCCTTTATTCCTTGTATCAAAGTTCATGACATACACTTCCCTACTCTATATTCCATCTGCCATTTCTTTGCCCATTCTCAGCAGGACCTGGAGATGACACTCCTGGCATCTTTCAGTGGCTTTATGAGGCTTGTGGCATTGTCTCTGATCCTGCTGTATCCTGCCTGAGAGTTGAACAGCAGATCAGATGTTTGCTTGTATCTTGGATTAGCCTAGCCCATCTGACCCAGCTCCAACGTAGTGTGTCCCATTCCACTAACTGTCCAATCAAAACTTTTCTCCATTTTAGCATTGATTTATTATTGTCACATGTTCTGAGGTACAGTGAAAAGCATTGTTTATACAGACCAGATTATTGCACAGCACATTGAGACAGAACAAGGTAAAATAATAACAATGCAGAATAAAGTGTAATAACTACAAAGAAAATGCAGTGCAAGTTAAAAAAAATAAAGAGCAAGACCATAACAAGATAGATTATGAGATTAAGGGTCAATTTAATTGTTCAAGATGTCCGTTAAAGAGACTAATAATAGCAGGATAGAAGTGATCCTCAAGCCTGGTGGTACATGCTTTCAGGGTTTTGTGTCTTCTGCTCGATATGAGATGGGAAATGAATGAATGTCCAGGGTGGGTGGGGTCTTAGATGATGCTGGCTGCTTTGCTGAGGCAGGGAGAAGTCAGGACAGAGTCCATAGAAGTGAGACTGCTTTCCATGTGGTACTGAGCTGTATCCACAGCCTTCTACATTTTCTTGCAATACATGTAGTTTCCATACCATGGTGTTCTGCATCTAGTTAGAATGTTTTCTATAGTACATCAATAAAAGCTGGTAAGGGTCGACAGAGACGTGTCAGATTTCTTTAGCCTCCTGAGAAATTAGGGACATTGGTGAGCTTTCTTGGCTGTGACGTCGACATGATGGGACCAGCAGAGGCTATTGGGCAGAAATTTAATACACAGCAATGTCTTTTAAAGGTATGCTCACTTTGAAGATGTTTTTCTCCTCTTCTGTTCAATAGGAGTCTTTATCTTGCCCTCTCACTAATCACAGTCTGTACTTTTTACTGCTCTCCTGCTTTTGAACCACACTCTTCCTCCATTTATGGCCTGCAAGTCCATTTCTCTTCTCTCTTTATGCTGCTATTCCCCTCTACACTCTCAGTCCTGGTGCAGGGTCTCAACCTCAAACATTGACTGTTGCTGTTCCTCCTCAGGTGCTGCCTGACCTGTTGAGGTCCTCTCACAGTTTATTTTTCCACTCCAGATAACAGCATTTACTGTTCTTAGTGTCTAAATTGCCCTTGGTTACATAATTAATTTCACAGGTTGATTTTTACTCATACATGTCCATAAACATGTCTCTGCCTTCCACACACCTGCATATAACACATACTCACACAAGTAAGTTGCACACACTCATACAGATGCTAGATCTTCACTGTCAACCAGCAAAGTAGAACCTCTGACCTGACTGCCTCCAGCCCTTTCCCACAGTTCTCAGGCCTCATCCACTGAAATAGTAAATCCTGAATGCCCAATATGGTTCATCATGGCCTATGCACCTTATTTATCGACTTGCACTGGACTTTCTCTGCTTTCTGCATCGGTCCTCTTTTTATACGTCAGATTGATTATGTTCAACACAATCAGTCTGAATGGCATGCAAAACAAAAGCTTTTTTCTGTACATGGTACAATAATAAACCAACACACCTGCAGCCCAGAAGAATAAGTAGCTCATTTTACCCACTGCTGGGAGCAAGTACCGGTATGTTACAGTAGCTGTCAATTGTGCCTAAGAATTTTGCACAGTACTGTATTTGAAGTACTGCAATGTGAAGCGGAGAGCGAGTTTGTAAATCTGGCAGGAGTAAAGGATGTTTGGGATGGGCCGCAGGAGGGGGTGGGACAGGTGGTAGGAAAAGAGTGCCGGGGTGGGGGGTGGTGCGGGTGCAGACACACCCAGCCCTGAGACACCAGGCAAGGTCATTTGATTCCAAACAATTGGTTTATTGATCATTACAGAACGTCTCTCTGGTGCTTCCTGCTCCCTCCCCTCTCCCTTTCCCCTTTTCCCCACCATGATTCCCCACCTCATATCCCCTCAGTTCTTAACAGAGACAGATTCAGATTTGTCATCACTCTGATGTCATGAAATTTGTTTTCTTTCTGTGGCAGCAGTACAGCGGAATATAAAAAATAACTACAGCTCTATGCAAAAGTCTCAGGCACCCCAGCTATGTATGTATGTGTGTGTGTACACACACACACACACACACACACACACACACACACACACACACACACACACACACACACACACACACACACACACACACACACACACACACACACACACACACCCCCCCCCCCCACCCCCCAAGACTTTTGCAGTTTTGCAGTTTCAATGCGTTTATTCAGTTCATTGCTGGATAAACTGCCTGGAACCACAAAGGTTAATCGGCATTGAAAGATGACGAAGCTGCCCGTAAATTGATAATGTTTCTGGTACTGAGAGAAACTCGGTACCATATAGTATTGGTTGCATCTTCTCTCTTAGGTTGTACTTCAAACATACTGTACCTTCAAAAGTTACAGAACTGAAACAGGTAAGATGACATCAGGCACTGAACCATACAAGGACCAGAATGGTATCATGATCCTTGTTGTTCCTGGCCTGAGCTGACCGCTCGGTGGAGAACAGAGCTCCAGAAGTGTGGGGGGCACTAATTTTCACAATCAGCCCATCATTCATGGCATTCATGCTAATGACTTCAGGTGTATATGAACAAGTCCACACACCATTCCAAAGGATATCAAAACATTTCTCTCCAGTTTCCAGAGAAGTCTGTTACCCAACATCCTTAGAGGCTTCTAATAGAACTTTCCCTGAGGAGCTATGTTTGTGTTCAGAATCTGCAGCCTGAAGTGGGTTCACGTGAAGTGAAACTGGTTCATCACACTCTGACTGCTGAGTTAGTTGGTGATGAATTTGGCCTCACCCCACAACTGTGGTCTTCTATGAGTTCAGTACTAGGAGAGCACTGCTCTGATGGGCAGTGCTGAGTCTCCAAGGAACAATAAAGCTGAAGCTCTTGGAGCCATCACAAAGGCTCTTGCAAGTGATCAAAGAGCTCTCTCAGACCTTATCTTATTTTAATGTTCAAGCAACAATACTATCCTCCTCCCACCCCATAAAGTCCCACTGGGAATTAAATGATTTCTTGCTGAATTGTGCATATCTCCAGAATAATCTATTATAAGCAGTTTCCAACACAATGTCTTTGCAGACAACTCCCTTGACCACTCCCATTCATGAATGTTATTTGTAAGGTACTGCAGTGCTACCTTGTTTATAAACAGTCCAATGTCTGCCAACTCAGTAATGATTAACACCACCTCAGCTGACAGAGACCAATTTGCTTGTTTGAACCCAATCTGTCTCTCTAACCCTGGCTGTTCTTCTTCTTTTCTTTAGCACCTTCTCAATTTGGGATGAGGGAGTTTTTAACCTGAAGATAGTCCTTGGGATTCTACAGTACACACAGACACAGGCCTCAGCCAAAAGGAAGTAATGACTGCATTAATCTAGTTACATCATATCAGTCTTCCGGAAGTGAATCCACAGAAAGCATCTGGCCCCGATAAAGTCCCTGGCTATGTCCTCAGATCCTGTGTAGATCAGTTGGCAGGGGTATTTGCAGACATTCTCCTTGCTCCAAGCTGAAGTTCCCTTCTTAAACCTACAGTACTGTACAAAAGTCAGAGGCACATATATACAGTATAGCTAGGGTGCCCTAGACTATTAAGACTAAGACAAAATACACTATTTAGCAACGTGGAGCTGAGAGCGAGTTTGTAAATCTGGTGGGAGCAAAGGATGTTGGGATTGGTGAGGATGGAGTACTGCAGGATGGGTGTGGGTCAGGTGGCAGGGAAAGGGTGAGAGTTGGCATAGGTGCAGATTCACCCAGCCCTGAGGCACCAGGCAAGGTCATCAGATTCCAAACAATTGGTTTTTTATCACTATCAAATGCCTCTCTGGTGCTTCCTGCTCCCTGCCTTCTTCCTTCCCCTTTTCCCAACTGTGATTCCCCTCTCCCTGCCCCCTTCTTAATCTCAGTCCACAATAGAGACCCATATCAGAATCAGGTTTATCATCACTCACATATGTCATGAAATTTGTTTTTTTTCACAGCAGCAGTACAGTGCGATACATAGAATTACTACAGTATCGTGCAAAAGTCTTAGGCATTTTAACTATGTATATGTGCCAAAGCCTTATGTGCACAGTACTGTATGCGCTGTTGTTTTTGATTCCCTTTCATGTGGAAAAAGTCATTGTTCATGCACCCAATGTCTTCTCCTCACAATATTATACATTACTATATGGTCACCCTTCAGACTTTACACTCAAAGAATAAAGCCCTTGTCTGCCCAACTTCTCCCTGTAACTCAAGCCCTCAACTCCTGGCATATCTAGTAAATCATTTTTGCACTCTTTCCAGCTTGATGACACCTTTTCTGTAACAGGATGACCAAAATTGTACACGATATTCTTCAGTGTGGCCTCACCCCCATCTTGTACAACTGTGACATAACAAACCAGATTCTATACTCAGTACCCTGAATGGTGACGGCCATTATGTTAAATTATGTACTTATACTCCTGGGCTCCTCAGATAGCCAAAGCCATGCTGGGGCACAGAAGGTGGTGATGAATTCTGAAGACAATGTCTGCCTTATTGAGTTAGAAGAAGTTGCCCACCTTTTCAAGGAGCAAATGTGGACTTTTACTATTGTTGGGAGAATTTAGTAAAGGTTTTGCAGATGTTGCCTGGAAGGTCTATCCTCAGCAGGGCTTTCCAGCCTTTTCATGCCATGGACCAATACCAAGTAAGGGAACCCCTGTTCTAAAGGAACAAGTCCATGATGACTTGGAACTCTGCTTCTGAATGTACACATTAAGAGTGCAGTCTGTGTTTATAAATTAACGACTGAGATTAATAAAATTTAAATAAAAACAAGAGGCTGGAAAATTAATGCATAAACTGTAAAGTTGCAATACAAGGTCCTGTCCCTCAAGTTTATATTGGATCTGATTGTAGCAGTATAGAGTTGAAGTGGGATGGGGGATTATAATGGCAGGTAATGGGAAGGTCAGTATTGCTCCTGTGGACTGAAATAGAGGTGCCCTGCAAACTCTCACTCCATCTGCAGTTGGTTTCTCCAATACAGAGAATGGTTGGAGTTACTCTGGTTGCAGAGGCTAAACAATACTCCCACAAAAGCCCAGGCTATCTCCACCCCAGTGGAAAATTTGTTGGCAGTTAAGATGCCATACTAGAGCCAGGAAGACAGTGAACAAGTTGAGAACTCAGTCTGCACTGGGACTGGTGCTGAGGCAGACACATTGATCGAGATTATGCATTGCCTGACATCATAGAGGAAAAAGAGAATGGAGACAAAACTTGAAGGGCAGTACACTCCCACCCTGCCGATAACAATGTCTCCATTATATATTTTCAGCAACCTCACAACTACAATAGCTGCATAGGCCTTGGCAATATATAGACATGTAAGGCAGAACTCCTGTGTGTTGAGTGCAAATTTCAGCAGGAAGCAAATCTGTTATTGATAAGATTAAAAACTACTCTCCCTCCCCAGTGACTCTGCAAGGAGAGAGTTCCCCTTGCCCACCAAGTCAGGCAACTGTCTTAATTAAATGGAATATTGTACCACCTTCAGCAAGATTCATTGCCTTGCGAGCTGGCCCTGATACTTGTAAGATTAATGATAAAGGGTCTGGAATCACAGAATGGAGTACAGTGTGGCTCCTGTACACTTCCCAGATCCATCACTGTCGCTTTGTATGCCACTCTGCTGTAACACTGTGTGACAAATGAGAACAGCCTATCACTCTTTCCTCTCTGCTACACAACTGGTCAAAGGTTGCTCTGCCTTCCAATTAAAAGGTCAGTGAAGGGCTGGATTTGGCCTTCCTCACGCTCACCACTCCTCTGACAGCCAGCTGTCAACAGTGGGTTATGACTTTTCCCTGTGTGTGATCTTTGGACAGCCAGACTTCACAACATCACCTTCACTGTCTGTGTAATTCATGGTTAAAAGCCTAATGCTCCTCCAAGCCTTACCCACCCCATGCTCTGTTTAATTTCTCGCACACGACCACCTCCCTAAAGAGTCACACCCTACTGCTTCCCTGTACACCCACACACCTTGAACTCCCAACAGAGTCACTTCCTACCCCTTCACCAATGCACCTACATACCTCCACCTCTCTACAGTCTCAACCTACCCCTTCCCCAATACCTCCACACACCACCACCTGCCTAGAGTCACACCCTCTTCCTCCTACAGATTTACATGCTACCCCTTCCATAATATGCTCACACATCTTCCCACACCCTACCCTTTTCTGATTACCCCAAAAACCTCCACCTCCCGACAGTCCCATCCTATCGCTTTCCTGTATCCCCACACACCCCAGTCACACATAATCCTCCCACATATTCCCACACCCACACCCCCTTAAAGTCACACCCTACTCATTCACCAATAGCCCCACAGACAACCACCTCCCTTTAGTCACACCCTACGCCTTCCTCAGTACCCCCCTCAACACCACCCCCAACAGTCACACCCTATCCCTTCCACAATATCCCCAAACACCTCCAACCCCCCTACAGTCACATCCTACCCGTTCACCAATACCCCCCACCACAGTCACACCCTACCCCTTCCCCAATACCCTCGCACATCACCCCACTACAGTAACACCCTACTGCTTCCCCAATACCCCAACACACACCCAACTCACTACAGAGTCACACCCCACCCCTCCTCATACCCACACATAAATTCACCCCCTCACCCATATTCCTGCACACCACCACATCCCTACAGGGTAACACCCCATTTCTGCAATAACCACATGCACCTCCACACCCTACAGAAATACACCGCACCCCTTCCCCAATACCTCCCAACAAAATCACCCACTACCCATTTCCCAATAGCCCCGTACTCCTCCACTTCCTGACAGAGTCTCACTCTACCTCTTCCTCTATACCCCCACACACCTTAACCCCCCTACAGTCACACCCTACCACTTCCCCAATAACCCCACCCAACACCACATCACTCCAGTCACACCCTACCACTTCCCCAATACCCCCACCCAACACCACATCACTACAGTCACACCCTACCACTTCCCCAATACCCCCACCAAACACCACATCACTACAGTCACACCCTACCACTTCCCGTATACCCACACACACCTATACCCCCCTACAGAATCACACCGTACACTTTCCCCAATACCCCTATCTCCACCTTGGTGCAGAATCACACCCTACTGCATCCCCAATATCATCACACCACCAACTCCATACTGAGTCATACCTAACCTTCCCCCATACTGCCGCACACCTCCAAACCCTTAAAACCACACACTATCTCAGCCCCATGTACCCACACACATTCACCCTCCTACAGTCACACCCTACCCTTTCCCCAAAACATCCACATCCATCAGCCCCTACAGTCACACCCTACATCTTCCCCAATACACACCACTCCCACTACCCCACTACAGTCACTCCTTACCCCTTCCACAATAACTTCACACACCACCCACTCTACAGTCACACCCTACCCGTTCCCAATTACCCCACACACCCCCACTGCCCGAGAGAGTCACCCATCCCCAATACCATCACACACATCCACCTCCCTACAGTCACACACATAACTCCTCTCCCATATTCCCACACACCACCACATCCCTACAGGGTCATATCTTACCCCTTCTGCAATACCCCACATGCCTCCACCCCCTTACAAAATTATACCCTACTCCTTTCCCAATACTGTACCCTCACACACCTGCACCTGCTGACAGAGTCACACCCTACAACTTCTCCTATACACACACTCCATCACCTACAGTCACACCCTACCCCTTTCCCAATACCCCCACTCAACACTACACACTATAGTTACACCTAACCCTTCTGCAATACCCCTACACACCTACACTCCCCTACATTGACATACTACCCCATCCCCAATTCCACACACCCCACATCCCTACAGTTACACCCTACCCATTTACCAATAACCTGCACCAGTCACACCCCACCCTTTCCCCAATAACCTCGCACACCACCACCCCTTACAGTCACACCCTTTCACCAATAACCCCACATACCTCCACCTGCATACATTCACACCCTATCCCTTGCTCAATACAATACACCTCCATCTCCCTGCAGTCACACCCTATTCCATCCCCAATTCTCCAAACACACCTCAACTCCCTCCCGAGTCACATGCTACCCCTTTCCCATACCCACACATACCAATACACCCTTACAGTCACACAATACCCCTATCCCACTATCCCATATAGCACCACATCCCTACAGTATAACACCCTACAGTTTCCACACTAAACCCA
This sequence comes from Hemitrygon akajei, assembly GCF_048418815.1. NCBI lineage: Eukaryota > Metazoa > Chordata > Chondrichthyes > Myliobatiformes > Dasyatidae > Hemitrygon > Hemitrygon akajei. The sequence continues at coordinate 93,184,004 of NC_133135.1, forward strand.
CACACCTCCACCCCCAACAGAGTCACACCCTACCTCTTCCCCAATATCCCATGTAACAACCTACCTACTCACACCTATCCTTCCCCAACACCCCACACCCCCACCCTCCTACAGACACACCCAACCACTTACCCAATACCCCATACATCACTACCCCCTATGGTCACCCCCTTACAGTCACAACCTACTCCTTCCCCAATACCCCCCACACACCTACACCCCCCTACAGAGTCACACCCTATGCTTTCTCCAATACTCACACATCTCCACCTCAGTGCAGAGTCACACCCTACCCTATCTCCGATATCATCACACACCACCAACTCTTTGCTGAGTCACATACCACCCCTCCCTCATACCCCCACACATCTCCAACCCCTTGTAGACACACACTACCTAGCCTCATATTTCCACATACCCACACCCCACTACAGTCATACCCCACTCCTTCCCCAAAACACCCACACACCACCAACCCCCTACAGTCATACCCTACCCATTCCTGATTACCCCACACACCTCCACCTCCTGACAGAATCACACCCTACTCCTTCCCTGTAGCCCCATACACTCCCACCCCCTAAATCCACACCCTACCCCTTCAACATTACCCCCACACATGTCCAACCCTTACAATCACACCATACCCCTTCCCCAATACCCCACACCCCCTGCATCCCCACAGTCACACACAACCCTTTCACCAATACCCCCACACTCCTCCGCCTCCCTACAGTCACACACTTCTGTTTCTCCAATATCCGCCACACCCCCTACCCACCTACAATCGACCCCTACCCCTTCCCCTTCCCCAATATGCCCATACACGACCACCTCCTAAGTCACTCCCTACTCCTTCTCCAGTAACCCAACACATCTCTAGCTCCCTACAGTTGCACACTACCCCCTCCCCAATACCATGATACACCTCCACCTCCCTACAGTCACACAGTACCCCTTCCCATAACCACACACACCTCCTCCCCCTTACCACACACTACCCCATCCCCAATAGCATGACACATCCCCACCACCCTACAGAGTGGCACATTACCCTGTCCCCAATACCATCACACACCTCCATCTCCCTACAGTCACACACTACCCCTCCCCCATAACCACACACACCTCCTCCCCCTTACCACACACTACCCCTCCCCCCTTACCACACACTACTCCTCCCCCCTTACCACACACTACTCCTCCCTCATACCCACACACACCTCCTTCCCATTACCACACACTACCCCTCCCCCATATTCCCACAAATGACCACATCCCTTCAGGGTCACACCTTACCCCTTCCCCAATACCCCAAACACCTCCACCTCCCCAAAGGGTCATCCCTACCTCTTCTCCTTTACCTACAAACACCTCAACCCCCCCACTTCAGTCACACCTGACCCCCTTCCCCAATACCTCCATTCAAAACCACCCCTTAACAGTCACAGCATAACCCTTCCATCTAACCCTCCCCCATATTCCCACAACCCCCACTCCCCTGTTACACCCTACCCCATTCCACAATACTTCTACACCCTCATCTCCCAAAAGATTCATACACTACCCCCTCCCCAATACCGCCATGCCCCCAACATCACCAGTCATACCCCATCCCAATATCCTCACACACCATCTCCCTACAGAGCCTCACCCTACCTCTTCCCAATACCCCACACCTCCCAGATACCTATAGTTACACCATACCCCTTCTCCAATACCCCAAATAACCCCACCTCTCTACAGTCACACGCTACTAATTCCTGAATATTCCCACACACAACCACCCTCCTAAAGTCGCAATCTACCCCTTCCCCAATACATCCACACACTAACAACCCCTACAGTCACACCCTACTCCTTCTCCAATACCCTCACACACCTCCACCCCCTGCAGAATCACACTCTACCCTTTCCCAATACCCCGCACACCTCCACCTGTCAACAGAGTCACACCCTACCCTTTCCCAATACCCCCACACACCTCCACCCCCAACAGAGTCACACCTTACCCTTTCCCTATACCTCCACATATCTGTGCCCCAACTACAGTCACACTACCCTCCCCTATACACCATGCAGCTCTACCTCCCCCAGCCCAGTTCTAGATCTCTGAGCATTCCTTACTGTTACTCTGACACTGTAAGTCATCGATCCCTACAAAATGGAAACAACCCTTCATGCCAGCTCATCTATGCCAATCAAGGTACCCAGCTGAGCTTGTCTCATTTGTTTGTGTTAACACAGACTTTTCCTATCAGTGTGCTTATCCTAATGTTCTTTTTTAATGTGGTTAATGTACATAGGTAAACCTCCTGCATTGTCTGTCTGGTCCATGTAGGTACTACATTCGACATAAATAGTTGCTCACTCAGGATTCTTTTCAAAGTTTCCCCTCTCACCTTCAACCTCTGCTCTCTGTTTTTTTTTGCCTCCCTTTCCCTTAACCTCCCAGTGTTTTCCAGTGTTTTCTAGTTTTATTTCAGACTTAGAGCACCAACAATTTATTGTTGGTATTTTACTGCCATAATGGGGGAGGGAGAGAGGGGAAGGGAGAGATGGGGAGGAGGGAGAGATGGGGAGGAGGGAGAGATGGGGAGGAGGGAGAGAGAGAGAGAGAGAGAGAGAGAGAGAGAGAGAGAGAGAGAGAGAGAGAGAGAGAGAGAAGGGAGGGGAAGGGAGGGGAAGGGAGGGGCAGAGAGGGGCAGAGAGGGGCAGAGAGGGGGAAGAAGGGGCAAGGGGGAGAGTGGTGAAGAGGGATCAAGGGAAGAGAGAGGTGAAGAGGTGAAAGAGTGGCAAATTGGGGTGGGGAATGGGGATAGGGAAGGGGAGAGGGGATAGAAAAGGGGAAGAGGGAAGATGAGGGAGAGAGGTGGGGAGGGAGAGGAGATGGGTAGAGAAGGGCAGGAGGAAGGGAGAGAAAGATGGAGGAGAGAAAGACGTATTAGCTAAAGTTTAACCATATCACTTCTTCTCTGATCTTCTGTAGTCTTGACTTGTTGCAAATGTATGATCTTCACAATATAGTTATAAATATAGGTTCTGTATGTCTGGCTTGACACCAGAAGCATTTGAAATGCTAATAGCCAAAAGCTGTTACGTTTAAAAAATAGACAGAATACATCAGCTGGGGAAAGAGGCAGAGAGGCTTACAATTTTGAAGCTGCAGTGTGTCTGAAGGATCTGCTTCAGGAATATTATCATTTCTTGTAAGATGTGAAATTTGTTGTCTTGTGGGAGCAAGACATAAAATTACAGTAAATTTCAAATAAATGTGCAAAGGAATAATGAGATAGTGTTCATGGACCTTTCAGAAACCTAACGGTGGAGAAGAAACTGTTTCTGAATTGTTAAGTGTGGGTCTTCAGACTCTTATTCCTCCAGCCTGGTGTGGTAATGAGAAGTGGGGATGCATTAAGTGCTGAGGATCTTTAATGAGGCACTGCCTATTGATGATGGTGAGGGTTGCGGCCTTGGCGGGGCTAGCCAGTCTACAACCCTCAGCAGCTATTTGGCACAGATGCCAGACAGTTTAAATCTCTGTTCAGGCCTAGATAAGCAAAGGGAGCAATGTTGAGTTATTTCAGAGGGGAAGCTGCAAGTTTAGCTGTTAATAGGTTTTATTTTCAGAGGTTGATAGAAGAATATATAAGTGTGAGAGCTAGATAGTATTGCTTCCCCAGGGTGGAAATATCAAATGGTAAAAGGGCAAAGCTCTAAGATGAGAGAAGAAAAGTTTAAAGGAGATGTGCAAGTGTTTTTACATGAACACAATCACATAATGGAAGCTGCCAGAGTAAGTGGTGGAAACAGATATGACAGCAACATTTAAGAAGTATTTGAACAGTAATATGAATTGGCAGGGTGTGGAGGGATACAGATGCAGAAGACCATGTGCAGACAGTCAGTGTCTGGAAGATGTTGGCAAGTGAGCAACTGAGACTCAGATGGGAGTCAGGAAACGGTGACATAATTGGTCACTGGAAGTCATGCTACACTGGGCTGTTGGAAGATTGACCCCTGAAAATGGTTGTGTATACACAGGGAGCAGTTTGCATTATAAAGGAATAGAGAGAGAGAGAGAGAGAGTGGGTGTCATAGTATTAAATGTTTTGCTGTATGTAAGCTGCAGGTAAAGGCATTCAATAAGGCATTCTTGTGACTGAGAGTGCAGAAGCAGGCTTTCCAACCCGCCAACTCTGCATGAACCATCAAACACTCTTTTACTCTAATCTCACTTCTTTACACTCCACCCCTTACTCACACAATTCAAGGGGCAATTTACAGCAGCCAATTAACCTACATACTTGCACGTCTCTGGAATGTGGGAGGAAATCAGGGCACCCAGAGGAATCCCATATGGTCACAGGGAGAATATGTAGACTCCACACAGACAGCACTTAAGTTCAGGACCAAACCTGTGAGGCAGTGTTTTGATCAGCTGCACCACTGTTATCTATTAAGTCAGGACTTCTGCACAACTGGGGCAATTTAATTCAATTAGCATGCAGCTGCAAATATGGGCAGGAAGGAAAATACGTGTACCAAACCCTGGACACAAAAACCATGGGTAGTGTCTGCTCTAGAGTGATACAGCACAGAAAAAGGGCCTTCAGACCAACTGGTCCCTGTCAACCAGGATTTCCATTTCAATTAGTCCAATTTGCCTGCTTTAAATCTTTCTTGTCCAGCTACCTGTCCCAGCGATGTATCATTAATGTAACCTGCCTCAATCACTTCCTTTGGCATCTATTGACCCCTGATTGAGTGAGAAAGTTGCTCATCAGTTCTCCAAAAAATCTCTTACCCCTCACCATAAACCAGAACTCTCTAGTTCTTAACTATTCAACTCTGAGAGTGAACGCTCTGTTACCTAGCTGGCATTCAGGTAAGGACTACAGTCTGTCTCCAGATTATAATACAAAATAGAACACCATACTAATACTGAATATAAGAGTCTGATTGGCTGAAATGACACAGCCAATCAGATGGCAGAGATTATGGCTATCCTTTAGTCAGACCAATATGAATACATACCAGCAGTGTTGGTTATTGAAGCTGGTTTTTCATTTCCTGCTGTGGGCCTGTGGTGAGGAGTTTCTGACTAAACTAAAGAGATTTGAGAGTCAGTCACCTAGAATGCAACAGAAGAGCAGAACACTAAATTAAAACTAGACAAAAACTACCTCACATTCCCCCTGGATGGTCTACAACCCAATGGGATAAATACTGAATTCCCCAATTTCAAGTAAACTGTTCCCCATCTAACTTTTCTCTCTCCTCCTAAGCTACCACCTAGTTCCTCCTACATATTTTCCAACCCCCATCACCTTCTCCATCTCCCCATCACCCACACCCTACTCCCACTAGGTCCCTACCCCTACCCCGCTCAACACACCTCCCTCCCTTGATTCCATGATCCACCTTCCTCATCCGTCACATTTCATCACCTGCAGCCCTTTGTCACTTCCGTCCATTACCTCCCAGACTCTGTTGCTATTTCCACTCCTCTCTCCTCACGGCCTACCACCGATCCTCACCTGGATTCACCTATCACTTGCCACCCCTTCATTTTGCCTCGTTGTACAGCCATCACCCCCTCTAACTTTCCATCCAGATGAAGGACCTTGACCTGAAACATTGGCTCCACAGGTGCTGCCTGATTCATTGTTCTTTGCTCCAGATTCCAGTATCTGTGGTCTTTCATCTCCTGAAGAATCGAAGAGATTGAGACAGGCCAGGGCAGTTGTAGCTGTCTAGCAAAATGAACAGGCCTGTCAACTGCTTGTGGGCTAATGTTTGTCTCTCTGGCAGTTCTCATAAGGCTTAATTCTTTGACTTGTGATGAGCGAATAATTAATGGTAATTAATCCTCAATTACCATAATTAAGCAAGTCACTGAAAATTAAGTAGCATCTGGAAGACTCTTGAGCTGAGGCAAAGAGAGCTATCCCAGACAAGTTCGGATAGATACTTCCCACAGAATCTCAAATGCTCCCTTTTCTCCTCAAATTTCCACCTCCTGGACACTTCAGCCTCTGAGGGAAGGTGGTGGGTAAAGTGGAAAACAGGGATTGTGGTCAAAGCAGAGAGAGTCAAAAAATAAACTAGGATTTCTAATTCTATCTCTCCCTCTGCTTCTCCCCACAGATAATACTCGCTACCCTGCACTGCTGCTGTCCAGCCAGTAGTGAGGAATTGGGTGTGATCCCAAAAACAACCGGTATCTATGGGGGAAATAAAAATCCTGCCTGCATTAAAGAATATATCCTATAAGGAGAAGGAAGACAAACTTGTTTCTCTGGAGCATTGCTGGCTAACTGGACACCTGACAGAGCTACACACAATTATGAAAGGGGAGAAAGACAGTCTTTTTCCTCCAGGGTGGAAACACCAAATACTAGAGGGTATATATTTGAGGGAAGAAAGGTTAAGTTTAGTAGTGATTTAAGGGGCAATTTCTATTATTTATTTACATAGAGAGTGGTATGCTCTGAAATGAGTTGACAGGGGAATTGAAGCAGATCTTAATAGCAGTGTTCAAGAGGCATTTAGTTAGAAACATGAACAGGTAAGGAATGGAGAGATATGGACTGTGAACTGTTAGATGTGATTAGTTTAAATTAGCATTATGGTTGGCACAGACACTGTGGGCTGTAGGGTCTGTTTCTGTGCTTGATGTTCTATGTTTTATGACTGCACTGATGCCTGGCATTTTCTGGGGGTGGATCCCACACCTCTGAGACACCTCAGACTCTGTGCACAGTCACATCCCACACTGCTGGGATCTGTGGTTAGTGCCGATTCTGTGTATTATAATTATACCCACGTCTGGTTGAAATTCAGATCATCAGGCTAAGCCACTCCAGAGAAGGGCAGCGGGTGAAGTGGTGGTGCACTGTGGCAAAGGCTTAAGGGACCAATTTACTGCCAGCCCACTTGTCAGAATCAGAATCAGGTTTATTATCACTGACAAATGTAACAAAATTTGTTGTTCTGTTGCAGCACTGCGGAGCAAAATTATAAGAAAAATTACTATGTTACAACAAGAAATATATTTTAAAAAAGTCATACAAGACAGCAAAAGAGTGAGGTAGTACTCATGCACCATTCAGAAATCTGAGGGCAGAGGTAAAACATTGGATGTATATTTTCATGTACCTGATAGTAACAGGGCATGCCCTGGGTGGAGGGGGTCCTTAATGATGGATGCTGTCTACTTGAGGCATCGCCTTTTAAAGATTTCCTCAATGGTAGGAAGTCTAGTACCCATGATGGACCTAACTCAGTTTACAACTCCCTGCAGCTTTTTCTGATCCTGTGCAGTGACCTCTCCACACCAGACGGTGATGAAACCAAGTAGAATGCTCTCCGTTCTACATCTGTCGAAATTTGTTAATCTTTGGTGACATTCCAAACCTCTTCAAACTCCAAATTAAATATAGCCATTGGTTTGTGTTCTTCAACATATTACATTAATATGTTGAGCCCAGGATAGCTCTCAAATATTTACACCCCAAGAACTCGAAACAGCTCACTCTTTCCACTTCTGATCCCTCAATATTGACTGTTGCGTGTTTCTCGACTTCCCCTTCCTCGTCCACAATCAATTCCTCACTCTTACTGATGCTGAGTGCAAGTTGTTGATGTGACACCACTCAACCAGTCAATCTATCTCATTCTTTTTTACCACCATCTGAGATTCTGCTGATAACTCCTGTATCATAGTCAAATTTATAGCTAGCATTTGAGCTATGCCTAGCTACACAGTAATGGGTGTAGGGGGAGTAGAGCAACAGGCTAAGCATGCATCCTTGTAATGTGCTTGTGGTGATTTTCAGCAAGGAGCAGATGTTATTACTAATCTGCACTATCATCTCCCAATGAGGAAGTCAAGGATCCAGTTGCAGAGGGAGATACAGAGGCCCAGGTTCTGAAGCGTCTTGATTAGTACTGAGGGTATGATGGTGATGAATGCTGTTTTGTCATCAATAAACAGCCAGGACCAACAGGCTTTGGGACAGCTTCTTCTACCAGGCCATCAGACTGATTAACTCACACTGATTTTGAGTGTATTTCTATGTTACATTGTTTATTTATTATAAATGACTATGATTGCACATTGCACATTTAGCCAGAGACATAACGTAAATATTTTTACTCATCATCTATGTGAAGGATGTAAGAAATAAAGTCAATTCAATTTATTGATGCACATATTGCTGTTGGCCAGGTGGTCCAAAACTGAGTGGAGAGCCACTGATATTACAATTGCTGTAGACCTATTGTAGTGGTAGGCAAATTACAATGGTTCCAGATCCTACCTCAGGCAGGAGTTAATTCCACAGGTGGCCAACCTCTTTAAGAACTTTATCATAGTAGATGTGAGTGCCTCTGGACAATACTCATTGGGCAGCTTACCCTGCTCTTCTTGGGTACAGGTATGATTACTGATGTCCTTTTTTGGTTGCAAGCCTTCCCTGGGTGCTACTAGAGGGAAATTTTGGTGATAGATACACATCCAATTGAAATTCAGAGTGCAATTAAAAATGACCCATTAGACTAAGTTAGAGGATACCACTGAAATAATTTCCTAGAAAGCTCCTTTACTCACCTGCCTGTTTAAATTAGCCTCATCGGCCACTTCAGGCCAACCAAAACATAAAGGGAGCAGTCTTTGTTTACTCAAGAAAAGACTTCGAACAATTTCCAATGAACACTACAGGTTTGCAGAACTTTCACAATGCAAGTTAAATACAATCTTTCCAGATGTAATATGCTCTAATAGAAGCAGCTTAAAGTGAAATTCGCTGACAATTTATTTGATTCAGAGGGAAAGTACACCACAATTCCTGGAGCGGGAAAGAACAGTGTACGTAGTTACGTAGTTCAGTGTAGTTTTTGTATTGTTCATGTAGCAACATGGTCCTGAAAAACATTGTCTCATTTTAACTGTGTACTGTACCAGCAGTTATGGTCGAAATGACAATAAAAAGTGACTTGACTTGACTTGAACAGTTACATCCATCTGAATCCTTGGCCCATGTCTTTCCAAACCTTTCCTATATATGTATCTTTTTTAAAATGTTGTTAATGTATCTGCCATAGACCACTTCTCAGGCAGCTTGTTCCACTCTCCAGGTAGAAAAGTTGCCCCTCAGGTTCCTATTAAATCTCTCCCCTCTCACTATAAACCTATGCCCTCTAATTCTTGATTCTCCAACCCTGGAAAAAAGATTGACATTATCTATGCCTTCACGATGTTATACACCTCTATCAGGTCACCCCACATTCTCCGACAATCCAGCGATAAAAGCCCCAGCCAGCTCTCTCCATAATTCACTCCCTGATCTGCCGTATGTTTCCATCATTTGCCAATAAACCAAGAGGTGGCTTACTGCCATATCTCATCAAGGGACCTTGTCAAGTCTGTTCACTGGCTCCATATTCCTACATCTCTGAGCTCCCAATCCATACACTAATGTACATGGTACTTACCCCTAAGTTAATTACCTTGTGAGTTTTTATGATCTCCATTTGCTCAATACTTAAGAGAGCTGTTCTGAGATTTATTACATCATAGATTAATTGCCAGATACCACAAGTTCCAAGTCAGAATCATACAGCAGAGAAACAGGCATTTTTGACCCACAGTGTCCATGCTGACCTTTTTGTGCATCTGCACTAATCCAATTTAGGACATTAGATCCATATCCTTCTATGCCTTGCCTATGTAAGTGGCTGTATAAATATCTCTTTAACATCATGATTGTATCTGATTCCACTATCTCCTCTGGTAGCAACTTCCAGATTTCAATCACTCTATGTAATAAAAAAATGTTCCCCCTATAAAACCGTTTCCTTCACCTTTAAATCTCTGCCCTTGTGTTTTTTTTAACACCAGCTGACTGTAAGTTAAGTCATTGTAGCTGTTTGTATAATGAACTGCAAGGGTCATAGTATTATCACACTTTCTACTACTTGAAAAGTACAGGGTGAAGAAACTCGAACAGAAAGTCAAAAATGAGAACAATTCAACGCTCCCTACATCTGACTGTGCACTCAGTTGACACCACAGAGAATACTGAAACTTTAACAGAATCCATTGGTTTATATTCACAGATGAGACAGCTAGCAATAACAGTAAACAAATTTTAGCTACTTACTATTTGTAATAATTCAAAATCAATGCTCAATATTTACACAGCAAGTACAAGCCCTCCTTCCCTACAAAAAATAGTTGCTGGAGGAACTCAGTGGGTCAGGTAGTATCTGTGGCAGGAATGTATGCTCCACATTCTCATGCCTTCTCTTTCTCTTTGTTCATAGTACAGTAGGTTAATTGCTCATTGTAAACTGTCCCGTGATTAGGTTGGCATCAAATTGGGGTTGTCAGGGGATTGCTGGAGCAGCAAGGGTTAAAGGGCCAGAAGGGCCTATACTGTGTCATATCACTAGGTAAATAAGTAAATAAATCCAATTCATTCTCGTACAATGCATCAGTTTCCTCTTCAGACAATGGATCCATGAATTGCAGGAGAGGTGGCAACACTGGGCTTCGCCCCTCCATGCCCAGTTGCTGGAGATTACTGTGGTCCATCTACAGAAAACCAACACAGTGGTTGTACTGAGCTTCGGTGTATTCCAGTGCCCATTCTCCCAACAGAGTAAACCATCAGCTCCATTCCATTCTTGTTCTCCCTTTAGTTGTGTAATTCTGGCCTGTCCACTTACTTTGAGTCTTCTCTCACCCGCCAACAACAGCAGTAACTTAACCTGAGTTAAACGAGAGCTCATGTTGTCACAGGAAGAGCAAGCAAACTCCATATTGTCAGCACTGGAAGTCAGAATGAAATTCAGTCTGCTGCAGCTATGAGGCAGCAGCACTAATTCTGTACTGCCCTTGATGTAGTCTCAAAGGTTTCATCACATGACCTCATGCCTTTGGAAACTTCTTTAGCTCACCATCACAATTTTTGGGCCACAGGCAGAAACATGATGAGAAAATCAATTGTATTAAATTGACTTTATTTCTTACATCCCTCACATACATGAGGAGTAAAAATCTTTACGTTACGTCTCCGTCTAAATGTGCAATTTGCAATCATAGTAATTTATAATGATTTATCATAAATAGAACAGTCAATGTAATGTAGGAATACACCCAAATCAGCGTGAGTTAATCAGTCTGATGGCCTGGTGGAAGAAGCTGTCCCGGAGCCTTTTGATCATGGCTTATAAGCTACGGTACCGTTTCCCAGATGCTAGCAGCTAGAATAGATTGTAGTTGGGGTGACTTGGATCCCCAATGATCCTTTGGGCCCTTTTTATACACCTGTCCCTGTAAATGTCCTGAATCATGGGAAGTTCACAACTACAGATGCGTAGGGCTGTCTGCACCACTCTCTGCAGAGTCCTGTGATTAAGGGAGGTACAGTTCCCATACCAGGCAGTGATTCAGCCAGTCAGGATGCTTTCAATTGTGCCTCTGTAGAAAGTTCTGAGGATTTGGGGGTTCATGCCAAACTTCCTCAACCATCTGAGGAGAAAAAGGTGTTGTTGTGCCTTTTTTACTACACAACTGGTGTGTACAGACCACTTGAGGTCCTCAGGGATGTGGATGCCGAGGAACTCAAAGCTGTTTACCTTCTCAGCCCCAGATCCATTGATGTCAATAAGGGGTTAGCCTGACTCCATTCCTCCTGTAATCCACAACCAGCTCCTTTGTTTTTGCGACATTGAGGGAGGAGTTGTTTTCTTGACACCACTGTGTCAGAGAGATGACTTCTTCCCTGTAGGCCACCTCGTTATTCTTTGAGATAAAGCCAATCAATGTTGTGTCATCAGCAAATTTAATTAGCAGATTAGAGCTTGCTCTTTTTTGGTACAGGGACAATGGTGGATAATTTGAAGCAGTAGGACACTCTACATTTGGTGTATGTTATATGTGGGTTGTGAAATTTGACATTAGACAATGCCAAGCATGCACAGTGACATGAGAAAAAATTTACAAAGGGTGTGTGTGTGTGTGTGTGTGTGTGTGTGTGTGTGTGTGTGTGTGTGTGTGTGTGTGTGTGTGTGTGTGTGTGTGTGTGTGTGTGTGTGTGTGTGTGTGTGTCCGTCCAGAGAGAGGGTCTGACACTAATTCTCCATCCCACTCTGACTATTGGTCTCTGGTCTATTGCACTGTTACTGTAAGGACTAATGCAGTAAGTAACAAACTCTACAATTTCAGGTAACCTGATGTTTGTCCACCTGTGATATTGGGCAACTCAGTAATGTAGCAGTTAGCGCAATGCTATTAAAGTTTGGGGTGTTCCAGAGTTCAGAGTTCAATTCTGGTTCAATTCTGTAAGGAGGCTCTGTACATCCTCCCCATACACTGCGTGGATTTTCCCTGGGCGCTCCAGTTTCTTTCCCCAGTCCAAAGATGTACTGGGTAGGTTCATTAGTCATTGTAAATTGTGTCATGATTAGGTTAGGGTCAAATAGGGGTTGTCAGGGGGTTGCTGGGGAGCAAAGCTCAAAGAGCCAGAAGGACCTTCTTTGTGTTGTATCAGTAAATAAATAAATAAATATTAGCTTTTACTTTATCCCTCCCATCCCTTAACCCAACATCCCCTCCACTTGCCAGAGCAGAGGACATGCCCAACCTAATCTGCTAGACACATCTCTCTTTTCTGCATTTCCCATCTCCCACATTCCCACACTCGTTCCTCTGTCTGCGTTCTCACTCTCTAACTGCTCCCATTCACACATGCACCAGCTAAACCTATTTACAACTTATTTCCATGGTAAACCAGTTTTACGATGGAAATCAGAGACGGACCCCTCCACTATTCTCCCTCTAGCTGTTTCTTTTTGTCTCATTTTTTCAACTCTGAAGAGGTTCTCAATCTAAAACATTGATGTTGTTTCTCTTCCGTTGCTTGGCTTCCAACAGTTGCAGCTTGACCTACTTAGTATTTGGCAAACATGGAAATTGGTTTCTTATTGTCACATGTACCAAGGTACAGTGAAAAGCTTGCCATCCATACAGATTATTTTATCACATTAGTACATTGAGGTAGTACAGGGGAAAAGCAATTATAAAATGTAGAATAGTAACAGAATGTACAATGCAGGCAGACAGTAAGGTGCAAGGCTATTATGAGGTAGATTGTGAAGTCAAGAGTCCATCTTATTGTACAAAGGGACCATTCAAGAGACTTATTAACAATGGGATTTAATTAATTAATTCCTCATTATGCTGCTGATGTTTGGGATAGCAATGAAGACCCTCCATCTGTCTGTACTTGGCCACAGGAGATGAAATCTACACTGTTCTTTCCATAACAATTTTTTGACCAGTTGTGCTGTTAGCCCTGAACATAACAAGCAGAAAGGATTGCCACTGAGCCTGGTTCTATGTGCTTTCAGGATTTTGTATCTTCTTCCAGATGGGAGGGAAAGAAAGGGTATTTCCAGCATTTTCTGTTTTTGTTTTTGTTTTAGATTTAATTAACTTTCCCACATCCCAAATATATGTCTGACCTCATCTTTTCTCCCCAATCCTGATGAAAGATCTCAAAGCCTGAAACATTTCCATAGATGCTGTCTGACCAGCTGAGTTCCTCTAGAATTTTGTGTGTTCTATCCGAAATATATGCCGCAGGTTAAAATGCCAGAAAACAGTAAAGGCAGGTAAAGTAACTGCAATTGAAAGATATTTAGGAAAGGGTCAAAGGGATAGAGGCTAACTGTAGAGAAAAGGGTTTAAATTATGTTTTGTATCAGATGCTACATTCTTGTGATGTTTCTGCAAATATATTTCTCATTGCATCTTCCACCAGGCCATCAGACTGATGAACTCACGCTGACTTGAGTGTACTCTATATTATGTTGACTGTTCTATTTATTATAAATTACAATGATTGCACATTGCACACTTAGATGGAGACATAATGTGAAGGATATAAGAAATAAAGTCAATTCAATAAAACTTTGACCAGATTAGATGAGCATCTTGGTCAGCATTAATGAATTGGGCTGAAGGGCCTGTTCCCATGCTGTATTACTTCAATACCAGCACTTTTTTTATTATAAAACTAAAAAAAACTTTCATTGCCTGTGACCATATCGGAATTTCTTGAGATGGTAAGGTCAGTAGAGAAACAAGAACCCTTGAAATAGGTGTTCCCAACCCTTTTATGCCATGGAACCTTGCCATTAACTGAGGGGTCCATGGACCCCAGGATGAGAGCCTTTGCATTAAAGGAACAACATTCAGGGAAGTGGAGAGTAAGTCAGGGACAGCCATCAAAAGGGCTAAGGGGGTGGGAGCTGGGAAGGAAGTTAGATGCACAGATGACACTGCAGGGATGTGTGGAAAGGGAGCTTCAATTTAGGACATTTCAAAAATCCTCAGGACAGCTACAGTACAAAACTCGTCTCCCAAACACAATCCCTTGTGATTAATTCACCCTCTGCCTATCTCTAACCTACAAGAAGCACAGGCATTACAATGAAGAATACAAGGAACCAGAGCCTGGAGCTGCTGATTGGAATTGGGCAGCCAATCAGCTAGTTTGAGGTAAATCTCAGCCTTTGATAAACCTGCTAGCCAGCCAGCCTTTTACCGAAGCCTTCCTGCAAAAAATAAATGTGTTGCAGTCTGATTAGGAGACTCCACTCTGCCAACACAATAAAGAGCTATTATCTGTCCCCTTAACAGGATAATCCCAGTTCGCTATCAGCTCACAGCCATATGGACACGCAGGGAAGATAGGTGTTGATGGACACATCATTTCCATTGTAATGAGCTGCAGGAAGACTCACTTGAACCTGCAACTGATAAGGGCGGCTACTGTCTGACACAAACCACTGCTTTGCAAAATCAGCCAGTCTTTACAAGCTGCAAAGCCCCTCATAAAATCCAACTTTTTCTCCATCTTCTAATCACCCTTTACTTCCCAACAGCTAAGCAGCATTGTAAGTTAATTGGATGGGGCCGTGGTACAGCTAGTAGAGCTGCTGCATGATAACACTGGAAACCGGCTTCCACCCACATCCCAAACACACATAAATTGATAGTTTAATGCCGACGATAAATTACCCTTAGTATGCAGGTGAATGGCAGAGTCTGGGGGGAGTTGATTAGAATATGGGAGAATAAATAATAGACTTAACGCAGGGACACAAAAGGATTCTGCAGATGCTGGAGATCTTGAGCAACACATACTAAATGCTGGAGGAACACAGCAGGTCAGGCAGCACAGTCCACATTTCAGGACAGGAGCAGAAACCATAATCAGGTTGTGGGAAGAGAAAAAACACGAGCTGACAGGAGATGAGTGAAAGCAGGTGAGGAGGAGTGCAAGTCAGAGAATGGGAATGATGTGAGAAGCCGGGAGGCGATAAGTAGAAGTTGTAAAGGGCTGAAGGGGAATGGAATAGGAGAGGATAGGACAGCATGGGAGAAAGGGAAGGGGATGAGGAACCAAGGGAGGTGATGTAAGTTGAGCAGAACAGAAAGGGTGAGAGGGAACCAGAATAATGGGAAACAAACAGGGGGGAATACAGAGTGGTGTTAGAGAAATTGATGTCCATGCCATCAGGTTGGAGATCTGTGATCTACGGTCTGTGGTCTATGGTCTCTGGCCAAGGTCTACAGTCTGTACTTTGCGGTCTGTAGTCCATAGTCTCTGGCCTAAGCTTGACAGAATTCACAACTGTTGCTTCTTCAACCTGTGTTTGGCATCATTGTGGCACTAGAGGAGGCTGGAGACAAAGATGTCGGTATTGTTAGGGGTCACCCTGGTTTGGAAAAGGGGTCCAGAAGAGACCCTATGAACTGTGCTGCTATTAAGAGAGAGAGAGGGAGGCATCCAGCGCAATGAGAGAGAGAGAGAGAGACAGACAGAAACTGCTCGAAAGAATGATGTTATGGTTCCTCTGCTGATTGTTTACCTTTCTCCGAGGTCACTTGCCTGCTTGTAGAGGGTCTGCAGAAAGTAGTGGACGAAGCAGGTTGATGGACAACTGGTGTCCAAAATGTGGAGATAAAAAGCAGATCCACTGGGCCACAGACAGACACACCAAGACACACCACGAGTTACACACAGTGGCGGACACTGAGGATCAATTCAGAGAAATCGATCAGTGGCTCACAGTGTGAAAAGGAGCGACCGGTGGGGAATTATTTGTGTGTCCACCCTTGCCTGGGTGATAATTCCACCACTGAAGAACGGTCGTACGTGCTATGGTCATAGTCAGTGACTACAACAGGATTTCGGAAGACAACGGGAAGATCAACGACAACAGCTCACCTCTCACCTCTCTCTCTCTCTCTCCAACGTTACTCAACTAAATACCATGAACTGAACTGAACTCTCTTCATTATCGTAAGACTATACCCATTTACCCCTAGGTTTGCGAGAGCCTAGTTTTGTTCCTATTTCCACACTTATATATATATAATTGCTAACCTGTTCAATATATTTGCATTTATATTACTGTATTGCTTAGTTACTAATAAACACTATTAGTTTATAGTAATACCAGACTCCAAAGTGTTTTCCATTTCTTCTGGTTCTTTAACCCGGTTATGGGGTACGTGACAGTATGGAAATGGTAAGTCCAATTGAAATGGATCACTATTGGGAGATTGTGGCTGCTTTTTCAGCAGAGCAAATAGAAAGATGTGCCTGATGGTGGAATCCGTTTGGAGATGGTGGAAGTTGCAGATGAACCTCCTACCACAATGAGGCCAAACTAAGTTTGAGGAGAAATACCTTATAATTACATTTGGGTAACCTCCAACCTAATGGCATGAACATCGATTTCTCTAACTTCTGGTAAACTCATGCCACTGTTTCCTTTCTGTTTTCCCTCTTTTAACTATCTTTTAACTCTCAGACACCTCTTCTTACTTACCACTTGAAAAGGACCCCACTTAGGACCATCAGGACATCATCTCCAACGTCATCTACTTTGGAGATCTCCCATCCACAGCCAACAACCTTATAGCCCCCTTACCACACACTGCTTGTTTCTACCTCCTACCCAAGATCCACAAACCTAACTGTCCGGTTAGCCTATTGTTTCTGCCTGCTCCTGCCTCACTGCACTCGTCTCCACATAACTTGACTTCATTTTATTCCCTTGGTTCAATCCCTTCCCACCTAAAGCCGTGACACTTCACATATACTCGATCTCCTCAACGACTTTCATATCCTTGGCATTTTCACCATGGATATTCCATCCTTATACACCTATCCCCATCAAGAAAGCCTTAAAGCTCTCAGCTTCTTTCTTGACAACAGTTCCAACCATTTCCTCCACCACAACCTTCTCCTGTCTGGCAGAACTGGTGCTCACCTCAACAATTTCTCTTTCAGCTCTCCCCACTTTCTCCAAACACAGGGTATAGCCATAGGCCCCAGCTACGCCTACCTTTTTGTTGGCTACATGGAACAGTCCATGTTCCAATCCTTCCCTGGTAATGCTTCCCAACTCTTTCTGTGCTACATTGATGAATGAATGTATTGGTGCTGATTCTTGCACCCATGCTGAGCACGTCAATTTCAGCAACTTTACTTTCAACTTCCACCTTGTCCTTAAATTCAGTTGGTCCATTTCTAACACCTCTCTGTCCTTTTCAATCTCTCTATCTCCATCACTGGAGCCAAACTGTCCAATGGTACCTTTTATAAACCCAACTATTCCCATGGCAATCTTGACTATACTTCTTCCCAAACTGTCTCCTGTAAAAATGCCATTCCCTTTTCTCAGTTCCTTCATCTCTACTGCATCTGTTCCCAGAATGAAGCTTTCCTTTCCAGGATGTCAGAGATGTCCTCCTTCTTCAAAGAATAGGGTTTCCTTTCCCCACCGTTGATACTTTACTCACCTACATCTTCTTCATTTCCCAGACATCCATGCTCACCGCATCTTCCTGCTGCCTCTTGTTCCTCATGTCCTCACCTACCACCAATGAGTCTCAGCATCCAACATGTCATTCTCCACAACATCCACCATCTTCAACGGGACCTTCCACAACTTATATCTTTACCTTCCCCCCACCTCACTCTCTGCTCCCTCTGTGATTTCCTTGTCCACAAGTCCCTCCCCACTAATCTCCCTCCTGGCACATATCCCTGCAAGCGACAGAAATGTTACACCTGCCCATTCACCTCCTTCCTAACCTCCATTTAGAACCCCAAACAGTCTTTTCAGATGATGCAATAGTTCACCTGTGAATCTATTGGGGTTGTCTACTATATCTGGTTCTCCCAATGCAACCTCCTCTACATTGGTGAGACCTGACATAGATTAGGGGACCGCTTTGTTGAGCATCACAGCTCCATCTGCAAAAAGCGTAATTTCCCTGGCCAACCACTTCAACTTCCCTATCCCCTTTCCTCTTCTGATATGTCGGTCCATGGCCTTCTCATCTGCTATGATGACTCTCAGTCTGAAAGAGCAACAGCTTATATTCTGTTTAATTAGTCTTCAACCTGATGGCATGATCAAAGATTTCTCCAACTTCCAGTAATATTTTTTTCCACTCCCCTTTCCTGTTCTTCATTTCCCCACTTTGGCCTCTTACCTCTTTTCTTCACATGTCCTATCACCTCCCCCACTGCCCTTCCTCCTTTCCTTTCTCCCATGATCCACTCTCACTGCTATCAGATTCCTTTTTTCTCCAGCCCTTTGTCTTTTCCACATCGCTTCCCATCTTCTAACTTCTACCTACACTCCCCACCCTCCTGGCTTCACCTATCACCTTCTACCTTGTCCTCCTTCCCCTTCCCCCACATTCTTATTCTGGCATCTTCCCCCTTCCTTTCCAGTCCTGATGAACGATCTTATCCCATAATGTCATTTTCATAGATGCTGCCTGATCTTCTGAATTCCTCTAGAATTTTGTTTGTGTTTGTGAATTCTAGCAACTGCAGAATCTTTTGCATTTACCATCTTGACTAAGCTCAATCCATTAGAGAAATTTACATGAGGCACTGTAGCATAGCAGTTAGCGTGACAGTATTACAGCACAGGTCATTGGAGTTTGAAGTTCAATTCAGGTGCCGTCTGAATAAGTCTCTGAACGTCTTCCTTATGGAATACATTGATTTTCTCTCAAGTGCATCGGTTTCCTCCCACAGAACACAGACGTACAAGGTAGGTTAACTGATCATTGTAAGTTGTCCCATGATTAAGTTAGGGTTAATCAAGATTGCTTGAAGAGTCATTCTGTGCTGTATTGCTCAATAAATAAGTAAACTCAACTTTAACAATCTCTATTATATTCCGATCTGGCATGGCCTGTGTCGTACAGGTCCTTGGATCCCTGTTTGAGCATCTGATCTGAAATGAAGAGTTAACAGGGGAGAAGATTCATTATAGCTAGCCTCAGTGTCTCAAGGCTAGCTAAAGAATATTGGTCAAGTGGATAGGTTTAAAAAATGTGTGTGGCTGCGCAACCATGATGCCCTCCAAGTTATGTGTCTTGGGGACAAAATTTAATTGTGATAAACCTCAAGTTCAGATTAGCATGAAGAGCAGACGGGGTAGGAGTGGCTCTTGTAACTTGCAATTCAATCCTTTTGATTATACTGAATCTACCGCTGGCAGATGTGCCTTCAATTTCATGTCCCACAGTGAAGGAAATCTGACAGCATATCTTTGTTTTTTAATCTCGTTTTGTCCTTTAAGGTACACCTTAAAATTTAACTCATCAACCAAAATTTTATCTGCCCCAATATCTTATGTGGCTTGGGATCTGATTCACTCCTTAATGGGAGCTGTAGAACTGACATTTTCTAATAACAGGATATCTACTGTAGTTATCAACATTGCAAGCAATCACCAGAGTTCTAGAAAATTAACACACGTCAACCGATGGCCCTTTGGGTAACTCAGACATTTGTAGTGGGTCATGCATATTGGATGTCGCCATTGTTGAACATGTCAGACTCTGCTCTGAGCTCTGTCTTGGGACCAGGCAGACAGAGGAAAAGATTTCAAGGATGTGCTAAAAATCTCAAAGAGAACTGCAGCATCCCCACAGACACCTGGGAATCTCTGACTAATGACCGCTCAAAGCGTAGAAGGAGCATTTGAGATAGAGTTATGGCCACTGGGTTGTAGAACACTGACTCAGGCCATTCAGCCCACACCACCCAGCCGTGCCTACATTTTGTTGCTCATTTACTATCCCCATCTGCTTGTATCTTCTATATCTGGCCTATTTAAGTGCAGTCTAAATTCTAGTAGTCTAAATTAAGTGCAGTCTAAACCTAAGTGCTTGTATCTGATTACACCACCTTCTCTAGCAATGAGTTCAAATATTCTGTAAAATCTGTGTCCTTTTGATTTCAATACCTTTACCATGGGAAAATGATTCTGAACATTTCCCCTGTCTATGCCTCTTATACTTCTATCAGTTTTCCCCTCAGCCTCCTTCACTCCATGGAGACAAACAAACACAGATTACCTCCAAGCTCTTTGCTTGGCTACACTCTTGCTCCTACTATAGAATATCATGGGTCTTCTTTCATTGCTTGCCAAGAATATTTCATTGTCTTTTTTGACCCCCCCAATTTCTTCTTTTCTACACACTCAATATTTTTAAAGAGATTATTTTTTATGCCAGTTACCTCCATACTTCCCCTTTTCTCCTTCCAATTAAACCTTTAATATTGTTTGTTATACAAGATTACATAGAAACATAGAAAACCTACAGCACAATACAGGACCTTCGGCCCACAAAGTTGTGCTGAACTTGACCCTACCTTAGAAATCACTAGGCTTACCTATAGCCCTCTATTCTTCTAAGCTCCATGTGCCTATTCAAAAGTCTCTTATAAGACCCTATCGTATCCGCCTCTACCACCGTTGCCGGCAGCCCATTCCACGCACTCACCACTCTTGAGTAAAAAACTTATCCCTGACATCTCCTCTGTACCTACTCCCCAGCAGCTTACACCTGTGTCCTCTTGTGGCAACCATTTCAGCCCTGGGAAAATGACTATCCACATGATCAATGCCTCGCATCATCTTATACACCTCTATCAGTTCATCTCTCATTGTTGCTCCAACAGGAAAAGGGCGAGTTCACACAACCTATTCTCATAAGGCATGCTCCCCAATTCAGGCAACGTCCTTGTAAATCTCCTCTGCACCCTTTCTATGGCTTCCACGTCCTTCCTGTAGTGAGGCGACCAGAACTGAGCACAGTATTCCAAAGTGGGTTCTGACCAGGGTTCTATATAGCTGCAACATTACCTCTCGGCTCCTAAATTCAATTCCACGATTGATGAAGGCCAGTACACCGTATGCCTTCTTAACCACAGAGTCAACCTGCGCAGCTGCTTTGAGCGTCCTATTGACTCAGACACCAAGATCCCTCTGATCTTCCACACTGCCAAGAGTCTTACCATTAATATTATATTCTGCCATCATATTTGTCCTACCAAAATGAACCACTTCACACTTAGAACCATAGAACCATAGAAAATTACAGCACATAAACAGGGCTTTCAGCCCTTCTTGGCTGTGCCGAACCATTTTTCTCCCTAGTCCCACTGACCTGCACCTGGACCATATCCCTCCATACACCTCTCATCCATGTACCTGTCCAAGTTTTTCTTAAATGTTAAAAGTGAGCCCACATTTACCACTTCATCTGGCAGCTCATTCCACCCTCCCACCACTCTCTGTGTGAAGAAGCCCCCCTGCTAATGTTCCCTTTAAACTTTTGCCCCTTTACCCTTAACCCATGTCCTCTGGTTTTTTTCTCCCCTAGCCTCAGTGGAAAAAAAGCCTGCTTCCATTCACTCTATCTATACTCATCATAATTTTAAATACCTCTATCAAATCTCCCCTCATTCTTCTACGCTCCAGGGAATAAAGTCCTAACCTATTCAACCTTTCTCTGTAACTCAGTTTCTCAAGTCCCAGCAACCTCCTTGTAAACCTTCTCTGCACTCTTTCAACCTTATTAATATCCTTCCTGTAATTTGGTGACCAAAACTGCACTCCAGATTTGGCCTCACCAATGCCTTATACAACCTCACCATAACATTCCAACTCTTATACTCAATACTTTGATTTATAAAGGCCAATGTACCAAAAGCTCCCTTTATGACCCTATCTATCTGTGACGCCACTTTTAGGGAATTTTGTATCTGTATTCCTAGATGCTTCTGTTCTACTGCACTCCTCAGTGCCCTACCACTTACCTTGTATGTTCTACCTTGGTTTGTCCTTCCAAAGGGCAGTACCTCACACTTACCTGTATTAAACTCAATCTGCCATTTTTCAGCCCATTTTTCTAGCTGGGCCAAATCCCTCTGCAAGTTTTGAAAACCTTCCTCACTGTCCACTACACCTCCAATCTTTGTATCATCAGCAAATTTGCTGATCCAATTTACCAGATTATCATCCAGATCATTGATATAGATTACAAATAACAATGGACCCAGCACTGATCCCTGTGGCACACCACTAGCCACACTCAGAGAAACAATCCTTCACTGCCACTCTCTGGCTTCTCCCATTGAGCCAATGTCAAATCCAATTTACTACCTCACCATGTATACCTAGCGACTGAATCTTGCAGGTCCTTGCAGGACCTTGTCAAAGGCCTTACTGAAGTTCATGTAGACAGCATCCACTGCCTTCCCTTCATCCACTTTCCTGGTAACCTCCTCAAAAAACTCTAATAGATTTGTTAAACATGACCTACCACACACAAAGCTATGTTGACTCTGTTACGTACCCCGTAACTGGGTCACTTACCAGCAAAGATAGAGAGGTCCGTTGAAGTCTGATGGTACTATTTTTAACAGTATTTATTGATAAAAATACACACAAATAATATCAATGCCAACATACAGATAATATACGTCGTCAATACTAAATCTAAAAGCGTGGGTATAATAATAATCAATAAGAAATAGCTCTATCATTGTCTAGGGGATAATGTATTGTCCAATGAAAATATAAAAGTTACTCAAGTTCACTCAGGCTGCAGCTTTTGGTTGGAGAGAGAGAGACGGATTTTTAGAACTTGCCCGTTTTCCTTTTTATGATGTCAATCCTTCGAAATGTCGTTGGGGCTGGTTTCACCTTTTTTAGCTAAAGCCGTTCTTCCGTGGTGAGGCCCACCAATTCCGAGGCAAATGGAAAAGGATGCACGTGGGCTTTCCACCGGCTGTCGCTATTACGCTGTCACAGGATTTCTAGCGTTTCTCCTGGTGCGTCTAAAGGGGTTGTTCCCCAGACCCTCTTTTATCCTTACTCAGATGTCAATCAGGTTGGGATGAGGCCATCCCTCAACCAGCCCACTATTGGTCATTCTCTGAGGGCTTCGATGAATAGCACAGTACTCAATACACAAATCCGTCTCCAAGAGACAATGGCCGTTTCCCGTGGCTTTGTATCGCTGAGGGGCCAGGACATTCCAAATCCCTTGTGGATTCTGTGTGTCTCTCTCTCATTTCCTGGATCTCCTGACCTGAATTAATAGCGATCTTGCAATTCTCAAAAAGGAGGGGGCTACTTTGTACCCTTCGGCCCCTCAGAGTTGGGGGCACAGGCATAACACCCCCTTACTTCAACGCGTTTTTACCATCGGTAAAAACGAAGTAATACAGAGTCTTACAGGATTTTAAAATCTAACACAATACAAAAGATTTTTTTTACAGAGTAATACAGTTGTACATTCAATTCAGCATCTAAACAGTTACCGATTACATTGTCACTTCCTTTAATATCTTAACATCTTGTACCTTACTAAAGTCTTGTAGCATCAGACTCCAATTTAATAACTACCTATTTTTATTTCTTATTTTCTTTAGCAAACAAAAACTAAAGAGTTGTGATCTTAGCTTATGGGTATACTACAAAAGTTCATGCAAATACTAATCTTTATGTTACTTTCAAACTTAACAGTCAGGCTTCCATAGGGGTTGTCTTTATTATTCACATGCTTTGTCGAAATCCCTTAAAACCGGCTTCTGCTATTTAAAAATGGCGTCCCATTAACCCTCGCCTCTTTTCTGGTTAATTCCAACGTGGTGAACTTGTGCACCCTGGTGAAATAGGCTTTTGTCTGCTCCTTTCATAGGAGTTATTTTATCAACAATGTGTTCCAAACTTAGACCATTTTCCGAATTTCCACACAATTCTTTAATTTTACGCAAGTTGCCAGTTTTCTCTTCAGGACCCTTCAGACGATTAGATCTCAATGCCAGCGATCCCTCTTTGTTCAAACAGCATTTTGAATTCTGCGGTTTCACACCACACTCTGGAATAACAATAGTGTGTGGGGTCCCTTCACCTTCCAACTCAATCTGTAATTGATTCACAGGCACCGCGGTACCAAGCCATTGTCTCGGTAGCCTGGTTGCTGCGTCTGACAGCAATTCAGACTTTAAATTTTCTTCATTCGATTTGGAAACTACACTTTTCCCTTTTCCTTCAATAATAATATTCACCTCACCACCTGTGATCTCCTCACTAACTTTTTACACACCTTTGAGTACAAACACCTGGGAACTCTCACTTCCCACTATTACCAAGGTTAACCCTTTCTTCACTGAACTAAGTCCATCTGACCCACAAGGACTGCATTCATTTTCAACTGAATCAAATACCTCAGACTTTTTCCGAGCTCCATTACTAGGTTCAGTACAACGTGCATCCACATCTTGGACACACTCAAACGGGACATTTGCCTTTTCCAGGCTTTCAACACCCGTACCCTATTCAAATTCTAAATTCCCCTGATCCTCTCAGCTACTCTCTGGGCAACTCCCTTCCAGAGTAAACTCAACCCCGCGGGCTGAAACAACCTCATCTGCCAACCCAGCAGACTTCTTCAAGGTAAGGGCACCCTTTTCATCGAGGACTGCCCTCATTTCATTATCGGGAACACCTTTAGAATTTTCAACTTCTTCAAACAGTTCTTCCAAACCAGACAGATCATCCATGTCCAACCCTGGACCTTTTAACAGCTTTATCTGTTTCTCCTCTTTATTTCATGCCTCTATAAATTTTCTCCTCGCTAAGGGCAGATCTACCTCCTCTCCCTTACTCTCTTTCACTTTACTACTCTTCGTTTTACCACCCTCTAAACCCTCGTGGTACAGGGTCGGTAAAAACGTCTTGGCCAAATCAATACTGGCCGGATTTAAACTGCTCTCATTCTCAGTTGCCTTTCTCGACATGCTGCGAGTGATCGCGCATGCGGGATAGATCTTGGAATCTAGGGGTGGGACCTCCACCGGCTGTCTCGTTAGCTTCATTGCTGACCAAACCTTACCACCGGCTAAATCATTACCCAGAAGGACGTCCGCGTCAGTTCTCGGGAATTCTGATCGCACCCCCATTTCAACTGGTCCAGATACCAGCTCACAATTCATAATGATCGTATGCAAGGGAACCGTTTCTGTCCCTTTTCCTATTCCTTTCACAGCTACCATTCCCGTCTTGCGACCAAAATCCAGTACCTTACTGCTAATCAATGACAGTTCAGCTCCCGTGTCTCTCCAGATCCGCACGGGAACTGGTAGGTCTCCCTCTCTCACAGACACGGTTCCGTTTGATGTACAAGTCTCAGACCCTTCGCATACTCTGTCTACCCGGGGCTCTCTTGTCAATTTACTGATCACCACGACACATCCTATAGGGATGGCTGCTTTCCATTTTCCTGCCTCCTTCCTCGGAGCAAAGCACCTAGATGCAATATGTTCCCCCTTTCCACAATTAAAACAGGTCAAGCCCGGAAATCCCTTTCCGTCTTGCCTCTCCTCAATCTTACCACTAGCTCCCGGCGGGACCTCTGCCTCAGCCGGCGGGCTTTCTCTATCGTTCCCACGGTCTCTCCGGTAACTTTTATTTGAGGAAAACTTTGTCTTGTGGGTATATTCGCATATTCATCTGCGAACCTAGCAAATTCAGAGATGGACTTATTCGGCTTCTCATTCAAATACAGCCGGATATCCTCCGAAACACAACCTTTAAATTCCTCAATCAGAATTAACTCCCTGAGACGCCAAAAATCCTCTTCCACTGTTTCTGCTGTACACCAATGATCCAAGAGCACACCCTTCTCATAGGCAAACTCGGTATACGTCTGATTCCACCCTTTCTTTAAATTTCTGAACTTTTGTCTATACGCTTCAGGTACCAATTCGTAAGTCCGGAGAATGGCCTCCTTTACTTTGGCATAATTCTCCGCCTCTTCCCCCTCCATGGACAACGCCGCATATGCCCGTTGTGCCTTCCCTTTTAACATACTTTGTAACAGCGCCACCCACTGCTCTTTGGGCCACTTCTGATTCACTGCCACCTTTTCAAAAAGCAAGAAGTAACTATCAACATCCGTCTCCTCGAACGGAGGTACTACCCTTAACTCCTGACTAACATTAAACCGCTCCTCTCGGTCTGACCCTTGAGCTCTTCGCTCTTGCCTTAACTTCTCCATATCCAAGTCATGTTGCCTCTGTTTCTCTGCCTCCCTCCCCTTCTCGGCTCTTTACCTCTCTTTCTCAGCTGCTTCCAGCTGTCTTAACTGCATTTCATGCTCTCTTTGTTTCTCAGCTCTGTCCTGCTCCCTTTTCACCTCCAACTCATTTAGCTGGAGGTCATGCTCCCTTTTCACCTCTAACTCCTTTAGCTGGAGCGCATGCTCCCTTTGCTTGTCGGCTCTTTCCTTTTCCTTTTCCTTTTCCTTTTCAGCTGCTTCCAGCTGCTTTAACTTAATTTCATGTTCCAACCTTAATTTCTCCAACTCTAACTGAGCTGTCCCACTAGCTGGTACCTTTTCAGGGATATTTTCCAATACCTCAGCTGTGAACACATTCTTCCCAATATAATACTGAGTTATGGCCCGTCGCACCTCCCGCTTTTTCATTGACAACCTCACCTCTGCGAGGTTTAGTCCCTTCGCCATATTTATCAAGTCCGATTTGGTGGCCGCCTCTAGCGCCTCCAGAGTCGGGTTTTCTAGAAATTCATCCACGTCCATCTTTGCTGGTTTCCCGTCTGGCTACCTGCGTACCAGATCCAAGTTTGGACTTACAAGCCCAATTCACTGGCCTCCCAATTTGGTGTCAAATCCCGGATGAGCCCCCAAGTTGTTACGTACCCCGTAACTGGGTCAGTTACCAGCAAAGATAGAGAGGTCTGTTGAAGTCTGATGGTACTTTTTAACAGTATTTATTGATAAAAATACACAAAATAATATCAATGCAAACACACAGATAATATACGTCGTCAATACTAAATCTAAAAGCACGGGTATAATAATAATCAATAAGAAATAGCTCTATCATTGTCTAGGGGATAATGTATTGTCCGATGGAAATATAAAAGTCACTTTAGTTCAGCCAAGCTGTAGGCTGCAGCCTTTTTGGTTGGAGAGAAAGACGGAGGTTTAACTTGCCCATTCCTTTTATGATGTCAATCCTTCGAGAGTCGTTGGGGGACTGATTTCCCCTTTGAGGTTAGCTAAAGCCGTGCTTCCGTGGCAAGACCCACCAATTCTGAGGCAAATGGAAAAGGACGCACGTGGGCTGGTTCCACTGGCTTTCGCTGTTATGTTGTTACAGGAGTTCTAGCATTTCTTCTGGTGCGTCTGAAGGGGCTGTTCCTCAGACCCTCTTTTATCCTGACTCACAGGGTCTCAGATGTCAATCAGGGTGGGTTGATGCAATCCCTCCACCAACACCCCCCCCCCCTCGGTTCATTGCCTGGGGGCTTCGATGCATCGTACAGGATTCAATACACAAGTCCGTCTCCAAGAGACAATAGCCGTTATCAATGGTTCCGCCTTTCAGAGGCCAGGACACATTCCAAACTCTTTGTGGATTCTGCATGTCTTTCTCTCAATTCCTGGGTCTCCTGACTCGAATCAATAGCGATCCTGCCATTCTCAAAAAGGAGGGGGCCATGGGCGTAACACCTCCTTTCTTCAACGCGTTTTTACCATCGGTAAAAATGGAGTAATACAGAGTCTTGCAGGATTTTAGAATCTGACACAATACAAAAGCTTTTCCTTTTACTATAGAGTAATACAGTTATACATTCAATTCAGTATCTAGATGGTTACCGATTACATTGTCACTTCCTTTAATATCTTAACATCTTGTACCCTACTAAAGTCTTGTAGCATCAGACTCCAATTTAGTAACCACCTATTTTTTTTATTTCTTTCCTTCAGCAAACAAAACTAAAGAGTTGTGATCTTAAGCTTATGTGTATACTACAAAAGTTCATGCAAATACTAATCTTTATGTTGCTTTCAAACTTAACAGGCAGGCTGCCATGGGGGTTGTCTTTTATTATTCACAGGCTTTGTCGAAATCCCTTAAAACTGGTTTCTGCTATTTAAAAATGGCGTCCCCATTAACCCTCGCCTCTTTTCCGGTTAGTTCCCACATGGGGAGCTGGCGTACCCTGGCGAAATAGACCTTCGTCCGCTCCTTCCATAGGAGTAATTTTATCAACAATGTGTTCCAAACTTAGCCCATTTCCCAGATTTCCACCCAATTCCTTAATTTTACTCAAGTGGCTAGTTTTCTCTTCAGGACCCCGGAGGCTAGTGGGTCTTGATACCAACGATCCCTCTTTGTTCAAACAGCATTTCGAATTCTGCGGTTTCACACCACACTCTGGAATAACAATAGCGTGTGGGGCCCTTTTACCGTCCAACTCAATCTGTAATGGATCCACAGGTGCCGCGGTACCAAGCCTTTGTCCCTGTAGCCTGGTGGCTGCTTCTAATATCAATTCAGACTTTAAACTTTCTTAATTCGATTTGGAAACCACACTTTTCCCTTTTCCTGCAATAATAATGGTCACTTCACCACCTGCTATCTCCTCACTAACCTTTAACACCTCTTTGAGCACAAACACCTGGGAACTCTCACTTCCCACTATTACCGAGGTTAACCCTTTCTTCACTGAACCAAGTCTATTCAACTGAATCAAATACCTCAGACTTTTTCTGAGCTCCATTACTAGGTTCAGTACAACGTGCATCCACATCTTGGACACACACAAACGGGACATTTGCCTTTTCCAGGCTTTCAACACCCGTACCCGGTCCAAATTCTAAATTCCCCTGATCCTCTCAGCTACTCTCTGGGCAACTCCCTTCCGGAGTAAACTCAACCCCGCGGGCTGAAACAACCTCATCTGCCAACCCAGCAGACTTCTTCAAGGTAATGGCATCCTTTTCATCTAGGACTGCCCTCATTTCATTATCGGGAACACCTTTAGAACTTTCCACTTCTTCAACCAGTTCTGCCAAACCAAACAGATCATCCATGTCCAACCCTGGACCTTTTAACAGCTTTACCTGTTTCTCATCTTCATTTCATGCCTCTAGCACTTCACTCCTCGCTAAGGGCAGAGCTACCTCCTCTCCCTTACTCTCTTTCACTTTACTACTCTGTGTTTTTCCACCCTCCAAACCCTCGTGGTACAGGGTCGGTAAAAACGTCTCAGCCAAATCGATACTGGCCAGATTTAAACTGCTCCCGTTCTCAGCTGCCTTTCTCGACATGCTGCAAGTGACCGCGCATGCAGGATAGATCTTGGACTCTAGGGGCGGGGCTGCAACGCTCACCGGCCGGCTCGTCAGCGTCATTGCTGACCAAACCTTACCACCGGCTAAATCATTACCCAGAAGGACGTCCGCGTCAGTTCTCAGGAATTCTGATCGCACCCCCATTTCAACTGGTCCAGATACCAGCTCACAATTCATAATGATCCTATACAAGGGCACCATTTCCGTCCCTTTTCCTATTCCTTTCACAGCTACCATTCCCGTCTTGCGACCAAAATCCAGTACCTTACTGCTAATCAATGACAGTTCAGCGCCCGTGTCTCTCCAGATCCGTACTGGAACTGGTGTACCTCCCTCCCTCACAGACAAGTCTCAGACCCTTCTCGTACTCTGTTAAACCCAGGGATTTCTTGTCGATTTACTGATTACCACGGCACATCCGATAGGGACTGCTGCTTTCCCTTTTCCTGTCTCCTTCCTCGGAGCAAAGCACCTAGATGCAATATGTCCCCCCTTTCCACAATTAAAACAGGTCAAGCCCGGAAATCTCTGGCCGTCTTGCCTCTCTCCCTCAATCTTACCACTAGCTCCTGGCGGGACCTCTGCCTCAGCCGGCGGGCTTTCTCGATCATTCCCATGGTCTCTCTGGTAACTTTTATTCGAGGAAAACTTTGTCTTGTGGGTTAGGGCATATTCATCTGTGAACCTAGCAAATTCAGAGATGGACTTATTCGGCTTCTCATTCAAATACAGCCGGATATCCTCCGAAACACAACCTTTAAATTCCTCAATCAGAATTAACTCCCTGAGACGCCAAAAATCCTCTTCCACTATCTCTGCTGTGCACCAACGGTCCAAGAGCACACCCTTCTCATAGGCAAACTCGGTATACGTCTGATTCCACCCTTTCTTTAAATTTCTGAACTTTTGTCTATACGCTTCAGGTACCAATTCGTAAGTCCGGAGAATGGCCGCCTTTACTTTGTCATAACTCTCCTCCTCTTCCTCCTCCATGGACAATGTCATATATGCCCGCTGTGCCTTCCCTTTTAACACACTTTGTAACAATGCCACTCACTGATCTCTGGGCCACTTCTGATTCACTGCCACCTTTTCAAAAAGCAAGAAATAACTATCAACATCCGTCTTCTTGAACAGAGGTACTAACCTCAACTCCTGACTAACATTAAACCGCTCCTCTCGGTCTGACCCCTGAACTCGTTGCTCTTGCCTTAACTTCTCCATCTCCAAGTCATGTTTCCTCTGTTTCTCTGCCTTCCTCTCCTTCTCGGCCCTTTCCTTCTCTTTTTCAGCTGCTTCCAGCTGTTTTAACTGAATTTTGTGCTCTCTTTGTTTCTCAGCTCTTTCCTGCTCCCGTTTCACCTCTAACTCCTTTAGCTGGAACACCTGCTCCCTTTCTCTCTCGGCCCTTTCTTTCTCCTTCTCAGCTCTTTCCCTCTCTTTCTCTTTCTCTCTCTCTCTCTCGGCTCTTTCTTTCTCCTTCTCAGCTCTTTCCCTCTCTTTCTCTCTCTCTCTCTCTCTCTCTCTCTCTCGGCTCTTTCTTTCTCCTTCTCAGCTGCTTCCAGCTGCTTTAACTTAATTGCATGTTCCAACCTTAATTTCTCCAACTCTAACTGAGCCGTCCCACTAGCTGGTACCTTCTCAGGGATATTTTCCAATACCTCAGCTGCAAACACATTCTTCCCAATATAATACTGAGTTATTGCCCTTCGCACCTCCCGCTTTTTCATTGACAACCTTACCTCTGCGAGGTTTAACCCCTTCACCAAATTTATCAAGTTTGATTTGGTGGCCGCCTCTAGCGCCTCCAGAGTCGGGTTTTCTAGAAATTCATCCACGTCCATCTTTGCTGGTTTCCCGTCTGGCTACCCGCGTAACCAGATCCAAGTTCGAACTTACAAGCCCGATTCACTGGCCTCCCAATTTGGTGTCAAATCCTGAGATGAGAACCCCAATTGTTACATACTCCGTAACTGGGTCACTTACCAGCAAAGATAGAGAGGTCCGTTGAAGTCTGATGGTACAATTTTTAACAGTATTTATTGATAAAAATACACAAAAATATCAATGCAAACACACAGATAATATACTAAATCTAAAAGCGCGGGTGTAATAATAATCAATAAGAAATAGCTCTATCGTTGTCTAGGGGATAATGTATTGTCTGATGGAAATATAAAAGTCACTTTAGTTCAGCCAAGCTGTAGGCTGCAGCCTTTTTGGTTGGAGAGAAAGACGGAGGTTTAACTTGCCCATTCCTTTTATGATGTCAATCCTTCGAGAGTCGTTGGGGGACTGACTTCCCCTTCGAGGTTAGCTAAAGCCGTGCTTCCGTGGCAAGACCCACCAATTCTGAGGCAAATGGAAAAGGACGCACGTGGGCTGGTTCCACTGGCTTTCGCTGTTACGCTGTTACAGGAGTTCTAGCATTTCTTCTGGTGCGTCTGAAGGGGCTGTTCCTCAGACCCTCTTTTATCCTGACTCACAGGGTCTCAGATGTCAATCAGGGTGGGATGATGCAATCCCTCCACCAACCCCCCCCCCCCCTCGGTTCATTGCCTGGGGGCTTCGATGCATCATACAGGATTCAATACACAAATCCATCTCCAAGAGACAATAGCCGTTATCAATGGTTCCGCCTTTCGGAGGCCAGGACACATTCCAAACTCTTTGTGGATTCTGCATGTCTTTCTCTCATTTCCTGGGTCTCCTGACTCGAATCAATAGCAATCCTGCCATTCTCAAAAAAGGAGGGGGCCACGGGCGTAACAGTTCTATGACCCCACTGCTTGTTTGCCTTATTTCCATTGACTCCATGCCAGTTTCCTTAGTAAATACAGATGCAATAAACCCATTTAGGATCTCCCCCATTTCTTTTGGTTCCATACATAGCCGACCACTCTGATCTTCAAGAGGACTAATTTTATCCCTTACTATCCTTTTGCTCTTAATATACCTGTATAAACTCTTTGGATTATCCTTCACCTTGACTGCCAAAGCAACCTCATGTTTTCTTTTAGCCCTCCTGATTTCTTTCTTAAGTATTTTTTTGCACTTTTTATACTCCTCAAGCACCTTATTTGCTCCCTGTATCTTATACATGCCATACATCTCTCTCTTCTTCTTTATCAAAGTTCCAATATCCCTAGAGAACCAAGGTTCCTTATTCTTATTGATTTTGCCTTTAATCCTGACAGGAACATACAAACTCTGCACTCTCAAAATTTCTCCTTTGAAGGCCTCCCACTTACCAATCAGATCCTTGCCAGAGAACAACCTGTCCCAATCCGTGCTTTTTAGATACTTTCTCATTTCTACAAATTTGGCCTTTTTCCAGTTTAGAACCTTAACCCGAGGACCAGATCTATCTTTATCCATGATCAAGTTGAAACTAATGGTGTTATGATCACTAGAACCAAAGTGTTCTCCTACACATGCTTCCGTCACCTGTCCTAACTTGTTTCCTAATAGGAGATCTAATATTGCATCCTCTCTAGTTGGTACCTCTATATATTGATTTAGAAAACTTTCCCAAACACATTTTACAAACTCTAACCCATATATGTCAAACTCAAGGCCCACGGGCCAAATCTGGCCCGTGGTGGAATTATCTTTGGCCCGCGAGATAATATCTAATTACTATTAAAGCTGGCCCCAGTAATCGAAGCGCTTATGGCGTATGATATGGCTAATGCTGAGTTTATTCAGGTAGCAGGTTTTCAAGGTTTTTAGTGTTTATTCAGCAGTCTTGCTCGGCAGTCTTCTTCATAAGAAACGGAATTTGTAAAGTGAAACACTTTGTAGTTATAGCAGAGACTGAGACACATGAGAGCAGGCTGAAAAAACGGAGGCAACGAAAGCTGCGTTCGCACGCGTCCGACTGATCCGGCCTGCATGAAGCTGCATTTTGCTCAATCCGGCCCGTGACCTAAAATGAGTTTGACACCCCTGCTCTAACCCGTCTAGACCTTTAACAGTATGGGAGTCCCAATCAATATATGGAAAATTAAAATCCCCTACTATCACAACTTTATGTTTCCTGCAGTTGTCTGCTATCTCTCTGCAGATTATCTGGGTTGAACATTAGGGATATTTAAGAACATCTTGGACAGGCACATGGATGAAAGAAAAATGGAGGGTTATGGGGTTTTAGTACTTTTTTTAAGGATTATATGGGTTGGCACAACATGGAGGGCTGAAGGGCCTGTACCGTGCTGTGGTGTTCTTTGGTTCTATGGTTAACTCCACCTGCCACTTCTCAGCCCTGTTTTGCATCCTATCAATGTCCTGCTGTAAACTCTGACAGCCCTCCACACTATCCACAATACCTCCAACCTTTGTGTCATCAGCAATCTTACAAACCCATCCCTCCACTTCTTCATCCAGGTCATTTATATCCAATTGAACTTTTATTGACTCTTAAAAGATTCCCACATCAACCTCTGTTTTACCCACAAGCATCTCCTCTCAACTTACTTTTGCCAGGCCCTCTCTTACGCTTCCAAAATCAGCTTTACTGCAGTTCAAGTCCTTAACTTAATGGTCAACCTTATCCCTTTCTATAACTGCTGTCTAACTAATAGAAATATGATCACTATTTCTAAAGTGTTTCCCTATAGGCATTTCCACCATGTGTCCAGTCCCCAACCCCCACAGATAAGGGGTCTATTCTATTCTAGGATTCTCTTGGATGCATTTAACAAACTCTGCCTTATCTAAGGCAATCCCAGGGAATACTAACAAAGTTAAAATCACCCACTTTACCATTCTTTGGCAAATTCCTTGCATCTCTGTTCTTCTAATTCCTACTGCCTATTGAGAGGCCTACAGTATAACCCCAGCAAAGTGATTGCCCTCTCTCAGCACTACTTTTATGGTCACACTGGACAATTCTTCCAGGATATCCTGCTCTGTTCACTGGACTTGCTTGTTTCAACCTATACATTATTTTCCCTACCTACTTCATAATTACAATCTTTCCTAAACTCCCAAATAGCTTGAACAAATCTCCTTCCCAAGGATATTTGTCCCCTTCCAGTTCAGGTGAAATACGATCCAGCTGTACATATCCCACTTGTCCCAGGTGTACCCAAAACCTTCCCTTCTGCACCAGCTCTTTAGCCATGCCCTCGACTGCCCAATCCTCCACTTTACAGTTAGTAGCACCAGTATTGAGAACTTTGAGTCTGTGCATTATAAGTAAACAGACTCAAGTGTAAATTGTGGTAGGAGTGGAGCACTTCACAAATTGTCCATCCTCCTGTCTATTCAGCCACTAGCTGTCCTATAGTAAGATTTGCAAATCCCTCATCAGCTCAGGAACCACAAAACCAGCATGAAAAGTCATCCTCATTCTCAAGGAGATGCGTCAGAACTAAAATCATCTGTTGGTTTCATGTCTTAGCAAGCAACATGTTCAAAGTAGCCACAACTCCTCCCTAAACAGCTATCAAAATCCCTGATTTCTATTGTAAGTATAATTCCCTGATGACTATTGTATGCCATATCTCATGGCACGAGGTCTGTGCTGTGTGCACGAGAGTGTGAGAGTCTCCTCACTGCTATAGCAAGGCCTTTTACAAAGTCGTATGGGAGGATAGTCAAGGGTCAATTGCTTGGCATTCAGGATGAGATAGTAAATTGGATTCGACATTGTCTTTGCAAGAGTAGCCAGAAACTGGAAGTAGAAGGCACAGTAGAGTAACAGTTTGATTGACACTATTACTGCTCTAGCAAACAGGGTTCAATTCCTGCCACTGTCAGTGAGGAGTCTATACTTTTCCCCCATGACCATGTAGGTTTCCACCAGGTGCTCCAGTATTCTCCTACATTCCAAAGGCATACAAGTTAGTAGGTTAGTTGGTGACATGGCTGTAATTAGGTGGTCCAAGCTTGTTCGGCCAAAAAGGTTTGTTATCATGTTGTATCTCTAAAATAAATGGTTGCCTCTCTGATTGGAGGCTTGTGACTAGTGTTGTGTCGCAGGGATCAGTGACAATAGACAATAGGTGCAGAAGTAGACCATTTGGCCCTTCGAGCCTGCACCGCCATTTTGAGATCATGGCTAATCAATTACTATTAATACCCGGTTCCTGCCGTCCCCATATCCCTTGATTCCCCTATCCATAAGATACCTATCTAGCTCCTTCTTGAAAGCATCCAGAGAATTGGCCTCCACTACCTTCCGAGGCAGTGCATTCCAGACCCCCACAACTCTGCTGGGTCCATTCTTATTTGTCATCTATGTCAACAATTTAGATAATAACCGGGTAAAGTGGATCAGCAAACTTGTGGAAGACACCAAGATTGGGGGCAATGAGGAAGGCTATCAAAGCTTGCAGCAGGATCTGGACAATTTGGAAAAATGGGCAGAAAATGGCAGATGCAATTTAATGTCGACAAATACAGGTGTCCCCTGTTTTTCGAATGTTTACTTTACGTCAACTCGCTGTTACGAAAGACCTACATTAGTTACCTGTTTTCGCTAACAGAATTACCTGTTTTCACTGTTACGAGAAAAGGCAGCGTGCCCCAAGCAGCCAGGCTCTTCCCCCAGAACTGCATTCTAGCCGGCATTGCTTAAACACATGCCTGTGAGCATCTGTGCTTTATGTCGATTTATTTTGTGCATCCGTTAGCAAGATGAGTTCTAAAGTATCGGAAAAGCCTAAAAGAGCACGTAAGGGTGTTATACTTAGCGTAAAACTGGACATAATTAAGCGTTTCGATCGTGGTGATCAAAGTACGGACATAATGAGTTTGGCTAAAGGTTCGTGGAAGTTGACGAAGATGATGTTGAAGAGGTTTTGACATCCCATGACCAAGAACTAAGAGATGAAGAGCTGATGAAGAGGAAAGGATAACAATTGAAACCGAACACAGTAGCGAACAGCCCAAAAGTGAAGTCGTCCAGGAACTGAACGTGAAGCAATTACGTGAGATTTTCGCTGCGATTGACAACGCTGCAATGATTGCAGAAAAGTATGACTTTAATTTTGAAAGGGTACGTAGGTTTAGGGCATATTTGCAGGATGGTTTGAGTACTTACAAAGAAGTCTATGATAGAAAAATGCGCGAGGCTAAGCAGTCAAGCATACTGTCATTTTTCAAGCCTTCTACATCAGCCACAGCAGACAACAAGACTCGACCTTCAACATCGAGGCAGGAAGACATAGAAGATGGTGACCTGCCTGCCCTGATGGAAACAGACGACGATAAGATGACACCCCAATCTCCTCTACCTCCCACCACCCCAACCTCCAACGACTCAGCCTAACACACCATCATCAGTGTGCTCACTGTCTTCCCGATTCCGGTAAGTGAAACTACACTGGACATACATTATTTCTACTTTATATAGGCTGTGTATTTTTATGTGTTATTTGGTAGCTTCATAGCTTAAAGGTTACTGGAAAGTGTGCTTCTGCCAGGAGCGCTTGCACCGTGTGTTTCTGCCGGGAGTGCTGCCGAGAGCGATTGCGTGAGATTTTCACTGCGGTGGACAATGCTGCAATAATTGCAGAAAAGTATTCCTACATTATATAGGCTGTGTATTTATCAGATCATTCCTGCTTTTACTATATGTTACTGCTATTTTAGGTTTTATGTGTTACTTGGCATGTTTTGGTAGGTTATTTTTTGGGTCTGTGAACGTTCACAAATTTTTCCCATATAAATAAATGGTAATTGCTTCTTCACCTTACGACATTCCGGCTTACAAACCATTTCATAGGAATGCTCTGCCTTCAAAGAGCGGGGGAGACCTGTATGAGGTGTTGTATTGCAGTAGGACAAACCAGAATAGGACTTGCAGAGGGAATGGTAGGCCACTGAGGAGTACAGTAATTGCTTGAAAGTGGTGTCACAGCTAGATAGGGTTGTAAAGAGAACCTTTACCATATTGGCCTGATCAAATCAAAGTACTGAGTACAGGAGTTGGTATAACATGTTGAATTTGTATAAGATGTTGGCGAGGCTAAATTTTGAGTAAATTTGGAGTATTATGTGCAGTTCTACCTACAGAAAAATTATTACTAAAATTGAAAGAATACAGAGAAAATTTACAAGGATGTTACAAGAACTTGAGGACCTGAGTTATAAGGAAATGTTGAATGGGTAGGCTTTATTCCCTGTAGCATAGGAAAATGAGGAGAGATTTGACTGAAGTATATAAAATTATGAAGGGTTAAGCCATGTATATGAAGGTTCTCCGTCATCCAGGTCATTATAATCAAGCAGTAGTAAATCAAAGCAACTGGACTTGCTGTGAACAATTTCCCTTGATTTACTGCTGCTTGATAAGGGTTAAGATGGGCTTAATGCAAGCAGCCTTTTTCCACTAAGGGTGGGTGAGACTAGACCTAGAAGTCATAGGTTAAGGAAGGAAGGTGAAATATTTAAGGGCAACCTCAGGGGGAACTTCTTCACTCGGAGGATGGTGTGAGTGTGGAACAAGCTGCCAGCGAAGGTGGTGGATTCGGATTTAATTGCTACATTTAAGAGAAGTTTTTAAGAGTACATGGATGCGAGGGGTATGGAGGGCTGTTACCCTGGTGTGATTCGATGTGACAATTCAACATAGACTATCTAGGCCAAAGGGCCTGTTTTAGAGTGTTCTAGGTTCATGGTCAACCTGTTTCTATTTGTGATTACTTTGTTACCTTACAGAGACAGAACAGCAGTTTGCTGAATTATGACTTTGATTTTGTTTTACTGTCATCTCCATGGTGACAGCATTCACATTCACATAACAAGCATGCTGCTCCTGACCTTTTTCTTTCTGAACGGTTGTTGGTTAGAGGAATGGGATGAAGCATAAGGTCATCAGAAGGATACAACAGCCCTGGCTGATATGTGTCATGACAGTGCATACTCTTGCAGCTTGACATTTTGTGCTTGCTGTCAGAAGTGTTAAATAAAAGAACTACAAGTTTATCATCTGTCACATCTCCAGATTTATATAGTCATAGAAATATGCAGCATGCCTTTCAGCCCACCATCTGTGCTGACCATCAACCATCTACCTGCACTAATCCTCATCCCGACCCTTCATCTGGGTCTTTGATTATGCTGACTGCTGTTGCAAGACAGCAGGAAGTGGAGATGGAATAAATGGAGGGGAAGCCAAGTTTTAGTTCCTCTGTAAGGAAAGAGCCTGACATTCCTCTGGCTTAGTTAGAGTAAGACAAGAGTAAATATTGCTGAAGGCTTGTTCACTCATCACATTGACTGTGTGCCCAACTTGTTGGTCACAGGTGCAAAT
Organism: Hemitrygon akajei; assembly: GCF_048418815.1. Lineage (NCBI taxonomy): Eukaryota > Metazoa > Chordata > Chondrichthyes > Myliobatiformes > Dasyatidae > Hemitrygon > Hemitrygon akajei. Next base: position 93,222,847 of record NC_133135.1, read on the forward strand.
ACTGAATGGTCTGGCCAGCACAGTGAACAACATGCTCAGGGTCCGCAGAATTGCTGATGAAGGCTGCACAGTCTGATGAGTTCTGATGCACTAGGTTCATTGGTTCCCCTCTCTTTTATCTGCTGGGTTTCTTACCTACAGAACATTCTGCTCCAAAGGAACAACTGCCACCTTGTTAATTATCATTATATAAAATTCAACATCTTTAGTTCTTTGGACAATGAATTGCTTTTAACAATGTATTCCAATTGTGGTAAAACATCTTAATCTGTCTACAATGCAATGTTCGAGGAATTGGAAGTGAAGCGAGCGGGCAGGAGTCTGTGCCAGGAAAAGAGTAAGCCCTAGCCGGCCGGGCCCCCCATCCATTCTGCTCTCCAATGTCTGCTTGCTGAGGGAATCAGGCCTGCAGTCCTCGGAGTTGCCTGATGCCGGTAGCTGAAGGTGGGAATGTCGTAAGTGGTGTGCAAGGAAGTGGAAGCGAGGCGAGCGGGCAGGAATCCATGCCAGGAAAAAAAGCAAGCCCTAGCCAGCCGGCTCTCCCATCCATTCTGCTCTCCAATGGACATTAAATTGGACTACATCTGTGGCAACGAAATACTTGGTGGGAGTACAGAAACGGATGGAATCCCGGATGCTGCCATTCAGCTGATTATTTACGTAACAGATTTTCCCCCAAGCCATTGGACTACCAACCTACTGACCTCTGCTGTGCCTATTGCCTTGTTTATTATTTGTAACTGTTTATTATTAACACTGTTCTCTGTTACTTTATGCAGTCCTGGGTAGGTCTGTAGTCTAGTGTAGTTTTTGTGTGTGTTTACGTAGTTCAGTGTAGTTTTTGTACTGTTAATGTAGCACCATGGTCCTGAAAAATGTTGTCTCGTTTTTACTGTGTATTGTACCAGCAGTTATGGTTGAAATGACAATAAAAAGTGACTTGACTCGACTTGACTCTCATCTCTTTGATATTCATAAGGCCACTGTGCCCAGGTGAGATCACAACCACAACTTGTTTTCATGACACACTACCCACCAAAGCAAATGACAAACACATTTGAGAGCTGATTTTCTGAATGTGCCAGGGGCTCCTATTCATTGTTTGTATCTTGCGTGTGTGGGGAATCCTGGGGACCTGCAGCCCATACATGCTGGGACTGAGGATTATTGACTCCTACATGCAAGGGGTTGATGACTTAACAGGTAACATAATTGTAACTGTGCAGATAGTCTGATGAAGAATGATAAATTGGTTTATCATCACATATACCAAGGTATAGAGGAAATAAATTGTTTTTCCTTGCCATCCATACAAATCATTTCATTGCAACAGTACACTGAGGAAATACAAGCAAAAACTATAACAGAAAGCAGAATAAAGTTAGAGAGGAAGTGCATTTCAGGTAGATAATAAGGCTATGATGAGGTCACGAGTCCATCATATCATACAAGGGAACTTCTCACAATGGTCTGATAGCAGCAGGGTAGAAGCTGTCCTTAAGCCTGGTAGTACCTGCTTTGTATCTACTGCCTGGTGGGATGGGAAGCTGGTGGAAAAGAGAGAATATCCGGGCTAGGTGGAGTCTTTAATTATATTGGCTACTTCATGCCACAGGTAACAAACTGATAAGGTATTCTACTGTTAGCAAATCTAAAGACCAGGAACTGTAAACTGTAAACATCAGGAACTGTATACTGTAAACAAATTGTGAAAATGCAGATAATAAATAAATAGCAATAAATAACAAGCATGAAATAACAAGATAAAAGAGTCCTTAAATGAATGTAGTTATCCCCTTTTGTTCAAGAGCCTGATGGTTGAGGGGTAGTAACTGTTCTTGAACAAATACAAAGACTCTAAAATGATTTGAATTAGAATAATTGGACCCATGTGTTACTCAACTGATACTTAATCAAATCAATACATGATTATACTGAATAAAAATCTGACTGGCGAATAATCCACATGACAACAAACTGATTAAGTATGGTTTCACTAAACTACAATTAGATTCGCAAATTAATGCTGGAAGTTTGTAACTATTTATTGATCAAACCGAAAAAGAATTATACATACATAGACCGATCAATGACTGGAGTAGCAAAGGATTGGAATAGCAAATGACTGGAGTAGCAAAAAACAGGTTGAATGAACTTGGTCTTTTCTCCTTGGGGTGACGAAGGATGAGAGGTGACCTGATAGAGGTTTATAAGATAATAAGAGGCATTGATCATGTGGATAGTCAGGCTTTTTTCCCCAGGGCTGAAATGGACACAGGTTTAAGGTGCTTGGAAGCAGGTACAGAGGAGATGTCAGGTATATGTATTTTATGCAGAGAGTGGTGAGTGCATGGAATGGGCTGCCAGCAACAGTGGTGGAGGCGGATACGATAGAGTCTTTTAAGAGACTTTTGGATAGGTACATGAAGCTTAGAAAAATAGAGGGCTATCGGTAAGCCTAGTAATTTCTAAGGTAGGGGCATGTTCGGCACAATGTTGTGGGCTGAAGGGCCTGTATTGCACTGTAGGTTTTCTATGTTTCTAAATTTCTAATTAATCCAATCAATTATAATGACCAGTAAACTGACCAGTAAATGAATTTATTGAGCAATAAGTAATACAACTGATCAAAATCAGGCCAAAGAATTACACTACTGGCTATAAATCTGACCCAAGCATAAATCTCCTATATTATGGCTGATGAAGATTCTAAAGATTAATTACCAAATGAGTGTCATTCCAACTGATTAATAATTATGCTGCAAATTCAATCCATGGACAAATAATCAGATTATACTGATTAATTATAAGAGAGGTGAGTGACTACAAACTGGTAATCAGACATTTAAATATTGGGATTGAGAGCAGTGCCAAGGACCATGAATAGAGAAGATACAATTTGTTTTTCTGTTCACTGTTGTCAGGAGCCCGCACCAGTTTGGGAATAGTTTTAATTTGGATATTTTTGGGAGAACCTTGAGTGATATTAGGAGCTATTAATGATTCCTATATTTGATGTTGTCTAAGGTCTCCAATAGCAAAAGGGATACGAAAATTGCATTTATTTTAATAGGGCAAAGCATTTTCTCTTTGTTAATAATTGTGCAATAACAAAAATCATCAAATCAATTAGATCAATATAATAGTGTAACAAACTTCCCTTTTGCAACACTAAGCAAGAATTTACTGATTCTACCAGCCATAATTGGACCAATGCCTAAATCTACCAACCTAATATATTCAGAGTCAGTGACCAATTGATCAAACTAATCTTGAATGTGAATCAGTAGTTTTACTGATCAATAGCCTGTCCATCTAAATACTCTTCATGTCTAACCACATTGTTCAACACTATCTACCTCTCCACCCATCTTCATCTTGTCTGCAATCTTAGCCACAAGTCCGTCAATTCTGTCATCTAAATCACTGACATATAATGTCAAAAGAAGTGGTCCCAATACTGACTCTGTGGACACCACTAGTCACTGGCAGCCAACCAGAATAGGCCCCCCTTTATTCCTACTCATGCCCCCTGCCAGTCAGCCAATGTTCTATCCATACTAATATCTTTCCTGCAATACCAGCCTCATGTCAAAGGCCTTCTGAAAACCCAACAACGTTCAGAGACGCTCCTTTGTGTATCGTGCCTATTATTTCCTCAAAGAATTCCAGGCAAGATTTATCAAGCACCTTAAAGTACCCCAAAACCTTATCCATAACAATGGACTCCAACATTTTCCCAAACATTGAAGTCAAGCTCACTGACCTATAGTTTCCTTTTTTTCTTCCTCCCTCCCTTCTTAAAGAGTGGAGTGGCATTTGCAATTTTTCAGTCCTCCGGAATTATTCCAGAATCTAGTGATTTTTGAAAGATCATTACTAATGCCTCCACAATCTCTTTAACTCCCTCTTTCAGAACCCTGTGGTGTAGTCCATCTGGTCTACCTTCAGACCTTTCAGCTTCCCTAGCTCCTTCTCCTTCATAATAAAAACTATTCTCACTTCCATCCTGATACTCCCAGTTAATGCAACTGCACAATAGTCAGACTGATGAGCAAATTTAATGCCAACAATGAATTATTCTATTCATCAATATTCAAAAAAATAACTCTACTGATCTAAATTCAAAATAATCTTAATGACCAATAATAACACACATGAATAAATCCATTGACCAATAATCAGATTGGTGCCTGATTACTGGTCTGGTCAATAACCAGACCAGTAAATGAATCATTGACCAATGACTGATGAATAATTATTTTATTAACCAATAATCAAACTGGTGGTGTAATGGCATCAGCGCTGGACTTTGAATCTGGCGGGCTCCCTTGCACACTCCCCATCAGTGCCTGGCTTGAGTCTTGAGCTAGCAACTTGACCTCGTAAAAAAAAAATGAGGGATGGGCTCTGCCAGGTTTCAGATGCCTAAGATCCTAAGATGAGCAATCACCAAAAAGATTGATGCAAAAAGCTTGTCATGACGGAACCCCGACAACTCACCAGGAGTTAAGGGCACACACGCACACACACTCACTCAGACTATTTACACTACTAACAATTAATCAATTTGATAATTAGATGATTATTTTGGTTCTTCTACCGACCAATAATAAGGCTGGGAAATGATTTTAACCAGCAGACTCAGAGTCATATATTATTTTTTTATTCAATCATAAATAAAATTAATTATTCTGAACAATATCCACACTGATAAATTAATCTATTGACTATTAATTCAACTGAATGATTCTACTGATTGATGAAAAAATCATAACAGATTAGATCAGTGATTTTTATACTATGCAATAGAAATGCATAAATTAATCTAAGTTCAAAATACATTAGGACCGATTAGAGATAAAAGTGGGAAGATGTGCCTGGAGGCTGTGGAAGTCAGCCTTCAATGAATACTTCTCTTCGGTTTTCACCAATGAGAGGGAACGATGACGGTGAGGACAATATGAGTGAGGTTGATGTTCTGGAGCATGTTGATATTAAGGGAGAGGAGGTGTTGGAGTTGTTAAAATACATTAGGATGGATAAGTTCCCAGGGCCTGACGGAATATTCCCCAGGCTGCTCCACGAGGCGAGGGAAGAGATTGCTGAGCCTCTGGCTAGGATCTTTATGTCCTCATTGTCCATGGGAATGGTACCAGAGGATTGGAGGGAGGCAAATGTTGTCCCCTTGTTCAAAAAAGGTAGTAGGGATAGTCCGGGTAATTATAGACCAGTGAGCCTTACGTCTGTGGTGGGAAAGCTGTTGGAAAAGATTCTTAGAGATAAGACCTATGGGCATTTAGAGAATCATGTTCTGATCAGGGACAGTCAGCATGGCTTTGTGAAGGGCAGATCGTGTCTAACAAGCCTGATAGTGTTCTTTGAGGAAGTGACCAGGCATACAGATGAGGGTAGTGCAGTGGATGTGATCTATATGGATTTTAGTAAGGCATTTGACAAGGTTCCACACAGTAGGCTTATTCAGAAAGTCAGAAGGCATGGAATCCAGGGAAGTTTGGCCAGGTGGATTCAGAAATGGCTTGCCTGCAGAAGGCAGAGGGTCATGGTGGAGGGAGTACATTCAGATTGGAGGGTTGTGACTAGTGGTGTCCCACAAGGATCTGTTCTGGGACCTCTACTTTTCATGATTTTTATTAATAACCTGGATGTGGGGGTAGAAGGGTGGGTTGGCAAGTTTGCAGATGACACAAAGGTTGGTGGTGTTGTAGATAGTGTAGAGGATTGTCGAAGACTGAAGAAAGACATTGATAGGATGCAGAAGTGGGCTGAGAAATGGCAGATGGAGTTCAACCCAGAGAAGTGTGAGGTGGTACACTTTGGAAGGACAAACTCCAAGGCAGAGTACAAAGTAAATGGCAGGATACTTGGTAGTGTGGAATAGCAGAGGGATCTGGGGGTACATGTCCACAGATCCCTGAAAGTTGCCTCACAGGCAGAGAGGGTAGTTAAGAAAGCTAAGAAAGGAGTTAGCTTTCATAAGTCGAGGGATAGATTTTAAGAGACGCGATGTAATGATGCAGCTCTATAAAACTCTGGTTAGGCCACACTTGAAGTGCTGTGTCCAGTTCTGGTCACCTCACTATAAGAAGGATGTGGAAGCATTGGAAAGGGTACAGAGGAGATTTACCAGGATGCTGCCTGGTTTAGAGAGTATGGATTATGATCAGAGATTAAGGAAGCTGGGGCTTTACTCTTTGGAGAGAAGGAGGATGAGAGGAGACATGATAGAGGTGTACAAGATATTAAGAGGAATAGATAGAGTGGACAGCCAGCGCCTCTTCCCCAGGGCACCACTGCTCAGTACAAGAGGGCATGGCTTTAAGGTAAGGGGAGGGAAGTTCAAGGGGGATATTAGAGTAAAGTTTTTTACTCAGAGAGTGGTTGGTGCATGGAATGCACTGCCTGAGTCAGTGGTGGAGGCAGATACACTAGTGAAGTTTAAGAGACTACTAGACAGGTATATGGAGGAATTTAAGGTGGGGGGTTTATATGTGAGGCAGGGTTTGAGGGTTGGCACAACAGTGTGGGCCGAAGGGCCTGTAATGTGCTGTACTATTCTATGTTCTATGTTTTATTAAAGTACATACAGTATATATATCACCATATACTATCCTGATATTAGTTTTTTTGCAGTCATTCACACAAAATGTAAAGAAACACAGTAGAATCAATAAAAACATGAACACTAAACAAACATGCACAAACAACTAATGTACAAAAGAAAAACTGTGCAAATACAATAAAAGAAAAACAATACTAATAAATAATCAATAAATAAATATCAAGTGTTGCAGAGTCCTTGAAAGTGAGTCCATAGTTTGTGGAACCAGTTCAGTGATGGGTGAGTGAAGTTGGGTGAAATTATCCTCTTTAGTTCAAGATCCTGATGACTGAAGGGAAATAACAATTCCTGAATCTGGTGTGAGGGGACCTTAGGGTCCTGTACCTCCTTCCTAATAACGGCATCAAGAAATGAGCATGGCCTGGATATATGGGGTTCCTTGATAATGGATAGTGATCTGCTGTGACAGCACTCTTTAATTTGACCCATAATTTGATGATTAACGAAAGAATTCCATAAGACCATAAGACATAGGAGAAGAATTATGCCATTTAGCCCAGCAAGTCTGCTCTGCCATTCCATCTTGACAGATTTATTATCCCTCTCAACTGCAATGTCCAGCCTTCTCCACATAACCTTCAACAACCTTACTAAAAAAAACCTATCAAAATCCGCTTTAAGTATACCCAATGATTTGGCCTCCAGAGGGGCCATGGCAATAAATTCCACAGAATCACTACAATTTGGCTGAAGAAATTGCTTCTTATCTCTGTTCTAAAGTACGTCCCTCTATTACGAGACTGTGCCCTCTGGCCCTAGACTCCCCTGCTATAGGAAGCATTATCTACACATCCACTTCTAGGCCTTTCATTAGTCGATAGGTTTCAATGAGATCACCACTCATTCTTATAAACTCTAGCCATCAAACACTCCCCATACTGATGTTAACCCTTTCATTCACAGAATCATTCTTGTGAACCTCCTCTGGACCTTCTCTAATGCTAGCAAATCTTTTCTCAGATAAAGAGCCCAAAACTGCTCACAGTACTCCAGGTATGGTCTGACTAATGCAATAAAACCTCACCATTACATCGTTGCTATTATATTCTAGCCCTCTCCAAATGAATGTTGAATTGTATTTGCCTTCCTTACCACGGACTCAACCTGCAAGTTAACCATTAGGGAATCCTGTATGATTTGTCAGGCAAGATTTCCCCTTAAGGAAACCATGCTGTCTTTGGTCTACTTCACCATGCAACTCCAAGTACCCCAGAACCTCATCCTTAATAATGGACTTCAACAACTTCCCAAACACTGAAGTCAGGCTAACTGGCCTACAATTTCCTTTCTTCTGCCCTGCCCATTCTTAAAGGGTGGAGTGACATTTGCAATTTTCTAGTCCTCCAGAACTATTCCAGAATCTAATGATTCTTGAAAGATCATTAACAATGCCTCCACAATCTCTTCAGCTACCTTTTTCAGAACACTGGAGTGTTGTAATCCATCTAGCCCAATAGCCAAGATGACTTATCTACCTTCAGACCTTTCAGCTTCCAAAGCGCCTTCTCCTTAGTAATAGCAAGTACACTCACTACTGCATCCTGACACTCTTGCATTTCTGGCATACTGCTAGTGTCTTCCACAGTGAAGACTGATGCAAAACACTCATTAAGTTCATTTGTCATTTCTTTGACCTCTCTAGTACCTCTCCAGCATCATTTTCCAGTGATCTGATATCCAATCTTTCCTCTCTTTTATTTTTTATATAACTTTTGGTGTCCTCTTTTATATTAACAGCTACCTTACCTTTATGTTTCCTCTTTTCTCTCCTTTTGCCTTTTTTGCAACAAGAACATCAAACCCCAAAGCCCCCAGCTCGCTAATTGGCAACAAGAAAGAAAGGGTAAGAACACAAAAAAAGACAAAAGACTAATATGAACTACAGTTGAATCCATTAATCTCAGAATTTCAATAACATTATCAAAAGCATTGGGGAGAGCAAGCGCTCAAACCCAGCTGTCGTTCTGTGGGAAGCGACTCGAACCCAGCAGCCAGTTTGTGGGAAGCGACTCGAACCCAGCAGCCAGTTTGCAGGAAGCGACTCGAACCCAGCAGCCAGTTTGTGGGAAGTAACTCGAACCCAGCAGCCAGTTTGCAGGAAGCGACTCCAACCCAGCAGCCTTTCTGCGGGAAGTAACTTGAACCCAGCAGCCTTTGTGTGGGAAGCGACTCGAACCCAGCAGCCAGTTTGCAGGAAGCGACTCGAACCCAGCAGCCAGTTTGTGGGAAGCGACTCCAACCCAGCTGTTGTTCTGTGGAAGGCGACTCAAATCCAGTGGCCAGTCTGTGGGAGGCGACTTGAACTCAGCAGCCAGTTTGCAGGAAGCAACTCGAACCCAGCGGCCATTCTGTGGGAAGTGACTTGAACCCAGCAGCCAGTTTGCAGGAAGCGACTCGAACCCAGCAGCCAGTTTGTGGGAAGCGACTCCAACCCAGCTGTTGTTCTGTGGAAGGCGACTCAAATCCAGTGGCCAGTCTGTGGGAAGTGACTTGAACCCAGCAGCCAATTTGTGGGAAGCGACTCAAATCCAGCAGCCTTTCTGCGGGAAGCGACTCGAACCCAGCAGCCAGTTTGTGGGAAGTGACTCAAATCCAGCAGCCTTTCTGCGGGAAGTAACTTGAACCCAGCAGCCAGTTTGTGGGAAGTGACTCGAACCCAGCTGTTGTTCTGTGGAAGGCGACTCGAATCCAGCGGCCGTTCTGTGGGAAGCGACTTGAACCCAGCAGCCAGTTTGTGGGAAGCGACTCGAACCCAGCGGCCGTTCTGTGGGAAGTGACTTGAACCCAGCAGCCTTTGTGTGGGAAGCGACTCGAACCCAGCTGTCGTTCTGTGGAAGGTGACTCGAACCCAGCGGCCAGTTTGTGGGAAGCGACTTGAACTCAGCAGCCAGTCTGCAGGAAGCGACTCGAACCCAGCGGCCAGTTTGTGGGAAGCGACTCGAACCCAGCGGCCAGTCTGCGGGAAGTGACTCGAACCAGGCAGCCAGTCTGCGGGAAGCGATTCGAACCCAGCGGCCGTTCTGCGGGAAGCGACTCGAACCCAGCGGCCAGTTTGTGGGAAGCGACTTGAACCCAGCGGCCAGTCTGCAGGAAGTGACTCGAACCCAGTGGCCAGTCTGCGGGAAGTGACTCGAACCAGGCAGCCAGTCTGCGGGAAGCGATTCGAACCCAGCGGCCAGTCTGCGGGAAGCGACTCGAACCCAGCGGCCAGTCTGCGGGAAGCGACTCGAACCCAGCTGTTGTTCTGTGGAAGGCGACTCAAATCCAGCGGCCGTTCTGTGGGAAGCGACTTGAACCCAGCAGCCAGTTTGTGGGAAGTGACTCAAATCCAGCAGCCTTTCTGCGGGAAGTAACTTGAACCCAGCAGCCAGTTTGTGGGAAGTGACTCGAACCCAGCTGTTGTTCTGTGGAAGGTGACTCGAATCCAGCGGCCATTCTGTGGGAGGCGACTTGAACTCAGCAGCCAGTCTGCAGGAAGCGACTCGAACCCAGCGGCCAGTTTGTGGGAAGCGACTCGAACCCAGCGGCCAGTCTGCGGGAAGCAACTCGAACCAGGCAGCCAGTCTGCGGGAAGCGATTCGAACCCAGCGGCCAGTCTGCGGGAAGCGACTCTAACCCAGCGGCCAGTTTGTGGGAAGCGACTCGAACCCAGCAGCCTTTCTGCAGGAAGCGACTCGAACCCAGCGGCCAGTCTGCGGGAAGTGACTCGAACCAGGCAGCCAGTCTGCGGGAAGCGACTCTAACCCAGCGGCTGTTCTGCGGGAAGCGACTCGAACCCAGCGGCTAGTTTGTGGGAAGCGACTCGAACCCAGCGGCCAGTCTGCGGGAAGCGATTCAAACCCAGCGGCCAGTCTGCGGGAAGCGACTCTAACCCAGCGGCCGTTCTGCGGGAAGCGACTCGAACCAGGCAGCCGTTCTGCGGGAAGCGACTCGAACCAGGCAGCCAGTCTGCGGGAAGCGACTCTAACCCAGCGGCCGTTCTGTGGGAAGCGACTCAAACCCAGCGGCCAGTTTGTGGGAAGTGACTCGAACCCAGCGGCTGTTCTGCGGGAAGTGACTTGAACCCAGCAGCCTTTGTGTGGGAAGTGACTCGAACCCAGCGGCTGTTCTGCGGGAAGTGACTCTAACCCAGCGGCCGTTCTGCCGGAAGCGACTCGAACCCAGCGGCCAGTTTGTGGGAAGCGACTCGAACCCAGCGGCCAGTCTGCGGGAAGCAACTTGAACCCAGCGGCCAGTCTGCAGAAAGCGACTCGAACCCAGCGGCCAGTTTGTGGGAAGCGACTCGAACCCAGCGGCCAGTCTGCGGGAAGTGACTCGAACCAGGCTGCCAGTTTGCGGGAAGCGACTCGAACCAGGCAGCCAGTCTGCGGGAAGCGATTCGAACCCAGCGGCCAGTCTGCGGGAAGCGATTCAAACCCAGCGGCCAGTCTGCGGGAAGCGACTCTAACCCAGCGGCCGTTCTGCGGGAAGCGACTCGAACCAGGCAGCCGTTCTGCGGGAAGCGACTCGAACCAGGCAGCCAGTCTGCGGGAAGCGACTCTAACCCAGCGGCCGTTCTGTGGGAAGCGACTCGAACCCAGCGGCCAGTTTGTGGGAAGTGACTCGAACCCAGCGGCTGTTCTGCGGGAAGTGACTTGAACCCAGCAGCCTTTGTGTGGGAAGTGACTCGAACCCAGCGGCTGTTCTGCGGGAAGTGACTCTAACCCAGCGGCCGTTCTGCGGGAAGCGACTCGAACCCAGCGGCCGGTCTGCGGGAAGCGACTCTAACCCAGCGGCCGTTCTGCGGGAAGCGACTCGAACTCAGCGGCCAGTTTGCGGGAATCGACTCGAACCCAGCAGCCGGTTTGCGGGGAGCGACTCGAACCCAGCGGCCGGTCTGCGGGAAGCGACTCGAACCCAGTGGCCGGTCGGCGGGAAGTGACTCGAACCCAGCGGCCAGTCTGCGGGAAGCGACTCGAACCCGGCGGCCAGTTTGTGGGAAGCGACTTGAACCCAGCAGTCTTTCCTGTGCCATGTCTGATGAATAAGCTGTGCAAAGTATGATTCAACTGACTAATTAACAATAGAGAAAATGATGCTATTGTCCAATCAAGTGTCTCCCAAATTTAAATCGCCGTAGATTATGGAAATAAAACAGAAAATCGGCTTCCATTGTTCGACAATTATGGCAATGCTGAAGATTGAAGCATCAAAACAAGTACCGAGGATGAGTACCGACTGCCTGTCTTTTGATTAGTTGCTCTGTGCTGGAGAGGGGAGAGCTGTCTGCTGCATCCAGAGATTGTTGTCCAGGTTTTTTCTGCATTTTGGATGTGGACTTTAGACTATAGACTCAAATTTTCAGTCTTATAGTTTTTATATTCAGTTTTTTCACCTAATCTTCTCAGGTTTTTTTTGTGCGGGGAGACTAATTTGGGACTCGATGTGCCAGATCCGTTTTGTTTGTTTTTTTTGTGCAGGATGAAGGATTTGGGGGTCAATCTGCCTCGTCTATTTTGCTTGGTTTTGGTGCAGGAGAGGGGATTTGGTGATTAATATACCTGTTCCGTTTTTGTTCATTTCTTTTTGCGGGCAGGTGAGATTTGGGGGTTGATGCCTTTCTTTTCTTTTTTCGTTTCATGGCTACCTGGAGAATTGAAGAATTTCAGAGTTGTATACTTTGAGAATAAAGGAACCTTTGAACCTTTAAAGGAATCTTTGAAGCAAAAAAAATGGAAAGATAGCAGGTTCCCGGAGCAAGAAACATTGTATTTGTTCAAGGTAATGGACTTTCAAAAGGAGCTGGTAAAAATTATTACAATCCACACCAATAATTTGACTGAATCAACAGACGAATCATTACTTTTACTTAGTAATAATGATTACATTGACATTGAGTAACTGAGAAAGAAAAACCAAATTGATGATTATATTAACTTAGGAGTACCATACACAGTCAGCCTGTCAAGGGACAGATGCAGTGGCACTGGAAGAACTCCAAAGAAGATCCACTGGACTGATTTCTGGGATGAGAATATGATTCTGTCAAAGGAGATTAAGCAATTTGGGTCTGTATCAGGCAAGTTTATAGGATGGGGGTAGAAAGAGGGTGATGTAGTTGAGGGTGAAATGTTTCAGTAGTGGAAGAATCTTGAATGATGGGGCATGGATTTAAAAGCGCACCAACATTAAAAAACTGAGCTCGGTGGAAATAATTGACTGAGGATGAATCTCTGGATTTCTTTATCTACTATCAGTATTTAAACTGGAAGTATATGAATGTCTGGAATCTCAGGGGGATTTGGGGCAATGGGGAATTTGGCACAGAACCAATGAGGCCTGGGGTAGACCAAATCACAATCATATTGAATGATGAGGCAGGTTTGAGGGTCCGTGTAACCAACTCCTACTCCCATTTTTCCTTACTGTTATGCTTGAATAGAATAATTCTGTCATTAATCAGAATAAATAAAAATTTCACTAATGACAAATTATTTTATATATTTTATAAATTAAATAAATAATAGTGCAAAATAAGAGCAAAAAATAGTGAGGTTGTTCACTATTCATTATCTATTCAGAAATCTGATGGTGGTAAGGAAGAACCTGTTCCTAAAACATTGAGTGTGTGTCTTCAGGCTCCTGTACCTCCTGCTTAATGATAGCAATGAGAAGGGGGCATGTCCTGGGTGTGAGGGGTTTTTCATGATGGATGCCTTTCAAGACATCATCTTTTGAAGATGTTCTTGATGTTGGGAAGGCTAATGCCCATGATAGAGCTGGCTGAGTTTGAATCTTTCTGCAGCTTTTTCAAATCCTGTGCAATGGCCATTCCATACCACACTGGTTAGACTAATCTCCACAGTACATCTGTAGAAATTTGTGAGACTCTTAGCAAGCCTCCACAAACTTCTAATGAAATATAGCCTTCTTCGCAATTGCACCAATATGTTACACCCAGGATAGATCCTCAGATGCTGACACCCAGGAACATAAAACTGCTGAGCCCTTTCCACTGCTGATCTCTTGATGAGGACTGGTGTGTGTTCCCTCAGCTTCCCCTTCCTGAAGTCCACAATCAATTCCTTGGCTTTACTGACGTTGAGTGCAAGGTTTTTTGTTGCAAAACCATTCAACCAGCTGATATATCTCCCTCCTGTGCACCATCTTGTCACCATCTGAAACTCTGCCAACAATTGTTATGTCATTGGCAAATTTATGTGTGGTTAGGCTTTTGAGCTTTGCCTAACCACATAGTTGTGGCTGTAGAGAGCAGAGCAGTGGGCTAAGCATGCATACTTGAGGTGCTCCAGTGATATATATGATCCACACTGACTCCCAATGAGGCAGTCAAGGGTCCAGTTGCAGAGGGAGGTACAGGGGCCCAGGCTTTGGAGCTTACTGATTAGACCTGAGGGTAGGATCGTATTGAATGCTGTCCTGTAGTTAATAAATAGCAGCCTGATGTAGATATTGCTATTGTCTAGGTGATCCAAAGCTGAGTGGAGAACCAATGAGATTGCATCTGCTGTAGACTTATTGTGACAATAGGCAAATTGCAGCACATTCAGATCCTTGCTAGGCAGGAGCTGATTCTGGCCATGACCAACTTCTCAAAGCACTTCATCACAACTGGGCAATAATCATTGAGGCAGTTCACCCTGCTCTTCTTGGGCATTGGTATGACTTTTGCCCATTTGTAGCAGATGGATATCTCCAACCGCAGCAGTGAGAGATTGAAGATGTGAGGTGCCGGAGGATTGGAGGATAGTTCATGTTGTTCCGTTGTTTAAAAAAGGCTCTAAAAGTAAGCCAATAAGTTTGACGTTGGCAGTAGGTAAATTATTGGAAGGAGTACTAAGAGATAGGATCTACAAGTATTTGGATAGACATGGACTTATTAGGGAGAGTCAACATGGCTTTGTGTGTGGTAGGTCATGTTTAACAAATCTATTAGAGTTTTTCGAGGAGGTTACAAGGAAAGTGGATGAAGGGAAGGCAGTGGATGCTGTCTACATAGACTTCAGTAAGGCCTTTGACAAGGTCCCGCATGGGAGGTTAGTTGGGAAGATTCAGTCGCTAGGTATACGTGGTGAGGTAGTAAATTGGATTAGACATTAGCTCAATGAGAGAGGTCAGAGAGTGGTAGTGGAGGATTGCTTCTCGGAGTGGAGGCCTGTGACTAGTGGTGTGCCACAGGGATCAATGCTAGGTCCATTGTTATTTGTCATCTATATCAATGATCTGGATGATAATCTGGTAAATTGGATCAGCAAATTTGCTGATGATACAAAGATTGGAGGTGTAGTGCACAGTAAGGAAGGTTTTCAAAGCTTGCAGAGGGATTTGGACCAGCTGGAAAAATGGGCTGAAAAATGGCAGATGGAGTTTAATGCAGACAAGTATGAGGTGTTGCAGTTTGGATGGAAAAACCAAGGTAGAACATACAAGGTAAGTGGTAGGGCACTGAGGAGTGCAGTAGAACAGAGGCATCTAGGAATACAGATACAAAATTCCCTAAAAGTGGCATCACAGGTAGATAGGTTTGTAAAGAGAGCTTTTGGTACATTGGCCTTTATAAATCAAAGTACTGAGTATAAGAGTTGGAATGTTATGGTGAGGTTGTATAAGGCATTGGTGAGGCCAAATCTGGAGTCCAGTTTTGGTCACCAAATTACAGGAAGGATATTAATAAGGTTGAAAGAGTGCAGAGAAGGTTTACAAGGAGGTTGTTGGGACTTGAGAAACTGAGTTACAGAGAAAGGTTGAATAGGTTAAGACTTTATTCCCTGGAGCATAGAAGAATGAGGGGAGATTTGATCGAGGTATATGAAATTATGATGGGTATAGATAGAGTGAATACAAGCAGGCTTTTTCCACTGAGGCTAGGGGAAAAAACCCAGAGGACGTTGGTTAAGGGTGAAGGGGGAAAAGTTTAAAGGGGACATTGCGGGAGCTTCTTCACACAGGGAGTGGTGGGAGTGTAGAATGAGCTGCCAGATGAAGTGGTAAATGCAGGCTCAGTTTTAACATTTAAGAAAAACTTGGACAGGTACATGGATGAGAGGTATATGGAGGAATATGGTCCAGGTGCAGGTTAGTGGGACTAGGCAGAAAAATGGTTCGGAACAACCAAGAAGGGCCAAAAGGCCTGTTTCTGTGCTGTAATGTTCTAAGTCCTTCTTCCACCAGCTGGTTAGCAAAGGTTTTCAATGCACTACCATGTACACCATCGGGGCCTGATGTCTTGCAAGGGTTCACCCTCTCGAAAGATGTTCTGACGTTGGCCTCTGAGACAGAGATTACAGGGTCACCAGATGGAGAATAGTTTTATTCCCCATTTCATAGCATTGCATGAAAGGTGTTTTGTTGATCTGAGAGTGAAGTATCACAGCCATTCAAGATATTAGATTTTGCCTTGTAGGAAGTAATGGCCTTCAAACTCTGCCAGTGTTAGCATGCACCCGATTCCATCTCAACCTCAAGCGGAATTGCTTTATTATTCTTAAAATAACCTTCCATATATCACACCTGGGCTTCTTGTGTAGTCCTGGACCACCAATCTAGTCCTCAGCAGACTATCAATCTTCTGTTTCATTCCATGGATTTTGGTTTGGGTATATCTGGTAGTTTTTGAAGGCACACTACTGATAATTGATGATCAATAGATGTTCAAAGGCCAACTGATAATCATTAATTGAAGACCATGAATGATTCCACTGCCTTGCATTAAGTTTCTGAATGGTTATCTAAACATTAATCACCAACATGATTAAATTGCCAAGAGAAACTCTATTGAATAGTAGGATAATTGTTATCAGAACATTGTATGATTCTATTGGTCGTTGATTGTACTAATCGATAAATTTCTTGGATAATAAACACTCCTATTAATTATTAGAGTTAACTTAAATTGAGACCAAAGACTTGACTTAATGTTCAAACTGATAAATGATTCAGTTGACAATAGCTGACCCATCAATAATTCCACAAAACATGACGTCTAATTAGACAGATAAATAATTCTACAGAACAATAATTATATCTATCAACTATCAGTACAAAGAATGATTCTGCAAGCCAATAACTTATAATTAATTAATTCCCTGTTCAAATGCATTTCAAAGAATAATTTAGGCCCTTAATAAGATCAATAATCAGGCTGATAAATTAATCTCCTAGCCATAGCCTTTCTGATCAATAAGCAGACCAAACTGAGATTCTACTGTCCAATCAATGGATCCACTGATGATAATCATTACAAGTAATGCTGATGATCAATGATCTGATCCATCCATCAAAGTGACCTCACTGAACAATAATCACCTAATGAATCAAAAAGCGATTCACCAATCACAAGTCAAAGAATTATTGATCAGACTAATCAATGCCAAAAATAAATGTCAGATTGATTAATGATTCTCCTGACCAACAAAAAAACTGATGAATGAATCTACAAAAAATAATCAGGGCTGAGAAATTATTCTACTCTCAATAATTCGATAGGAAAGATGATTCCAATGGCCAATAATGAAAACAAAAAATTCCACTTAGATACTGTGCATGATTCCACAAAAGGTTGCTCCATGTACTTACTGAAAAATAATCTATTAAGAAACCATGCAGTCCAATAAAGTGATGAATGATTGTACTAACCAATAAGCAGATTGAATGATTCTCCTCATCAATAATCAGATTAACGATTGATTCTGGTGACCAATAACCAATCCAATTAATCATTCCTCTGTGCTTTGATCAGACAAACCAATCAAATGCCTTATTATTCTGAAGTTATAGTGAAAGTTCATTGACCTAAAACTTTATATTTTTTCTCTCCCTAAATGCTGCATGACTGCTGAATATCTCCATCAGTCTTCTTAAATTTATTTCTTGAATCTGCATTCTATGCTTTTTCATAATTATTCTGCAGCCCTATAACCAAAACAATCAACAACACCACTAATTAGTGAATCAGAATGTAAACTAGTAACTAATGAATCTGCACGACTGATACCGCTGAGCAATGAATTACAGAACAACAATGAAACAGGATTAAGGTTATCAGAATAATTGCTTATACTATGAACCAGTAATCACAGTGATAACTGATGATGAAATCAGTTAGTTGTCTTACTAATGAGAATTGTTAGAGCAACTTTTGGGTTTAGAACATTTACAAACGTTTCTACATTTAGCGAATTACTTTGGCCACCAGTCTTTGGGTCTGAGTATAAATTATGGATTTAATTTGGAGTGCAGTTCTGAACAATGTGTCCCTAAAAGCCATGAATTCCAGACCAGACAATGCTGATTAAAATTCATTTGGATATCTCTGGTGTGGATGCGAATCAGGAGGTGTGAAGTTTGTGTGTAGTTTCAAAGAAAGTATTGTAAATACATTGTCAATAGAAAAATGTTCTTTGATGTTTTGCACATAAATTATTGGGCCCCAAGTTGGACCTTTCCACTGAAAGCATCTCTATAAAATGCCTGCTGTAGATTGTTTGGTTGAATAAAGAAGCCACTTTATATCTAGTAGTACTTCTCTCCAGTGAATTAATTCACGCAACAACAAGAATCAATCCATTTTCTAATGCTTATGTGAATAATTCATCTAAACAATAGACCAGTGAATATTTCTACTGATAGTTTGGAACTATTGTGGGGTTCTGCTGCACCATCATAAGGTCAATGCATGATCGTTCTTACCAATGCTTGGACAA
Organism: Hemitrygon akajei; assembly: GCF_048418815.1. Lineage (NCBI taxonomy): Eukaryota > Metazoa > Chordata > Chondrichthyes > Myliobatiformes > Dasyatidae > Hemitrygon > Hemitrygon akajei. The sequence goes on from NC_133135.1 coordinate 93,241,192, forward strand.
ATGAGCATCATCACTGACCAATAATCATGCTGTTAAAGAATTTGTACTAGCAAGTGATCAAAGTGCATATATATCATCATGATGGGGCAAGTGAAGATATCCCCTTTGTTCAAGAGCCTGATCATTTAGGGATAGAAACTGTTCCTCAACCTGATGGTGTGAGTCCTGAGGCTCATGTAGATGTGCTCATTGGGAGGTCTTTGTCCATGATAGACTGGCCCATATAACCATATAACAATTACAGCACGGAAACAGCCCATCTTGGCCCTTCTAGTCCATGCCGAACGCTTACTCTCACCTAGTCCGACTGGACTGCACTCAGCCCATAAACCTCCATTCCTTTCCTGTCCATATACCTATCCAATTTTACTTCAAATGACAATACTAAACCTGTCTCTACCACTTCTACTGGAAGCTCGTTCCACACAGCTACCACTCTCTGAATAAAGAAATTCCCCCTCCTGTTACCCTTAAACTTTTGCTCCTTAACTCTCAACTCATGTCCTCTTGTTTGAATCTCCCCTACTCTCAATGGAAAAAGCCTATCCACGTCAACTCTATCTATACCCCTCATAATTGTAAATACCTCTATCAAGTCCCCCCTCAACCTTCTACGCTCCAAAGAATAAAGACCTAACTTGTTCAACCTTTCCCTGTAACTTAGGTGTTGAAACCCAGGTAACATTCTAGTAAATCTCCTCTGTACTCTCTCTATTTTGTTGACATCTTTCCTATAATTCAGTGACCAGAACTGTACACAATACTCCAAAATATCCACTACTTTTTATAGAATTTTCTATTCAAAGGCATTGGTGTTTCTATACCAGGCTGTGAGGGCAGCCAGTTAATATATTCTCCACTACACACCTATAGAATTTTTAGATGTCATGCTGAATCTCCACAAATTCCTAAGGAAGTAGTAGTGCTGCCACGCTTGCTTCATAACTGCACTTATGTTCTGGGCCCAGATTGGTTACTATTCCACTAACCAAAAACCAATCAATGAATGAAACCAATCAATATCTGATTTATGAATTATTCTAATATTCAATGATTTTTATGGAACAATTATCCTAGTCACCAACAAACAAACTGACAAGTGATGCTGATTTAAATAGGATAATGCATACTAAGCACTTCAGTTAATGATCTTTTGGTATATATTGACTAATGACACAACTGCTGACAATTATCAGACCAATAAAATATTGTATTGACCTCCAACAATATGAAATAGCAAACATGCTAACCAATAATCAGACCTAAGGATGTGCCTACTAACCAATAATCAGACCTAAGGATGTGTTTAGTAACCAATAATCAGACAGAAATATAATTTTAATGATACCAGTCAGATCCACGGCATTTTCTTTCAGCCATTACTCCAATGATTTTGATGCCATTAATCAGAGAAGTCATGGAAAATATTTAACTAACAGTACTCCAATCAATGACCTTATAGGGTAATAAAAGATAATAATCACACACAGATTTTTACTGTCATATAATTAAACAGAGGGATAATGTAAACAGCTTCATGAATTATTAAGCTGCCCAGTAATAAGATGCCGCATGTACTCAGACCTGCAAATAATTGGATTGATTGATATAATAATTCACTTTGGCCAAAGATCACACTAATCAATTATTTGATAGTCATCTGATCAAGCAAGAAAAAATCTATTGGCTAATAAGCAAATGAATGAATAAATAAATCCTGCTGATTAATAATTCTCACACCAAATGTCAGATCAACCAATAATTCATCTGATCAACCAGCAAATGACTGTGTCTATCAATCCAGGATTCTAGAGCAAACACACAGATCAATGAATTTTCTATAAACAGTAACCTGCCCTGATTTAGTCGGTTTCAGATTAAATTATCAGAAGTACATTGAAACATACAGTGAAATGCATTTGAGTCCAACTCTAGGATGAATAATCTTACCCTTTTACCCAATATTCAAAATAATGGATGTTCATATAGTTCATGGTAGTGATGGCATTAGGTTCTGTGTCTGCAAAACCCTAAATTTCAAATGGAAATTTTAAGCCCCATCTCAGATCTATGGGTGCCCTTACTAAAGGGAGGTTATATTGTATCTACCTACTCTTCAAGGACTAGCTTACTTGCATGCGAGAGGGACAGAAATGAGTGATTATTGTCCCAGGGTCTCAATGTTTTACAAAAAAGAAAGGTAAAAATGATGGGGGGGGGGGAGAAAAGAGTTGCACTACTAATCAGGGACAATATCACAGCTGCACTCAGAGTAAACATAATGCAGAGCTTGTCCACTGAGAACTCAAAAATAGGAACAGTCCCATCACCCTGATCGAATTTGTACTATAGAACCCCCCCCCACCCACCCTCTAATAGCCACTGAGACATTGCAAAACAGATACGAGGGCAGATTACGGAAAGATGCAAAAACAATAAGGTCATTGTTGAAGAGGACAGCGAGGCTTTGAGAAGAAGTGCGGCGGCGGCCATTTTCAAATTGCTTCTCAGATCGGAGTTCTGAGAGGCGGGACTGCGCAGGCGCGTGAAGGAGGCCTGGGAAGGAGGGAAGTTATAAAAAGAATGCAGCCTTAAGCAGCGGGCAGCTTCGTTTGTGGGCAGCGGAGTGAGCCGGGAGCAGAGTGTAGGGCTTGGGCTCAGAGGGCTTAGGTGGAAGAGGGCACAGTAGGCTTATCTTTTAGTTCTTGTTATTTTCAGTTATTCGGGAAGTATGAGTGTGAGGGCAGCTTGTTGTTCTCGGTGTCGGATGTGGGAGGTCCTGGAGTCTCCGAGCCTCCCGGACGTCCACATCTGCGCCAGGTGTGTCGAACTGCAGCTCCTGAGGGACCGAGTTAGGGAACTGGAGCTGCAGCTCGATGACCTTTGCCTGGTCAGGGAGAGTGAGGAGGTGATAGAGAGGAGTTACAGGCAGGTGGTCACTCCGGGGCCACGGGAGGCAGATAGGTGGGTCACGGTCAGGAAGGGGAAGGGGCAGGTACTAGAGAGTACCCCGGTGGCTGTACCCCTTGACAATAAGTACTCATGTTTGAGTACTGTTGGGGGGGACAGCCTACCTGGAGGAAGTGACAGTGGCCGGGCCTCCGGCACAGAGGACGGCCCTGTAGCTCAGAAGGGTAGGGATAGAAGAAAGAGGACCATAGTAATAGGGGACTCGATAGTCAGGGGTTCAGACAGGCGGTTCTGTGGAGGTGATCGGGAGTCCCGGATGGTAGTTTGCCTCCCTGGTGCCAGGGTCCGGGATGTTTCTGATCGCGTCCAAGATATCCTGAAGTGGGAGGGTGAGGAGCCAGAGGTCGTGGTACATGTAGGTACCAATGACATAGGTAGGAAAGGGGAAGAGGTCCTGAAACGAGAGTATAGGGAGTTAGGAAGGCAGTTAAGAAGAAGGACCGCAAAGGTAGTAATCTCGGGATTACTGCCTGTGCCACGCAACAGTGAGAGTAGGAATGGAATTAGGTGGAGGATGAATGCGTGGTTGAGGGATTGGAGCAGGGGGCAGGGATTCAAGTTTCTGGATCATTGGGACTTCTTCTGGGGCAGGCGTGACCTGTTCAAGAAGGACGGGTTACACTTGAATCCTGGGGGGACCAATATCCTAGCGGGGAGGTTTGCTAGGGCTACAGGGCAGACTTTAAACTAGTAAGATGGGGGGGCGGAAATCAATTTGAGGAAACTATGGGAGAGGAGGTTAGTTCACCAGTAGAGCAAGTAAGTAGACAGTGTGTGAGGAAGTTGTAGGGGAGAAGAAAGAAAAGGATAATAAATTTGAATGCATTGCTAGGGATGAAAAGAGAGGAGGAGGTGGAGAGTATCTTACATGTATCTATTTTAATGCTAGGAGCATTGTAAGAAAGGTGGATGAGCTTAAAGTGTGGATTGATACCTGGAATTATGATGTTGTAGCTATTAGTGAAACATGGTTGCAGGAAGGGTGTGATTGGCAACTAAATATTCCTGGATTTAGTTGCTTCAGGTGTGATAGAGTAGGAGGGGCCAGAGGAGGAGGTGTTGCATTGCTTGTCCGAGAAAATCTTATGGCGGTGCTTTGGAAGGATAGATTACAGAGCTCCTCTAGGGAGGCTATTTGGGTGGAATTGAGGAATGGGAAAGGTGTAGTAACACTGATAGGAGTGTATTAGAGGCCACCTAATGGGGAGCGTGAGTTGGAAGAGCAAATGTGTAAGGAGATAGCAGATATTTGTAGTAAACACAAGGTGGTGATTGTGGGAGATTTTAATTTTCCACACATAGATTGGGAAGCTCATTCTGTAAAAGGGCTGGATGGTTTAGAGTTTGTGAAATGTGTGCAGGATAGTTTTTTGCAACAATACATAGAAGTACCGACTAGAGATGGGGCAGTGTTGGATCTCCTGTTAGGGAATGCGATAGGTCAGCTGACAGATGTATGTGTTGGGGAGCACTTCGGGTCCAGTGATCACAATAGCATTAGCTTCAATATAATTATGGAGAAGGACAGGACTGGACCTAGAGTTGAGATTTTTGATTGGAGAAAGGCTAACTTTGAGGAGATGCACAGGGATTTAGAGAGAGTGGATTGGGTCAAATTGTTTTATGGGAAGGATGTAATAGAGAAATGGAGGTCATTTAAGGGTGAAATTATGAGGGTACAGAATCTTTATGTTCCTGTTCGGTTGAAAGGAAAGGTTAAAGGTTTGAAAGCGCCATGGTTTTCAAGGGATATTAGAAACTTGGTTCGAAAAAAGAGGGATGTCTACAATAGATATAGGCAGCATGGAGTAAAGGAATTGCTCCAGGAATAAAAAGAATGTAAAAGGAAACTTAAGGAAGAGATTAGAAAAGCTAAAAGAAGTTACGAGTTTGGTTTGGCAAATAAGGTGGAAGTAAATCCGAAAGGCTTCTACAGTTATATTAAAAGCAAGAGGATAGTGAGGGATAAAATTGGTCCCTTAGAGAATCAGGGTGGTCAGCTATGTGTGGAGCCGAGGGAAATGGGAGAGATTTTGAACGATTTCTTCTCTTCGGTATTCACTAAGGAGAAGGATATTGAATGGTGTAAGGTGTGGGAAACAAGTAAGGAAGTTATGGAACCTATGACAATTAAAGAGGTGGAAGTACTGGCGCTTTTAAGAAATTTAAAAGTGGATAAATCTCCAGGTCCTGACCGGATATTCCCCAGGACCTTGAGGGAAGTTTGTGTAGAGATAGCAGGAGCTCTGACGGAGATCTTTCAGATGTCATTAGAAACAGGGATTGTGCCGGAGGATTGGCGTATTGCTCATGTGGTTCCATTGTTTAAAAAGGGTTCTAGAAGTAAGCCTGGCAATTATAGACCTGTCAGTTTGACATCAGTGGTGGGTAAATTAATGGAAAGTATTCTTAGAGATAGTATTTATAATTATCTGGATAGACAGGATCTGATTAGGAGTAGCCAGCATGGATTTGTGCGTGGAAGGTCATGTTTGACAAACCTTATTGAATTTTTTGAAGTAGTTACGAGGAATGTTGACGAGGGTAAGGCAGTGGATGTAGTCTATATGGACTTCAGCAAGGCCTTTGACAAAGTTCCACATGGAAGGTTAGTTAAGAAGGTTCAGTCGTTAGGTATTAATGCTGGAGTAATAAAATGGATTCAACAGTGGCTAGATGGGAGATGCCAGAGAGTAGTGGTGGATAATTGTTTATCGGGATGGAGGCCGGTGACTAGCGGGGTGCCTCAGGGATCTGTTTTGGGCCCAATGTTGTTTGTAATATACATAAATGATCTGGATGATGGGGTGGTAAATTGGATTAGTAAGTATGCTGATGATACTAAGGTAGGAGGTGTTGTGGATAATGAGGTGGGTTTTCAAAGCTTGCAGGGAGATTTATGCCGGTTAGAAGAATGGGCTGAACGTTGGCAGATGGAGTTTAATGCTGAGAAGTGTGAGGTTCTACATTTTGGCAGGAATAATCCAAATAGAACATACAGGGTAAATGGTAGGGCATTGAGGAATGCAGTGGAACAGAGAGATCTAGGAATAACAGTGCATAGTTCCCTGAAGGTGGAGTCTCATGTAGATAGGGTGGTGAAGAAGGCTTTTGGAACGCTGGCCTTTATAAATCAGAGCATTGAGTACAGAAGTTGGGATGTAATGTTAAAATTGTACAAGGCATTGGTAAGGCCAAATTTGGAATATTGTGTACAGTTCTGGTCACCGAATTATAGGAAAGATATCAATAAATTAGAGAGAGTGCAGAGATGATTTACTAGGATGTTACCTGGGTTTCAGCACTTAAGTTACAGAGAAAAGTTGAACAAGTTAGGTCTCTATTCATTGGAGCGTAGAAGGTTGAGGGGGGATTTGATCGAGGTATTTAAAATGTTGAGAGGGATAGATAGAGTTGACGTGAATAGGCTGTTTCCATTGAGAGTAGGGGAGATTCAAACGAGAGGACATGATTTGAGAGTTAGGGGGCAAAAGTTTAAGGGAAACACGAGGGGGTATTTCTTTACTCAGAGAGTGATAGCTGTGTGGAATGAGCTTCCTGTAGAAGTAGTAGAGGCCAGTTCAGTTGTGTCATTTAAGGTAAAATTGGATAGGTATATGGACAGGAAAGGAGTGGAGGGTTATGGGCTGAGTGCGGGTAGGTGGGACTAGGTGAGATTAAGAGTTCGGCATGGACTAGGAGGGCTGGAATGGCCTGTTTCAGTGCTGTGATTGTTATATGGTTATATGGTAAATAAGAGGTGTTATCAGAGAGTTGTCGCTGTGCCTCGGCCAGGTAGAGGTCAGTACGCCAGACAACAACAGCTCCCCCCTTATCAGCAGGTTTTATAGTGAGGTTGGGATTGGTGCGGAGGGAGTGGAGAGCAGAGCGTTCAGAAGGAGTGAGGTTTGAATTGGAACAGGGTGTGGTGAAGTCAAGACGGTTGATGTCCTGTTGGCAATTAGTAATAAAGAGATCCAGAGCAAGCAGAAGACCAGAGTGGGGTGTCCATGAAGAGGAGGAGGGTTGAAGACAGGAGAAGGGGTCATCGGTGGGTGTAGGAGAGTCCTTGTCAAAGAAGTAAACTCGGAGACGGAGACGGCGGAACAAGAGTTCAGCGTCATGGCGTACGCAGAACTCACTGAGGTGTGGGCGAAGGGGGACAAAGATGAGGCCCTTAATGAGGACAGAACGCTCTGCCTCAGAGAGTTGAAGGTTGGAGGGGATGGTAAAGACCTGGCACGAATGAGAGATGGGATCAGAGGGGGGAGGGTAGTGTCAGTGGAGAGGGAAAGGTTGGGGTGAGAGGAAGATGGAGCCTCTGAGGGCCCAGGAGCTGACGATGGGATCTGAGGGAGAGGGGATTGCAGAGTGATGGTGTGGGAAGGGGAGACGGGAGTCACAATTGCAGCATGTGAAGACCCGGCCTGGAGTTGCAGTTGGTGGTTGCGCAATTGCTTTGAAGCTGTCTATGTCCGTTGGAACCCACGTTGATGGTGCTGGAGTCCGGAGTTTCAAAAACCCCTGGGTCGCTGGGGCAGCCAAGATTGACGGCCGAGGCCAATCCATGTCCATTGGAACCTGCGTTGATGGTACTGGAGTCCGGAGTTTCAAAATCCCCTGGGTCGCTGGAGCAGCCGAGATTGACAGCCGAGGCCAATCCATGGCCGCTGGAACCCGCGTTGATGGTGCTGGAGTCCAGATTTTCAATATGCCCTGGGTTGCTGAGGCAGCCGAGATCGACTACCGGGGCCGGGGACACGATACGAAGACCATGCTCTGGGGTCTGCAGATGGAAGATCTTGCGATCCTTGCAGGACGTGATAAACTCAAAGAAACGGCGATTGCATGCATGGATCCAACGGAGGATGAAATAATGGACAGGTCCATTGCAAACGGAGAAAAAGGTGTCCCGGAGGCGTGGAAGGGATTGTGATAGGGACGCCAGGTACCTATCATGGCGGAGAGTGTCACCCTCAGAACTCGACGAGAGAAACAACGGGACGCAGAGTCAATTAAATGTGAGTACCTGGGATCCTCAGAAGGTCCAAATTGAGAAGCTCGAAAATGGATCCTGAAGCCAACTGGAGTCAGTTGGCGTAGGAGACACGTTCCAAGGAAGGATATATGGCTGTAATAGCGGGTCTGGGTCAAAATATGATTGAAAAGTTGAAGGGCTGAAGGAATTATAGATGGGGAGCAGTGAGAGAGGGTTTCACTGAACTCCCATCGAAGAGAAGATTTAAACTTCTTCAGTGTAGGCATCACTGGCAGAGGCTTCGCAGTAGTAAATTTAAAGAGCAAACACGAGGAAATCTGCAGATGCTGGACATTCAAACAACAACCACTAGAATAAATTCCAGTCCTTTTTTAACCCCATCTTCCTTTTGTTCTTCTCGTCATTCCTAACAATCTACAATGCTGCTAACTTTTTTTGCTATTTCCTTCTAGATTATATCATCTACATTTGATGTTTTCCAGATACTTTTGCTAGGACAAAGTAACTCATTCGCAATGCTGTGTGGGCTGAGAAAGAAATCTCCTGGTCACATCACTTTGCAAAGCTGTGACTCCAACTTCAAACTGATTGCTGCTTACATTGAGAACTGGATCTGGCTCTGCAAAGAATATTTGTTAAGTTTAACTTTACCACCAATACCTAGCACTTTGGAAAGGTTGTGTAGATGCGCTAAAAAGCTGAATTTAGCAACAAGCCTCTTGGATCCTGGAAAGTGAATATCCATCATAGTAGAACTGTTTTGCTGATCCAAAATGAGATCTAGAGTACTGAGTAAAAGTCTTCAGCACACATATACAACTAGAGTGCCTTAGACCTTTGCTTAGTACTGTAATTTTATCTATTGCACTCTACTGCTGGTAGAATGGTAGGGTACAGGAACCGTGGTGTACAAAAGCTGTTGTAAATCTAGTCAAGAAAAAGAGCTTATTCAAAAAGCTAGAAGATAGAGAGCTAGAAGATTACAAGGCTAGCAGGAAGGAGCACAAGAAAGAAATTAGGAATGCTAGAAGGGGCCATGAGATGGCTTTGATGGACAAGATTTAGGAAAACCCCAAGGCATTCTACAAGTTGAGAGATTAGGACCAATCAAGTGTGGCAGTGGAAAAGTGTGTATGGAACCATAGGAGATAGCAGAGGTACTTAATGAGTACTTTGCTTCAGTATTCACTACAGAAAAGGATCTTGGCAATTGTAGGGATGACTTACAGTGGACTGAAAAGCTTGAGCATATAGATATTAAGAAAGAGGATGTGCAGGTGCTTTTGGAAAGCATCAAGTTGGATAAGTCACTGGGACCGGATGAGATGTACCCCAGGCTACTGTGGGAAGCAAGGGAGGAAATTGCTGAGACTCTGACACTGATCGTTGCATCATCAATGGGGACAGCAGAGATTCCGGAGGATTGGAGGGTTGTGGATGTTGTTCCTTTGTTCAAGAAAGGGAGTAGAGATAGCCTATGAAATTATAGTCCAGTGAGTCTTGGTTGATGAGTTGACGAAGATCTTGAGAGGCAGGATTTATGAACATTTGGAGAGGCATAATATGATTAGGAATAGTCAACATGGCTTTGTGAAGGGAGGTCATGCCTTATGAGCCTGTTTGAATTTTTTGAGGATGTGACTAAACACATTGATGATGGTAGAGCAGTAGATATAGTGTATATGGATTTCAGCAGGGCATTTGACAAGGTACACCATGCAAGGCTTATTGAGAAAGTAAGGAAGCATGGAATCCAAGAGGAAATTGCTTTGTGGATCCAGAACTGGCTTGCCCACAGAAGGCAAGTGGTTGTAGATGAGTCATCTTCTCTATGGAGGTCGGTCGCCAGTGGTGTGCCTCAGGGATCTGTTCTGGGATTCCTCCCCTACTCTTTGTGATTTTTATAAATGACCTGGAAGAGGAAGTGGAGGGATGGGTTAGTAAATTTGCTGATGACACAAAGGTTGGAGGTGTTGTGGATAGTGTGGAGGGCTGTCAGGTTACAGCGGGACATTGATATGATGCAAATCTGGGCTAAGAAGTGGCAGATGGAGTTCAACCCAGATAATTGTGAGGTGGTTCATTTTGGCAAGTCAAATATGATGACAGAATATAATATTAATGTTAAGACTTGGCAGTGTGGAGGTTCAGAGGGATCTTAGTGTCCGAGTCCATAGGACACTCAAGGCTTCTGTTCAGGTTGACTCTGTGGTTAAGAAAGCATATGGTGCATTGGCCTTCGTCAATCATGAGATTGAGTTTAGGAGCCGAGAGGTTACAGCTATATAGGACCCTCGCCAGACTCCACTTACTGTGTTCACATAACTATAGGAAGGCTGTGGAAACCATAGAAAGGGTTCAGAGGAGATTTAGAAGGATGTTGCCTGGATTGGGGAGCATACCTTATGAGAATAGGTTGGGTGAACTTGGCCTTTTTTCCTTAGAGCGATGGAGGATGAGAGGTGACCTGACAGAGGTGTATAAGATGATGAGAGGCATTGATCATGGCGATAGTCAGAGGCCTTTTCCCAGGGCTGAAATGGCTAGCACGAGTGGGCATAGTTTTAAGGTGCTTGGAAGTAGGTACAGAGGAGATGTCAGGGGTAAATCTATTTATTTATTTATTTATTTATTTGCGCAGAGAGTAATGAGTGCATGGAATGGGCTGCTGGCGAAGGTGGTGGAGGTCTTTTCAGAGACTCCTGGACAGGTATGTGATGCTCAGAAAAATAGAGGGCAATGGGTAACCCTAGGTTATTTTTCAGGTAAGGACATGCTCGGCACATATTTGTGTGTTGAAGGGCCTGTATTATGCTGTAGTTTTTCTATGTTTCTATGTCTATGAAAGGGCATATATGGTAGCAAAAGAGTGGGAAGTTGGATAATTGGGAAGCTTTTAAAACCCAAGCAAAGCCAAATTTAAAAAAAAGCTACAAGAAAGGAAACGATGAAATAAGAGGACAAACTAACCAATAATATAAAGCAGGATACTAAAAATTTTTCAGTTAAATAAAAACAGAGGTGAGAGTTGATATTGGACCACTGGAAAATGATGCTGGTGAGATAGCAATAGGGGATAAAGAAATGGCAGATGAACTTCATGAGTACTTTGCATCTGTCTTCATGGTAAAGACACTAGCATTGTTCTTGAGGTCCATGAGTGTCAGAGAGGAGGAGTGAGTGCCATTGATATTACAAAGGAAAAAGTGCTAGGCAAACTGAAAAGTCTTAAAATGGATAAGTCACCTGGACCGGTTGGATTCCATTCCAAGTCCTGAGAGAGGTTGCTGAAGAGATGACGGATGCATTAGTCATGATCTTTCAAGAATCACTTGATTCTGGCATGGTCCCAGAGGACTGGAAAAGCAGTGGATGTCATTTACTTGGATTTTCAGAAGGCATTTGAAAAGGTGCCTCATGTGAGGCTGCTTAATAAGATAAAATCCTATGGTGTTACAGGATAGATACTGACATTGATTGAGGAATGGCTGACAGACAGGAGGCAGCCAGTGGGAATAAAGGGACCTTTTCTGCTTGGCTGCCACTGACTAGTGGTGTTCCTCAGAGGTTAATATTGGGATCACTATTGTTCAGATTGCTTGTCAATGATTTGGATTATGGAATTGATGGCTTTGTGGCAAAGTTTTCAGATTTTACAAAGCTAGGTGGAGGGGTAGGTAGTGCTGAGGAAGCAATGCAATTGCAGCAGGACTTAGACAAATTGGAAGACTGGGCAAAAAAGTGGCAGATGACAGTGTCAGGAAATGTATGATAATGCATTTTAGTAAAAGGAACAATAGTGCAGACTATTATCTAAGTGATGAGAAAGTCCAAACAGAAGGACTTAGGAGTCCTCATGCAAGACTCCTGGGATGTTAATTTACAGGTTGAGTCTATGGTAAAGAAGGCAAATGCAATATTGCCATTTATTTCAAGGGGAATAGAATATAAACACAAGGAGATAATGCTGAGTCTTTATGAAACACTAGTCAGGCCACACTTGGAGCATTGTCAACAGTTTTGGGCCCCATATCTCAAAGGATTGTCATTGGAGAGAGACCATGGGAAAGAAGGAGTTAATATACGAGGAGTGTTTAGCAGCTTTGGGCCTGTACTCACTGGAATTTAGAAGAATGTGTGGGGATCTCATTGAAACCTACCAAATGTTGAAAGGACTAAATAGGGTCGATGTGAAGAGGATGTTTTCTATGGTGGGGGTATCCAGAAATAGAGGACACAGACTCAGAATTGAGGGGTGACCTTTTAGAACAGAGGCAAAGAAGAACTTTTTTTAGCCAGAGAGTTGTGAATCAGTGGAATGCTTCCACAGGCTACATTGGAGGCCAAGTCGTGGGTATATTTAAGGCAGAAGTTAACCGTTTCCTGATTGGTCAGGGCATCAAAGGACATGGCAAAAAGGCAGGAGTATGGGGTTGAGTGGGATCTGGGATCAGCCATGATGGAATGGTAAAGCAGACTCAATGGGCTGATTGACTTATTTCTGCTCCTATGTTTTATGGTCTTATGATTTCTACTCAGAATAATTTGACTGAAGTTCCTTTTGTTGAGCAATAAACCACCAGTATATTCATCCAATTAATCAATCATTAAGCTGGGTTAATTCATGGGACTGACTGCAACCTAATGTCCAGTCATCAGTCTGAAGAAAGACCACCATTGAACTATCAGACCAGTGAATGGAAATCTACAGAAAAGTGTAGTTGATAGAACTCAGCTGGGGGATCCTATGGCTCTGCATTTCACATCTCTTATGCTCCTTTGTGTATGTTCCATCTTTCTGAATGCCTCTATTCATTTATCAATAACATGCTCATCTGCACAGCAGACTTGGAGATATTCATCTGTTATACCCTTCCCTCCATCACCCCTTCAGTTAATTAAAACAAACTAATTTTCTTTCTTGGAAACACGAGAATGCAGATGCTAGAATCTAGCACAAAAAATAAGCAAATTGCTAGAGGAACACAGTGAGCAAGCTGCATCTGTGGAGACTAAGAGATGATCAACATTTGAGACATTGAGTTCTTAAAGCAATTTGTTGTTGGTTTTCTCTCTTTGTCAGTCTGTCATTAAACCTTGACCCACTTTTTCTTTTCCATAGATGCTGCCTGACCTGCTGAGTGTTCTATCCATATTTATACAGGGAGTATAGGCTTCACAGGCTGAGTCAGTATTTATTTTCCCATCCCTGCTTTCCCTTCAGAAAGTGGCGATGAGCTGCCTTCTTGAACTGCTGCAGTCCTTAATCCTTGTGTTGTGAGTACACCCAGGAAGGGAGTTCCAGGATTTCAGTCCAGCAGCAGTGAGGAATGCTGCTGAAAATGAATCAAATGGATTAATTATCATGTTGACAATCAGAAGCATGAATTATTCTGCTGACAATTGTCAGCCAATGAGAATTTATACTGAATATTAATCAGATGCAATAATGATTACATTGACCAATGTCTTGTAAATAAATGTACTGACGACTAAAGAGAAGGAAGAGTCTCTAGACCAAAAACCATTCAAAAATGATTCCATTGACCTTTAATTCAATGACTAAACAATGATTTAAGTAAGAGTACTCCAATTATGCCCTTGTGCATGCTCCATCATTTAATGAAATCACATCTGTTCATTTAGCTAAGTGCCTTTCCTGCACAAAAATCTATCCATTCTTTCCTGTAAAATCTAACCACCTAGAGATCTTTTGAACATACTCAGTGATTGAGCCTTCAGAGCCGTCAAGGATAGAAATTCTGAAAATTCACTGCCCTCTGTGTAAAGAAATTTCTCCTCAAATGCACCTTGAACGGAAAGCCCTTGTTTTGAGACTGTGGCTTCTGGTTCTAGACATCACAGTTGGGGGAAAATAAAATCAATCTATGTCAATTCTTGATATTCATGGATTTTGTACTTTTCAATGAAATCACTCCAGTCTTCTAAATTCAAGGTGGTATAGGTTGTGCTTTTCACAACGACCCACCATCCAGAATCATGGGTTCTTGATTGGACATGGCATCAAAGGGATACAGAAAGGCGGCCGGGAAACAGGATTGAGGAGGAGAAAAAAAACCCAGATCAGACATGATTGAATGGTGTAGCAGACTCGATGAGCTAGATGGCCTAATTCTGCTCCTGTGTCTTATGGTCTATCCCAAGATTCAGTCCAGTGAATCTTCACTGCACCTCCTGCACAACAACTGCACCCTCCCTTAACAGGGAGATCAGACTTGCAGATAACATGATATCATGGGCTCTATACTATATATTTGCACAAGGTACATTTTCTCTTGTACTCAACTCATCTTACCCCGTGGACCAACCTACTATTTGCTTGACTGATATTTTATTATACTTGCACATTAACCTCCGGTGATTGCTTTCAAATTTTTCAGACTCTCTGCACTTAAAATACCCAATCTCTCCATTTTAATTCTATAGAAATGGAAATCCTCTTCACTCTCCTCACAGTTAACATGGTTTTACTGACAAATCCCAATTGAGGAATAATTCTTCTGATTGATGAATGTTGCTGACCAATAACTATGAAGGCATGCCAGCAACCCTACTTTCATAGAAGTTTAAGGAGGTTTAGCATGTCATTGGAGAGTCTCACAAACTTTAACCAGTGCATATTAGAAAGCATTCTGACTGGTTGTATTATGTACTGATATGTGAATTCCAATGCACAAGAATGCAAGAGCCTACAGAGAGAGGTGTACTTAGCCAGTTCCATCGCCTCATTATTGAGGAAGACATTGACCATCCAGGAGCCCCACTATTCCAGCCATGTCTTCTCAAATGCTGCCAGCAACCTGAAGATCAATACTTTAAAGTTCAACCCATTGCCATCAGGTTGTTGCAGATCTGAAAAACCCTATACTACCTTGAACTATATATCCCCAACTTGCATTACTGTTATGTTTATTTTGCTGTGCAAGTTACATCTACTTCATGTCAAATTAAGTTTATGTTAATGTACCTTTGTAATATCCTGTATTGCTGTGGCAAAAAGTTAATTTTCATGATATTTGTAGCATGTATGAATGGTTATGACAATAAACTTGAACTTACTCTGCAGACTAAAGAACAGATTGATAAATAATTCAAATAACCAAGTGATGAATGATCTTGCTGACTATAATCAGTCCTAGAAAGAAATCACCCTGTAATCAATCCAAACACTATGCTACTCACTAAAAGTATGATCAATAATTATCTGGAGGGATGACATTCTTGAGCAATAATCAAGACTGATGAATGATGTTACTGAGCAATAATTATATTGTTGAATGAGTCCACTGACCAAAACAATGGATCAATGAATGAAAGAATGAATGAATGAATAAGTATCACAAATAAGAGAAAATCTGCAGATGCTGGAAATCTGAGCTACACACACAAAATGCTGGAGGAACTCACCAGGCCAGGCAGCATCTATAGGAAAAAGCACAGTCGACGTCTTGGGCTGAAACCCTTTGGCAGGACTGAAGGAAAAACAGGGTGAGGAGTAGATTTGAAAGGTGGTGGGGGTGTGAGAAGGGGAGAGAAAGAAACGCCAGGAGATAGGTGAAACTTGGAGGGGGAGGGATGAAGCAAGGAGCTGGGAAGTCGATTGATGAAAGAGACAGAAGGCCATGGAAGAAAGAAAAAAGGGGGGGGGAGGAGAGCCAGTGGGAGGAAATGGGCATGTAAGGAGATAACATGAGAGAGGGAAAAGGTGATGGAAAATGGTGAAATGCAGGTTTTTGTGGGGGTGGGAGGCAAGACTGAAAGTTTGAGAAATTGATGATTATACTATCAGTTTGGAGGCTACCCAAACGGAATACAAGGTCTTGTTCCTCCAAACTAAGTGTGGCCTTAACACGACAGTGGAGGAGGCTGTGGATGGACATATCGGAATGGGAATGGGAAATGGAAGATCCCGCTTGTTCTGGTGGATCAAGCGTCTCTGCTCCGTCCCCCAGAACATGCAGGATTTCCCAGTGACCACCCATTTTAATTCCACTTCTCATTCTCATTCCGATATGTCCGTCCATGGCTACCTCACTCTGGTTCTCCTCTCCCCCCCCTTTTACTTTCTTCCATGGTCTCGTTCTCCAATCAACTTCCTAGCTCTTTGCTTCATTCCTCCCCCTCCAAGTTTCACTTATCACCTGATGTTTCTCTCTCTCCTTCCCTCACCTTTCAAATCTACTCCTCGTTTTTTTTTCTCCAGTCCTTCCAAAGGGTTTTGGCCCAAAATGTCGACTGTTTTTTTGCATGGATGCTGCCTGGCTGCTGAGTTCCTCCAACATTTTGTGTGTGTTGAATGAATGAAAACACTGGGCCATAACTAGATGAAAGAAACTATTTCACCTGTCAATACTCAGATAGAAAATTTGTTTTATTTAACAATAATAATATCAATGAATGATTCTGCTGAAAAGTTGTCCGAATAAAGAAAGAAACTATTGACCAATAGTCAACACAGTGAATGAAATCTGTGACCAGTAATTAAGGCAGTGAATGATTCTACTGATCAAGTAATAATTCTGCTGACCAATAATATTTATTTATTTTGAGATACAGTGCAGATTAGGCCTTTCAACCACAAGCAACCTCCAATTTACCCCTGGTGTAACCCTAGCCTAATCAGGGAACAATTATCTTTGGATTATGGGAGGAAACCAGAGGACCTGGAGAAAACCCATAAACTCCACAGGGAAGATGTACAGATTGGAATATGGGTGAATTAAATAAGAAGAATGCAGAATTAGTGTAGATAGGTGGATGATAACTGGTAAGGATTCAGCAGATGAAGAGCCTGTTTCCATTCTGTACAACTTAATAATCAAATAAATTAATGATTCTACCAGCTGATAATTCAATTTATAAATAAATCCATCCTATCAAAACCAGATGAGTGAATTATTCCACTGAACAATAATTGGATCTGTGGAGACTTCATCAGGTTGATGAATGATTCAGTTGACAAATTAAAAACTGATCAGATCAATGTATGAATCAACTGACAGCAACTGAGCTGACGATATTTTCGTCAATCCATTCATCTAACAGAAGATGCATCTACATACACTGTGACTTCATGGAACAACAAAGAAATATTTAATTACTCTGCATAATAATGAAGCTGATGATAGAGTTGGCAGTGAATAATTAGACCAATAAATAATCTTACTTATCTATAATCAGATCAGTATGTGATCTCACCATTGTTCTAATCATACTTGCCAACACACATTCTTAAAATTGATCCAAATGTTCCAAAAATGGATCTGCGGACCACATGTCAGAGAAAAATATGATTCTACCTAGCAATAATCATTGAAGAATGATTCTTCTGACAAATCATCTGATTAAATGATATTGTTAAATTGTTTTGCTGTCTTAAGACCACTGAACAATTCTCCTCAGCAGTCAGATTGATGAGCTCAATAATCAGGACAATGAGTGATGCAACTAGCAAAGGCTCACATTGGTAGTAATCAGACCAATGAAGAACATTACTTACTAAATCATGCAAGTTGATATGAATGAACACTTCCATATGTCCACAAAAAACACTCAGTGTGATATCTGTACCTCCATAAAAACACCAAAAGCATTGAAAAGACTGAGTGATAAGAATGAACAATTGATAAAAGTGGCAAGGGAAAGGAAACGAGTTCTGTTGTTAGTGGGAACAAAGAATGCACATACAGTACTGAGCAAAAGTCTTAGGCATTTTTTAAAAAAGTCTATAAAGTGAAGATGCTTTCAAAAGTAATAATGAAATGAAATGATCCTCAATATCAAAAAATACTATAAACAGCAATAAACAGTAAGAAAAACTAAATCAAATCAATATTTGCTGTGACCACCCTTTGCTTTCAAAACTGCATTAATTCTCTTAGGTAAACTGTCATGCAGCTTTATAAGAAAATCAGCTGATAGGTTGTTCCAAGCATCTTTGAGAACTTGCACAGTTCTGCAGACTTTGGCAGTCTCGCTTGCTTCTGACTCTCCATGGAATCTCAGAGGACATCAATGATATTGAGATCAGGGCTCTGTTGAGGCCATACCATCTGTTGCAGAAGTCCTCTTCACTGAGAGCTCTTTATGACCTCGGCCACATTTTGGTGGTCATTGTCCTGATGCAAAATGAAATTGGGACTGAGCAGGTCGGGCAGCATCCCCTCCCTGCTTCCCCTTCCCCACCCCTTGACCTTGCCCCTTACTGGTTTTTCACTTGGCACCTACCAGCCTTCTCCTTCCCACCCTCCTCCCACCTTCTTTATAGGGCCCCTGCCCCCTCCCTCTTCAGTTCTGACGAAGGGTCTTGGACTGAAACGTTGACTGTTCGTTTCCATGGATGCTGCCCGACCTGCTGAGTTCCTCCAGCATGTTGTGCATGTTGCTTTAACCCCAGCATCTGCAGAGTATTTTGTTGGGACTGATCAGCTGCCTCCCTAAAAGGTATAGCATGATAGATCAGAATCTGCTTGTACTTCTCAGCATTGAGGATTCCATTAATTCTGACAAGATTACTAACTCAATTTGCAAAAATGCGGCCCCAAACCTACAAGAAACCTCCACTTCACTGTTGGCTGCAGACACTCTCCAGCACTTCTATGTAAAAATAGCCTCCTGTTCAAGCCAAAAGTTTCAAACTTACAATCATCAGTCCAGAATACTAGCTGCCATTGTTCAGCACCCCAGTCCTTATGTTTTTGTGTGTAGGTGAGCGTCTTGGCTTTGTTTCCACTTTGGAGGGATGACTTTTTGGCAGCAACTCTTCTATGAAGACCACTTCTAACAAGGTTTCTCTGGACTGTAGATTTGAAGATTAAACTGTCACATCTGCCACACCCACACCCACACCCATTAGTTTCATTGTCCTTTGCCCAGTTTAATTCCTTCTACACCCATTTCTATTTCAGTTCATTAGTTTAACTCATTCAGCTCATTATGTCATTAGCACCTATTCATTATCTTTGTTTAATATGTTATATACCTACAAACATTTGTCTGTAACATTTAATTTTTTGGAAAATAGTTTGTAAAAATTTGCAATTTTTGACTAACACACTAATGCATAATTTTATAATATTTCAGACTAACAATTTGATGATATTGACTTTTGATCAGATTAATGAATGATTCTGTTAAGCAATAAACAGACTGTTTTGATTACATTCAGTTAGACCAATGAATGCATCTAGCGACTGAAAGCCTGTCTGAATGTTCCACTAATAATTAGATTGACTACTAATAATTACACTGAATAATTATTCCTGAAGTCAGGGTGATGAATGTTTCAGACTTTTGAATGGCTCAATGAGCACTAATCAGACTGATAATTGATTCTATTGGAAAAATATCAAGTTCAAGTTCGTTGTTATTCAACCGTACACATGAAAACCACTAAACACAACATTTCCCACACCAAGGTGCACAGCACAGTACATATAGCTCACATACACCACATAAAGTAATATTACCACAAATAAACTGATAGATAGCAAAACATATTATTAACAATTAGCATAAGGCACACTTACAATACAATTTTAAAAAGTACAGTATAATGTTACTGGTACTTCACATTTGACGAGACTTGGGTCATGGCAGGGAGTTCAGTATTCTCATAGCCTGGGGGAAGAAGCTGTTTTCCATAATAACAGTCATTGTGCTAATGCTAAGGTACCTCCTGCCTGATGATAGGGGATCAAAGCGATTGTGGGACTGATGGGAGGGTTTATTGACAATGCTAAGGGCCATGCATACACAGCACTCCTGATAAATATCTCTAATTTTATAGATGCACCGTAGAAAGCATTCTCCTAGGGTGCATCACAACCTGGTATGAAAGTTGTCCTGTCCAAGATCGGAAGAAGTTGCAGAAGATTGTGAACTTAGCCCAGCACATCACACAAACCAATCTTCCGTCCTTGGATTCACTTTACACCGCACACTGTCGGAGCAGTGCTGCCAGGATAATCAAGGACATGACCCACCCAGCCAACACACTTTTTGTCCCTCTTCCCTCCGGGAGAACGTTCAGGAGCTTGAAGACTCGTATGACCAGATTTGGGAACAGCTTCTTTCCAACTGTGATAAGACTGCTGAACGGATCCTGACCTGGATCTGGGCAGTACCTTCCAAATATCCAGACCTGTCACTCAGTTTTATTTATTATTTATAATTTAAATTTTTATCATATTTACTATTGATTTGTACTCCAGGGAGCGCGAAGTGCAGAATCAAATATCGCTGTGATGATTGTATGCTCTAGTATCAAATGTTTGGCGACAATAAAGTAAAATGTTAAAGAGAGACTCTCATGATTCTCACAGCAGTCTTCACAATCTTTTTTAGATCTTGCAGTTGGATGCCTTGCAGTTCCCGCACGCAAAGGTGATGCAGCTAGTTACGAAATTCTCAATAGTGCTCTTATAAAAATTGGATGGAATGGAGGGTAGGGGGAGTATCACTCACATAAGTCTCCTCAGGAAATGAAGACTCTGCTGTGCTTTCTTGACCAAAGAGGTGGTATGAAGGACCAAGTGAGATTGTCCATTATATGCACTCCCAAAAACTTGGTGCTCCTAACTCTCTCCATAGAGGAGCAGTTTATTTGCAGTGAGGAATGTCTGCCTACACCTTCCTAAAGTCCACAATCATCTCTCATCATAACCACATTGAGACTCAAATTGTTGTGTTCACACAGTTCTCTAAGCTGCTGTACCTCCAGTCTGTACATCGTTTCGTCACCAATGTTGACGAGGCCAACCATTGTTGTGTCAGCAGTGAACCTGATGATTCAGTTTGAACTGGATCTAGCAGTACAGTCATGTGTCATCAGTGTGAACATCAGCGGGCTGAGCACACAGCCCTGTGGGGATGTCAGTGCTCAGTGTGATGGAACTAGAGATGTTACTGCCAACATAGACTGACTGGAGCCTTTCTGTCCAGGATCCAGTCAGAGATAGCTGTTCAGCCCTAACGAGGATAGTTTACCCACCAGTTTCTGAGAAATGATCATATTAAACATAGAAAATCTACAGCACAATACAGGCCCTTTGGATCACAATACTGTGCCAAAGAGGTACTTACTTAAGAAATTACCTACAGTTGCCCATAGCTGTGGTGAACTACATTTACCTGTCTGGACACGCACCCCCCCCCCCGCTGACTGCTCCTGTGGCTCCTCCCACAGACCCCTGTATAAAGGCGATTGGAAGCACTGCTCCTCCCTCAGTCTCCAGGATGTTGTGTGGTTGGCTCTGGCTGCTGACGCTGCTGACTGTGCTTTCTTCCAGCTAATAAAAGCCTATCTCGACTCACATCTCCGAGAGTTATTGATGGTGCATCAATAGCCCTCTATTTTTCTAATCTCCATGTACCTATCCAGAAGTCTCTTAAAAGACCCTATCGTATCCGCCTCCTCCACCGTTGCCAGCAGCCCATTCCATGCACTCACCACTCCCTGTATAAAAAACCTACCTCTGACATCTCTTCTGTGCCTATTTCCAAGCACCTTAAAACTATGCCCTCTTGTGTTAGCCATTTCAGCCCTGGGAAAAAGCCTCTAACTATCCACACGATCTGTCTTCATCTTATACACCTGTATCAGGTCCCCTCTCATCTTCCGATGCTCCAAGGAGAAAAGGCCAAATTCACTCAACTTATCTTCATAAGGCATGCTCCCCAATCCAGGCAACATCCTTGTAAATCGCCTCTGCACCCTTTCTATAGTTTCCACATTCTTCCTGTAATGAGGTGACCAGAACTGAGTGCAGTATTCCAAGTGGGATTTGACTAAGGTCCTAAACACAGAGCTAAAGTTAATAAAGAGCATCCTGACTATGAGGCACCATTTTCCAGATGGGACAGGATGGAGTGGAGTGCAGAGGCTATAGCATCATCAGTAGACTGACGAACAATAAGCAAATTGGAAAGGGTCCAATGTAGCAGGAAGATGGGGTTTAATACTAACTATAGCCAACAGTTCAAAGCACTTTATTATTGTTGAGGCTGG
Organism: Hemitrygon akajei; assembly: GCF_048418815.1. Taxonomy (NCBI): domain Eukaryota; kingdom Metazoa; phylum Chordata; class Chondrichthyes; order Myliobatiformes; family Dasyatidae; genus Hemitrygon; species Hemitrygon akajei. The sequence goes on from NC_133135.1 coordinate 93,263,190, forward strand.
CGCCACTAGACGATAGTCGCTGAGGCAGGTTGCTGTTGCCCTCTTGAGCACTGGGGTGATGGTGGCCATCTTGAAGCCCAAGGGGAAAGTGAACTCTTCCAGAAAGACGTTGATGATGTCTGTTAGAACTTATGTCAACTGGACTGCATAGTCCTTCAGCACCTGACCAGCTATGTTAACAGGCCCCACAGCTTTACGTAGATTGACCCTGGCTTGCTCGTCAGGGGGAGGGGCGGCCTTCCTCACTAGCACATTGTTCCGTGCATTGAAAATATGCAGACTCCTAGACGATTCGCATTGAGATAAGTAAGAGCTGCATGTCTTCATGGAGCTTGGAGACAGCATTCCAGAGCTAACACCAGGATGTCAAATGTGCCACAAAGCAGAGAAGGCAGCTGATTGGCAAATAGGATCAGATTGATATCTTCATTCCTTACATGGTTTCAATGGTTTAAGAAAAAGTAAAAAATTATAGTTGGTGGAGGTAGTTTTCCGATGGCAATAGGACATCTCATGTAGCTAGTTTTGTTTAATTTGAACAATGAAAAGGGAGCAATCTGAAAGTGAATAATAGCTATTCAATTTCCCTTGTAAGATGTAGGAAGTCAAGGAAACTTCTTCAGAGCACAGTGAATCTCTGGAACACTGAGTCAGCATGGTGGAGGCCAGATCATTAGATATATTTAAGGTGAAGATAGATAAATATTGGAAACATGTTTGAATTGAGGGTTATTTACTAGCAGAGAAAAAATCCAGCATAGATCAGCCGTGATCACACCAATTGGTGGGGCAGGCTCGAGGGGCTTCGAATTCTAATTTCTTGCACCTATTTCATGTATTGAGGGTGAGCCCTGTGTAGTCAACCACTGCACAACTGGAAAGCTGCACTTCAAAGCGCAAGCTGCAACCATCGTTACGGCAGAGCATTGGCGAGGCTGAGATCTTCACAGCCAGCACATTTAAAGAGGTGGTCACACCCCAGGCTAAGAATGCATAGACAGGAAGGGAATAGATTAGTGTCAGGTGGAATAGAGGGAGGCTGAAACTACAGTTATCTCCTTTGGCCAACCCCTCTCCATAAGAAATACTGCTTTGGATACTGTTGAGAGGATTAGCTCTTTACTTTATTGTCACCAAACAATTAATACTAGAGCATACAATCATCACAGCGATATTTGATTCTGTGCTTCGCGTTCCTTGAAGTACAAATCGAAGTAAATATAATAAAAATTTAAATTATAAATCATAATTATAAAATAGAAAAGGGAAAGTAAGGTAGTGCAAGTCAGGTCCGGATATTTGGAAGGTACGGCCCAAATCTGGGCCAGGATCCGTTCAGCAGTCTTATCACGGTTGGAAAGAAGCTGTTCCCAAATCTGGCCATACGAGTCTTCAAGCTCCTGAATCTTCTCCCGGAGGGAAGAGGGACAAAAAGTGTGTTGGCTGGGTGGGTCATGTCCTTGATTATCCTGGCAGCACTGCTCCGACAGCGTGCGGTGTAAAGTGAGTCCAAGGACGGAAGATTGGTTTGTGTGATGTGCTGGGCTGTGTTCGCGATCTTCTGCAGCTTCTTCTGGTCTTGGACAAGACAACTTCCATACCAGGTTGTGATTCACCCTAAGCGAATGCTTTCTACGGTGCATCTATAAAAATTAGTGAGGGTTTTAGGGGACAGGCCAAATTTCTTCAGGGCAAGGTAGGAGTAGCCAGCTTTGCAATACCACTTGTGGTTCTGCTACACAAGAGAGGAGAAACAAGACTGGGAGATCTATAGTGACAGAAAAATCAGTCAATACATTCAATATAATCATGGACTCATCTATGGTGGATTCCTCTTCTGTGCTATGAAGTTAATGATAGGCACTTTTGCAGAAATAAATGTGACCCACATTGGCATGTTACCTTCCTAGTGCAAGGGTCAAGGAAAGGGAGGATGATAGGGGAGGGCAGTGATCATATCAAGTACATGTTGATTCCACTGACATTGATTGAACTGGGGGCAAAGTGCTACAAGGTGAATTGATTTTATGGAACAACACCAGTGATTTCACTGAGCAATAATCAGACTGATGATCGAATTTAATTACCCATAAACAGAATGAAGAATGACTGTATTGACCCATCAGATTAATGGATAGATCTACTAAGGAACACTCTGACCATTGGGTGATTCAGCCCAATAATCAAACTGATACCAAATGAATAATAAGCTGACTGATTCCACCAAATATACCAATCAGACATGGTTCTATGGAACCTGATTAATGAACGATCCTCCTGGATATAAATTAACAGAAGTGTAATTATCAGAATAAATAGATCACAATTGATTCCATCTCACTTTGAAGTGAACAATCTCAGTAATCAGATAGGGTGAATGATAGAACAGACCAATATTAGATCAATGGATGTTTCAACACACTGGTATAAACAGATGCACAAGGTACACTTAAAATTAATTGCAGGGAGTAAATAATAGCAGAAATTCTATATTGCAACCGTTATAACAGTGGCAGTAATTTTTCTGCGCTACACTACGAGTAAGAAAACAATATCCTTCACCAGATTTTATAGCAGTGCTGAGGATATGATTATTGACAATATGGTTAGAGGTTATTGGCACATGTTTGGAGTGAAAATGTGTTTTTATCTATTCAGTTATTTTATTGAATCATTATGGTAAAATCAGTATTTCCTGATAAGTAGGAACTGAACAGAAACTTTGCATCTTCAAATGGGATTAATGTAGACAAGAGTCTGACTTCTGTTTGGTCTCTAAGGAATGAGTCCTGGTTGTGTCAATGTAGGTAAATTCAGAAACCCCTAACCAGATAAACATTGGTGCCATATATCCTCTGCCAGGATTGGAATAAGTAATGTATGCTGATATCTTTTCCAGTGTTCACAACTCAATATATTTCTGTAAATTAGCTACATGCAGAGAAATGAAACTAACTGTACTTGTGCCACCTTGATTCATTAATTTTCTCAAACAATAGATCAGCTCAAATCATCATGTATAAATATGGCTCTTTAATTAGAATAGGTGACCAACATTTACACATAAAGATAGAGTTACACAGAAACATGTCCTTCAGCCCAACTAGTTCATGCTGACACGGCTTTCTACCTGAGCGTGTCCCATTTGCTTGAACTTGGCTCCAATCTGTCTAAATATTTTCTATCTAAATGTATTTTAAACATGACAATCGTATCCACCTTGATCACCTCCTCTGGTGATATTCCATATACATACTTACCACTGTGTAAAAAATGTGCCTTTCAGTCCTCTGAGAAATCTTTCCCTTCTCAGCTCAAGTCTATGCCCTTTAGTTTTAAACTTCCCTGCCCTGGTAAAGACCACGACCATTCAACATAGCCATGATTCTCATGATTTTATAAACCCTCATGAGGTCAGAACCTCCCCCAGCCCAGTCAACTACATTCCATGGAAAAAATTCCCAGCTTAGCCAGTCTTTCCTTATAGCGCAAGCCCTCCAGTCCCAGTAACAGTCTTTTGAATCTTTACTGAACCATGAAGGGCATAATAACTCCCTCTTTGTAGAGGGGTGACAAGAACTGTACACAAAACTTCAGAAATGGTCACAGCAATGGCCTGAACGTTTGAAACATGACATGCCAGCTCATAGTCAATTACCTGACTGATGAAGGCCAGTGTGCCAAACGCCTTCACTGCCTGTCTACCCATGTCATCATTTGGTGCATACACCTCCAGCTTTCTCTCTTCCACAGTAAAGAATACCACATTGTGAACTGTGCACGTTACATTAAAATGGAAAAATGCAAGCCACTCATTACTTCAACTGGAAAGAATTTCTGAGCACTGATTGGTAGGAAGAGAGGGTAATGCAGGTGTAGCATCTGTCATCATCATGAGACAGAAGTGGAAAAGTGGCACTCCCTGCAGTAGGATATGCTTTAAATAAATGTACTATTCTGTAGCAGGTGCAGAATTAAGAAAGAAAATGGACTTTCTTCCCCCCACCCAAAATAATATTTGACTTTGAAGTCTCAGTTCTACAGTTACTATAGCAGAATTGTGACTGTTTTTAGCAAATGAACTTTTAATATTATGCTTTTTATAGAAATGTTACAGATGGTAATCACACTTGTAATTGAAATTAAAATCAGCAATCATGCTAAAATGCATTCAGTAAAAGTTCCTGTAATTCAGTCACAGAGTCTGTAGTTTGCCACTTCTCATTCACACCCACACACAGAGTTTTAACATTAAGTAGATTGAAGGGAAGATGTACGAAATCAGTGTGATAGATTGTGTCAAACAAGGGGTATCCCATTTCTTTCCAATTTTAAGGTGCAAAACATGTTTCACATACATTTTAATTTCACTTCATAAAAACATGCTTAAATTGCTCAAATTTTACAGGCTGTGATTGTTTTTTAATTTATTAATTGTAACAATTCATTGTCCTCAATTATGTTTAGGAAGGGTTACGATAGGAAGCTCAAAACAGAACAGTACAGGTCGTCCCCGAGTTACGAACGTCCAACTTACGGACAACTCATACTTACGAACCAAGGAAGGAGAATGCTGTCCGCCATTTTAAGTCGGATCACAACGCTGTCCACCATTTTAAGTCGGATCACGACGCCGTCCGCCATTTTAAGTCGTTGCCATTGACACTGTGTTGAGTGTAACTTTGTATTTGGCTTAAATTTTTCTTAGTAAGATTCACCCTGACCCTGCCCCCCTCCCCCCCCCATTCCTGTCGGCTAGTGGCACAGCGAGATCAGCACCGGGCTGGAGAACGGAGGTTCCCAAGTTCAATTTAGCGACAGACTGCTCCCGTGCCGGGTTGATGTTGAGCTCACAACTCGACCTCATAAAAAAAATACTGCCACCTCCAGTTTAAATTCCCACGCAGAATATTGTGGAGGATTAAATACCCAAACCCAGCACAGCCTCCACTTGTCCCATTTAACCTGTCTCAGTGCAGTGGACTTTCGGACCCAGGGAATTCCTTAGGACCCAGTGGACCTCGGGAGCCAGCGCAGCTCAGGACCCGCCACCCGGAGTGTTTCTCTTCCATTGACAGGAAGCGATCACGATTGAAAATAAAGTGGAAATAATAAAGCGTTTGGAAAGAGGTGAAACGCCATCGGTCATTGGAAAAGCGTTAGGCTACAGTTGGTCAATGATCGGAACAATTTTAAAGGATAACGGATAAAGTGAGAATAATGGAGCATGTGAAAGGCTCTGCCCCGAAGAAAGCTACAATTATTTCTAAGCAACGCAGTGGTTTAATTTCTGGAATACATACATTTCTTTAGTGTTTTATATGCATAGAAAGGTAAAATATATACTATATATTAAGACAAACATTTGCCTAACTGATGCTAATAATACCGGATGTACTTGTACTTGCGTACAAATCCAACTTAAAAATGGACTCAGGAACGGAACTCGTACGTAACCCAGGGACTGCCTGTACAGCACAAAAACAGGCCATTTAGCACATGATGTTATGCCAAACTAAACTAGTAATTAAATGCCTAATGAAACTCATCTCTTCTGCTTACACAATAACCAGATTCCTCCATTCTCTGCACACTCATTTGTATGTTCAAGAATCGCTTAAGCATTCCTATTGTATCTGTCTCCTCCACCACCTCCAAAACACTTGCCCAGCACACCTCCTTTGAACTTACACCCTCTCACCTTAATACATGTCCATATAACCATATAACAATCACAGCACGGAAACAGGCCATTCCGGCCCTCCTAGTCCGTGCCGAACTCTTAATCTCACCTAGTCCCACCTACCCGCACTCAGCCCATAACCCTCCACTCCTTTCCTGTCCATATACCTATCCAATTTTACCTTAAATGACACAACTGAACTGGCCTCTACTACTTCTACAGGAAGCTCATTCCACACAGCTATCACTCTCTGAGTAAAGAAATACCCCCTCGTGTTTCCCTTAAACTTTTTTGCCCCCTAACTCTCAAATCATGTCCTCTCATTTGAATCTCCCCTACTCTCAATGGAAACAGCCTATTCACGTCAACTCTATCTATCCCTCTCAACATTTTAAATACCTCGATCAAATCCCCCCTCAACCTTCTACGCTCCAATGAATAGAGACCTAACTTGTTCAACCTTTCTCTGTAACTTAAGTGCTGAAACCCAGGTAACATCCTAGTAAATCATCTCTGCACTCTCTCTAATTTATTGATATCTTTCCTATAATTCGGTGACCAGAACTGTACACAATATTCCAAATTTGGCCTTACCAATGCCTTGTACAATTTTAACATTACATCCCAACTTCTGTACTCAATGCTCTGATTTATAAAGGCCAGCGTTCCAAAAGCCTTCTTCACCACCCTATCTACATGAGACTCCACCTTCAGGGAACTATGCACTGTTATTCCTAGATCTCTCTGTTCCACTGCATTCCTCAATGCCCTACCATTTACCCTGTATGTTCTATTTGGATTATTCCTGCCAAAATGTAGAACCTCACACTTCTCAGCATTAAACTCCATCTGCCAACGTTCAGCCCATTCTTCTAACTGGCATAAATCTCCCTGCAAGCTTTGAAAACCCACCTCATTATCCACAACACCTCCTACCTTAGTATCATCAGCATACTTACTAATCCAATTTACCACCCCATCATCCAGATCATTTATGTATATTACAAACAACATTGGGCCCAAAACAGATCCCTGAGGCACCCCGCTAGTCACCGGCCTCCATCCCGATAAACAATTATCCACCACTACTCTCTGGCATCTCCCATCTAGCCACTGTTGAATCCATTTTATTACTCCAGCATTAATACCTAACGACTGAACCTTCTTAACTAACCTTCCATGTGGAACTTTGTCAAAGGCCTTGCTGAAGTCCATATAGACTACATCCACTGCCTTACCCTCGTCAACATTCCTCGTAACTACTTCAAAAAATTCAATAAGGTTTGTCAAACATGACCTTCCACGCACAAATCCATGCTGGCTACTCCTAATCAGATCCTGTCTATCCAGATAATTATAAATACTATCTCTAAGAATACTTTCCATTAATTTACCCACCACTGATGTCAAACTGACAGGTCTATAATTGCCAGGCTTACTTCTAGAACCCTTTTTAAACAATGGAACCACATGAGCAATACGCCAATCCTCCGGCACAATCCCCGTTACTAATGACATCTGAAAGATCTCCGTCAGAGCTCCTGCTATCTCTACACAAACTTCCCTCAAGGTCCTGGGGAATATCCGGTCAGGACCTGGAGATTTATCCACTTTTAAATTTCTTAAAAGCGCCAGTACTTCCACCTCTTTAATTGTCATAGGTTCCATAACTTCCTTACTTGTTTCCCACACCTTACACCATTCAATATCCTTCTCCTTAGTGAATACCGAAGAGAAGAAATCGTTCAAAATCTCTCCCATCTCCCTCGGCTCCACACATAGCTGACCACCCTGATTCTCTAAGGGACCAATTTTATCCCTCACTATCCTCTTGCTTTTAATATAACTGTAGAAGCCTTTCGGATTTACTTCCACCTTATTTGCCAAACCAAACTCGTAACTTCTTTTAGCTTTTCTAATCTCTTCCTTAAGTTTCCTTTTACATTCTTTTTATTCCTGGAGCAATTCCTTTACTCCATGCTGCCTATATCTATTGTAGACATCCCTCTTTTTTCGAACCAAGTTTCTAATATCCCTTGAAAACCATGGCGCTTTCAAACCTTTAACCTTTCCTTTCAACCGAACAGGAACATAAAGATTCTGTACCCTCATAATTTCACCCTTAAATGACCTCCATTTCTCTATTACATCCTTCCCATGAAACAACTTGACCCAATCCACTCTCTCTAAATCCCTGTGCATCTCCTCAAAGTTAGCCTTTCTCCAATCAAAAATCTCAACTCTAGGTCCAGTCCTGTCCTTCTCCATAATTATATTGAAGCTAATGCTATTGTGATCACTGGACCCGAAGTGCTCCCCAACACATACATCTGTTAGCTGACCTATCGCATTCCCTAACAGGAGATCCAACACTGCCCCATCTCTAGTCGGTACTTCTATGTATTGTTGCAAAAAACTATCCTGCACACATTTCACAAACTCTAAACCATCCAGCCCTTTTACAGAATGAGCTTCCCAATCTATGTGTGGAAAATTAAAATCTCCCACAATCACCACCTTGTGTTTACTACAAATATCGCTATCTCCTTACACATTTGCTCTTCCAACTCACGCTCCCCATTAGGTGGCCTCTAATACACTCCTATCAGTGTTACTACACCTTTCCCATTCCTCAATTCCACCCAAATAGCCTCCCTAGAGGAGCTCTGTAATCTATCCTTCCAAAGCACCGCCATAAGATTTTCTCGGACAAGCAATGCAACACCTCCTCCTCTGGCCCCTCCTACTCTATCACACCTGAAGCAACTAAATCCAGGAATATTTAGTTGCCAATCACACCCTTCCTGCAACCATGTTTCACTAATAGCTACAACATCATAATTCCAGGTATCAATCCACACTTTAAGCTCATCCACCTTTCTTACAATGCTCCTAGCATTAAAATAGATACATTTAAGATACTCTCCACCTCTCCTCCTCTCTTTTCATCCCTAGCAATGCATTCAAATTTATTATCCTTTTCTTTCTTCTCCCCTACAACTTCGAGCTGAGCGCATCCCTTCTCCATCACCTGCCTTTCCTCCTTCACACACTGTCTACTTACTTGCTCTACTGGTGAACTAACCTCCTCTCCCATAGTTTCCTCAAATTGATTTCCGCCCCCCCATCTTACTAGTTTAAAGTCTGCCCTGTAGCCCTAGCAAACCTCCCCGCTAGGATATTGGTCCCCCCAGGATTCAAGTGTAACCCGTCCTTCTTGAACAGGTCACGCCTGCCCCAGAAGAGGTCCCAATGATCCAGAAACTTGAATCCCTGCCCCCTGCTCCAATCCCTCAACCACGCATTCATCCTCCACCTAATTCCATTCCTACTCTCACTGTCGCGTGGCACAGGCAGTAATCCCGAGATTACTACCATTGCGGTCCTTCTTCTTAACTGCCTTCCTAACTCCCTATACTCTCGTTTCAGGACCTCTTCCCCTTTCCTACCTATGTCATTGGTACCTACATGTACCACGACCTCTGGCTCCTCACCCTCCCACTTCAGGATATCTTGGACGCGATCAGAAACATCCCGGACCCTGGCACCAGGGAGGCAAACTACCATCCGGGACTCCCGATCACCTCCACAGAACCGCCTGTCTGAACCCCTGACTATCGAGTCCCCTATTACTATGGTCCTCTTTCTTCTATCCCTACCCTTCTGAGCTACAGGGCCGTCCTCTGTGCCGGAGGCCCGGCCACTGTCACTTCCTCCAGGTAGGCTGTCCCCCCCAACAGTACTCAAACATGAGTACTTATTGTCAAGGGGTACAGCCACCGGGGTACTCTCTAGTACCTGCCCCTTCCCCTTCCTGACCGTGACCCACCTATCTGCCTCCCGTGGCCCCGGAGTGACCACCTGCCTGTAACTCCTCTCTATCACCTCCTCACTCTCCCTGACCAGGCAAAGGTCATCGAGCTGCAGCTCCAGTTCCCTAACTCGGTCCCTCAGGAGCTGCAGTTCGACACACCTGGCGCAGATGTGGACGTCCGGGAGGCTCGGAGACTCCAGGACCTCCCACATCCGACACCGAGAACAACAAGCTGCCCTCACACTCATACTTCCCGAATAACTGAAAATAACAAGAACTAAAAGATAAGCCTACTGTGCCCTCTTCCGCCTAAGCCCTCTGAGCCCAAGCCCTACACTCTGCTCCCGGCTCACTCCGCTGCCCGCAAACGAAGCTGCCCGCTGCTTAAGGCTGCGTTCTTTTTATATCTTCCCTCCTTCCCAGGCCTCCTTCACGCGCCTGCACAGTCCCGCCTCTCAGAACTCGGCTAACTTGATGATATGGTTCGAGCTGTGTGTTGCAGTACAGTCGTGGGTCAGCAGAGTGAACAGCAGTGGACTGAGCACGCAACCCTGGGGAGCGCCCGTGCTCAGTGTGGTGGTGTTGGAGATGCTGCTCCCGATCCGGACTGACTGAGGACTGGATCCAGTTGCAGAGGGAGGTGTTCAGGCCCAGTAGGCTCAGCTTTCCAATCAGTTTCTGAGGGATAATTGTGTTGAATGCTGAACTGAAGTCTATGAATAGCATCCAAACGTATGTGTCTTTTTTGTCCAGGTGGCGGGTGGTGGCAATGGCATCATCTGTTGAGCAGTTGGGACAGTACACAAACTGCAGGGGATCCATTGAGGGGGACAGCAGGGTCTTGATATGTCTCATGATGAGCCTCTCGAAACACTTCATGATGATGGATGTAAGTGCAACGGGACAGTAGTCATTTAGGCAGGACACTGAAGACTTCTTCGGCACAGGGACGATGGTGGCGGCCTTGAAGCACGTTGGAACAGTGGCGCTGCTCAGGGAGATGTTGAAGATGTCAGTGAAAACATCTGCTAACTGGTCTGCACATCCTCTGAGCACTCTACCAGGGATGTTGTCTGGTCCAGCAGCCTTCCATTGTGGTCATAGAGGGGGTTGACATCTAACCTGGTTCATTTCCTAGTATCAGATGTTATGGTTTTTCCTCTAGATGCACCTAAAAATTCTGCTCCATCTAAACCTTTTGCATTGAGGTGCCAATCAATATTGGAGTTGTTGAAGCCACCCATAGCAAAAACCCTACTATTTTTGTATTCTTCCAAAGTCTTCCTCCTGATCTTGAGTGTCTCAGCTGCTATTGAGGGATCAATAGAATACTCCCAAATGAGTGATAGCACCCTACCTGTGTCTGGCGTTAAACAGGATCAGCCCTTGGATGCTGGTGGGTAAAGTGCCCTCATTGGAACTCAACACCTCTCTTTGTAATTTCACCCAAGTCTTCTTGATGGAAAGAACCCAGTCAGTCTAAGTTGATCTCAAATTCTATCACATTGAACACTGGTGCTCCCGCAGGGCTGAGTGCTCAGTCTGCTGTTGTTCCTACTACTGACTCACGACTGCACAGCCAGATCCAACTTAAGGTGCATCAAGCTCACTGATGATACAGCAGTGGTTGGCCTCGTTGACAGCAATGATGAATCAGCATACAGAGAGGCCTGTCAAATGATGCAAACACAACAACCTGAGCCTCACCCCGGACAAGACAAATGAGAGGATTGAGGACTTCATGAAGGTGCAGGTTGACCACTCTCCTTTGTACATCAGTGGCTTTGCTGTGGGAGAGTGAAGAGCACAAAGTTTCTTGGTGTGCACTTAACGCATGATATAACCTGTACCTACAACAGCACCTCATTAGTCAAGAAGGCACAGTAGCATTTGTACTTCCTCAGAAGATTGGGGTGTGCAAGGATCCCCACCCCCATTCTACAACTGTCTACAGGAGCACCATCAAGAGTGTCCTGTCTGGCTGCATCACTGTGTGGTATGGAAGATGCTGTTACGTACCCTGTAACTGGGTCACTTACCAGCAAAGATAGAGAGGTCCATTGAAGTCTGATGGTACTATTTTTAACAGTATTTATTGGTAAAAATACACAAAAATAATATCAATGCAAACATACAGATAATATACGTTTTCAATACTAACTCTAAAAGTGCGGGTATAATAATAATCAATACGAAATAAGCTCTATTGTTGTCTAGGGGATAATGTATTTTCCGACGGAAATATAAAAGTCATTCAGCTCATGCAGGCTGCAGCCTTTGGTTGGAGTCAAGAGAGAGATTTTTGAAACTTGCCAGCTTTTCCTTTTTATGATGTCGATCCTTCGAAATTTCATTGGTGTCCTTTTCTTTAGCTGAGCCATTCTTCCGTAGTAAGGCCCCAATCCCGGCAACGGGAAAGGACGCACGCGGGCCCCCCACCGGCTATCGCTATTAAATGCTGTCACGGGATTTCTAGTGTTTCTCCTGGTGTGTCTCAAGGGGTTGTTCACCAGACCCTCTTTTACCCTTACTCACGGGGTCTCAGATGTCAATCAGGTTGGGATGATGCAATCCCTCAACCAGCCCACTCTGGTCATTCCCTGAGGGCTTCAATGAATAGTACAGTACTCAATACACAATTCCGTCTCCAAGAGACAATAGTCGTTATCAATGGTTCCGCCTTTCTGGGGGCCAGGACACATTCCAAACACTTGTGGATTCTGCGTGTCTCTCTCTCATTTCCTGAGTCCCAGACCTGAATTAATAGCGATCTTGCAATTCTCAAAAAGGAGGGGGCTACTTGGTACCCTTCGGCCCCTCAGTGTTGTGGCACATTCGTAACAGTGCAAGGAATCTAACCATAAAACCCTACAGAAGACAGTAAAAATTGCTGAGAGGTTTCCTTCCCCCTATTTGTGACATTTACCAAGAGTGTTGTATACACAGAACCTGAATCATTGTTGAGGATCCCTACCACCCATTCCACAATCCATCAGGAACAAGGTATAGCAGCATCGGGACTAGGGCCACCAAACTGGGAGCAGTTTCTTCTCTCATGCTGAGACTAATGAATGTGCTACCACCACCAAGGTCTCATCACTAGGACAGTGAGCTGTTTACTGTACTGTTTACCTATGCTACAGGTATTTATAATTATATTTTAGTAACTTATTTATGGTCATATTTTGTTTTGTGTGTTGTATTGTGATGTCTTGTGGGTGCACTGTGGTCCAGAAGAACATTGTTTCATTTGGTAGTATACATGTACAGTCAGATGACAATAAACTTGAGCTTCCACCCACAAAGACTCTGTATACAACCCCTCCACAATGTCTTCCATTTCTGCAGCTGTGGTACTATCCCTGATTGACAATGGTAAACCTCACCTCTTTCCCTGCCTGTATCTTTTGAAACATCTAAACCCCAGAACATTGAGCAGCCATTTCTGTCCTTGTGACAGCCAAGTCTCTGTAATGACCACAACATCATAGTTCCATACACTGACCCAAGCTCTAAATTCATCACCCTTGTTCCTGATACTTTTCAACACATCCAACTAACTGCAATTTTGCCCCATCAACTGCCTGTCCTTCCTCACAGTCTCACTACACACTGCATTTACCTGTACACCATACCCCGTCCTCTTAGCTATCACTCTGTTTCTCATCCCCCTGCCAGACACGTTTAAACCCTCCCAAACAGCTCCAGCAACCCTCCCAGTAAGGACATTGGTCACTCTCAAGTTCAGGTATAACCTATATAGGTCATATCTTCATAGAACATAGAACAATACAGCATAGTACAGGCCCTACGGTCCACAATGCCATGCCAACCCTTAAACCCTGCCTCCCATATAACCGTCCACCTTAAATTCCTCCATATACCTGTCTAGTAGTCTCTTAAATTTCATTAGTGTATCTGCCTCCACCACTGACTTGGGCAGTGCATTCCACACACCAACCACTCTCTGAGTAAAAAACCTTCCTCTGATGTCCCCCTTGAACTTCCCACCCCTTACCTTAAAGCCATATCCTCTTGTATTGGGCAGTGGTACCCTGGGGAAGAGGCGCTGGCTGTCCACTATCTATTCCTCTTAATATCTTGTATACCTCTATCATGTCTCCTCTCATCTTCCTTCGCTCCGGAGAGTAAAGCCCCAGCTCCCTTAATCTCTGATCATAATGCACACTCTCTAAACTAGACAGCATCCTGGTAAATCTCCTCTGTACCCTTTCCAATGCTTCCACATCCTTCCTATAGTGAGGTGACCAGAAATGGACACAGTACTCCAAGTGTGGCCTAACCAGAGTTTTATAGAGCTGCATCATTACCCCGCGACTCTTAAACTCTATCCCTTGACTTATGAAAGCTAACACTCCATAAGCTTTCTTAACTACCCTGTTTACCTGTGAGGCAACTTTCAGGGATCTTTGGACATGTACCCCCAGATCCCTCTGCTCCTCCACACTACCAAGTATCCTGCCATTTACTTTGTACTCTGCCTTGGAGTTTGTCCTTCCAAAGTGTACCACCTCACACTTCTCTGGGTTGAACTCATCTACCACTTCTCAGCCCACTTCTGCATCCTATCAATATCTTTCTTCAATCTTCGACAATCCTCTACACTATCTAAAACACCACCAACCTTTGTGTCATCTGCAAACTTGCCAACCCACCCTTCTACCCCCACATCCAGGTCATTAATAAAAATCACGAAAAGTAGAGGTCCCAGAACAGATCCTTGTGGGACACCACTAGTCACAACCCTCCAGTCCGAATGTACTCCCTCCACCATGACCCTCTGCTTTCTGCAGGCAAGCCAATTCTGAATCCACCTGGCCAAACGCCTTCTGACTTTCTGAATGAGCCTACTGTGTGGTACTTTGTCAAATGCCATGTAGATCACATCCACTGCACTACCCTCATCTATATGCCTGGTCACCTCCTCGAAGAACTCTATCAGGCCTGTTAGACATGATCTGCCCTTCACAAAGCCATGTTGACTGTTCTTGATCAGATCATGATTCCTATAGAATCATGATGCCCATAGATTCTATCTCCAAGAATCTTTTCCAACAGCTTTCCCACCACAGACACAAGGCTCACTGGTCTATAATTACCCAGACTATCCCTACTACCTTTTTTGAACAAGGGGACAACATTTGCCTCCCTCCAATCCTCCAGTACCATTCCCGTGGACAACAAGGACATAAAGATCCTAGCCAGGGGCTGAGCAATCTCTTCTCTTGCCTCGTGGGGCAGCCTGGGGAATATTCCGTCAGGCCCCAGGGACTTATCCGTCCTAATGTATTTTAACAACTCCAACACCTCTTCTCCCTTAATCTTCCCCAGAATAGATCCAAATGATCCATAAACCTGAAACCCTGCCCCCGCATCAGTTCTTCAGCCACACATTCATGTACCATGAGAAGTGATAGAGGCAGATACAACTGCAGCATTTGAAAAATTAGAACAAGTGAACGGATAAGAAAGTTTTAAAGGTATATGGGTCAAATACAGGTAAATGAGCCTAGACAACTTGGTTGTCTTGGGTGAGTTGGGCCAAAAGGCCTATTTGTCAGCTGCATAACTATGATTCTAGAAGAATTAAACATAGCAGCATACAGTTTAACATGACAAATGCCTGATTAGCAGAGCAATGAAGGATAATGTTTATAAATAAGTTAATGATTAGATCAATAGAACTAGAATCTGACCAATGAATGATTGAACAGATACATTTTCATATTAGTATATGCCTCAAGGTCAAAAATCATACTGATGAACGATTCACTGGATTGCAATCTGTTCAAGATAAGTTTCAATTGTCAGATCAGAATCGGATTTAATATCACTATCATGTCTTGAAATTTGCTAACTTTACGGCAGCAGTACAATAAAAAACATAATAGAGAAAAAGCTGATTTACATTAAGTATATACATGTCTATTAAATAGTTAAAATAGTGCTAAAATGAAATAATTAGTGAGAAAGTGAAATATTTAGTTTAATAAATAACTCTGCAGGCTTATAATTAGATCAATTCAATAGACCAACAATTTTTTCCCAAAAAGCATATGATGGACCAAAACTTAAATGAAGAAACGAAAAGACCATTGACCAGTTGAGCAGACTGATATTTTGATCAAAATCTGTTTCAGCAGACTAGTAATCAGATCAATTTAACAGACCAATAGCCTTATTAACAACAAAAAATCAGATGAGGGGAACAGTCAAAACATTGAATGATCAAACAAGCAACTGTCAGACCAATGTACCAACAATCAGATCCATTAACAACTCTAGAGAGTAGTAAAGTTGAACTAATTATTATTAAACTGACCAGCAATCAGATCAATAGATCACACTTCAGATCAATAGATTCAACAAATGAATGCTGCTTCAGTTGTGTTACATTTGTGAATCTGCTGATTTATTAATAAGTTATTTTTATTGACCTATTAATTTATTGGCTGAAATTAATGTTGCACTTACATAGTCATTCACAGTCCCGATTATTGGCCTGGTAATGGTCCACTGGAAGATAGCGGCCCAGATTGTGCCTACTTGTGTTCGACGATTCCAGGGAGGTCTGTCACCTTTGGTTTCTGCATGTGCTTATCAATACATCTGATTTTCTACTCCAACAAAGGACTGAGCACTAAGTGCAGGGCCACAGTACAATTGAGCTGCGAGTCATGATTTACATTAGTTTGAATGAAATCACTGACACCAAGTGGAAGTGAATGTGCAAAAGTAGGTTTTATATTTTATATTTTTAAAATTGATTTTCAAGACTTTAATATGATTGAATTCTTTTTAATTATTCTTGTCTTTAATAATGTTTATTATTTTGAACTATTTAAATCTTAATTGGCTTTGAATATCCCATATGGTCAAATGACAACAAGCATTCAAAGGGATATCTCTGGATCCTCCACCTGAGGCCTAGTCATTGCACCTCATCCTGTCTCACAACAGAACCCAGACTTGCCAATGAATGGTAATGCAAAGATGCAAATAGTAGCTGCAGAAAAAATGCTGGATGAGTGGGTGGAACATCAATTGAGAATTGCCTAGCCTATTGAATTAATTTTCCAGTCTTGGCTGTCTTTTACTGAATTGATTACTGATCTCTTAAACAAGACAGCAAAATTGCTATGGGTCTTTCATTGCCCTAACAATTAGCCTGTTGAATCATTCATTCAATCATTTTATTGCTAAATTGATTCAATATTTTCAATTGTAATGGCTATTAGTCTACAGAATCATTCAAGGACCGCAATATTGTTTGGATGAATTATTCATTAATCTGGCTATTAGTCATTTGATTAATTCACAAAGGTGAACTACAGTCTGTATTTTAAACTGACCTATAACAATATCAGTGAATGATTCAACATAATAATTATTGACTGAATCTACTGCACAGTAATCAAATCAGTGTAAAATTATTAAGCATATAAAGTAGTCACCAGCAAAAGGAATAAATAATATTAACCAAGTGACCAAGATCAATGAATAATTCAACAGAAAACTAATAAATCAGGTCCACCAATGATTTTAAATGTGAAAAATCAGATCAATAAAGGATGATATGAAATTATACCCCATCATAGGCCGTGGGGTTGTAAACATAAAAACAGGTCCTTTGACCTACGATATCTCATGAAAATGGACATAACAATTGTTATGATCCCAGCCCCCTCCTTTGTGAGAATCACCAGAGCCCTAGTGAAGGGGGGGTCAATGACCCAAGAGAAGAGAGAGATACGTGCGGTGTCCCACGTTTCATGGCGAGGCAAAGCTGGCGACTGTGGTCATTGTCTCGTGGAGACACCTTTGTGAATTGGGAACTGTACTACGTGTATACCCTCAGGGCAATGTGGGTGGAGAGATGGAGAGAGATTGCATCATCCCAACCTGATTGACATCTGAGACCCCGTGAGTTCAGATAAAAGAGGGGTTGTAAAGACGGCCCCCCAGACGCACCAGAAGACACGCTGGAAATCCTGCGACAGCGTTTCAGAGTGACAGCTGGTGGTGGGGTTCGTGTGCGTCTTTTCCTTGCCTGGGATTGGCGACCTCACCACGAAAGAACGGCTTTAGCTACAGGGGAGGCCACAAGTGAGCGTCCATTCCCCAACGAGGCTTCGACGAATCGAACTCCTAAAGGTTGGAAAAAAACCCAGCCGAGTAACTGTTTCATTTTATCTCTATCTCTCTCTCTTTAACAAAGTGCACCACCGCGACACCACCAAAAGACGGCAGCTGGTGGAACTGCAGTGACCGCAAGAGACTTTCAGATATACAGCGGACAATATATACATTACCCCGAGACAACGATAGAGTTTATTTCTTATTGGTTATTACTATACCTGCACTTTAGATTGAGTATTGACGACTTATGGTATCTGAATGTTTGTATTAACCTTACTTTTGTGCCCCTTTATAAATAAAAACGTTTGAAAATAGTACCATCAGACTTCAGCGGACCTCTCTATCTTTGCTGGTAAGTGATCCAGTTACGGGATACGTAACAACGTGGGGGCTCGTCCGGGATTTGAAACCAAAATTAGAAGGGCAGTGAATTGGGTTTGTAAGTCAAAAAAAAAATTTTTTTAAAAATTGGATCTGGTACGCGGGTAGCCAGACGGGAAACCAGCAAAGATGGACGTGGATGAATTTATGAAAAACCCGACTGTAGAGGCGCTAGAGGCGGCCACCAAATCAGACTTGTTAAATTTGGCGAAGGGATTGGACCTCACAGAAGTGAGGTCGTCCATGAAAAAGGGGGAGGTGCAAGGGGCCATAACTCTGTATTACATTGGGAAGAAAGTGTTCGAAGCTGGGGTCTTGGAAAATATCCCTGAAAAAGTACCAGCGAGTGGAATGGATCAGCTAGAGTTGGAGAAATTAAGGTTGGAACATGAATTTAAAATGAAGCAGCTGGAAGCAGCTGAGAGAGAGAAAGAAAAAGAAAGGGCTGAGAAAGAAAGGGAGCAGGCGTTCCACATAAAGGAGTTAGAGGTGAAACGGCACCAGGAGCTCCAACTAAAGGCGTTAGAGGTGGAAAAAGAGCGGGACCAAGCTGAAAAGCAAAGACAGCATGAAACTCAGCTAAAAGAGCTAGAAGTAGCCGAGAACAAGAGGGAATGAGCCGAGAACGAGAGGGAACGAGCTGAAAAGCAAAGAGAGTATGAGGAGAGACGAGAACAGAGGGAACATGACTTGGAGATGGAGAAGTTAAAGAAAGAGCGAAGAGATCTAGGGTTAGATCGAGAGGAGAGGTTTAATGTTAGTCGGGAGTTGAGGGTAGTACCTCCATTCGAAGAGTCGGATGTTGATAGTTATTTCTTGCTTTTTGAAAAGGTGGCAGTAAATCAAAAGTGGCCCAAAGAGCTGTGGGTGGCGTTGTTACAAAGTGTGTTAAAGGGGAAGGCACAACGAGGAAGGGGAAGCGGAGAATTATGCCAAAGTAAAAGAGGCCATTCTCTGGAGTTACGAGCTAGTACCTGAAGCGTATAGACAAAGGTTCAGAAATTTACGGAAAAGGTGGAATCAAACATATACCGAGCTAGCCTATGAAAAGGGTGTGCTCTTGGACCGTTGGTGCACCACAGAACAGGTGGATGGGGATTATGGGCGTATCAGGGAGTTATTTCTGATTGAGGAATTAAAAGGGTGTGTTCCGGAGGAGATCCGGATGTATTTGAATGAGAAGGCGAATAAGTCCATCTCAGAAATTCTAGGTTCGTAGATGAATATGCCCTAACCCACAGGATAAAGATTTCCTAGCCAAAAGGTTACCCGAGAGACCATCGGAACGGTAGGGAAAGTCCGCCGGCTGAGGCAGAGGTCCCGCCGGGAGCTAGTGGTAAGGTTGAGGGGGAAAGGCCAGGTGGCCCGAGATTTCCGGGCTTGACCTGTTTTAATTGTGGGAAGGGAGGACATATTGCCTCTAGGTGCTTTGCTCCGAGAAAGGAGCCAGAAAAAGGGAGAGCAGCGGTCCCTATCGGGTGTGCCGTGGTAATCAGTAAATCGACGAGAGAGCCACGGGTAGACAGAGTACGAGAAGGGTCAGAGACTTGGCTGTCCCTCGGAACCATGTCCGTGAAGGGGGGAGACCCACCCATTCCCGTCCAAATCTGGCGAGGCACCAGGGCGGAGCTGTCGTTGATCCGCCGTGAGATACTAGATTTTGGTCGGAGAAGGGGAATGGTCACCGTGAAGGGGATAGGTACAAGAATAGAAATGGTGCCCCTACATCAGGTAATTATGGATTGTGAGCTGGTATCTGGACCAGTCGAAATAGGGGTGCCATCAGAATTCCCGAGAACTGACGCGGACGTCCTCCTCGGAAATGATTTAGCCGGGGGGCAGGTTTGGACACGGCTCAAACAGCCTGTGAGGATTGCAGCCCCGCCCCTCGCATCTCCAGTCTGTACCACAGGCGCGAGCATTCGCAGCCTGTCGAGAAAGGCAGCTGAGAAAGCGAGCAGTTTAAATCTGGCCAGTATTGATTTGGCCGAGACGGTCCTACCGACCCTGTACCATGAGGGTTCTGAGGGTGGTAAACCAAAGAGTAGTAAAGTGAAAGGGGTTAAGGGAGAGGAGTGAGATCTGCCCTTAGCGAAGAGAAATGTCCTAGAGGTAGGAAATAAAGAGGAGAAATGGAACCAACTGTTAAAAGGTCCAGAGTTGGACATGGATGATCTGTCGGGGGTGGCAGCCCTGTTTGAAGAAGTTGAGAGTTATCAAGGTGTTCCCGAGAATGAGATGAAGGCAGTCCTAGATGAAAAGGATGCCATTACCTTGGAGAGGTCTGCTGGGTTGGCAGACGAGGTTGTTTCAGCCCGCGGGGTTGAGTTTACTCCGGAAGGGAGTTGCCCAGAGAGGAACTGGGAGGATCAGGGGAAGTTAGAATTTGAAAAGGGTACGGGTATTGAAAGCCTGGAAGAGGCAGATGTCCCGTTTGAGTGTGTCCAAGATGTGGATGCACGTGGTACTGAACCTAGTAATGGAGCTCAGAAAAGGTATGAGGTATTTGATTCAGTTGAAAAGGAATGCAGTCCCTGTGGGTCAGATGGACTGGGTTCAGTGAAGACAGGGTTAACCCTGGTAATTGGGGGAAGGGAGGGTTCCCAGGTGTTGGTACATGAAGGGGTGGTGAACCTTAAAGTGGAACTCGACCATGGGGGGATAAACATTATTATTGAAGGGAACGGGAAGTTTGTAGTTCCCAAATCGAATGAAGAAAATTTAAAGTTTAGATTGGTGTCAGAAGAAGCAACCAAGCTACAGAAACGAGGGCTTGGTAACGCGGTGCCTGCGCATCGATTACAGGTGGATCTGGAATGTAAAGGTGCCCCACACGCTGTTGTTATTCAAGAGAGCACTGTGAAAAGGCCAAAATTTAAATGCGGCCTGAGGGAAAGGTTCAAACTGAAACCTATCAGCCTGCATGGTCTTGACGAAAGGGTTAGCTACTTGTGTAACATTAAAGATTTGGGTGGAAATTCCCACGATGATTTAAGTTTGGGACACGGTGTTGAGAGAATAACCCTTATGGAACGGAAAGGCAGGAGAGTACCTTGCCAAATTACCCAGGTCCCCCACGTAGGAACTCACCGGAAAAGAGGTGACGGCTAATGGGGGCGCCATTTTTAAATAGAAAAACCGGCTGTACGGGATTTTGACAAAGCATGTGAATAACAAAGACAACCCCCTTGGAACCCTGCCTGTTGAAATCTGATGCTACCAGCCTTTAGTCAGAGACAAGATGTTACCATATTAAAGGAAGTGACACTGTAATCGTTAACTGTTTAGACGCTGAAAAATGTATGACGGTACAGCTCTGTAGTTAAAAGAAAAGCTTTTGTACTATGTTAAATCCTAAAACTCTGTAAGACTCTGTACCACTCCGTTTTAACCGCTGGTAAAAACGTTTTTAAGAGGGGAGGTGTTATGATCCCAGTCCCCTCCTTTGTGAGAATCGCCAGAGCCCTAGTGAAGGGGGGTCAATGACCCAAGAGAAGAGAGAGATACGTGCAGTGTCTCTCGTTTCACGGCGAGACAAAGCTGGCGACTGTGGTCATTGTCTCGTGGAGACACCTTTGTGAATTGGGAACTGTACTACGTGTATACCCTCAGGGCAACGTGGGTGGAGAGATGGAGAGAGATTGCATCATCCCAACCTGATTGACATCTGAGACCCCGTGAGTTCAGATAAAAGAGGGGTTGTAAAGACGGCCCCCCAGACGCACCAGAAGACACGCTGGAAATCCTGCGACAGCGTTTAAGAGCGACAGCCGGTGGTGGGGTTCGTGTGCGTCTTTTCCTTGCCTGGGATTGGCGACCTCACCACGAAAGAACGGCTTTAGCTACAGGGGAGGCCACAAGTGAGCGTCCATTCCCCAACGAGGCTTCGACGAATCGAACTCCTAAAGGTTGGAAAAAAACCCTGCCGGGTAACTGTTTCATTTAATCTCTATCTCTCTCTCTTTAACAAAGTGCACCAATGCGACACCACCAAAAGACGGCAGCTGGTGGAACTGCAGTGACCGCAAGAGACTTTCAGATATACAGCGGACAATATATACATTACCCCGAGACAACGATAGAGTTTATTTCTTATTGGTTATTACTATACCTGCGCTTTAGATTGAGTATTGACGACTTATGGTATCTGAATGTTTGTATTAACCTTACTTTTGTGCCCCTTTATAAATAAAAACGTTTGAAAATGGTACCATCAGACTTCAGCGGACCTCTCTATCTTTGCTGGTAAGTGATCCAGTTACGGGATACGTAACACAATAAAGAAACCTGATAATGAAACAATGGCTAATAATGATTTCATTGATGATTAAAAGTGGGCAATACCCAATTAGATGAATAACCTCTTCAATAATTAGAGTTTATTTAGAGATACAGCACAATAAACGGCTCTTCTGGCCCAAAGAGCTCTCTCTGCCCAATTACACCCAAGTGGCCAATTATCCTACTAACCTGTACATTTTTGGAATGTGGGAGGAAACCAGAGCACCTAGAAGAAACCCACACAGCCACGGGGAGAATGTATGTCCTTACAGACAGCAGCAGAATTAAACCCGGATTGCTGTCATTGTAATAACATTATGCTAATGGCTATGCTTCTGGGCCATCCCAAATTGTTTTGATTGTTATGAGTCCAACTTGATCAGACAATAATTCAACTGCTCAATAATCAGATTAGTTAATGACTCCACAGAAGTATACTATGATCAAAAAATACATCAGCAAACTTTGTTCCCTTGTATAATAGTAAGTTAAAATCAAAACAACTGTAGATGCTTGAAATCTAAGATCCAAACAGAAAAAGCTGAAAACACTCAGCAAGTCAGACAGCATCTGTAGAAAGGATTAACACTTAAAATCTGGGATCTTTTCTCAGACTGACCTACTGGCTGTTCTTAGCAGTTTCTGTTTATATTACAGCAGATCTGTAAAATAGATTAGCAGACATTTCCAAGGATCACAGCAATGAATAGTTCAAACAACTATTAGTTCAATCTGATTCAATGTTGCAAGAACAAAAATCAGTGACTTAGACAACCACATATACATCAGCTCAACTGAACCTTCAGTGGAACAAAATTAGATCAATGTATTGAAAAAAACAGATGAATCTGATTATTCATCAAACTATTGAGGCAGTATGTCAGCAAATAGTTAACATTCAATTAATCTGACCAATGAATGATTTGAAGAACCTGATCAATGGAGAATTCCAACAACCTATTAATCAATTAACAATTCCACAGGCTAGGTCAATAAATGAACTGGTTAATGTATGAGCCAAAAATTGATGCAGGCTTTTGTTTTTAGCCAATTAGACTACTGTAATGCACTTTTTTCAGGACTGCCTAGAATATAAATTGGCTGCAGCTTGTTCAAAATGCAGCAGCAAGAATCTTAAACAAAAAAAAAAGAAAATCTGGCATCCTTACACTGACTGCCTGTGTCCTTCAGGATCAATTTTAAAACTGTGTACGAGGCTCTGAATAGTCTAGCTCATCTGTATGTTTTGGAGTGTCCATCCCCTTACATCCCTAGTCATAGTCTTAGATCCATGAATACTGGTTCGATTAGTTTCCTAGAGCTATGCGGGCAACAACTGGTGATGTGGCCTTTCGCTCTGAAGCACCAAAAATTGTGGAATACTGAGATACTGTGTATAGTACTGGCTATAGTACTGTGAAACATTTCAAACCACTGGTGATATTAATTATATTTACATAATTTGGTATATTTGATTACATTTTATTATCTAGAATTTACAATCTATGTAAAACACAGACTGCATCTTAATGTATGAAAGGTGCTAGATAAAGCTATTATTATTATTATTATTATTATTAAGAAACCATTAATCAGGTTAGTGAACGATTTAATAGATGAAAGGTAATTTCAACAAATTATTCCAATAATTAACAACAACTGTGGAAAAGAGTAAACAGTCGATGTTTGGGCAGGGACCCTTGTTCAGGACTGAGTGGGAAGGGGGAGATGTCTGAATCAAAAGGTGGGGGGAAAGAGAAAGAGTTGGAAGGTGATAGGTGAACAACACACACAAAATACTGGAGGAACTCAGCAGGCCAGGCAGCATCTATGGAAAAAAAGTACAGTCAATGTTTTGGACTGAAACCCTTCGGCAGGACTAGAGATAAAAAGCTAAGGAGTAGATTTGAAAGCTGGGGGGCGGGGAGAGAGACAGAAACACCAGCTTATAGGTGTAACTTGGAGGGGGGGAATGAAGCCAGGAAGTTGATTGGTGAAAGAGACAGAAGACCAAGGAAGAAAGAAGAAGCGGGGGTGGTGGTGGAGGAGCATCAGAGGGAGGCAATGGGTAGGCAAGGAGATAACAAGAGACAAGGGATGGGAAATGGTGAAGGGGTGGTGGGGGGTGGAGGCATTACTGGAAGTTTGAGAAATCAATATCCATGCCGTCAGTTTGGAGGCTCCCAAATGGAATACAAGGTGTTGTTCCTCCAACCTAAGTGTGGCCTTATCACGACAGTGGAGGAGGCTATGGATGGATGTATTGGAATGGGAATGGAAAGTGGAATTAAAATGGGTGGCCACTGGGAGATCCCGTTTGTTCTGGTGGACAGAGCGTAGATGCTCAGCAAAGCTGTCTCTCAATCTACGTTGACTCTCACTGATACACAAGAGGCCACACCAGGTGGACCAAACATAGTATATGACTCCAACAGACTCAAAAGGTCAAGTGTTGCTTCACCTAGAAGGACTATTTGGGGCCCTGAATGGTAGTAGGGAGGTGGTGATGGGGCAGGTGTTGCACTTGTTCCATTTGCAGGGGTAAGTGCCAGGAGGGAGATCAGTGGGGGGGGGGGGGGTACAAATGGACAAGGGAGATCCCTATGAAAAGCAGAAAGGGTGGGGGGGAAGAAGGGAAAGATGTGTCTGGTGGTGGGATCGTTGAAGATGGCAGAATAAGGCCACACTTAGGTTGGAGGAACAATACCTTACATTCCATTTGGGTAGCCTCCAACCTGATGGCATGAACATTGATTTCTCAAGCTTTCAATAATGCCTCCACTCACCACCCCTCACCATTTCCCATCCCCTTTTTCCTCTCATGTTATTTCCTTGCCTGCCCAATGCCTCCATCTGGTGCTCCCCCCCCCCCACCTTTTTCTTTCTTCCATATCCTTCTGTCTCTTTCACCAATCACCTTCCTGGCTTTTTGCTGCATCACTCCCCCTCTAAGTGTTAACTATTGCCTGGTGTTTCTCTCTTCCCTCCCCCCCCCCCCCACCACCTTCCAAATCTCAGCTTTTTTTTCTACAGTCTTGCTGAAGGGTTTGGCCCGAAACATCAACTATTTTTTTCCATAGATGCTGCTTGACTTGCTGAGTTCCTCCAACATTGTGTATGTGTTGCTTTGATTTCCAGCATCTACAGATTTTCTCTTGTAGGTGATAGGTGAAGCCAGGTGGGTGGGAAAGGTTGTCTGAGAGGAGAGCGGATGGACAATAGCAGAATGGGAAGGAGGAATGAAAAGGACCTATAGTCCAAGATGACTGAACATGAGGCCAATTTAAAATAATCCTGTTCATTGCATCAGGCCCAAATCTCTTCATTCCCAGCTTATTCATATGCCTTTCTAAATGCCTCTGAAACATTGCACCAAATTTTGCAACAAACCTCTAAACTTGTTAATAAATTATTTCACAAACCAATAGACATACCAACAATTGATTTAACATTGCAATGTCAATAAGCACACTTATGAGCAAATGTTCAATATATCAATAAATAGGTAATACATGTGGGTAGACATTCCATGAATTAAATTATGTATTTGCCAATATTTATCTACTGGCCTCAGTAGCTAGCTTGGTCTCTTATGCTTGAAGTTTGATATGGAGAAAGTAGTCTGATGTAGCAGTAATTCAGTGGAGTAAGGAAAATTACAGAGGTATGAGAGAGGGGTTGGCCGAAGTAAATTGGAAGGACCTGCTGGCAGGGATGTCAGCAGAGCAGCAATGGTGTGCATTTCTGGGAAAAATGAGCAAGGTGCAGAACATGTGCATCCCAAAAATGAAGAAATACTCAAATGGCAAAATAGTACAACCGTGGCTGTACTTCCCGCATGGAAGTCAAAGCTAACGTAAAAACAAAAAAAGAGGGCATACAACAAAACAAAAATTAGTGGGAAGATCAAGGATTGGGAAGTTTTTAAAAACCTACAAAGAGCAACTAAAAGAATCATTAGAAGGGAAAAGATGAAATATGAAAGCATGCTCACAAATAATATCAAAGTGGACAGTAAAAGCTTTTTCAAGTATGTAAAAAAGACATTTAAAAGAGAAATGAGAGTGGATATAGGACCACTAGAAAATGAGGGAGGAGAAATAAGGCAGGGTACAAGGAGAAGGCTGATGAACCAAGTGAATATTTTGTATCAGTCTTTACTATGGAAGACACTAGCAGTGTGCCAAATGTGTGTGAGGGAAGAGAAATGGGTGCAGTTACTATTACAAGTGAGATGGTGCTCAAAAAGCTGAAAGACCTAAAGCTACACAAGTCACCCAGACTAGATAAACTGCACCCTAGGGTTCTGAAAGAGGTAGCATTAGAGATTGTGGCAGCATTAGCAATGATCTTTCAAAAATCATTAGACCCCAGCATAGTGCCAAATGACTGAAAAATTGCAAATGTTACTCCACTCCTTAAGAAAGTAGGAAAAAAGCAGAAAGGAAATTATAGACCAGTTAACCTGACCTCAGTGGTTGGAAAGATGTTAGAGTTAATTGTTAAGGATGCATTGATGGAGTACTTGGTGACACAGGACAAGATAGGACAAAGTCAGCATGATGAACCTGTTGGAATTCTTTGAGGAGATTACAAGTAGGATAGATAAAGGGGATGCAGTGGATGTTGTATATTTGGACTTTCAGAAGGCCTTTGACAAGGTGCCACACATGGGACAGCTTATCAAGTTAAGAGCCCGTGGTATTACAGGGAAGTTACTAACATGGTTAGAGTATTGGCTGTTTGGAGGAAGGCAGCAAGGGGGAATATAAGGATCCTTGTCTAGTTGCCTGCCAGTAACTAATGGTGTTCCACAGGGGTCAGTGTTGGGACCACTTCTTTTTATGCTGTATATAAATGATTCAGATTATGGAATAGATGGCTTTGTTGCCAAGTCTGCAGATGATATGAAGACTGGTGGAGGAAATAGGTATATGCAGAAGGACTTAAACAGATTAAGAGAGTGGGCAAGAAAGTGGTAAATGAAATATAATGTTGGAAATGCATGGCCATGCACTTTGGTAGTAGAAAGAAATGTGCGAACTATTTTCTCAACAGGAAGAAAATCCAAAACTCTGAGATTAAGAGTTCGGCACAGACTAGGAGGCCTGTTTCTGTGCTGTGATTGTTATATGGATGCAAAGGGACTTGGGAGTCTTTGTGCAGAACACCCTGAAGGTTAACTTCTAGATTGAGTCAGTGGTGAGGAAGGCAAATACCATATTAGTATTCATTTCAAGAGATCTAGAATACTAGGGCAAGGATGTGATGCTGAGACTTTATACAGCACTGGTGAGGCCTCACCTTGAGTATTGTGAACAGTTTTGGGCCCTTTATTTTAGAAAAGATGTGCTGACATTGGAGAGGGTCCAGAGAAGGTTCACAAGGATGATACCAGGAATGAAAGGATTATCATATGAACAATGTTTGATGACTCTGGGTTGTAACTTGCTGGAATTCAGAAGGATGAGGGGGATCTCAATGAAGCCTTTTTAATGTTGAAAGGCCTAGACAGAGTAGATGTGGAAAGAATGTTTCCTATCGTGGGAGAGTCAAGGACAAGAGGGCACAGCCCTATACCTGAATTATATTTTAGGGTTCCAGAATCTGCAAGATTTATACTATTCACCCTTGGGGATCACATTCCAGTCTCTGATTCCCAATTCACTGCTCCTTGTATCACTGATTAATGTTTGTTCATTTTATTGCATCGTTCCAATCCTTATATGATGTTACGAAAACCCCGTAACCAGGTAACTTACCAGCAAAGATAGATGGATCAGCTGAGTCTGATGCTACTATTTTCAAACGTTTTATTCAAAAAGGGGCACAAACGTAAGGTTAATACAAACATTCAGATCATATACGTCATCAATACTCAATCTAAAACACCGGTGTAATAATAATTAATCAGAAATAAGCTCTATAGTTGTCTAGGGGTAATACTGAGTCCAATTGAATATTAAAGTCACTTAGAAATCTGCAGTCTTTTCCGTTTGGGAACCGCTGGCATTTCACGTGTTGGAGAGAGAGAGGACTGGTGAAAGAAAGAACACTTGCCCGTTGTCTTTGCGAAACAATTCCCTGGAATCAGTTGTTAGCTAAAAGCGATTTTCCTTTGGCTTCAGCCACAGATTCCCGATCCGGAATCTGACGCACGTGGCCTCCTAAAAAAAAATGGCTTCCCGCTCCCACGGGAATCGGTATCATGCTTCCTTGGTGTCTCCTTGGTGCGTCTGAGGGTCCTCCCCTCAGACCCACCTTTATACTTCTTCACGGGATCGCAGGTGTCAATCAAGTTGCAGGTAATGCGATCTCTCTCTCAACCAGCCCACTTTGCCCGAGGGCTTTTCAGGTGGTCTCCATGAGACAATAGTCAAAGTCACTTTTTATTCTGCTTCTTGGGAGAACGTGGTCTTTCGCACGTCTCTCTCTCTTGGGTCAGTTGACCCCCCTTAACTAGAGTTCTTGCGATTTTCACAAAGGAGGGGGCCAACGGCATAACAATGATAAGAGTGATATATTTTAAAGGAGATGTATTGATAAAAATTATTGTAATCCACTTCAACTAATTTATCCCCCAGTTACATGTATAGTATACAGTACTAGGACATGCGCAGATAAGATGAATGCCACAGTCTTTCTCGTAGGGCAGGGGAGTCTAAAATTTGAGGTTGTAAGTTTAAAGTGAAAGGGAGATGATTTAATGTGGACCTGAGTTGCAAGGTTTACACACAGAGGTGGTGGGAGTGTAGAATGCAGTGATAGAGGAGCAGACAAAGGCAATGTTTAAAAGGCACTTGGACAGGTCCATGAGTAGGAAAGGCTTAGAAGGATAAGGGCTAATTAATGCAAGCAAATGGTACCAGCTCCAAGTCAAAGTCAGCTTGTTTGTCATGTACCAGCCACAAAGAAATGTTTACTTGCAGCAGTATCATGGGAACATAGCATTAAAGACACAGCATTCACAAGAAAAACAAAATTACCCAAAACTATACAAGAAAAAACAATTAGAACATAAACAAATTCCATTATAGTGCAAAGTAGTCATGGTGTCACTGATCCCAATCCTGATGAAGGGTCCCTTGTATATTTAATATTTTGATAATATTCAAGTAATTTTGTATGTATACATGTTGATTAAGCTTCTTGTTTGTTTAAATAATTCTTTGTGGATTAAAAATGTGAATTGCACGCCATGATGCTGCCATGTGATATGCACACACCACGCTTAAAGTAAACACAAAGTTAGACTCACATTTCAGCCTCCCATGTCTTCTTTTGAATTATTTTAATGTTTTGAAGTTACAAAATCTAAGAGTCCTGGGCTGAAATGTTAACTATGTTAACTACTTATTCCTCTCCATTGATGCTGCCTGAACTGCTGAGTTACTCCAGCATTTTGTGTGTTGCTCTGGATTTCCAGTATTTGCAGACTGTCTCATTTTTTAAAAATGGTGTCATCATACTGAGGCAGTGATTAGGGTTGTGCAGGCTGGTTAAAGAACTAAATGATTGAGAGGTTGTTCCTGAACCTAGTGGTGTGGGACTTCAGGCCTCTACATGTCCTGCTGATGGTATCTGCGAGAAGATGACATGGTCCGGAGTGTGAGGATCTTTGATGATGGATGTTGCACGTGGTCATAGACAAGTTGGACCAAAGGGCCTATTTCCATGCAGTACAACTCTATGACATATAAATATGTACATAGGGCATATGTACAAAATTAAGGGAGGGAAGTTTAGGGAAGACATCAGGGGTAGGTTTTTTTTAATAAACACAGAGGGCTGTGAGTGCCTGGAATGACTTGCCAGGGATGGTGGTGGAGACTAAAACATTAGGGGTAGGCACATGAATGAAAGAAAAATGGAGTGTTACGGGGTAGTGTGGGTTTAGTACTTTTTAAAAAAAAAGATTATGGGTCGGCACAACATGGAGGGCTGAAGGGCCTGTACTGTGCTGTAGTGTTCTATGATTCTAAAACAGGAAAAAGCACCACGGCAGTCACAAGTCCATGGAAAAGTTGTGGGGAGGATGACCCCGGCAGCCCACTGACTGCCAGACATTGACACCAAGTAGAACAGTGTGAGGCTTCCCATGATTTTCCTGATGAGACTCAGTGAAAAATGAGTAAAAAAACAAAGAACTGTTTTGATGGATTCAGGGCAAATGAGCCAATTCTTATCCAGCTGATATATAGCCACTGGACACAGGTTAGTGATAACTGAAACAAAGAGAAATCAAAGAAACCTCTGAGAGAGTGAGGGGAGTCTGGTTTCTGTTTGCTCAGCTGATGTGTAGCCAGCCGAACTCACCTGGATAATGTCTGCAGTGCAACCAAATCCCACAAACAGCTGAACTTCCACACTCAGCACAGCAATAACTGCAGTCCTGTGCAAAAGTCTTAGGCACGTATATATAACTAGGGTGCTTAAGACTTTTGCACAGTTCTGTCGTAATTTTATGTATCTCACTATACTGCTGCTGCAAAAAAACAAATTTCATTAAATATGAGAGTGATGATAAACCCAATTCAGCTATAGGTCTCCATTGTGGAAGGGGGCAGGGAGAGGAGAATCATGGTTGGGAAAAGGACAAGGGAGAGGTCAGGGAGTGGGAAGCACCAGAAAGGCATTCTGTCATGATCAATAAACCAATTATTTGGAATCAAGTGATCTAGCTAGGGCTGGGTGTGTCTGCATTTGCGCACCCCCCACCCTTGGCACTCCTTCTCTGCCACCTGTCCCACACCCCTCACGCGGTGCTCCATCCTCAGCAACCCCAACATCCTTAGTTTTTGCCAGATTTACAAACTTGCTCTCCGTTTCACGTTGACAAATACAGAACTGTGCATTTGTTTAAATCATCTTAATTTACTACATTAATATCCACCATAATGATGCCAACTAATAGCAATTCCTCTGCCAAGAATTACAGCAGTTTCATTTCCTTTGCGTCATTCTCATGTTTCTGCACTTATTATAGAGAATCAAATGAAAAGGCCAGGAATGGCTGTCACGGTTGTAAGGCTGCTCTTACCCAAGAGACAGCTGCAGAAAGCAAGCCAGATAAGTCAAACAATCTTTCATCGACTTTGAAGGACAATAACACAGGGGCTGTGCTATAAAATGATTCTAGAATGAATGGTGCAAAACTCCATTCACGAACAATGCAAAATCCCAAATCCCTACAGATACCTACAGTTGACCAAGGGGTTGGGGACTACACTTGGAAAGTCAGAAACAATCTGCTGGAAGAAAATATCAGGTCAATGTCAACAATTCCTTTCCTCAACCCAGGTGCTGCTTGACCCTCTGAGTTTCATCACCAGATTATGAGATGCTCCAGATTCCAGAATCTGCAAGCTCTCATCTCCATCTCATCAGCCTTTACAGCATTTCCATCTTGGTGAAATGATAGATCTCTGGCCTTCTATCCTTTCACAAGCATCAGTCCCTGAGGCTGCTGCTGTCCCACAAAGGAATCAAACGCCGAATCAGTCCTGTTTACAAACTGCACAGGGAAGGGGCTTTCACACTCCTTGAATGTGACAAATCCTTGTGATATACCACTGTACATCATCTCTGAAAATTATGAACATTGCATAAGAACACAGTTGTAGAGGTACATAACATGGGAGTGCACCATTTGGCCCATCAAGACAATTCCAACTAGCCTGTATCAAAGTACATTTGCCGTAATCTTCAGAGGTATTTGGGCATCCTTATATAAACAATGGCTGATAGGCCGATAGTTCATTCCCAATCGGAGAAATGACTTAGTATACATCCCAGTGCAGCAAATAACAGCAAAAATAAACTGCTGACATTATGGTGTTGGTAATCAATCAAGTCACACACCTTCAAATATTGCAAGGGGATGAGTTGCTTGCACTCTTTGGACCTTGCAGAAGGCTAGCCTTTTACCAACAAAACACATCTATGCTGAAATGGACTCTGAATAATTCCAACGAGCATCTTGTTGTTAAATTCCCCAATTGAGCTTGAAATGGTTGCAGAAGGGTTTTCCGGTGACGTCATCGTCAAGAGTGGCAGCTTAAGTCACTAGCTGCTCCGGAAAAACGCGTGTTAAGCCCCAGTAACCTGTCAAATATAAGATTTTTTGAAAAATATTTGAACTGAAAAGAGGGGCAAGAATGGGGAAAAAGAACGGAAATAAAAAAAGTGACACTGTGGAGCATGAGTCCGAGAGGAGTGCAGCGAGCGGCTCTCCGACCCAACCGCGTGTGAGCGAGGCAGCCGCCAGGCCTCATTCAGTCGAAGCAGCAAATATGTTTGAAATCCTGAAAGAGATAATGGAGGTCCAGAAAGAAATAAAGAAGCAGCTCCAGGATATTAAGGCAGAGCTCGCCAGCGTTAATCAAAAAATAGCGGTGGCAGAGACTCGAATCGAGCATGTGGAAGATCGCGTTCAAAACGTGGAACGGATACTGAGCAAGACAAAAAAAATCATACATCACCAAGAAGGTAAACTGATTAATCTGGAGGGAAGATCATGGCGGCAAAATATCAGAATCTACAACGTTCCCGAAGGAGCTGAGGGCTCGTCCATGACGGAGTTTGTTGGAAAATTACTGTGGGACGCGCTGGAGCTCCCCCAGGCTATGGAGTTGGAAATCGAAAGGACACACCGCGCGCTGGTTCCGAAACCCACCCAGGATAGAAAGCCACGCTCAATAATAATTAAATTCTTTTGGTACAGCACCAAGGCGGAGATTCTACGAAGGGCCTGGGGTAAGAAGAGAGTGTTTTTCGATGATAAATTAATATATTTCGACCAAGATTACCCCCCCTCGCGGTCCTCCAGAAACGCAAAGAATTCTTTGAAGTAAAGCGAGTACTAAAGCAAAATAAGATTATATTTCAAACTCTGTACCCTGCTAAACTTCGAGTTTTATATGACAACGGGACGCGGTTGTACCAGACAGTGGAAGAGGCAACTACAGACATGAAGACCAGAGGGTTGCCCATCAGCATGACCAAAACGAAGGAAAGCCTGACTCGGGAATTATCCCGCTCTGCTTGGGAAATACTGCGAGAATCGAGAAGGCAGGAGGTGGGAGGAGGCCAAGAGAAATATATCAGGAAGGGACCGGGAGTTTCCCAAAGACAGTCCTCACCTCCTTCAGAAGAGCCATAAGGTTTGGCTAACTTTAAAAATGTTGAGAAGCTAAACAGAAGCGAAAGTACATGGTGATATACCTATCTCAAGAAACACTGATTATAATGTGGATTTTATATTAATTAGTTGTTATTCTTTATTCGCTCACTTACTCTTTTTTCCCCACCAAAATGAGAATATATATGTGTGCATATATGTGTATGTATGTAATGTGTGTGTGTGTGTGTATATATATATATGTGTGTGTGTGTGTGTATGTATATATATATGTATATATAGGAGTACACAGGGAAACCTTTTCTGTGTAATGGATTTGTTCACTGACTTTTAGGAATACTGCAATGGGGGCCCTCAACTCACAAGTAGGAGGGATTATCCCCCACAGCTAGACATTTCCTCTAGCTCAACACAGGGTCATCTACTAGAGACCTCAGCCTTGGAATCACACGTTCGTTGCCATTTTTGTTATTATTTGTGTTTTTTGGTTCTTATTTGTTCAGGGAGTAGATGGATTAAGTTTTACTCTAATTTCAATGATACATTGACAGATAAATACAGATGGCAAAGGACAAGGTAAAATTCATTTCTTTTAATGTCAATGGGCTATTAAATACAATCAAATGTAAGAGAATTTTATCCAAAATGAAAAAAGAACAAGCCCATGTAGTATATTTACAGGAAACTCATTTAAGTGATAATGAGCATAAAAAACTAAAGAGAATGAGTTTCACTAATCTGTTTTTCTCTTCATATAAATCAGGACATAGGAGAGGAGTTGCTATTCTTATCTCAAGTAAGGTAAATTTTGAAAAAGTATTCGAAATGGGAGATAAAGAGGGCAGATATATTCCGGTAAGGGGGAATATAGACTGCAATTCAGTTACTCTATTGAATATATACACAGCCCCGGGAAGTGATATTGGTTTCTTTCAGAAAATTACTGATATTATGGTAACAGAAACAGAAGGTCTCCTGATATGTGGGGGAGACTTAAATTTACAATTACAACCAAACTTACACTCTTCCAATAGAAAAACCTATGAAACAAAATCTTTATTCTTCTTCAGATGATACCTATATGAATGCTTTTTTCAGTAATATCAACATTCCTACATTGTCTGCTGATAGTCTAACACAGTTAGATCAGCCTATTTCCAATGAAGAAGTGGCTGAGGCTATACATGCTTTACATTCTGGTAAGACCCCAGGACCTGATGGCTTTCCTGGGGAGTTTTATAAAACTTTCACTACGTTACTTACACCTTATTTATCCTCTGTTTTATCAGAGTCCTTTAAATCAGGTAAACTCCCTCAATCTTTTTATGAAGCTTTTATTTCTCTTATTCTTAAAAAAAATAAAAATCCAGTTGAATGTTCTTCATATAGACCGATTTCTTAATTAAATGTTGATGTAAAAATTTTAGCCAAAATCTTAGCTCGAAGACTTGAAAATATTCTACCATCTATTATATCACATGACCAGACAGGATTTATTAAAAATCGTTACTCACATTTTAATATACGCCAGTTATTGAATGTGATATATTCACCATCCAAAAAAATATCAGAGTGTATATTATCCTTAGATGCAGAAAAAGCCTTTGATAGGATTGTGGAATTATCTTTTTAAGACCTTAGAAAAGTTTAATTTTGGGCCTAATTTTATTCGTTGGGTTAAATTAATCTACTTGTCTCCTACCGCTCAGGTTATTACTAACTCCCAAATTTCTAAGCCCTTTAAATTACAGCAGGGAACTAGACAAGGATGTCCTCTTAGTCCTTTACTTTTTGCTTTAGCTATAGAACCCTTAACAATAGCACTTCGAGAAGCTAAGGACATTTCTGGTATACTAAGGGAAGGTATGTCTCATACAATTTCATTATATGCTGATGATATTTTACTTTTTATCTCTAACACTGAAACTTCTTTACCTTTGGTTCTTTCTTTAATTTCCCAGTTTAGTTCTTTTTCAGGATATAAGCTGAACCTACATAAAAGTGAGCTATTTCCTTTAAATTACCTAATGTCATCAAATGCCAAATTTCCGTTTAAAGTTGTTACAAGTCAATTTACATATTTAGGTGTAACAATTACTAAAAACTTCAAGAATTTATTCAAAGAAAACTTAAACCCCTTATTGAATTATGTGAAAAAGATGCTTTCTAAATGGTCCACTCTTTCTTTATCCCTAATTGGCCAAATTAATTCGATTAAAATGAAGATTCTTCCTAAATTTTTATATCTTTTTCAGGCCTTACCTATTTTTATTCCTAAGACGTACTTTGATTCTTTAGATTCAATTTTAATCTCTTATATTTGGAATAATAAACAAGCTCATTTAAGTAAAGTTTACTTACAAAGAAATAAAGAGATGGGTGGACTAGCCCTACCCAATCTTAGGTTTTACTATTGGGCTGCCAATATAAGGAATATTACTTTCTGGTCCTATTATATTTATCGTAAAGATTACCCATCATGGGTCTCCTTAGAAGTTAATTCTGTAAAAAATTCCTCTATTGTCTCTCTTCTTGGATCATACTCTTCTTTTTCAGCAAATAAAACAACAGATAACATAATTGTTAAGCAAACTTTAAGGATCTGGTCTCAATTTAGAAATTTTTTTGGTTTAGCGAATTTTTCATTATCATCTCCCATTCTCCTTAATTATTTTTTATCCCTTCCATGACTGATAAAGTCTTTAAAGATTGGGATGAATTAGGTATTAAGTATTTTTGGGAACTGTTTATCTCAGGATCTCTTGCTTCATTTGACCAATTGTCAAATAAATTTGCACTCCCAAAATCACATTTTTACAGATACATTCAAATTAGAGATTTTCTACATTTCCAATTAGCTACTTTTCCTATAGGTCCTGATAAAAATTTACTGGACGATCTTTTAAATTTAAAACCTTTTGTTAATGGTTCTATTATTGGTATCTATAACTTGTTGATTGATTCTAGACAAGACTTTTTAGATAAAATAAAAAAAGCTTGGGAGGATGACCTAAATTGTTAGATTTCTGATGATAGATGGAAGAAAATTCTTAAACGGGTTAATAAATCATCTTTCTGTGCTCGTCATTCTCTTCTACAATTTAAAGTGGTTCATTGAGCTTACATTTCTAAACAGAAGCTCTCCAGTTTTTACCCGAATGTTTCTCCACTTTGTAATAAATGCAACTCTGCTGATGCCTCTTTAATTCATATGTTTTGGTTTTGTCCTACAATTGAAAAGTTTTGGCGGGAAGTATTTCATACCTTCTCTCAAATTTTTAGGGTCCAATTTGACCCAAATCCCCTTACTGCCTTGTTTGGTATTATTGCAAATGAAGATATAACTTTAAATACTCCTAACCTACAGGTTTTAGTTTTTACCTCTCTTTCAGCAAGAAAAGCAATCTTGCTTAAATGGAAGGAGTCTACCCCTCCTACCCATCTTCAATGGCTACGTGATATTATGTCGTATTTAAATTTAGAAAAGATCCGCTGCTCAGTCTTAAATTCGAAACAATCTTTTTATGATATTTTGGGATCTTTCCTAAATTACTTTTCCAATTTATAAAATTTAACAGTGCACAGACTTTTATGTATATTTTTATCTTCTCTTCTTAAGTGAATGTTTTTTTTCTAATTATCCATTGTCATCCATCAGCTTTTTCCTTTGGTAGTTGGTAGGGGATTGACTTTTTTTTATATATAAAAAAAAATATTTTATGATATATGACCTATCTTTTTTTGATTACAGAGTGGTATACCTTTATGTGTTATGCTATAACATTTTGATCAATTTTATTACAATATATGAATGTACATAAGTTATGTTGAGATGTATCTATGTGTTGCACTCTGTAAATCTTTTTTTTCTTCTAAATAAAAATATTGTAAAAAGGAATTGATATATGGAGGGACCTGTTCCCTGACAGAAGGGATTACACTCATTATTCTGCTTCCCATTCTGTATATACAAGAATAGACTATTTCATAAGATTTGGAAAAGACAAAGACAAAATAAACACCTGTGGAATTGGGACAATAGATGTAAGTGACCATGCACCAATATATTTATCTGTTAATTTTAATCTATAACCAAAGAATACTATTTGGAAACTAAATTCAAGAATACTCAATGATCCATACTTCAAGGAACAAATTAAAAAAGAAATTGGTCTCTACTTAGAATTTAATGATAATGGAGAGGTTTCACCGCCCCTGTTATGGGATACTCTGAAGGCGGTCTTAAGAGGGAAAATCATAGCGATATCTTCATATAAGAAAAAAATAAGGAATAAAACATTAGAAGAATTACAAAATAGGCTGAAGGAACTAGAGAAAAAACACAAATTGAATTTGGCACAGGATACATTAGAAGAAATTAAAAGAATTAGGGATGAAATAAATAATTTGGCTACACAAGAGATCAGGAAAAACTTAATGTTTCTGAAACAGACATTATGAAAGTGGATCGAAATCTATGAAAATACTGGCGTGGAAACTGAAAAAAAAGATAGCAGAAAATACAATTCATAGAATTAGGGACCCAAGAACGAAAATGATAAAAAATAAGCTAAGTGAAATTCAAGAAGCTTTTGAAGTGTGTTACAAAACTCTATATTCCAAAGTTCCAGTGGGAAGCATAACCCAAATTGACACCTTCTTGAATTCTCTAGAGTTACCCACTTTAAGCGAAGAACAAAATAGAACGATGACTGCTGATATAACTGAAGTTGAATTAAAAGCTGCAATTAATAGGCTTAAATTAAGCAAGTCACCAGGATCAGATGGGTATATGGCAGAGTGGTACAAAGAATTTAAACATGAGTTAATTCCTGTTTTACTCCCCACACTGAACTGGGCTCTAAAAAAGGCACAAATGCCACCCAGTTGGAAGGAAGCGATAATCTCAGCTATACCGAAAGAAGGCAAGGATAAAATGGAATGCGGGTCATTTAGACCAATATCCGTTCTTAATGTAGATTATGGGTTATTTACCTCCATCATGGCCAAATGATTAGAGGAGTTTCTACCCATACTGATACGTAACGATC
Source organism: Hemitrygon akajei (assembly GCF_048418815.1). Lineage (NCBI taxonomy): Eukaryota > Metazoa > Chordata > Chondrichthyes > Myliobatiformes > Dasyatidae > Hemitrygon > Hemitrygon akajei. The sequence continues at coordinate 93,301,700 of NC_133135.1, forward strand.
AGACAGGTTTTATACGACAACGCCAGACACAAGACAATATGCGAAGGACACTCCACATTATGGATCATATACAAAAAATAAAATCGAAGCAATAGTGATAAGCATGGACACTGAAAAAGCATTTGATTCAGTTAATTGGAATTTTCTTTACAGAGTTTTACATAGATTTGGTTTCCAAGACACAACTATTAAAACTATACAGACATTATATGACAATCCTACTGCTAGCATTAAAATCAATGGATATTTATCAAATAGTCTTACCCTTGTTACGGATTCAGGCAACAATAAATATATGAGTTAGGCAGGGGTTTATATAACAAATAACACGTTTATTAAACACTGAAAACAAACCCCCCAAAAGTAAACAAATCACTGACGTAACCGGAAGTCAGCTGCTGTGCGGCAGCTTGAACAGTTTTTAAAGCATTGAAGCTTAAACAGTTCTTCAAGCGATGTTGCAAAAACAGTTTTTCAAAGTAGTATTGCCAAAAGTTCAAAATGCTCACAGTCCATTTAAGGGAGAGACTTTTTAAGACGATTTAAATTCTCTATTCCGTCATGTTACTTCGGTTCCCAAGATCGAACTTTTTCCCACGAAGAATTTACGAAACAAAACAGCTTAAAGGCACTGACCTTTCCTTTACAGAACTATTCCCAATCCTTCCTGCTATTTCACAGGGATTAACACGAGAACAGTCAACGAAGTCCTTCCGAATAAGGATCAAACAAGGTCGAACCTGTTTCACCGTCGAAATCGATTCTCCTCGATCAATAACTCCCGAACTCCGATCTTCATTCTCCACTAATTCTCAACTAGCAGTATTGTAGAGAAACTGCTGGCAATGACCTTTTAAACTTTAGGCATTAGATAAAACTTCATCTTTCAACTAAACTGCGTCATGCAGTGGCATGAAGTTAAATCACGCAGTGGCATGAAGTCAACATGGCAAATCCAGCAACGAACTGCCCCTCCTCACAGGGAGGGGTCCTCCTTTTACACCCTGTTAATAAAACCTGTCACATGACCTCTACTGGTGGGAAAATGACGTCACTCCACCATCACAAGACCATTACCTCAAGTCCAGTATAGCTTCAACCCCAGTCATGGGACAAGGGTACCACTGTCACGTGTCATGGGTACGTAACACCTCCCTCCAAAAAAACATTTTTGGTCTGACAAGAACAAAAATTTCAAAAATTATTTACAAGAAAAACAAATGTATAAATTTTAAAACATACACAATATACAATACAGTATCATCATATAACATCTTACAACTCACAATACAGTAGGAGTGTTACAATTGTAAAAAAAACCACTCCATAAAAAAAATTACATTGTACATTCAACATCGAGATAGACAATCAGCAACCACATTATCTTTACCTTTAATGTGAGTTATCACAATATTGTACTCTTGTAACATCAAACTCCAATTTAATAATCTTCTGTTTTTGTTTTTCATCTTACTCAGAAAAACTAACAGATTATGATTATAGACCTGTCAGTTTGACATCAGTGGTGGGTAAATTAATGGAAAGTATTCTTAGAGATAGTATTTATAATTATCTGGATAGACAGGATCTGATTAGGAGTAGCCAGCATGGATTTGTGCGTGGAAGGTCATGTTTGACAAACCTTATTGAATTTTTTGAAGTAGTTACGAGGAATGTTGACGAGGGTAGGGCAGTGGATGTAGTCTATATGGACTTCAGCAAGGCCTTTGACAAAGTTCCACATGGAAGGTTAGTTAAGAAGGTTCAGTCGTTAGGTATTAATGCTGGAGTAATAAAATGGATTCAACAGTGGCTAGATGGGAGATGCCAGAGAGTAGTGGTGGATAATTGTTTATCGGGATGGAGGTCAGTGACTAGCAGGGCGCCTCAGGGATCTGTTTTGGGCCCAATGTTGTTTGTAATATACATAAATGATCTGGATGATGGGGTGGTAAATTGGATTAGTAAGTATGCCGATGATACTAAGGTAGGAGGTGTTGTGGATAATGAGGTGGGTTTTCAAAGCTTGCAGGGAGATTTATGCCAGTTAGAAGAATGTGCTGAACATTGGCAGATGGAGTTTAATGCTGAGAAGTGTGAGGTAATACATTTTGGCAGGAATAATCCAAATAGAACATACAGGGTAAATGGTAGGGCATTGAGGAATGCAGTGGAACAGAGAGATCTAGGAATAACAGTGCATAGTTCCCTGAAGGTGGAGTCTCATGTAGATAGGGTGGTGAAGAAAGCTTTTGGAACGCTAGCCTTTATAAATCAGAGCATTGAGTACAGAAGTTGGGATGTAATGTTAAAATTGTACAAGGCATTGGTAAGGCCAAATTTGGAATATTGTGTACAGTTCTGGTCACCGAATTATAGGAAAGATATCAATAAATTAGAGAGAGTGCAGAGACGATTTACTAGGATGTTACCTGGGTTTCAGCACTTAAGTTACAGAGAAAGGTTGAACAAGTTAGGTCTCTATTCATTGGAGCGTAGAAGGTTGAGGGGGGATTTGATCGAGGTATTTAAAATGTTGAGAGGGATAGATAGAGTTGACGTGAATAGGCTGTTTCCATTGAGAGTAGGGGAGATTCAAACGAGAGGACATGATTTGAGAGTTAGGGGGCAAAAGTTTAAGGGAAACACGAGGGGGTATTTCTTTACTCAGAGAGTGATAGCTGTGTGGAATGAGCTTCCTGTAGAAGTAGTAGAAGCCAGTTCAGTTGTGTCATTTAAGGTAAAATTGGATAGGTATATGGACAGGAAAGGAGTGGAGGGTTATGGGCTGAGTGCGGGTAGGTGAGACTAGGTGAGATTAAGAGTTCAGCACGGGCTAGGAGGGCCTGTTTCCATGCTGTGATTGTTATATGGTTATATGGTTAAACAATAAGTGGTTTTTGAGTTGTACCAACATATACCTCAAAATATTCTAAAGCTAAAACAAGAGCTAACAATTCTTTCTCTATTGTCGAATAGTTTCTTTGATGCTTATTAAATTTCTTAGAAAAGTAAGCTACTGGATGATCAACCTCATCACCCTCATTCCTTTGCATTAATACTGCTCCTGCAGCCTCATCACTAGCATCTACAGCTAATGAAAAAGGTTTCTCAAAGTCAGGTGCCTAAAGCACAGGTTGTTGACATATCATTGTTTTCAATTTTTCAAATGCTTCTTGACAAGGCACTGTCCACACAAACTTCACATTCTTCCGCAAAAGGTTAGTTAATGGAAGGGCAACATTAGCAAAATTCTTACAAAATTTTCGATAATATCCTACCATTCCCAAGAATCTTTTGAGAGTTTTTTCCCCCGTTGGAGTGGGAATCTCTAAAATTGCCCGAACTTTTGCCTGAACAGGAGCTACCTTACCTTGACCCACAACATAACCAAGGTAAGTCACAGTGGCATGTCCAAATTCACTCTTAGCTAAATTAATAGTTAAGTTAGCTTTTGAAAGCCTTTCAAACAATTTCTCCACCGCAATAATGCGTGCTTCCCAAGTATCATTTCCTGTCACTAAATCATCAATATAAGCATCAGTATCTTTCAATCCCTGAATCACAGAGTTAATCATCCTCTGGAAAGTACCTGGGGCATTCTTCATCCCAAATGGAAGAACATTATATTCATATAACCCAGATGGAGTTACAAATGCAGAAATCTCTCTACCTCTGTCTGTTAATGGAACACACCAATACCCTTTCAATAAATCAATCTTTGTAAGGAACTTTGCTTTTCCAGCTTTATCTACACAATAGCACAGGGGCGCCGCAGGGAACCGTACTCTCTCCGGTCCTGTTCACCCTGTACACATCAGACTTCCAATATAACTCGGAGTCCTGCCATGTGCAGAAGTTCGCTGATGACACGGCCATAGTGGGGTGTGTCAGGAATGGACAGGAGGAGGAGTATAGGAAACTGATACAGAACTTTGTGATATGGTGCAACTCAAACTACCTGCGTCTCAATATCATCAAGACCAAGGAGATGGTGGTGGACTTTAGGAGATCTAGGCCTCATATGGAGCCAGTGATCATTAATGGAGAATGTGTGGAGCAGGTTAAGACCTACAAGTATTTGGGAGTACAGTTAGACGAGAAGCTAGACTGGACTGCCAACACAGATGCCTTGTGCAGGAAGGCACAGAGTCGACTGTACTTCCTAAGAAGGTTGGCATCATTCAATGTCTGTAGTGAGATGCTGAAGATGTTCTATAGGTCAGTTGTGGAGAGCGCCCTCTTCTTTGTGGTGGCGTGTTGGGGAGGAAGCATTAAGAAGAGGGACGCCTCACGTCTTAATAAGCTGGTAAGGAAGGCGGGCTCTGTCGTGGGCAAAGTACTGGAGAGTTTAACATCGGTAGCTGAGCGAAGGGCGCTGAGTAGGCTACGGTCAATTATGGATAACTCTGAACATCCTCTACATAGCACCATCCAGAGACAGAGAAGCAGTTTCAGCGACAGGTTACTATCGATGCAATGCTCCTCAGACAGGATGAAGAGGTCAATACTCCCCAATGCCATTAGGCTTTACAATTCTACTGCCAGGACTTAAGAACTTTTTAAAAGCTATTATTAATGCTTTTTGAGATAGTGATTTAGATGTATATCATATTTTTTACTGAGTTAAGTATTGTATGTAATTAGTTTTGCTACAACAAGTGTATGGGACATTGGAAAAAAGTTAAATTTCCCCATGGGGATGAATAAAGTATCTATCTATCTATCTATCTATCTATCTAGGAATTGGATATGCATCTGATTTCGTTACAACATTCACCTTCCTATAGTCTGTACAAAACCTAATACTACCATCTGGTTTTGGCACCATAACACATGGTGAACTCCAATTCGAGTTAGAATGCCTAATAATATTATTCTCTAACATATATTTAATTTCTTTCTCAGCAAGTTCACATTTTTCTATGTTCATCCTATATGGGTGTTGTGTAATAGGTTTGGCATCTCCAACATCTACATCATGTGAAGCTATAGTAGTCCTTCTCGGAACATCTGGAAACAAATTCTTATAATTAAAAATTAATTCCTTCATCTGTTGTTTCTGCTCTAGCTGTAAATGTGCTAATTTCTCATGAATATTTTCCAGAATGGTTGAATTTGGCAACCTAACAGAAACAATGTTGGATTTAGAATGAAATTCAGATGAATCATCTATCATATTCCTATTTACATCAAACTCATTCTCACTAAACACAACAGTCACAGTATCAGATGGTTTCTCATAGTATGGTTTTATCATATTTATATGGCAAAGTTGTGTTGACCTTCTACGATCTGGAGTTTTTATCATGTAATCCACATCATTGATTTTAGACACAATTTCATAAGGACCATGAAATCTAGCTTGTAAAGGATTCGTTTGCACTGGGAAAAGAACCAACACCTTATCTCCAGGCTTAAACATCCTCATCCTAGCTTCTATATCATACCAAGTTTTCATTTTCTCCTGAGCCAACTTTAAATTTTCCTTGGCTAAGCTACAAGCTTTATGTAACCTGTCCTTAAATTTCAAAACATAGTCCAACAAATTAGTGTGTACTTCCTTACTAATCCACTGTTCTTTCAATAAAGCTAAAGGTCCTCTAACTCTATGCCCAAACACAAGTTCAAATGAACTAAAAGCTAAAGATTCCTGTACCGATTCCCTTACTGCAAATAAAAGTAAGTTTATACCCTCATCTTTCATTTTCCACACAATATGTCCTAATCATGTTCTTGAGGGTAGAATGAAACCTCTCCAAGGCACCTTGCAACTCTGGATGGTATGCAGACGAAGTGATTTGCTTAGCTCCCAATTTATAAACTATCTGTTGAAACAATCCAGACATAAAATTACTGCCTTGATCAGTTTGTATTTCCTTAGGTAATCCAAAATAAGTAAAGAATTTTATAAGAGCCTTTGTCACAGTTTTAGCTTTTATATTCCTAAGTGGTACTGCCTCTGGAAACCTAGACGAAGTACACATGATAGTCAACAAATACTGATAACCAGTTTTTGTCTTTGGTAAGGGACCAACAGAATCTACAATAACTTTAGAAAACGGTTCACCAAATGCTGGAATAGGTTGTAATGGAGCTACTGGTGTAACTTGATTTGGTTTACCCACAACTTGACAAATATGGCACGTTTTACAAAACATCGCCACATCTTTTCTTAGACCAGGCCAGTAAAAAATTTTTAAAATCTTGTCCACAGTTTTCCTTACCCCTTGATGTCCACCTAAAGGCACACTATGAGCTAAAGTCAAAATCTCATTTCGATAAACTTTAGGAACAACTACCTGATAAATAACATTCCATTCCTCACTTGCAGGAATTGTAGGTGACCTCCACTTCCTAATCAGCACTCCTTTTTCCAAGTAATATCCTACTGGCACCTTCTCAATTTCACTATCTAGTAAAGCTTGTTCTCTTAATTTTATAATCTCAGGGTCTCTATTCTACTCTGCTATCATCTCCTTCCGAGACAGAGATAAATCTTCATAGTCAGACTTACTCCAAGAATCTTGTTCAAACAACGAAGGTAAGAAAGTCTCTGACACATCCTCAAAACTCAAATCCTGAGTTGAACAGTCATGAGTAACAACCTCATTCTGCGCATCAATCTTTTTAGCCATAGCTCTAGTCACAACACAGGAAGAATCTGTGTTAGAATTCATCTCTGGTTCCTCTAACTCCATTGTCAAATGCACTTCAGGAAAAACTTGTCCACCTGCCAAGTCATTACCTAACAATAAAGAAATACCCTTCACAGGTAAGCTATGCTGTAATCCTACTTTAACAAATCCTGTAACTAACCCTGACTTTAAATTTACTTTATGTAAATGTACAGGCATAAAATCACTCCCAACACCTCTTATATAATTTACCTCACCAGTATCAGACTCTTCATTAAACTTCAATACACTGTCTAACATCAGTGATTGAGAAGCTCCAGTATCCCTAAGGATTTTTATTGGCACCAGAGTAGATCCTTCTTTCAAGGATACAAACCCTTCAGTTATAAAATGATCATATCCCTTTCTAACTTGGTCAGACTCTAACAAAACCTCATTTGTGTTTATCAAACCCTATAATTTTACAGGTGCTTCAGTATGTTGCACACAAGCATCTGGAACTGCTTCCTTCTCTTTCTTTTTCAATCTGAAACAGTTAGCTATTACATGGCCAGATTTCTTACAATAGTTACAAATAAGACCAAACTGTCTTTCCTTCACAGGTTTTCCTTCCTCCTTACCTTTCTCATTAACTTCTGATTTAATTTCTGATTTACCTTGAGTCTCCGTGTTATTTTTCCTCTTAAAAATTCTGCCCTGAGGAAATTTATTCTTATGGATTAAAACATACTCATCAGCTAATCTAGCACAGTCCTGCAATTTATCAGTACCCCTCTCATTTAAGTAGGTCCTTACTGCAACAGGAATGCTTCTTTTAAATTCCTCCATTAAAATCAGCTCTTTCAATGTATCATAGTCCTCATTTACATTTTTAGAAGAAACCCATCTCTCAAAACACACAGCTTTATTATAGGCAAATTCCACATAAGTCTTTTCCACAGACTTCTTCAAACTTCTGAATCTTTCTCTATACACTTCTGGGACTAATTCGTATGCTTTTAGAATATGCATTTTCACGATATCATAATCAAGTGCTTGCGCAGCAGTTAAAGCTGTGTAAACTTGTTGTGCTTTGCCTTTAATTACACTCTGTAACAACACTGACCATTTATCTTTCGGCCACTCTGACATCCGAGCAATTGTTTCAAAATGTTGGAAATATCTTTCCACTTCTGTTTCACTAAATGGAAGGACCAATTTAATTTCTTGACTAGCAACAAATGGCTTTTTAGAACCAGAAGACTGATTCCCAGACCTTAATTCCGTCATTGCATATTCAAATTCCCTTTTTTTCTGATCAGCTTCTAACCTACAACGCTCCAACTTCATTTGCTCGATTTGCAACTGCATCTCCAGATTACTTATTGGAAACGACTCTAAAGTCGATTAATCAAAAACACCCAAATCCACATAGTGTGACGCAATTTTTCTCTGTATTACAGCCTTTGATGTAGTCTTCAAAATACCTTTAAGTTGCAATCTACTAGATATCTCAGATACCTCAGTTTTTTTCGCCGTCGCTAACAACTCCAAGCCTGGCGAAACCAGAAACTCATCAATATTCATTGTTGCCGAATACCACTCACAAGCCAATCAAACAAAAGAATCAAGCATTCCCTGTTTCCAAAACACCGACTCAAAAATTAACAAGCATTTAAACGCAAATGATCCAATCCGGACGCAGCCCCCATATTTATGTTACGGATTCAGGCAACAATAAATATATGAGTTAGGCAGGGGTTTATATAACAAATAACACGTTTATTAAACACTGAAAACAAACCCCCCAAAAGTAAGCAAATCACTGACGTAACCGGAAGTCAGCTGCTGTGCAGCAGCTTGAACAGTTTTTAAAGCATTGAAGCTTAAACAGTTCTTCAAGCGATGTTGCAAAAACAGTTTTTCAAAGTAGTATTGCCAAAAGTTCAAAATGCTCACAATCCATTTAAGGGAGAGACTTTTTAAGACAATTTAAATTCTCTTTTCCGTCGTGTTGTTTTGGTTCCCAAGATTGAACTTTTTCCCATGAAGAATTTACGAAATGAAACAGCTTAAAGGCACTGACCTTTCCTTTACAGAACTATACCCAATCCTTTCTGCTATTTCGCAGGGATTAACACGAGAACAGTCAATGAATTCCTTCCGAATAAGGATCAAACAAGGTCGAACCTGTTTCACCGTCGAAATCGATTCTCCTCGATCTTTAACTCCCGAACTCCGATCTTCACTCTCCACTAATTCCCAACTAGCAGTATTGTAGAGAAACTGCTGGCAATGACCTTTTAAACTTTAGGCATTAGATAAAACTTCATCTTTCAACTAAACTGCGTCATGCAGTGGCATGAAGTTAAATCACGCAGTGGCATGAAGTCAACATGGCAAATCCAGCCACGAACTGCCCCTCCTCACAGGGAGGGGTCCTCCTTTTATACCCTGTTAATAAAACCTGTCACATGACCTCTACTGGCGGGAAAATGACGTCACTCCACCATCACAAGACAATTACCTCAAGTCCAGTATAGCTTCAACCCCAGTTACGGGACAAGGGTACCACTGTCACGTGTCACGGGTATGTAACACCCTAGAAAGGGGCACGAGACAGGGTTGTGCATGGTCACCACTATTCTTCGCATTATATCTGGAACCATTAGCTCAATATATCAGACAGAATGAAGATATCAGGGGAATTACTATTAAAGGGGCAGAGCATAAATTGGCTTGTTATGCGGATGTCATCTTGATCTATCTAGGGCAACCAACATACTCTTTGCCTAAATTGATGCAATCCTTTGAACAATATGGTCAATTATCAGGATATAAGATCAGCATAGATAAAACCCAATTACTTTCATATTACTACAGCCCACCAAGAGAAATTGAAATTCGATACCCCTGGGCACGGTACACAGAGTCTTTCAAATATTTGGGCATCATTATACCAAAAGTTTTGGCAAAATTTCCAGAATGTAATTATCAGCCTTTATATAAAAAAATTAAGGAAGATGTGGCAAGATGGAGCCTGATTCCTTTTTTCAGTCTCAGTTCAAGGATTGAGTCTATTAAAATGAATGTACTGCCCAGACTATTATATCTCTTTCAGACCCTACCAATAGAGATTAATCAAAATCAATTCAATGAATGGAACAAGATGCTATCAAGGTATATTTGACAGGGTAAAAGGTCTAGAGTTCGTCTCAAAACTTTGCAATTAGCAAAGGAAAAGGGGGGATGGGGCCTACCTTCTCTTAGAGATTATTATTTTGCAGCACAGTTGTGAGCTGTGATATGTCGGTGCAACCCATCATATGACACTCAATGGGAAGACATTGAGGAGTGGGTACTTCCCATCCCCATACAAGCAATTTTGGCTGATAACAACCTGCAAAGGTACATAAATACTATTGATAACCCATGGGTGAAATTGACTTAAAATATGGAAAACTACTATAAAGAATATAATCTAGAGGAAGATATTGCAATTCTTAAATGATGTGCATATCACTCAGATTTTACACTAAATAAATTGGCTGCTAGATTTAAGGACTGGACAGCTAAAGGAATAACAGTTCTTTGCAACATAATGAAAGAAGGAACACTGTTCAGCTTTGAAATGCTTAAAGAGAAACACTTATTAGAAAAACAAGATTTTTATCGGTATTTACAGATGCGACAATATGTTAATAAGATGGTTAAATATGTAACCAAGGCAAATACATGCTTGATAGAGCTCTTTAGAAAAGCATATAATTCAGATAATGGTAGTAGAATCATTTCAAGCATGTATAAGGAGTTGTCAAATCTTAAAACACATTTGACTTCATACATTAAAACAAAATGGGAAAAGGAGGGATAATTATACCTGAGGAAGAATGGACAACAATATGGAGATATCAATGGAAGTGTACCAGTTCACAGAAATGGAGGGAGTTTGGATGGAAAAGCTTGATAAGATATTTTATTACACCCTCTCAGAAATCCCATTATGATAGTAAACTCCCTGTTTGCTGGAGAAATTGTGGAAATCAAAATGCAAATCATTATCATATTTTTTGGGACTGCCCTGTTATCAAAAACTATTGGAGGGGGATACACAATGCCCTACAAGACATCTTTAAATGTGAAATACCCTTAGAGAGAAAATCCATATATTTTGGATATATACCTCAAGAATGGTTGAAAAGAGATAAATATTTAATGAATATATTGTTGGTGGCTGGTAAAAGACTCTTATTAGGAAATGGAGAGCCCAACTTTAAATACATGGATGGAAATTACAATGGACATTTACAAAATGGAGACGATAACAGCATCTGTTAACCATAAGCTGGAACAATTTGATTCATAATGGGAAAAATGGTTTAACTACATAACGCCTCATAGGCCTGATTTTATTCTCACAAATCAATGAATCTGTTGTAAAAAAAATCACTCCCTACTTGTACATAGTTCTTTCCTTTTGCTTGTTTTTTCTTTCCACTCTTTTCTATAAGTGTATACTGCAGATAAATACTTTGTGGAGATTTGTGATATATATGATATATATGTACAATGTCTGAAATTCATCTTATGGAAATGTTAGTTTGATGATGAACTTCAATGTAAAAAAATTACAAAAAAAAGAAATGGCTGCAGAAGAGAGCGTTATGGGTTGTTGTAAACACTCAGTAAGTCAGGACACGTCCATAAAAAGAGAAACAAGGTTAACTTCTAGGGTCTAAGACCCTTAATCATAATTGACCAGTATTTTGACCTGAAATATTAGCTACTTCTCTGTCTACAGATGCTGCCTGACTTGCTAAGTGTCTCTAGCATTCCAAACAAGACTATTTTCCAAATGCTGTGGTGAATTTTTATTTACTCTGGGAAGGAAAGTTAACAAATGCAATATTTTACAAAAATAAAATTGTTCTTCTTTTATCAAAGTGAACAAAAATTATTTTGAGAACTCACAAATTCCTTGTTTCTGAAAAAGTTAATTACAATTATAAATGGCTCTGGACTACCTGAATATTTTCATTTAGAAAACTAGTACAAGTTCATGACACAACTGCTGTTTCCATAATTATGGGGGTTTGTAAGTATCATCTTGTCTCTAATAGAGAAATAGTTGCTAAGAAGATACAAGTAGACAAGAGTATTTGCTAGAGATTGTCCCCTTGTCTCCTGCCTGTCCACTCCAAGGTCATGACTGTACTACCCAACCACAGTGAATTCAGAAGTTATATGCAGCTGCATAAAGGTCAGCAGCTTCTGGCTCCTGAGCATGTATTTGTTTCTTTGGTGAGGGTTGCAAGAGTTTGCAAGGATTTGCTGGGGTGGTGTTATCACGCACAGCCATGCCTGGTGGAAGGAAGAGGCTTGCAAACTAGCTAATGCCACTCAATTTCTAGTGGAGTTCTGATTCAGCAACAAAATGCTCCTAGTCCTGAACACTGCACACCATTGTGTGAGGGGAATGAGCTGTACAATTAAGTCTGGTAACCATTTACCTTTACTCAATGAAGTCATGCAGCTCTCAATAATATGACCTCCTTCCATGATGGGTTCAAATAGGAACACCATCTTCCATGTAATATTGAGATCCAATGCCTATTCAACTTTACCCAGCCCCTTCAAAACCTCACTGATACATTACACTCAGATAGCATATAGAACATTGTATTTTCCTGTATCAGGTAACCCGCTTCCTCTATATTTCTCCCACTCCCAGTCCATCAAAGCTCTTCCCCATCACCCACACATCCACACATCTGTCCACTTGTGTTTCTTGATTTATCCTTCCTATAGCTCCTACACCTCTGCTCAAGTTCCATGTGCCCATAACCCCTCCCTTTCTACCAATTCCCTTCAACTTCTTGTCTCAACACTCCACCACTGCTCAACCGGCCCATCATTCTCTAGCTCACCTGGTTCCAACTACCAGTCCTCTCCCTCACCTCTTTGTACCAGGCCTTTCTGCTCTACATCCTTAAGACCTGTTGCAGGATCTCAAGCTAAACTATCAACTGTCCCTCTACTTCCATAGATGCTGCTCAACCTGAAATGTCAACTGTCCCTCCACTTCTATAGATATTACTCAACCTGCTCAGTTCTATCAGTCTATTACTCCAAATTCTTGCATCTGCAGTCTCAGGTCTCAAAATATGTCCTTTGGCTGCTTATCTTTTGCTGTTTTTGCACAGCAGTTGGTCAAGTGTACAGATGGTGAAAACAGATCAAAGGTGCACATCACTATCATGCCCTCTACTCCAACCTCCCCTCCTATCCTTGTCCATTGGATTCCAGATAGTGTGGCTACGTGGCCATGTCCTGGGCTAACCTCCCTCACCAATGTGCCCTCTCTCTGTTCTTAATACAATCTGGCCTCATTTATCTTCTCGGAAAACCATTGGCCTTCCTTCCAATTGAATGTCTGGGGCCATCACAACTTTTCTGTCGCCACCTCTGCATTCACAATATTTCGTTCGCCTGTTTTGGGGAGAGAAGTAAGTTTAAGCATGTTGACCCTCGGATGATTGCATGCTCACTTTACACTGTCTTATGCAAAACTGCACCAGCAGGTAGGATCTATACACTCACCTCTCCACAGTCCAATGCCAGACTGCCCAACAGGCACTACTACTGACAGTAGTCGGCCAGTGCTCTTCCCAACTCTTTAAACATCGCTGTCTTGTTGGTCCTAGTGTTCTCTCTGGAGGTGTGCACCATCTTTCTCTAAACATAAATGGAAAATAATGATGTCAGTTTCCACCCAAGTGGTGTGGACAGGGGTTGGGGCGGGAGAGTGTTGGTTGTATCAAAGACAGGGGATGAGCTAGCGCTTGTGATTGAGTATGTTAAGTTGCATGTGGTGCTTGAACTCTGGTCTGTTATTGTGGCCAGTTAGTGAAGTCTGTCTCTCACAATGACTGAAACTGACAGAACTAACTGAATGTGGATATACAGAGATATCATGGGCTGAACTTCCACAGGTCCTTGAAAATGGTGACATAGGTGAAGAGGGTTGTGAAAAATTCATTTGATATGCTTGTCTTCATAGGCTGAGGCATTGAGTACAAGACTGTGATGTCATAATGCAGTTATATATAACATTGGTTAGACTGCACTTGGAGTATTATGTGGTTACCATGCTACAAGAAGGACAGTCATACAGCATAGAAACATGCCATTCAGTCCAACCAGTTCATACTGAGCATGGTAGCTACCAAGCTTGTCCCATAGAACACTACAGCACAGTACAGGACCTTCAGCCCTCCATGTTGTGCTGACCCATATAATCCTTAAAAAAATACTAAACCCACACTAACCCATGACCCTCTATTTTTCTTTCCCATTTACCTACATTTGGCCCATATTCTCCAAGGTCTTCCCATCTCTGTATTTATCCACATGTCTTTAAAATGCAGTTATCTTTCACTTCTCAACTTAAAACTATGCCCTCATGTTTTTAGTTACCCTTCTCAGGGAATAAGACTATGTGCATTTACCCTCATACAGCCACCTCTCAACTTCCTACTATCCAAGAAATAAAGTCCTAGCATGCCCAACCTCTCCCTGTACTCAGGCCCTTGAGTCCTCGCTGTATCCTCATTCATGGATGACATTTCTATAGAAGGGTGACCAAAACTTATTGCAATTCTCCAAGTGCAGCCTCACTAATGAATAGCATAACTACAACATAATATCCTAACTTCTAAGCCTATTTCCTTGGTGGATGAAGGGCAGAGTGTCAAAGGCTTTCTTTGCCACCCCATCTACCTTTGTCACCATTTTTAGGGAACCATTAACTTGTACTCCTGTTCTACAACACTCTCCATGGCTTCAGCATTCCTAGTAGTGGAGTAGCTAGTGTGCTGCAGCATAGTGGTTAGTGCAATGTTTTACAAGACCAGCGACCCGAGTTCAATTCCCACCACTGTCCCTAAAGAATTTGTACATTCTTGCTGTGAATGTGTATATCCTTCGGGTGCTCCATCCTCCCACAGTCCAAAGATGTACCGGTTGGTAGGTTAATTGGTCATTGTAAATTGTCCTGTGATTAGGTGAGGGTTAAATCTGGGGATTGCAGGACGGCATGGCTCGAAGAGCTGGAAGGACATACCCCATGCTGAATCTCAAATAAGTAAATCATAAATAAAATTCACTATGAAAGCCCTACCTTGATCTGACTTCCCAAGTGTATTCCCAAATGAATTCACACTTCTCCACACTGAAAACCATTTGCCAATTCTACTTCATCAATATCCAACTGTAATGTTTGAAAATCTTCACTGTTTACAATACCACTTACTTTAGTATCATTCACAAACTTACAATCTATGCCTTATACATGTACATTCAAATCATGCATCCAAAACAGAGGTCCCAGCACTAATCTCTGTGCCACACCACTAGTCACCAGTCTGAGAAACAACCTTTGATCATCACTCTCTGCTTCCTACACAAAGCCAATTGCATAACTAATATTCTTCTCCCTGCCCCCAACCATTCCCATGCAATCTAACCTTCCCTGCCATGCAGGACCTTGTCAAAAGCTTTACTGAAGTCCATATTTGGTAACATTTGAGACCACACAGAAGATACTCACCAGGATATTGCCTGTAATAATGGGCTTTACATATGGATAGGATGGGTTAATTCTCAATGGAACATAGGAGGCTGAGGTTTATCAAATTATAAAGGGGGCATACATAGAACGAATAGTCAGTTCTTTTCTGAGGGTGATGAATCTAAAACCAAAAGACACAAGCTTAAGGTGAAGTGGAGAGAAAAATTGAAGGAGTTCTGAAGGGTAGGTTTTTTTCACACAGCAGTGGTTACCTGGAAAAAGCTACCAGATAAGGTGGAGGCAGATAAGGCTATAATATTTAAAACCCATTTGGACAGGCTCTTGGATAGTAAAGGTATAGAGAAGTATAGCCCCAATGCAGGAAAATGAGATTAACAGATAGGCATCATGGCTGGCATTGACAAGGAACAGCAGTAGAGATTCTGAGCAAAAAATACCCATTTTTTCAAAATGAGATCACAAAAACTTCAGAAAAATGGGAAAAAAGAACCAAAAACCTGGTCACAAAGTGGCCAAAAGAAGGAACATTTGATGTAAGTTTGTGCGAAGAAATGGAGGGACTAATTAAAAAGTACAAATCAAAAGATAAATCTAAGAAAAGAGAGCAAAAAAGAGAACGAGAAATGGAAGTGCTAAAACTCTTTAGAACGGAGGGAGAAAGGCTGAGGAGGACAGGTAGAATATTGATTACAAGTGAGAAAGATACAAAGGTGCTGGAGAAACAGCGAGAGAGAGAGAGAGAGAGAGAGAGAGAGAGAGAGAGAGGTACAGTGAGAAGCTGGCTTCAGCTCTGTACCCGGATGCGAAAGAAACAGAAAAACCCCCTCCCTATAATGAGGAAGGAACCCCTAAGCAGTGCCCCCTGCTGACGGGAACAGTAAACATGCAGGGAGAAGTATAGGTTTGGGATAATGAGGAGGAGAAAAAACAATATGAGGAAAAAGCGGCGATATGGCAGGAGATACAGGCAGAAAAGATAAAGATAGAACAGGTACAGAGAGAAATGCAAGAACAGATTGAACGGATGATATACTTGAGAGAGGAAAAGGAATATGAGGAGTATCGATTATACCATAGAAATAAACAGACTAGAGAAGGTGACTCATTGGAGGAGCAAGAGTTAAGTGGAGAGAGAGAGGATGCGAGAATTTATGGGGAAGAGGTAGGGGGCAGAAGCCTAGAAGGACAGAAGGAGGTAGTAGGGGAGCGGCTTGCGGAAGTAGAGAGAGAGTCAGATAAGATACAAAAAGGGGATTGCCAGGAGAGATGCGAAAAATATTCAAGGGGCCAACCAGGTATTGAATCAAGACAGAAAGGAAGGATTCCACAGGGAGACCGAGGGAAGAGCAGAACCCCGGAGACATTTGTGTGGGAGGCAGTAAAGACATACCCAGAGACAGATGGGGAGTCAGGTGAGGAGGAAAGCCAGGGCAGGTGGGAAGGAGGAGGAAGAATGATGCCGTTGTTAGTTAAAGGATCAGGACAAGTGCAGTATATCCCTTGGGGATCCCAGGACCTAGAAGGGCTGAAAAACACTCTGCCCAATTTACATGAAGGAGCAGGGAAATGGATTAGAGCCTTTGAGGAAGAAACAGCAGGACGATTATTGGCTATGGGAGATTTGAAGGCACTGTTGATAAGGTTGATGGGAACCTCCAAATTTAACGAACTAATGGAAATGGCTGGCATAGTAAACTCGAACGACCCAAGAACTGATGGAGAAGGGTTTGACAGAGTGAAGCAGAGGGTATGGCAGGCCCTCAGAAAGCTTTATCCACCCAAAGTGGACCCCAAAGCCTTAAAAGGGGATCCACTGGGAGACACTGAAAACCCAGCAGCCTACGTAGAAAACCAGTTGAAAAGGTGGAGACTGGAGACTGAGCAAGAGGTGGAGAATAGCTTATTTATGACCTCATTGTTCTGACATAGCATTTTGGATGCAATGCCGCCACAAGTAAAATCCAAACTGGAGGAGGTGGTTGGGCTAACGTCAAAGACCCCACAAGAATTTAGAGACCACGTAGTCCATGCCAGTTGAGAAATACCGGAAAGACAAACAAAGGTCGACTGAGCAGCAGGAAGAGGTGCAAAGAAAGTTAATACAAATGCAGCTCGAAGAACTCAAAGAAGGAAAAAGAGAAAAACAAAAAGATGCTGCCAGTACAGCCATCGAACTGGACAAAGCACTGCTATATGGAGGGACCAATCATACTGTAAGACGAGGGCTGAAAAACCCCATGCCAATAATTGTCTTTGAGGGAGCATTCCCACAAATGCCCTATCAGGAACAGACTAAATTCAAACAGCCCAGACAGGACTGGAAGTTCCAAGGAGGGGGACAGAGAAGCTATGGGCAAAGGGGAGGCAGATGAGGAACCCATTGTTCAGGTTATTTTAGAAGGGCAACTGACACCAATGATGATAGATTTTGCGTACAGCCACAGTATGCCCTTCACCTTCACATGTCAGGAAAGTTTATTAAGACGGTAGGGTTCTCGGGAAAACACAGTTAACACAGTGCACGGCTCCAGTGCGGTTGAGAATGGAAAGTAAAGAAATTGTTTTGCCGGTGCTGGTATTTAAAGGAACTCCAATTAATTTGTTAGGCAGAGATGCCTTGTTGAAACTGGAATTAAAATTAGAATGCACCAGAAATGGGCTGAGTGTGAAAAGAGCAGGGGCTCAATTGATAGTGCAAGAAGACAAGAAGGCTAATGTCTTTTGGATAGGAGACATCGCAGACCAGATTCAGGAAACCTGGGAAAAATGGAAAAAGGGTGCAGGCTATATTACCTAGGGCTGTAATGCCCAAATCTGAGCTACATTGTACAGTGATTTTTGACGAGACTCAGAACAAGGAGTTAGAGGAGAGATGGCACCTGGAGGCATGTACCCAGCAGCACCTGGAAGAGGAGGCTGTGATAATTGGAAAGCAAGGGGCAGCTTTACAAGTTAAGTGGAACACCTTTTTAGAAAAATGGTACAGGATACCGGAGGCAGCGCCCCACGTAACGTTGTTGATAAATAAGGGATATCAGTCTAAAGACTTAGGACCTTTAGTTAAGAGTGCTGAAACCGTAACAGTGTGGAGGAAAATCACGCCAGAGGTGTGGATATCAGAAGACAACAATTGTATTAAAATAATGGTAAGTGTAGATATGGTAGGGACAGTGAGAGAGGTCGAAATAACTCCCCAACCACACATGCCCGTGCTGGGAAAGGAAAGAGGCCAGCAGAAAGATAAAAGGTTAGATGAGTTGCCGTCTATTCTGTGGTCACAGCATGACGCGGACGTAAGGAAAATAAAAACAGCTAGTCCGGTGGAAATAAAGCTGAAAAGGGGAGCAATTGCACTCAGGAGACCACAATACCCACTAAGACCAGAAGCAGAAGAAGGAATAGCGTCAACAGTGCAGGGGTTGCTTGAAATAGGAGTACTTAAAAGAACAAACAGTCCATGCAATACCCTGTTGTTGCCGGTATTAAAAGCAGATAAATCTAAGTGGAGATTGGTGCATGATTTGCGAGCGGTAAACAATGTGGTAGAGGGCTGGCCAGCGGTAGTCCCCAACCTACACACGCTTTTGACTAACGTTCCACCAGAAGCAAGTTACTTTTCAGTGATCGATTTGTGTTCGGCTTTCTTCAGCATTCCTCTGGCTGAGCAATGTCAGTATTTGTTTGCATTTACCTACAGAGGTGCTCAGTATACCTATACCAGAATGCCACAAGGATTTAAACATTCACCACACATTTTTAATCAGGTATTGAAGGCAGACCTAGAGGGCATGCCATTGGGAAGTACATTGTTACAATATGTGGATGACCTGTTGATTTGCTCCCACAGCGAGGAACAGTGTAAACAGGACACTGTAACTCTGTTAGAGAAGCTAGCGCACGGAGGACATAAAGTATCCAAAAAGAAACTGCAGTTCTACACGCAGCAAGTGGAGTGCTTAGGCAGGGTAATATCCAAGGGAGTGAAGGCGATAGCACCAGATCAGATTGAGGCAATAGCTAAGGCCCCAAAACCCCAGACTGTAGGGCAGATGATGACATTTTTGGGAATGGCAGGGTACAGCTCAGATTGGATAGGAGAATATGCTGAGATTGTGGCACCTTTAAGAAAGATAATGAAAGAAGCAGGACATACAAATTTGAAGAACGGCTTACAGTGGAATGGAGAGGCGGAGATAGCTTTCAATACTATTAAGCAGGAATTACAGTCAGCACCAGCATTAGCTTTGCCCAATTACGAGAAGGTTTTTTATTTGTATGTATCCAATCGACAGGAGGGTTATGTTACAGCGGTTCTAACACAAGAGACAGGCACAGGAAAAGCAAAGCAGCCGATAGCATACTACAGTACGAGACTAGATGAAGTGGCTCAGGGGTAGCCACCCTGTTATCAGGGATTGGCGGCGCTGTACTATGCATATGAAAAGGCATCATCGGTAACCCTGGGCTATCCTGTAACTCTGTACACACACCACAAAGTAGCAGAACTGCTGGAAAGAGGGAAATTTGTGCTGACGCCAGCCAGGATAGCAGCGTATCAGATGCTATTGACATTTCCTGACATAACTATACAAAGATGCACTACCAGTAATATAGCCGATTTTCTCCCTTTAGACTATGAAGGAGAACCCCATGATTGTGTAGGGAAGACGATGGCATTTGCCAAATTGAGAGCAGATTTACAGTCAGAACCACTAGAGGAGATAGATAAAAAGGTTCTGTTCGTAGATGGCTCTTGTTATAGGGATTATGATGGAAATCACGCAGGATTCTCAGTGGTGCAACAGGATCAGTCGAGCTATAAGATTATTAGGATGGAGTCCTGTCCCCAACCGTGTTCCGCCCAACTAGCAGAACTCAAAGCTCTGACAGCTGCGTGTGAAATGATGGAAGGTGAGAAAGTAGACATCTATACTGATTCAGCATATGCTCACGGAGTATGCCATTTGTTCGGGGCAGTGTGGAAGCAGAGAGGCTTTAAAAAAAGTAGCGGAGCTCCCATACAACATCGTCAGCAAATTCTAGACTTAATAAAAGCCATAATGAAACCTAAAGCATTGGCTATAGTAAAATGCCAGGCACATAAAAAGGGAAACGATGTAATAAAGGGAAATTAAGCTGCAGACGAGACAGCTAGAAAAGCGTCTGGATGTACGTCAGCTGTCATTGCCCCCCAGGTAAGCCTAACTCCAGAACCTGACGTGGAGGACCTAATTGAAATACAAGGTAAGGCAACTTTGGCAGAACAGACAACGTGGAGAAAAAGGGGGGGGCCAAGCAGAACCCGGAAGGCTTGTGGAGCACAGAAGATGGTTTGTTGGTAGCGCCCACCCCTCTGATTTCAGAAGCGCATGGGATGGACCATTATGCAAGGGGGGAAGTGATAAGGGAAATAAAGAAGGATGGTTTTTGGTCACCTTATTTACAGGCTTCAGTGGACTTTGTCTTACCACAATGCGAGGTATGTGCAAAAAATAATGTTCGGAAGGGAATTACAACCCCAATAGGTCACATTCCTGTACCTGAAGGACCATTTAAACATTTAGTGATCGATTGCGTAGACACGATAAAGCCAGTGAGAGGGAAAAGATACATGCTGGTAGTAATTGATAGATTTAGCAGATGGGTGGAGGTGGTACCTTCAAGAGATCAAGGGGCAAAGACAGTGGTAAAATTTCTGACAAATGAAGTGATCCCCAGGTTTGGAATACCTACAGAAGTTGGTTCAGACAACGGTTCAGCTTTTATCCAGAAAGTGGTCAAACTGGTACTACAGGCGCTGAGGATAAAGCAAAGGTTTGGATATGTATACCACCCTCAGTCTCAGGGCATGGTAGAGAGAATTAATGGAACCCTGAAAGCCAAACTAAACAAAATTTGTGCAGATACTAAACTTAATTGGGTCGATGCTTCACCGTTAGCATTGATGAGTTACCGCATGCAAACTAATCGAATAACATGCCTGACACCGCACGAGATGTTCACTGGGAAGCTATCATACCTGTGATAGGGGTCAGCAAAAATGTTGAATGGATAAACTACATATACTATAATCAACAGAGGTTCATCAACTACACCGATGATGCACTGGAGGCCTTAAGGCAACAGCTAGATGCAACTAGCAGGGTGGCGTGGCAAAACAGGTACTGGATTGGCTTTTGGCAGAGAAAGGGGGGTGTGTGTGTAATGTTTGGAGAACAATGCTGCACTTTCATACCGAACAATACTAGCCCAGAAGGGTCTTTCACCAGAGCAATGAATAAGTTAAGGAATCTGCGGACGGAAGTCAAACAGAATGCAGGGTTCGGACATCAGTTATTTGACTGGTTAGAAAGTAGACTCGGAGGATGGGGAGCATGGATGACTAAAATAGCAATAACTGTCAGTATTATATTTTTGTGCTGTGCTGTTTTCTTCCTTGTCTCAAATCTCTTGTAGTGCGTGCTGCAACCAAACAATTTCCGATGCTCGTGACGATTGCTGAAGCTAGCGTAGTGGAGACAGAAACACCGAAAATGTATTGTTACAGCCTACAACACCTGCAGGATGAACAGGAGCAAAACGACAGTGTGGGAGTAGATTGTAAGGGCTTTTGAGTCTTTTTCCCTATCTCAGGTACAAAGGGACAGGTTTTTGGCTCAGCGGCCCAGGGTAACAGGGAGAGAATACTTTGAGGTCTTGGCGCAGGAAATTTTAGTTTAACCCGAGATTTGGGAATAAGTGCTTGAGTTTATTGGGGCTTTTGTGCGCAGACTCTTAGTCTTCTCTCTCTGTGTGAGTGTAAGATCCAGAGGGGTCTCAAAGGGGGGATATATTGGAGTATAAAACTTGTATTATTTGCTGTGTAACCAAAACTATGTGAAATGCTAAAAACTATGTGGAATGCTAGAGACAATGGTGTGTTGGTATATGCTAGTGAGAGGTGGCTGGGAGAGGTAGTCAGCTTTGAAGTTGGCTATGTGCTAAACTTGTATTATTTGCTGTGTAACCAAAACTATGTGAAATGCTAAAGACAATGGTGTGTTAATATATGCTAATGAGAGGTAGTCAGCTTTGAAGTTTGCTATGTGCTCTGCATGTATCCAATTGAATGTAGACGACAATGGTGTGGTAATAAAAGGTAGCTAAGAGATGTTTTGCTTTGAACTTGTCTGCTGTGTAACTAAAGCTATGTAGTCAGCCTTGATGTAGATTATGTAGTTTGAACTTGTTATTTGAAATCTTAAGAATGTAGGAGACAATATGTGTTAATAAAAGGTAGCTAAGAGATGTAGACTAGAACATGAATAAGTCAATAGGTAAAAACAATAGTGGCAGATGTACTTGTGATATGCACCTGTAGACCGCTTGGATATGTTAATGCAGCTAAACCAGGAGATTGCTTTAAAAAGCTGCTGTGTCTGAGAATCGGTAGACAATCAGCAACTAGCTCAATGACTGTCTCAGCTTTGATTTGCAAATTAAAGTTTAACCCTTCTTGAAGAATCTTCTGCGTCTCCTGGTCATTTGTAAGGCACGAAAAACCACGACATAATCAGCAAACTGGGGCAGTACGCTCATTTGGAGTGTGGCAGCACATGCTGGTTGGGGCCTGCCAATTTGAAATGAATAACAACATGCACAACATGCTGGAGGAACTCAACAGGTCAGGTAGCATCTATGGAAATGAACATAGAACAGTAGAGCACATTACAGGCCCTTCAGCCCACAATGTTGTGCCGACCCTCAAACCCTGCCTCCCATATAACCCCCCCCCACCTTAAATTCCTCCATATACCTGTCTAGTAGTCTCTTAAACATTTGATGAAAACAAAGAAATAAAGAAAACATTTGATGTTATTGTGTACAGTTCTGGTCACCGAATTATAGGAAAGATATCAATAAATTAGAGAGAGTGCAGAGACGATTTACTAGGATGTTACCAGGGTTTCAGCACTTAAGTTACAGAGAAAGGTTGAACAAGTTAGGTCTCTATTCATTGGAGCGTAGAAGGTTGAGGGGGGATTTGATCGAGGTATTTAAAATGTTGAGAGGGATAGATAGAGTTGACGTGAATAGGCTGTTTCCATTGAGAGTAGGGGAGATTCAAACGAGAGGACATGATTTGAGAGTTAGGGGGCAAAAGTTTAAGGGAAACACGAGGGGGTATTTCTTTACTCAGAGAGTGATAGCTGTGTGGAATGAGCTTCCTGTAGAAGTAGTAGAGGCCAGTTCAGTTGTGTCATTTAAGGTAAAATTGGATAGGTATATGGATAGGAAAGGAGTGGAGGGTTATGGGCTGAGTGCGGGTAGGTGGGACTAGGTGAGATTAAGAGTTCGGCACGGACTAGGAGGGCCGGAATGGCCTGTTTCCGTGCTGTGATTGTTATATGGTTATATGGTTATATGATGTTTTGGGGTGAGGCCCTTCTGCAGATTTTCATTGAGATGTATTTTGTGAGCAACTTCTGGATCTGTGACTGGAGAGGAGCTGGCAGGAAGTGAGCAGAAAATGGAATATGGAGGCAGATGCAAGAAGGACTGCAATGTGTGGTGGGAAGTTAAAGGACATAGGAGAAAGCAAGGACATAGAGAAGGGAACAAACAGTGATGGTGAGGAATGATGTGAAATTGGAAAGTAGAGGAACCAGGAACTTAAGGTACTGAAGAAGCTTGACTCTTCTCTTAATTCTCTGAATCTGATTTGGTTAACTTCTGATCTTAAAGCACTGGGGGATACAGTTGGTGTTGGTTCATTTCAATATGGGAAGTTGCTTGTGATATGCAATGATGGTACAGAAAGAGCCTGGTGTTTGAAATCTGTTAACAGTAGGAATGTACTTACATCACTATT
This sequence comes from Hemitrygon akajei, assembly GCF_048418815.1. Lineage (NCBI taxonomy): Eukaryota > Metazoa > Chordata > Chondrichthyes > Myliobatiformes > Dasyatidae > Hemitrygon > Hemitrygon akajei. Next base: position 93,325,758 of record NC_133135.1, read on the forward strand.
TATGGAAAGACAGTGGGTGGGTGCAGTGTATTTGGAAGTTCTTAGATGTTTCAATGGACCAGATAAAGGAGAATTTAAATGGGGGGTGGGGGGGAACTGATGGAAGCAAAAAAATATTTCAGGTTATATTCAACAACCAGAGTAACGAATTACTCAACAGGATAATGGTGTGGTGATTTTACTGTACACAGTACACTGTGGGGTAGCAGTAGAACAAATGCTAATAGTTTCGGGGAGTATCTTTTGGATAGTCATTGTTTGGTGTGACTTAATGATGGTAGAGGAACTGTATTTGAGATTTGGGGAAAAAAATCAGTATCTGCTATTGATCTCATATTGGTATCTGATACTATTGAAGGAATCACAGAGCAGGATATTTACAAGGAGAATTAGTTAGTGATCATATCTTGATCAAGTATATGGTAGGTGTGGAACTGCATAGGACCATGAGCTCTTCTCTTCCTAGATGGAACTTCAGGTGTGCAGAATGACATAAATTTGGGAAACTATGTGAGAAGTTACAATATATCTTTTAGAGGGGGATGTTGATAAATAATTTTTAGTAACATCCTACAGGAAATAGCTGAAGACAATTATTAAAGTAGCTGGTTATGGCAGCAGAAAGGTTGTGTATTGTTAGGTAGTGCTCAAGCAGTGAAAGATAGAAACAAGCCTTTTAAGAAAGTAAGTTTTATTAGAACATAGAATAGGCCATTCAGCCCACAATATTGTGCCAAACCAGCTAAAAAGTAAATCAATCCCCCCAAAAACTAATCCCTCCTACCTACACAATTTCCATATGCCTCCATCTTCTTCATATATGTGTCTATCTAAATGCCTCTTAAAAACTTCCAATGTATTTGTCTCTACCAACTGAATCGAATTGATTTTATTACTTACATCCTTCATATACCCGAGTAAAAATCTTTATGTTACATTTCCATCTAAATGTGTAATGTGCAAATTATAGTAATTTATAATAAATAGTATGTAGAACAGGAAAGACAATATAACATAGAAATACAATTGTATCAGGGTGAGTTAATCAGTCTGATAGCCTGGTGGAAGAAGCTGTCCTGGAGCCTGTTGGTCCTACCTTTTATGCTGCAATACCATTTCCCGGATGGTAGCAGCTGGGACTACCATCTTGGGGTTGGGGTGACTCGGATCCCCAAAGATCCTTTGTGCCCCTTTTACACACCTGTCTTTGTAAATGTCCTGAATCGTAGGAAGTTCGTATCTACAGATGCACTGGGCTGTCTGCGCCACTCTCTGCAGAGCCCTGCGATTGAGGGAAGTATAGTTCCCATTCCAGGCAGTGATGCAGCCAGTCAGCATGCTCTCAATTGTGCCTATTTGGCACAAGTGGCCTAACCATACTTATAAAGTTGCAACATAACCTCCTGATTTTTGAACTCAATGCCTCGACTAATAAAAACAAGGATTCCATTAGTATTCTTAACTACCCTAATAACCTGTATCTTGACAGTAGAGGAGGTCATGGATAGACATTTCAGAATGGGAATGGGAATAGGACGTGGAATTAATGTGTGTGGCCATTGGGAGATCCTGCTTTCTCTGGCAGACAGAGCGTAGGTGTTCAGCAAAACAGTCTCCCAGTCTGCATCAGGTCTCACCAATATATAAAAGGCCGCACCAGGAGCACCGGACACAGTATATCACACCAGCCGACTCACAGGTGAAGTGTTGCCTCACCTGGAAGGACTGTCTGGGGCCCTGAATGGTGATGAGGGAGGAAGTGTAAGGGCAGGTGTTGCACTTGTTCCACTTACAAGGATAAGTGCCAGGAGGGAGATCGGTGGGAAGGGATGGGGGAGTCGCGAAGGGAGCAATCCCTGCGGAAAGCAAAAGGGGGGGGAGGGAAAGATGTGCTTGGTGGTGGGATCCCGTTGGAGGTGGCGGAAGTTACGGAGAATTACATGGAGGCTATTGGGGTGGTAGGTGAGGACAAGCGGAACCCTATCCCCAGTGGGGTGGAGGAGGATGGGGTGAGAGCAGATTTGGTTTGGAGGAAGTGGGAGGAGTCAAAGGACAAATTATTAAGCGTAAGGACTAATTCCGCTAGATGGAGGAGAGTGGTGGTAGAAGGAAACTGGTTAGGTCTGGAATCCAAAAAGCGGAGAGCTTTGAGACCTTCCTGGTGGGGGATGGAGGTATATAGAGACTAGACATCCATGGTGAAAATAAGGTGGTGGGAGCCAATGAACTTAAAATCATTGAAAAGATTCAAAGCGTGAGAAGTGTCATGAACATAGGTAGGAAGGGATTGAACAAGGTGGGGGGGGGGTTTAAAACAGTATCAAGGTATGCAGAAATGAGTTTGGTGAGGCAGGAGCATGCTGTGACAATGGGTCCAACTGGACAGACAGGTTTGTGGATCTTGAGTAGGAGGTAGAAACGGGAAGTGCAGGGTGTGGAAACTATGAGGTGAGTGACAGTGGATGGGAGATCCCCAGAGCCGATAAGGTTGGTGATGGTGTGGGAGACAATGGCCTGGTGCTCCTTAGTAGGGTCATGATCGAAGGCTAAATAAGAGGAGGTATCAGCGAGTTGTCACTGTGCCTCAGCCAGGTACAGGTCAGTATGCCAGACTACGACAGCGATCCCTTATCAGCGGGTTTTATAGTAAGGTTGGGATTTGTGCGGAAGGAGTGGAGAGCAGAGCATTCGGAAGGAATTGGAACAAGGTGTGCTGAAGTCGATGTCCTGTTCGCAATTAGCAATAAAAAGATCCAGAGCAGGCAGAAGACCAGAGTGGGGTGTCCATGAAGAGGAGGGTTGAAGATGGGAGTAAGGGGCATTGGTGTGGGTGGGAGAGTCCTTGCCGAAGTAGGCTCGAAGATGGAGCCGTTGGAAGAGGAGTTCAGTGTCACGACACACGCAGAACTCGCTGAGGTATGGGTGAAGGGGGTGTAGCCATCAGCACCCGTATGGGTCCCAGCTATGCCTGCTATTTTGTTCGCTTTGTGGAACAATCCATGTTCCAAGCAGATACGGGTACCGGTTCCCCACTTTTCCTTCGCAACATCGATGACTGCATTGGCACTGCTTCCCGCATGCATGGAGAGCTCGTTGACTTCATTAACTTTGCCTTCAACTTTCACTCTGCCCTCAAATTTACTTGCTCCATTTCCAACACCTTCCTCCCCTTTCTTGATCTTTCTGTCTCTATCTCTGGAGACAACTTATCTACTGATATCTACTATAAGCCTACAGACTCTCACAATAGTCCTCTACCTGGACTATTCCTCTTCCCACCCTGTCTCTTGCAAAAATGCCATCCCCTTCTCACAATTCCTCCATCTCTGCTGCATCTGCTCTCAGGATGAGGCTTTTCATTCCAGGACGAAGGAGATGTCTTCCTTTTTTTAAAGAAAGGGGCTTCCCTTCCTCCACCATCAACTCTGCTCTCAAACACATCTCCCCTATTTCCCACACATCTGCCCTCACCCCATCCGCCCGCCACCCCACTCGGGATAGGGGTCCCCTTGTCCTCACCTACCACCCCACCAGCCTCCAGGTCCAAAGTATAATTCTCCGTAACTTCCACCGCCTCCAATGGGATCCCACCACCAAGCACATCTTCCCCTCCCCCCCTTTTTCTGATTTCTGCAGGGATCGCTTCCTTCGCGACTCCCTTGTCCATTTGTTCCCCCCATCCCTTCCCACCGATCTCCATCCTCGCACTTATCCTTGTAAACGGAACAAGTGCTACACCTGCCCTTACACTTCCTCCCTCACCACCATTCAGGGCCCCAGATGGTCCTTCCAAGTGAGGTGACACTTCACCTGTGAGTCAGCTGGTGTGATATACTGTGTCCAGTGCTCCCGGTGTGGCCTTTTATATATTGGTGAGACCCGACGCAGACTGGGAGACCATTTCACTGAACACCTACGCTCTGTCCGCCAGAGAAAGCAGGATCTCCCAGTGGCCACACATTTTAATTCCACGTCCCATTCTGATATGTCTATCCATGGCCTCCTCTGCTATCAAGATGAAGCCACACTCAGGTTGGAGGAACAACACCTGATATTCCATCTCTGTATCCTTCAATTTGATGGCATTGTTACGTACTCGTGACACGTGACAGTGGTACCCTTGTCATGTGACTGGGGTTGAAGCTATACTGGACTTGAGGTAATGGTCTTGTGATGGTGGAGTGACGTCATTTTCCCACCAGTAGAGATCATGTGACAGGTTTTTTTTACAGGGTGTAAGAGGAGGACCCCACACTGTGGGGAGGGGCAGTTCGTGGCTGGATTTGCCATGTTGACTTCATGCCACTGCGTGATTTAACGCGATGATGCAGTTTAGTTGAAAGATGAAGTTTTACCTAATGCCTAAAGTTTAAAAGGTCATTGCCAGCAGTTTCTTTACAATACTGCTAGTGGAGAGTGAAGATAAGAGTTCGGGAGTTAAAGATCGAGGAGAATCGAATTTCGACGGTGAAACAGGTTTGACCTTATTTGATCCTCATTCGGAAGGATTTCGTTGACTGTTCTCATGTTAATCTCTGCGGGATAGCAGAAGATTGAGGACAGTGTGATAAAGGAAAGGTCAGTGCCTTTAAGCCGTTATGTTTCATAAAATTCTTCGTGAGAAGAGTTCGACGCCGGGGATCGAAGGAAAACGACGTGGAAGAGAATTTAAATTGCCTTAAAAAGTCTCTCCTTTTAAATGGACTGAGCATTTTGAACTTTTGGCAATACCACTTTAAAGAACTGTTTTTGCAACATCGCTTTAAGAACTGTTAGAGCTGCATCGCTTTAAGAACTGTTTAAGCTGCCGCACAGCAGCTGTTTTCCGGTTACATTAGTGTTTGTTTACTTTTGGGGGGTTTGTTTTCAGTGTTTAATAAACGTGTTATTTGTTATAAAAACCCTTGCCTAACTCACATATATTTATTGTTGCCTGAATACGTAACATAAATATGGGGGCTGTGTCCGGATTGGATCGTTTGAGTTTAAATGCTTGTTAGTTTTTGGATCGGTGTTTTGGAAACGGGGAATACTCGATTCTTTTGTTTGATTGGCTTGTGAGTGGTATTCGGCAACGATGAATATTGATGAGTTTCTGGCTTCGCCAGACGCGGAGTTGTTAGCGAAGGCGAAAAAAACTGAGGTGTCTGAGATTGCTAGTAGATTGCAACTTAAAGGTATTTTGACGACTACATCAAAGGCTGTAATACAGAGAAAAATCGCATCACACTTTGTGGGTTCGGGTGATTTTGATGAATCGTTTCCAATAAGTAATATGGAGATGCAGTTGCAAATTGAACAAATGAAGTTGGAACAAAGTAAAGCAGAATTGGAGCATTGTAAATTGGAAGCTGACCAGAAAAAGAGGGAATTTGATTATACAATGGAGAAATGAAGGTCTGAGAATCAGTCTTCTGGTTCTAGAAAGCCGTTTGTTGCTAGTCAAGAAATTAAATTGGTCCCTCCATTTAATGAAACAGAAGTGGAAAGATATTTTCAACATTTTGAAACTATTGCTCGGATGTCAGAGTGGCCGAGAGATAAATGGTCAGTGTTGTTAAAGAGTGTAATTAAAGGCAAAGCACACCAAGTTTACAAAGCTTTAACTGCTGCGCAAGCACTTTATTATGATATTGTGAAAATGTATATTCTCAAAGCGTACGAATTGGTCCCAGAAGCGTATAGAGAAAGATTCAGAAGTTTGAAGAAGTCTGTGGAAAAGACTTATGTGGAATTTGCCTATGATAAAGCTGTGTGTTTTGAGAGATGGGTTTCTTCTAAAAATGTAAATGGCGACTATGATACATTGAGAGAGCTGATTTTAATGGAGGAATTTAAAACAAGCATTCCTGTTGAAGTAAGGACCTACTTAAATGAGAGGGATACTGATAAATTGCAGGACTGTGCTAGATTAGCTGATGAGTATGTTTTAATCCATAAGAATAAATTTCCTCAGGGAAAAATTTTTAAGAGGAAAAATAATATGGAGACTCAAGGTAAATCAGAAATTAAATCAGAGGTTAATGAGAAAGGTAAGGAGGAAGGAAAACCTGTGAAGGAAAGACAGTTTGGTCTTATTTGTAACTATTGTAAGAAGCCTGGCCATGTAATAGCTAACTGTTTCAAACTGAAAAAGAAAGAGAAGGAAGCAGTTCCAGATGCTTGTGTGCAACATACTGAAGCACCTGTAAAATTACAGGGTTTGGTAAACACAAATGAGGCTTTGTTAGAGTCTGACCAAGTTAGAAAGGGATATGATCATTTTATAACTGAAGGGTTTGTATCCTTGAAAGAAGGATCTACTCTAGTGCCAATAAAAATCCTTAGGGATACTGGAGCTTCTTAATCACTGATGTTAGACAATGTGTTGAAGTTTAATGAAGAGAGTGATACTGGTGAAGTAAATTACATAAGAGGTGTTGGGAGAGATTTTATGCCTGTACATTTACATAAAGTAAATTTAAAGTCAGGGTTAGTTACAGGATTTGTTAAAGTAGGATTACAGCATAGCTTACCTGTGAAGGGTATTTCTTTATTGTTAGGTAATGACTTGGCAGGTGGACAAGTTTTTCCTGAAGTGCATTTGACAATGGAGTCAGAGGAGCCAGAGATGAATTCTAACACAGATTTCTCCTGTGTTGTGACTAGAGCTATGGCTGAAAAGATTGATGTGCAGAATGAGGTTGTTACTCATGACTGTTCAACTCAGGATTCGAGTTTTGAGGATGTGTCAGAGACTTTCTTACCTTCGTTGTTTGAACAAGATTCTGGGAGTAAGTCTGACTATAAAGAATTATCTCTGTCTCGGAAGGAGATGATAGCAGAGCAGAATAGAGAATCTGAGATTATAAAATTAAGGGAAAAAGCTTTACTAGATAGTGAAATTGAGAAGGTGTCAGTAGGATATTACTTGGAAAAAGGAGTGTTGATGAGGAAGTGGAGGTCGCCTACAATTCCTGCAAGTGAGGAATGGAATGTTGTTTACCAGGTAGTTGTTCCTAAAGTTTATCGAAATGAGATTTTGACTTTAGCTCATAGTGTGCCTTTAGGTGGACATCAAGGGATAAGGAAAACTGTGGACAAGATTTTAAAACATTTTTACCGGCCTGGTCTAAGAAAAGATGTGGCGATGTTTTGTAAAATGTGCCATACTTGTCAAATTGTGGGTAAACCAAATCAAGTTACACCAGTAGCTCCATTACAACCTATTCCAGCATTTGGTGAACCGTTTTCTAAAGTTATTGTAGATTCTGTTCGTCCATTACCAAAGACAAAAACTGGTTATCAGTATTTGTTGACTATCATGTGTACTTCGTCTAGGTTTCCAGAGGCAGTATCACTTAGGAATATAAAAGCTAAAACTGTGACAAAGGCTCTTATAAAATTCTTTACTTATTTTGGATTACCTAAGGAAATACAAACTGATCAAGGCAGTAATTTTATGTCTGGATTGTTTCAACAGATAGTTTATAAATTGGGAGCTAAGCAAATCACTTCGTCTGCATACCATCCAGAGTCGCAAGGTGCCTTGGAGAGGTTTCATTCTACCCTCAAGAACATGATTAGGACATATTGTGTGGAAAATGAAAGTGACTGGGATGAGGGTATAAACTTACTTTTATTTGCAGTAAGGGAATCGGTACAGGAATCTTTAGCTTTTAGTTCATTTGAACTTGTGTTTGGACATAGAGTTAGAGGACCTTTAGCTTTATTGAAGGAACAGTGGATTAGTAAGGAAGTACACACTAATTTGTTGGACTATGTTTTGAAATTTAAGGACAGGTTACATAAAGCTTGTAGCTTAGCCAAGGAAAATTTAAAGTTGGCTCAGGAGAAAATGAAAACTTGGTATGATAAAGAAGCTAGGATGAGGATGTCCAAGCCTGGAGATAAGGTGTTGGTTCTTTTCCCATTGCAGACAAATCGTTTACAAGCTAGATTTCATGGTCCTTATGAAATTGTGTCTAGAATCAATGATGTGGATTACATAATAAAAACTCCAGATCGTAGAAGGTCAACACAACTTTGCCATATTCATATGATTAAACCATATTTTGAGAAACAATCTGATATTGTGACTGTTGTGGTTAGTGAGAATGAGTTTGATGTAACTGGGAACATGATAGATGATTCATCTGACATTCATTCTAAATCCAACATTGTTTCTGTTAGGCTACCAAATTCAACCATTCTGGAAAATATTCATGAGAAATTAGCACATTTACAGCTAGAGCAGAAACAACAGATGAAGGAATTAATTTTTAATTATAAGAATTTGTTTCCAGATGTTCCGAGAAGGACTACTATAGCTTCTCCGTACTCTCTCCGGTCCTGTTCACCCTGTACACATCAGATTTCCAATATAACTCAGAGTCCTGTCATGTGCAGAAGTTCGCTGATGACACGGCCATAGTGGGGTGTGTCAGGAATGGACAGGAGGAGGAGTATAGGAAACTGATATAGGACTTTGTGATATGGTGCAACTCAAACTACCTGCGTCTCAATATCACCAAGACCAAGGAGATGGTGGTGGACTTTAGGAGATCTAGGCCTCATATGGAGCCAGTGATCATTAATGGAGAATGTGTGGAGCAGGTTAAGACCTACAAGTATCTGGGAGTACAGTTAGACGAGAAGCTAGACTGGACTGCCAACACAGATGCCTTGTGCAGGAAGGCACAGAGTCGACTGTACTTCTTAAGAAGGTTGGCGTCATTCAATGTCTGTAGTGAGATGCTGAAGATGTTCTATAGGTCAGTTGTGGAGAGCGCCCTCTTCTTTGTGGTGGCGTGTTGGGGAGGAAGCATTAAGAAGAGGGACGCCTCACGTCTTAATAAGCTGGTAAGGAAGGCGGGCTCTGTCGTGGGCAAAGTACTGGAGAGTTTAACATCGGTAGCTGAGCGAAGGGCACTGAGTAGGCTACGGTCAATTATGGATAACTCTGAACATCCTCTACATAGCACCATCCAGAGACAGAGAAGCAGTTTCAGCGACAGGTTACTATCGATGCAATGCTCCTCAGACAGGATGAAGAGGTCAATACTCCCCAATGCCATTAGGCTTTACAATTCAACCGCCAGGACTTAAGAACTTTTTAAAAGCTATTATTAATGCTTTTTGAGATAGTGATTTAGATGCATATCATATTTTTTACTGAGTTAAGTATTGTATGTAATTAGTTTTGCTACAACAAGTGTATGGGACATTGGAAAAAAGTTGAATTTCCCCATGGGGATGAATAAAGTATCTATCTATCTATCTATCTTCACATGATGTAGATGTTGGAGATGCCAAACCTATCAAACAACATCCATACAGGATGAACATGGAAAAATGTGAACTTGCTGAGAAAGAAATAGAATACATGTTAGAAAATGATATTATTAGACATTCTAACTCGAATTGGAGTTTGCCATGTGTTATGGTGCCAAAACCAGATGGTAGTATTAGGTTTTGTACGGACTATAGGAAGGTGAATGCTGTAACGAAAACAGATGCATATCCAATTCCTAGAGTAGATGATTGTGTAGATAAAGTTGGGAAAGCAAAGTTCCTTACAAAGATTGATTTATTGAAAGGGTATTGGTGTGTTCCATTAACGGACAGAGGTAGAGAGATTTCTACATTTGTAACTTCATCTGGGTTATATGAGTATAATGTTCTTCCATTTGGGATGAAGAATGCCCCAGGTACTTTCCAGAGGATGATTAACTCTGTGATTCAGGGATTGAAAGATACTGATGCTTATATTGATGATTTAGTGACAGGAAATGATACTTGGGAAGCACACATTATTGCGGTGGAGAAATTGTTTGAAAGGCTTTCAAAAGCTAACTTAACTATTAATTTAGCTAAGAGTGAATTTGGACATGCCACTGTGACTTACCTTGGTTATGTTGTGGGTCAAGGTAAGGTAGTTCCTGTTCAGGCAAAAGTTCAGGCAATTTTAGAGATTCCCACTCCAACGGGGGAAAAAACTCTCAAAAGATTCTTGGGAATGGTAGGATATTATCGAAAATTTTGTAAGAATTTTGCTAATGTTGCCCTTCCATTAACTAACCTTTTGCGGAAGAATGTGAAGTTTGTGTGGACAGTGCCTTGTCAAGAAGCATTTGAAAAATTGAAAACAATGATATGTCAACAAATATGTCATTAGCTGTAGATGCTAGTGATGAGGCTGCGGGAGCAGTATTAATGCAAAGGAATGAGGGTGATGAGGTTGATCATCCAGTAGCTTACTTTTCTAAGAAATTTAATAAGCATCAAAGAAACTATTCGACAATAGAGGAAGAATTGTTATCTCTTGTTTTAGCTTTAGAATATTTTGAACTATATGTTGGTACAACTCAAAAACCACTTATTGTTTACACTGATCATAATCCGTTAGTTTTTCTGAGTAAGATGAAAAACAAAAACAGAAGATTATTAAATTGGAGTTTGATGTTACAAGAGTACAATATTGTGATAACTCATATTAAAGGTAACGATAATGTGGTTGCTGATTGTCTAACTCGATGTTGAATGTACAATGTAATTTTTTTTTATTTTATGGAATGTTTTTTTTTCCAATTGTAACACTCCTACTGTATTGTGAGTTGTAAGATGTTATGTGATGGTATTGTAGATTGTGTATGTTATAAAATTTATACATTTGTTTTTCTTGTAAGTAATTGTTAAAACTTTTGTTCTTGTCAGACCAAAAATGTTTTTTTGGAGGGAGGTGTTACGTACTCGTGACACGTGACAGTGGTACCCTTGTCATGTGACTGGGGTTGAAGCTATACTGGACTTGAGGTAATGGTCTTGTGATGGTGGAGTGACGTCATTTTCCCACCAGTAGAGATCATGTGACAGGTTTTTTTTACAGGTTATAAGAGGAGGACCCCACACTGTGGGGAGGGGCAGTTCGCGGCTGGATTTGCCATGTTGACTTCATGCCACTGCGTGATTTAATGTGATGATGCAGTTTAGTTGAAAGATGAAGTTTTACCTAATGCCTAAAGTTTAAAAGGTCATTGCCAGCAGTTTCTTTACAATACTGCTAGTGGAGAGTGAAGATAAGAGTTCGGGAGTTAAAGATCGAGGAGAATCGAATTTCGACGGTGAAACAGGTTTGACCTTATTTGATCCTCATTCGGATGGATTTTGTTGACTGTTCTCGTGTTAATCTCTGCGGGATAGCAGAAGATTGAGGACAGTGTGATAAAGGAAAGGTCAGTGCCTTTAAGCCGTTACGTTTCATAAAATTCTTCGTGAGAAGAGTTCGACGCCGGGGATCGAAGGAAAACGACGTGGAAGAGAATTTAAATCGCCTTAAAAAGTCTCTCCTTTTAAATGGACTGAGCATTTTGAACTTTTGGCAATACAACTTTAAAGAACTGTTTTTGCAACATCGCTTTAAGAACTGTTAGAACTGCATCGCTTTAAGAACTGTTTAAGCTGTCGCACAGCAGCTGTTTTTCGGTTACGTTAGTGTTTGTTTACTTTTGGGGGGTTTGTTTTCAGTGTTTAATAAATGTGTTATTTGTTATAAAAACCCTTGCCTAACTCACATATATTTATTGTTGCCTGAATATGTAACAGCATGAACATTGATTTCTCTAACTTCCATTAATGCCCCCTCCCCTTCTTACCCAATCCCTTATTTATTTATTATTTCCCCCCCTTTTCTTTTTCCTCTCTCTGCCCCTCTCACAATCACTCCTTGCCTGCTCTCCATCTCCCTCTGGTACTCTCCCTCCTTTCTTTCTCCCTAGGCTTTCCATCCCATGATCCTCTTCCTTCTCCAACTGTGTATCCCTTTTGCCTATCACCTTTCCAGCTCTTAGCTTCATTCCTCCCCCTCATGTCTTCTATCTTTTGGAATCTCACCCCCCCCCCTCAAATCTCTTGCCATCTCTTCTTTCAGTTAGGCCTGACAAAGGGTCTCGGCCCAAAACGTCGACTGTACTTCTTCCTATAGATGCTGCCTGGCCTGCTGCGTTCCACAAGCATTTTGTATGTTATGAAATGTTTTGTTTTGATGTGAAGATTGACGCCAAATATGTTTTTCATGTAAGTAAGAGAGGTAGGCGTGATAAGCTGTAGCTTCAGCCTACACCCTTTTGGTCTGTTTTAAAAGAATATTTATGTTTTTGTTGTTTTATGAAATCATCATTGAAAATGTTTGTTATGCTTGCATTGACCAAAATAAAATTTCTTTTATTTATTCATTCATAATTTATTATATAGTTATTGTAATTTATAGTTTAACTAAGTAGTGCAAAAAGAGAGATGAAATATACTGAGGAAGTGTTCATGGGTTCATTGTTCATTCAGAAATCTAATGGCAGTAGAAACTGTTTCTGAAACAATGAGTGTGCACCTTTGCAAGTTTTGTAACTTGCTGAGTAGAACAGAGGGATAAAGAGAAATATTCAAGGTTGAAATTTTAATTTCAGGTGTTCAATCAAGTAATTGGCGCTTTGTTGATACCAAGGTTTCTTGGTTTACGAAGCCTTAATCATTTGTTTGATTAAGTAATCGGCACCTTGTTATCTTTCAAACTATGCAAGGTATGCAGGTAGTCCGCATCTATTTTCTCTTTTGCTGTTTTCCGCCTTTACACGGGTCCTCTAATGTTACTTTTTCGCAGCTCTTTTTAAACAATAAGTTATATTCTTTCAATGTTATGTTGATTTTTACCTTCCTTTTAGTAATTTGACTGAAAGTAATTATGTAGGGTGTACATGTAGTAATTACTGAGGAATGACACTATAGGGTGTTTTGCTTTACTTTAAATTCACTCTGATTTTTCCTATCTTTTGATTATTTATATACCTTTCGGTCTTTTACTGTTTTTCAATAGTATACAATATTCTATATTTCTTTTTGCCAGTTTTTGTTTTTTTCATTATTTTACCATTTTGTCTTTTTTTCTCCCTTGAATGCCTTAAATTAGTCATGTAGGAAGCTATCTAAACCGTTTCCCTTTCTAATTATTTTCTATTTGTTTCTTTACTCTTTTTTTGCACCCGCAGGCATATGTTGTTTTCCTTATTGGCTTCTACTAATATGTGATTTTATTGTCTTTCCTTTTTACCAAGACTAATACTTATATTTTCCCAGAGTTTTTTTTTCGTAAATAGCAAACTTATTTACTTTGATATTTTGTTTTTGTATATATTTACAATCATTTATTCAGCACAGCTATACATATATATTTTCTGGAGCCACCAGAGGTTTGGGTTGGGAACACTAGATTTAGTCTTCAGCCTCCCTTGGTTGATTTCTCTCTTTGGGGGGAGGGAGGGAGGAAATGGGTTCTTCCAGAAAGCTGATTGGATGTTTTTACTGTTTTATTTATTCGCTATCTACATGTCTGTGATTACCTTTTATACATTACTAAAGGATACTTGATGGATTATTTTATTATGTTATGCCCTCAGCCCCCTCCTTTGTGAGAATCGCAAGAGCCCTAGTCAAGGGGGGGTCAACTGACCCAAGAGGGGGAGAGACGTGCTGAATAGACACAGGAAATGGGAGAGAGAGAGGGAGATGTGCGGAAGACCGCGTTCTCCCGAGAAGAAGAATAAAGGCGACATTGACTATTGTCTCATGGAGACCACGTGAAAAGCCCTCGGGCAAAGTGGGCTGATTGAGAGAGAGATCGCATCACCTGCAACCTGATTGACACCTGCGATCCCGTGAAGAAGTATAAAGGAGGGACTGAGGGGGGGACAACCCTCAGACACACCAAGGAGACACCAAGGAAGCACGATACCGATTCCCGTGGGAGCGGGAAGCCATTTTGAAGGAAGCCACTTGCGTTAGATTCCGAATTTTGAATCTGTGGCTGGACCTTGGAAGACCGCTTTTAACTAACAACGGGGAAGCCTGCTCCCCTGATTCCAAGGATTTGCTCTGTAAAGACAACGGGCAAGTGTTTATCCTTTCTCAACCATCTCTCTCGCTCCACAACGTGAAACCCCAGCGGTTCCCAAAAGGGAAAAGCCTGCAGACTTCTGAGTGACTCTTTATATTTCAATTGGACTCAGTATTATCCCCTAGACAACTATAGAGCTTATTTCTGATTGATTATTATTACACCGGTGTTTTAGATTGAGTTTTGACGATGTATATGATCTGAATGTTTTGTATTAACCATACGTTTGTGCCCCTTTTTGAATAAAACGTTTGAAAATAGTAGCATCCGACTCAGCTGATCCCGTTATCTTTGCTGGTAAGTTACCTGGTTATGAGGTTACGTAACAATTATTATACTTAGTTTTAATGTGAAAGGTCTAAATAACCCCATTAAACGAAATAAGATTTTCTCTTATATCCGGAAACTTAAAACTCATATAATTTTTCTTCAAGAAACCTATATTCGTAAAGATGATATTTCACGTTCTCTCAAAGGATGGAAGGGTATACATATTCACTCACTCTCTCAATCTAGATCAAGAGGCGTCTCTATCCTGTTTGATCAGACTGTATCCTTTATTGAATATAATGTAATTTCTGATACAAATGGCCCCTTTGTTATTGTTTCGGGTAGTCTTGAGAATAAACTAATGGTATTTGCGAATGTATATGCTCCAAATACAGATGACTCCTTGTTCTTTGAACGTCTTTTCTCTTTTCTGCCTGACTTGAATCTGTATTCCTTAGTGATGGGTGGAGATTTTAATTTTTGGCTTGACCCTATATTAGGCCGCTGTTCAAGTAAAACCCCTGTCACTAATAAATCAGTCCTACTTTTTAAATCTTTTCTATTTCAATGTGGTATTCTCGACATGTGGCATTTTTTGCACCCCCAAGAAAAGGAATATTCATATTTCTCTCAGGTTCATCATATGTACTCTCGGATTGACTACTTTTTTTTTTATAGATAGAAACTTGCTTCCACTGGTACAATCCTGTGATTATAAGGAGATTGCTTTGTCTGATCATGCACCTGTGCTTCTGGCTTTAAGATTACCTGTTTATTCTGTATCAAATAGAAGTTGGCGTTTTAACTTATCATTGTTATCTGATAAAAATTTTCTAAAGTTTTTGGAAAACCATATTACTTCTCTCTTTAAAGAAAATTTTAAAGGAGATACTGCTGGTACTATAGTCTGGGATACTTTTAAAGCATATGTTCATGAACAAATTATCTCTTACTCTACCTATATAAAGAAAAAAGCTGACAAGGTCTGACCTAGCAGTGATATTAAAAAATCTTGATCGAAAGTATGCCCTATCTCCAGATCCAAGTATATATAATAAGTGGATTGAAATCCAATCCAAGTATAATCTTCTGTTGACTTACCCAATTGAATGACAGCTGTTGAGATATAAAACTCAATTCTACATTCATGGGGATAGAACAGGTAGTTTATTAGCCAATCACTTAAAATCTTTTAGTTAATCGTCAAATCACTGAAATTTTTAAAGATAAAGATACTAAGATATCTGACCATTCTGAAATTAACAACGTACTTAAAGACTTTTACTTTAAGTTGTATCAGTCTGACTCTTCTTCAGGTGATACCTATATGAATGCTTTTTTCAGTAATATCAACATTCCTACATTGTCTGCTGATAGTCTAACACAGTTAGATCAGCCTATTTCCAATGAAGAAGTGGCTGAGGCTATATGTGCTTTACATTCTGGTAAGACCCCAGGACCTGATGGCTTTCCTGGGGAGTTTTATAAAACTTTCACTATGTTACTTACACCTTATTTATCCTCTGTTTTATCAGAGTCCTTTAAATCAGGTAAACTCCCTCAATCTTTTTATGAAGCTTTTATTTCTCTTATTCTTAAAAAATCCAGTTGAATGTTCTTCATATAGACCGATTTCTTTATTAAATGATGATGCAAAAATCTTATCCAAAATCTTAGCTTGAAGACTTGAAAATATTTCACCATCTATTATATCACATGACCAGACAGGATTTATTAAAAATCATTACTCACATTTTAATATACACCAGTTATTGAATGTGATATATTCACCATCCAAAAAAAATCAGAGTGTATAATTATCCTTAGACGCAGAAAAAGCCTTCGATAGGATTGAGTGGAATTATCTTTTTAAGACCTTAGAAAAGTTTAATTTTGGGCCTAATTTTATTCATTGGGTTAAATTAATTTACTTGTCTCCTACCGCCCAATTACTAACTCTCAAATTTCTAAGCCCTTTAAATTACAGCGGGGAACTAGACAATGTTGCCCTCTTAGTCCTTTACTTTTTGCTTTAGCTATAGAACCTTTAGCAATAGCATTTCGAGAATCCAAGGACATTTCTAGTATACTAAGGGAAGGTATGACTCAATTTCATTTATACGCTGATAATATTTTACTTTTTATCTCTAACACTGAAACTTCTTTACCTTCGGTTCTTTCTTTAATTTCCCTGTTTAGTTTTTTTTTCAGGATATAAGCTGAACTTACATAAAAGTGAGTTATTTCCTTTAAATGACCTAATGTCATCAAATGCCAAATTTCCATTCCAAGATGTTACAAGTCAATTTACATATCTAGGTGTAACAATTACTAAAAACTTCAAGAATTTATTTAAAGAAAACTTAAACCCTGTATTGAATTATGTGAAAAAGACACTTTCTAAATGGTCCACTCTTTCTTTATCCCTAATTGGCCAAATTAATTTGATTAAAATCAAGATTCTTCCTAAATTTTTATATCTTTCAGGGTTTACCTCCTTTTATTCCTAAGACCTAGTTTGATTCTTTAGATTCAATTTTAACATCTTATGTTTGGAATAATAAACAAGCTCATTTAAATTTACCTACAAAGAAATAAAGATGGGTGGATTAGCCCTACCCAATTTTAGGTTTTACTATTGGGCTGCCAATATAAGGAATATTACTTTTTGGTCCCATTATATTTATCGTAAAGATTGCCAATCATGGGTTTCCTTAGAAGCTAATTCTGTAAAAACTTCCTCTATTGTCTCTTCTTGGATCATACTCTTCTTTTTCAGCAAATAAAACAACAGATAATATAATTGTTAAGCAAAGTTTAAGGATCTGGTCTCAATTTAGAAAAATTTTTCGTTTAGCGAATTTTTCATTATCATCTCCCATTCCCCTTAATTTTTTTTTTAATCCCTCCCATGACTGACAAAGTCTTTAAGGATTGGGATGAACTAGGTATTAAGTGTTTTTGGGACCTGCTTATCTCAGGATCTCTTGCTTCATTTGACCAATTGTCAACTAAATTTGCACTGCCAAAAACACATTTTTACAGATACCTTCAAATTAGAGATTTCTTATGTTTCCAATTAACTACTTTTCCTACAGGTCCTGATAAAAATTTATTGGATGATCTTTTAAATTTAAAACCTTTTGTTAATGGTTCTATTACTGCTATCTATAACTTGTTGATTGATTCTAGACAAGACTTTTTAGATAAAATAAAAAAGCTTGGGAGGATGACCTAAATTGTCAGATTTCTGATGAAAGATGGAATAAAATTCTTAAATGGATTAATAAATCATCTTTTTTTTGTAATTTTTTTAATTGAAGTTCATCAAACATTTCCATAAGATGTATTTCAGACATTGTACATATATATCATATAATCATATATCACAATATCTCCACAAAGAATTTATCTGGGGTATACACTTATAGAAGAGTGGAAAGAAAAAACAAGCAAAAGGAAAGAACTATGTACAAGTAGGGAGTGATTTATTTTTTTATTTTTTTTTAAACAGATTCATTGATTTGTGAGAATAAAATCAGGCCTATGAGGTATTATGTAGCTAAACCATTTTTCCCCAGTATGAATCAAATTGTTCCAGCTTATGATTAACAGCTGCTATCTTCTCCATTTTGTAAATGTCCATTGTAATTTCCATCCATGTATTTAAAGTTGGGCTCTCCTGTGAGAACCATTTCCTAGTAAGAGTCTTTTTACCAGCCACCAACAGTATTTTCATTAAATATTTATCTCTTTTCAACCATTCTGGAGGTATATATCCAAAATATATGGTCTTACTCTCTAAGGGTATTTCACATTTAAAGATGTCTTGTAGGGCATTGTGTATCCCCCTCCAATAGTCTTTGATAACAGGGCAGTCCCAAAAAATATGATAATGATTTGCATTTTGATTTCCACAATTTCTCCAGCAAACAGAAAATAACATGAGTGATTTACAGTCAGATTGAGTTGGTTACAGTAGTGTGAGTTGTTACAATTAGTGTGAGTTTACTGTCAGAGATAGATCATAAGCTAAGATATTCAACAATTTCTCCAGCAAACAGGGAGGTTACCATCATAATGGAATTTCTGAGAGGGTGTAATAAAATCTTATCAAGTTCTTCCATCCAAACTATCTCCGTTTCTGTGGAAGTGTACCAATTCATTGATATCTCCATATTGTGGTCCATTCTTCCTCAGATATAATTATCCCTCCTTCCTTCTCCCATTGTTTTAATGTATGAAATCGAATGTGGTTTAAGATTTGACAACCCCTTATATATGCTTGAAATGATTCTACTACCATTATCTGAATTATATGCTTTTCTAAAAGAGCTCTATCAAGCATATATTTGCTTGGTTACATTTTTAAGCGTCTTATTAACATTGTCACATCTGTAAATACCAATAAAGATCTTGCTTTTCTAATAAGTGCTTCTCTTTAAGCATTTCAAAACTGAACAGTGTTCCTTCTTTCATTATGTTGCAAAGAACTGTTATTCCTTTAGCTGTCCAGTCCTTAAATCTAGCATCCAGTTTATTTGGTGTAAAAATCAGTCATATGCACACCATTTAAGAATTGCAATATCTCCCTCTAGATTATATTCTTTTATAGTAGTTTTCCATATTTTAAGAGTCAATTTCACCCATGGGTTATCAATAGTATTTATGTACCTTTGTAAGTTATCAGCCAAAATTGCTTGTATGGGGATGGGAAGTACCCGCTCCTCAATATTTTTCCATTGAGCATCATATGATGGGTTGCACCAACATATCACAGCTCTCAACTGTGCTGCAAAATAATAATCTCTAAGAGGAGGCAAGCCCCATCCCCCCTTTGCCTTTGCTAATTGAAAAGTTTTGAGACGAACTCTAGGCCTTTTACCCTGCCAAATATACCTTGATAGCATCTTGTTCCATTCATTGAATTGATTTTGATTAATCTCTATTGGTAGGGTCTGAAAGAGATATAATAGTCTGGGCAGTACATTCATTTTAATAGACTAAATCCTTGAACCGAGACTGAAAAAAGGAATCAGGCTCCATCTTGCCACATCTTCCTTAATTTCTTTTTATATAAAGGCTGATAATTACATTCTGATAATTTTGCCAAATCTTTTGGCATAATGATGCCCAAATATTTGAAAGACTGTGTGCCATGCCCAGGGGTATTGAATTTCAATTTCTCTTGGTGGCCTATAGTAATAAGAAAGTAATTGGGTTTTATCTATGTTGATCTTGTATCCTGATAATTGACCATATTGTTCAAAAGATTGCATCAATTTCAGTAAAGAGTATGTTGGTTGCCCTAGATAGATCAAAATGTCATCTGCATAACAAGCCAATTTAAACTCTGTCCCTTTAATAGTAATTCCCGATATCTTCATTTTGTCTGATGTATTGAGCTAATGGTTCCAGATATAATGCAAAGAGTAGTGGTGACCATGCACAACCCTGTCTCGTGCCCCTTTCTAGGGTAAGACTATTTGATAAATATCCATTGATTTTAATCCTAGCAGTAGGATTGTCATATAGTGTCTGTATAGTTTTAATAATTGTCTTGGAAACCAAATCTATGTAAAACTCTGTAAAGAAAATTCCAATTAACTGAATCAAATGCTTTTTCAGTGTCCATGCTTATCACTATTGCTTCGATTTTATTTTTTTGTATATGATCCATAATGTGGAGTGTCCTTCGTATATTGTCTTGTGTCTGGCGTTGTCATATAAAACCTGTCTGATCATTACATATCAGTATGGGTAGAAACTCCTCTAATCATTTGGCCATGATGGAGGTATATAACCTATAATCAACATTAAGAACGGATATTGGTCTAAATGACCCGCATTCCATTTTATCCTTGCCTTCTTTCGGTATAGATGAGATTATTACTTCCTTCTAACTGGGTGGCATTTGTGCCTTTTTTACAGCCCAGTTCAGAGTGGGGAGTAAAACAGGAATTAACACATTTTTAAATGCTTTGTACCACTCTGCCATATACCCATCTGATCCTGGTGACTTGCTTAAATTAAGCCTACTAATTGCAGCTTTTAATTCAACTTCAGTTATGTCAGCAGTCATCCTTCTATTTTGTTCTTCGCTTAAAGTGGGTAACTCTAGAGAATTCAAGGTGGTGTCAATCTGGGTTATGCTTCCCCCTGGAACTTTGGAATATAGCATTTTGTAAAACACTTCAAAGGCTTCTTGAATTTCACTTAGCTTATTTTTTATCATTTTCGTTCTTGGGTCCCTAATTCTATGAATTGTATTTTCTGCTATCTTTTTTTTCCAGTTTCCACACCAGTATTTTCATAGATTTCGATCCACTTTCATAATGTCTGTCAGAAACATTAAAGTTTTTCCTGATTTCTTGCGTAGCCAAATTATTTCTTTCCTAATTCTTTTAACTTCCCCTAATGTATCCAGTGCCAAATTCAAATTGTGTTTTTTCTCTAGTTCCTTTAGCCTATTTTGTAATTCTTCTAATGTTTTATTCCTTATTTTTTTCTGATATGAAGATATCGCTATAATTTTCCCTCTTAAGACAGCCTTCAGAGTATCCCATAAAATGGGAGGTTAAACCTCTCCATTATCATTAAATTCTAAGTAGAGACCAATTTCTTGTTTTAATTTGTTCCTTAAAGTACGGATCATTGAGTAGACTTGAATTTAGTTTCCAAATAGTATTCTTTGGTTGTAGGTCAAAAATCAACATATAAATATATTGGTGCATAGTCACTTACATCTATTGTCCCAATTCCACAGGTGTTTATTTTGTCTTTGTCTTTTCCAAATCTTATGAAATAGTCTAATCTTTTATATACAGAACAGGGAGCAGAATAATGAGTGTAATCCCTTCCGTCAGGGAAAAGGTCCCTCCATATGTCAATTAAACCAACATCCTCAAAAAGTGTATTAACTTGCTTATGTAAAGATTTTGTTTCATAGATTTTTCTATTGGAAGATTGTAAGTTTGGTTGTAATTGTAAATTTAAGTCTCCCCCACATATCAGGAGACCTTCTGTTTCCGTTACCATAATATCAGTAATTTCCTGAAAGAAACCAATATCACTTCCCGGGGGTGCGTATATATTCAATAGAGTAACTGATTTGCCATCTATATTCCCCCTTACCAGAATATTTCTGCCTTCTTTATCTTCCATTTTGAATATTTTTTCAAACTTTAGCTTACTTGAGATAAAAATAGCAACTCCTCTCCTATGTCCTGATTTATAAGTGAAAAACAGATTAGTGAAGCCCATTCTCTTTAGTTTTTTTATGCTATCACTTAGAGTTTCCTGTAAATATACTACATGGGCTTGTTCTTTTTGCATTTTGGATAAAATTCTCTTACATTTCATTGGATTTAATAGCCCATTGACATTAAAAGAAATGTCTTTAGCCTTGTCCTTAGCCATCTGTATTTATCTGCCAATGTATCATTGAAATTAGCGGAATAAAACTTAATCGATCTACTCCCTGAACAAATTAGAACCAAGAAACTCAAATAATAACAAAAATGGCAATGAACGTGTGATTCCAAGGCTGAGGTCTCTAGTAAATGACCCTGCGTTGAGCTAGAGGAAATGTCTAGCTGTGGGGGATAACCCCTCCTATTTGTGAGTTGAGGGCCCCCATTGCAGTATTCAAATCCATTACACAGAAAAGATTTCCCTGTGTACTCCTATATATACACATACATACACATCACACACACATATGTATATATATATTCTCATTTTGGTGGGGAAAAAGGAGTGAGCGAGCAAATAAAGAATAACAACTAAGTAATATAAAATCCACATTATAATAAGTATTTCTCGGGATAGGTGTATCACCGTTTAGCTTCTCAACATTTTTAAAGTTAGCCAAACCTTATGGCTCTTCTGAAGGGAGTGAGGACTGTCTTTGGGAAACTCCCAGTCTCTTCCTGATATGTTTCTCTTGGCCCCCTCCAGTCTCCTGCCTTCTCATTTCTCACACTATTTCCCAAGCCGAGTGGGACATTTCCTCAGCCAGGCTTTCTTTCGTTTTGGTCATGCTGACGGGCAACCCTCTGGCCTTCATGTCTGTAGTCACCTCTTCCACTGTCTGGTACAACTGTGTCCCATTGTCATAAAACACTCGAAGTTTAGCAGGGTACAGAGTTTGAAATCTAATCTTATTTTGCTTTAATATGCTCTTTACTTCGGAGTATTCTTTGTGTTTCTGGAGGACCGCGGGGGGTAATCTTGGTTGAAATATATTAATTTATCCTCTAAAAACACTCTCTTCTTACCCCAGGCCCTTGATAGAATCTCCGCCTTGGTGCTGTACCGAAGGAAATTAATTATAATTGAGCATGGCTTTCTATCCTGGGTAGGGTTTGGGACTAACGCTGGGACTCTCTCGATTTCCAGCTCCATAGCCAGGGGAAGATCCAACGCAGTAACTTTCTGACAAACTCCATCATAGACGGGCCCTCCGCTCCTTCGGGAACGTTGTAGATTCTGATATTTTTCCGCTGTGATCTTCCCTCCAGGTCAAGCAGTTTACCTTCTTGGTGATGTATTATTTTTATTGTCTTGCTCAGTATCCGTTCCACATTTTGAACGCGATCTTCCACCTTTTCAATGCGAGTCTCTGCCACCGCTATTTTTTGATTAATGCTGGTGAGCTCTGCCTTAATATCACGGAGCTGCTGCTTTATATCTTTCTGGACCTCCATTATTTCTTTCAGGATTTCGAAGACATTCGCCGCTTCGACTGAACGAGGCCCAGCAGTCGCCTCGCTCGCACACGGTTGGGTCGGAGAGCCGCTTGCTGCACTCCTCTTGGACCCAGGCTGTGCAGTGTCACTTTTTTTATTTCCATTTCTTCCCATTCTTGCCCCTCTTTTCAGTTCAAATATTTTTCGAAAAATATTATATTTGATGGGTTAATGGGGCTTAATACGCGTTTTTCCCGGAGGAGCTAGTGACTTAAGCTGCCATTCTCGACGATGACGTCCAATAAGTCATCTTTCTGTGCTCGTCATTCTCTTCTACAATTTAAAGTGGTTCATAGAGCTTACATTTCTAAACAGAAGCTGTCCAGTTTTTATCCAAATGTTTCTCCACTTCATAATAAAAAGGCATCAGCAGAGTTGCATTTAATTCATGCGTTTTGGTTTTGCTCCAAAATTTAAAAGTTTTGGCGGGAAGTATTCCATACCTTCTCACAACTTTTTAGGGTCCAATTTGACCCAAATCCCTTTACCACCTTGTTTGGTATTATTGCAAATGGAGATAACTTAAAATACTCTTAACCTACTGGTTTTAGTTTTTACCTCTTTTAGCAAGGAGAGCAATCTTGCTTAAATGGAAGGAGTCTACCCCTCCTACACATCTTCAATGGCTACGTGATATTATGTCTTATTTAAATTTAGAGAAGATCCGCTGCTCAGTCTTAAATTCAAAACAATCTTTTTATGATATCTGGGGACCTTTCCTAAATTACTTTTCCAATTTATAAAGCTTAACAGTGCGCAGACTTATGTATAATTCTATCTTCTCTTCTTAAGCGAATGTTTTTTTCTAATTATCCATTATCATCCATCAGCTTTTTTCTTTGGTAGTTGGTAGGGGGTTGACTTTTTTTTATATAAAAATTTTCTTTTATGATGTATGACCTATCTTTAAATTTTTGATTACAGAGTGGTATACCTTCATGTGATATGCTATAACATTTTGATCAATTTTATTACAATATGAATGTACACAATTTATGTTGAGGTGTATCTATGTGTTGCACTCTGTAAATCTTGTTTTTCTGAATATTGTAAAAAAGAGGGTATGATTGTATTGAATGCTGAGCTGTAATCAATAAACAGCAACCTGACTCAAGTATTACTATTGTCCAGATGATCCAAAGCTGAGTGGAGATTGTAGATTTATAAATCTCTATAGATTTATAGAGATAGTCACTGTAGATTTATTATGCTTTTGAGAAATTGCAGCGGGTCCAGGTCCTTGCTTATAGACAGGAGTTGATTCTGGCCATGACCACCCTCTCAAAGTGTTTCACAGTAGCTGTCAGTGCACTGGGCAATATTCATATAGGGAGTTCACCTTGCTCTTCTTGGGCATTGATTATCATTGTTGCCCTTTTAAAGCAGGTGAGAACTTTCTGCTGCAGCAGTGAGATTGAAAATATCCTTGAACACTCCTGTCAGTGGGTTAGCACAGGTTTTCAGTGCCCATCAGGGCCTCATGCCTTGTGAAGGTTCACCTTTTGAAAGATGCTCAGACATTGGTCTCCAAGACAAAGATCACTGGAGGCTGCAGAGATTTGCATAGTTGTGGTTTTATTCTCCCTTTCAAAGCCTGCATAAGAGGTCTTAAGCTCATCTGGGAGTGAAGCCATTCATGTTAGGTTTCATGTAGGAAGTAATGGTCTGTAAACCTTGCAATAGCTGAAGTGTATTCGATTCCATCTCTAACCTCAATCAGAATTGCTTTATTTCTCTTAAAATAACCTTCCATAGGTCATACCTAGTCTTCTTGTATAGTTCTGAATCACCAGTCTTGAATGCCACACATTGGCCCTCAGCAGATTGTGAATCTCCTGGTCTATACATAGCTTTTGATTTGGCTCTGTCTGGTATGCTCTTGAAGCCACACACTCATCCACGTAGGTCTTAATGAAGCAGGTGACAACGGAGGCATATTCATTCAAATGAATCCTGAATATTGTCCAGCCCACCAAAGCAAAGCAGCCCTGTTAGCACTTATCCACCCTTCTACTTAATACGTCAAGAAATAATTCAATAAGGCAATCAACATATCAGCAAATGACTTGATTTACCCTCTCTTTTTTTCCTCTTTCTGCCCATCACTCTGCCTGTTCTCCATCTCCCTCTGGTGCTCCCCTCCCCCTTTCTTTCTCCCTTGGCCTCCCGTCCCATGATCCTTTCCCTTCTCCAGCTCTGTATCCCTTTTGCCAATCACCTTTCCGGCTCTCAGCTTCACCCCACCCCCTCAGGTCTTCTATCATTTTGCATTTCCCCTCCCCCTTCTACTTTCAAATCTCTTACTATCTTTCCTTTCAATTAGTCCTGACGAAGGGTCTCGGCCCGAAATGTCGACAGTGCTTCTCCCTATAGATGCTGCCTGGCCTGCTGCGTTCCACCAGCATTTTGTGTGTTGCTTGATTAGTGTTCAATAATCAGACCAAGCATTAGATAAATGTACGATTTATCAAACCAGTATCATAGCAACTAATAAATTATGAGTATTAATCAGATTAGTGAGTCAATCAACTATTTAAGAGTTAGGTCTGAAAATGATTACGCCAACTAATAAAACATTAAAGAATGATTCAGCAAGTGGAGAATCACGAATTGATGCAAAAAATATAATTCAGATTGATTTCAACAGACAAGTGATTTGCCCAACAACATATACGTATTAACAATAATACAATAAAAAAGTGATTCAACTTTGTTTAAGAGACCATAATGCAGGGAGAGAATCAACATCTCAATCATCAGATCACTTAATGATTCAACAGACCAGTATTCAATCCAATGAATTACTCTGCACATGAATAGCTCAATAGACAAGTGATCTGAAGAGTGAATGGATCAACTAAGCAACTGTCAAATCAATGGAAAGCCAGATTATTGAATGATTAAAATTCTGTTTAAACAATAGGTCAATAATCCGTTCAGGGATTACTTTAGCTAGCAAATAGTCAAGTGAGAAACTTGATCAATTAACATGTTGACAGACATCAATTTAATTCAATAGATTAATAATCCAAGCAATTAGTTTCTGAGCACAAATGCTTCGATTTTAAATGGGACAGACTGATCAACTGATTAATTGCCAGACCAATAATTCATTCAATAACTGATAGGACAAATTAATGAAGTACCAGCAATCAAAGAGTTTCTGAACCAATAATCAGATCAGTGAACAATTCAACAAACTAATGCACATAGCGAGGAAAGATTCAGCAGACCCACAGTAACATCAGCAAATTAGCACACTGAAACTACCAGATTAATAAACAATTCAAAAGACCCACTATCAGGCCAATAATCTCAAAAAGTCAAAAACAAAATCACAGATTGAATACATTTAATTTGATTATTTAAAAACCCAATACTCATATTACTGAGTTATTTCCCCCAGGTCAGTGAAAATGTCAACAGTACAATATTCAAATGTTCAACAGAATAAAACAAAATTTCAAAATGTTAACAGACAGATTAGAGCTTTGAATGATTCAACTGACCAGGAAATTATTAAACAGCACAATATTTAGACTGCTTTGGCAAGGTACCCCATGCAAAGCTTATAGAGAAAGTAAGCAGGCATAGGATCAAAGGGGAAATTGCTTTGTGGATCCACAACTGGCTTGCACAGAGGAGGCAAAGAGTAGTTGTAGATGGGTTATATTCTGCCCGGAGGTCGGTCGCCAGTGGTGTGCCTCAGGGATCTGTTCTGGGACCGCTACTCTTAGTGATTTTTATAAATGGCCTGGATAAGGAAATGGAGGGATGGGTCAGTAAACTTGCTGATGACGTAGGTTGAGGTGTTGTAGATAGTGTGGAGGGCTGTCAGAGGTTACAGTGGGACAATAATTGGATGCAAAAATGGGCTGAGAAGTGGCAGATGGAGTTCAACCCAGACAAGTGTGAGGTGGTTCATTTTGGCAGGTCAGATATGATGACAGAATATAGTATTAATGGTAATAGTGTTGGCATGTGGCCAGGTGGTTAAGGCGTTGGTCTAGTGATCTGAAGGTCACTAGTTCAAGTCAAGGAGGCATGTGCCCTTGAGCAAGACACTTAACTACACATTGCTCTGTGACGACACTGGTGCCAAGCTGTATTGGCCCTTGCCCTTCCCTTGGACAACATCGGTGGCATGGAGAGGGAAAACTAGCAGCATGAGCAACTGCCAGTCTCCCATACAACCCCAGCCAGGACTGTGCCCTGGAAACTTTTCAAGGCACAAATCCATGGTCTCTCGAGACTAACATATGCCTGTTAATGGCAAGACACGGCAGTGTGGGGGATCAGAAGGATTTTGGGGTCTGAGTCCATAGGACACTCAAAGCTGCTGCGTAGGCCGACTCTGTGGTTAAGAAAGCATACGGTGCATTGGTCTTCAATTGTGGGATTGAGTTTAGGAGCCGAGAGGTAATGTTGCAGCTATATAGGACCCTGATCAGACCCCACTTGGAGTACTGTCCTCAGTTCTGGTCACCGCACTATAGGAATAATGTGGAAACAATGGAAAAAGGGTACAGAGGAGATATCAAGGGCAAGTTCTTTTTTTTTTTAAAAAGTGGTGAGTGTGTGGAATGGGCTGCCGGCGACAGTGGTGGCAGCAGATACGACAGAGTCTTTTAAGAGACAGGTACATGGAGCTATTTTCTCAGTAAGGAGATGTTCGGCACAGCTTTGTGGGCCGAAGGGCCTGTATCGCGTTGTAGGTTTTCTATGTTTCTAATTTAATCTTGCCTACTCAATAAAGCAATACTGAGCTGTGATTGAAATGCACCATTTTTCACTTTAATAAGTGGTTCAACAGACAATTGGTCAGGTTAGTGATAGGTATAGAAGAAAAATTTAAGAAACAAAACAATTAACTATATCAATAATATTTTAACAGACATAATCAGCTGAGTGAAAGACTTACAAATTGATGACCATACTGAGCAATAAACAATGTGCTGGAGGAATTCAGTGATCATGTCATGCAACATCTGTATGAGGAAAGTAATTGTCAATGTTTTGATCTCAAAAGAAATTGTCAACCGAAACATCAGCTATTTATTTCTCCCACAGCTGCTGGATGACCCATGAAGTTCTTACAGCACAGTGTTTGGTGTTTTACATTCCAGCATCTGCATTTTGTTGTTTCCGATAATCATATTGATGTAGTAAACAAAATCATAAACAGCCAAGCACAGAAAATCTTAACATTCTACAATCAATGAACAAATTAACCAATGAATGGTGAGAACCATTTATTTAGCAGATCAACAATCCATTTGGCAGATAAATTAGACCAGTAATTAGATACTCACTGATCTAAAAAAAAAAAAAAAAATTGAACCACATTCAGAGCAATTAAATCTGAACAGACCATAAAATTACTGAATGGATGAAAAATGCCAATTGTCAAAGTTACAAATATTCAGCACTGAATTAACTAGACTTCAATGAAGAAGCAGGTTAATAGTCGAAGAACAGTGATCAATATTTATATGAAGAGCTGAATCAAATTATTAAAATTAAAATAAGGT
The DNA here is from genome assembly GCF_048418815.1 of Hemitrygon akajei. Taxonomy (NCBI): domain Eukaryota; kingdom Metazoa; phylum Chordata; class Chondrichthyes; order Myliobatiformes; family Dasyatidae; genus Hemitrygon; species Hemitrygon akajei. Next base: position 93,354,233 of record NC_133135.1, read on the forward strand.
CAACTGAAGATCAAAACTGACTTCAGTAACTAAGTTAAGAGAAGGAATGGCTCAAAGGATAGCTTCTGCCACATTTACATGTTGATGCTATAGGTTTCCAATCACCTCAATCACATCCTGTGAGATCCAAGAGATTTTCCACCATTTCAAAGTGTCTCTGAAAGTCAGAAACATTGAGAAATTACACGCATATAGTTTTGAAAATAACAAAATTTCAAAAATAACAACCTACTAATTGCAACATTTCTATGAAAATAAATAAAAGTGAACAAATCACTTACTTTCCCTGGATGGCTAACAGCTGAGATTCTGTATAAATGTTTTTTGGCTCTGAGGTCACTGATGTTAAAGAACTGAACCAGAAGTCAGAGGTCAGGTCAGTTGCAAATGACTTCAAGCATGTACCATACATGTACCATTGGAGATATAGATGAAACAATGCACTGCTGATTGCCAACAATTTTACATGGAATGGGTAATCAAGCAGTTGAATATCTCACTAGAATAATAGACCAGTGAATGTATTCAGAGGCAAATAAACAGAACAATAAATTGAGTAGACCAATACTCTGACTTGTATAAGACATAGTAGCAGAACCAGGCATTTAACCCATCAAGTCTGCTCCACCATTCCATCAAGGCTGATTTATTATCCTTCTCAATCCTGTGTTCTCCCCATAATATCTGACACCTCACAACATATCAACGTCTGCTTTAAATATGCTCAATGACAGCCTTCCCAGCCATTTGCAATGAATTCCACAGATTCAGTACCCTCTAGCTATAGAAATTCCTCTTCTCTATGGACATCCCTATATTCTGAGGCTGTGACCTCTGGTCCTCAACTCTTCCACTATAGAAATCTTCTCCACACCCACTCTAATAGATATTTCAATATGTAACAGGTTTCAACAAGATACCCCCTCCCCTCTATTCTTCTAAACTCCAATGAGTAATGTCTTCTTTGAAGTAGGTACATCGTACTTACTGGAGGTCTCTGCCATTTCCCCATTCCCCTGTTATTGATTCCTTCTTGAGAAGAAGAATTTAATGTTACTATTGCTGTTCTTCTTTTATATGCATGAAGACTGGCTTCTTTTCTCTCTTACCTCTTTTACCAGATTACTCTCACAAACTACATTTTTCTGCCTTGTCACTTTTAATCATGAATTTGCTAGTTTTGAAAATGTTGTCAGTAGTCAAACTTATTGGTAGTCTTTACAACATTATAATCTCTTTTTGTTGAAGTTGATAACACCCACAGCATCATGAATCAAAACACAGATCTCCTAATGATTTTCTTTCTCAACATTTATACATTTCATTGACTATGACCTTATAGAAATGTATACAATTGTGATGGATGTAGATAGGCTGAACGCAGATTGACTTTTTCCTAGAGAGGGGGATCAAAATCTAAAATGCACAGGTTTAAAGTGAAAGATTTAAAGAGACCATGAAGGGAAACTCTTGCATGTAGAGGGTGATGCATATATGAAATGAGCTGCCAGAGAAAGTTGTTGAAGTACATTAATATTTAAAAGACATTTTGATAAATATATGAATAAGAGGTTTAGAGGAATATGGGACAAACACAAGAAAATGGGGCTAGCTTGGTGGGTACAGTGTTTGGCATAGACAAGTTGGGTTGAAGAGTCTGTTTTTTTGCAGTGTTTACTAGATGGCTTTTTAGAACAGCTTGTTGTTGAGCCCACTAGGGGATCGGCTGTACTGGATTAGGTACTGTGTAATAAACCAGAGGTGATTAGAGAGATGGAAGTGAAGGAACCCTTAGGAGGCAGTGATCACAACATGATTGAGTTCACTGTGAAATTTGAGAAAGAGAAGCCGAAATCCAATGTGTCGGTATTTCAGTGGAGTAAAGGAAAGTACAGTGGCATGAGAGAGGAACTGGCCAAGGTTGACTGGAAAGGGACACTAGCGGGAAGGATGGCAGAGCAGCAGTGGCTGGAGTTTATGCGAGAAGTGAGGAAGGTGCAAGACAGATATATTCCAAAAAAGAAATTTTCAAATGGAAAAAGGATGCAACCATGGCTGACAAGAGAAGTCAAAGCCAAAGTAAAAGCAAAGCAGGGGGCATACAAGAAAGCAAAAATTAGTGGGAAGACAGGATTGGGAAGTTTTTAAAAAGCTTACAAAAGGAAACTAAGAAGGTCCTCAAGAGGGAAAAGATGAACTATGAAAGGAAGCTAGCAAATAATATCAAAGAGGATACTAAAAGCTTTCTCAAGCATATAGAGTAAAAGATAGGTGAGAATAAATATAGGACCAGTAGAAAATGATGCTGGAGAAATTGTAATGAGAGATGGCAGAGGAACTGAATGAGTATTTTGCATCAGTCTTCACTGAGGAAGACATCAGCAATATACCGGACATTCAAGGGTGTCAGGGAAGAGAAATATGCGTAGTCACAATTACGACACAAAGTACTCAGGAAGCTGAATAGGCTAAGGGTAGATAAATCTCCTGGACCAGATGGAATGCGCCCTCATGTTCTGAAGGAAGTAGCAGTGGAGATTGCTGAGGCATTAGCAATGATCTTTCAAAAGTCAATAGATTCTGGCATGGTTCCGGAGGACTGGAAGATTGCAAATGTCACTCTGCTATTTAAGAAGGGGGCAAGGAAGCAAAAAAATTATAGACCTGTTAGCTTGACATCTGTGGTTGGGAAGTTGTTGGAGTCAATTGTCAAGGATGAGGTTACAGAGTACTTGGAGGCTTATGACAAGATAGGCAGAACTCAGCATGGTTTCCTTAAAGGAAAATCATGCCTGACAAACCTATTGCAATTTTTTGAGGAAATTACAAGTAGGCTAGACAAGGAAGATGGAGTGGATTTTGTGTATTTGGATTTTCAGAAGGCCTTTGACAAGGTGCCGCACATGAGGCTGCTAAACAAGAGCCCCTGGAATTGCAGGAAAGTTACATATGTGGATAGAGCATTAGTTGATTGGCAGGAAACAGAGTGGGAATAAAAGGGAACCCATTCCAGTTGGCTGCCGGTTACCAGTGGTGTTCCACAGGGGTCCGTATTGGGGCCGCTTCTTTTTACGTTGTATATCAACTATTTGAATTATGGAATAGATGGCTTTGTGGCTAAGTTTGCTGATGATACAAAGATAGATGGTACTGCTGAGGAAACAGTCTGCAGAGAGACTTGGATAGATTGGGGGAAATGGGCAAAAATGTGGCAAATGAATTACAATGTCGGAAAGTGTATGGTCATGCACTTATGGTAGAATAAACGGGTAGAATATTATTTAAACGGGGAGAGAATTCAAAGTTCTGAGATGCAACGGGACTTGGGAGTCCTCGTGCAGGATACCCTTAAGGTTAACCTCCAGGTTGAGTCAGTGGTGAAGGCGGCGAATGCAACGTTGGCATTCATTTCTAGAGGAATAGAGTATAGGAGCAGGGATGTGATGTTGAGGCTTTATAAAGGCACTGGCAAGACCTCACTTGGAATACTGTGTGCAGGTTTGGGCTCCTTATTTAAGAAAGGATGTGCTGACATTGGGGAGGGTTCAGAGAAGATTTACTAGAATGATTCTGGGAATGAGTGGGTTAACATATGAGGAACGTTTGACCACTCTTGGACTGTACTCCTTGGAGTTTAGAAGAATGAGGGGGGACCTCAGAAACATTTCAAATGTTGAAAGGCATGGACAAAGTGGATGTGGTAATATTGTTTCCCATGGTGGGGGAGTCTAGTACGAGAGGACATGACTTCAGGATTGCAGGGCGCCCATTCAGAACAGATGCGAAAAAAAATTTTTAGCCAGAGGGTGGTGAATCTATGGAATTTGTTGCCACAGGTGGCAGTGGAGGCCAAGTCAGTGGGTGTATTTAAGGCAGAGATTGATAGGTATCTGAGTAGTCAGGCCATCAAAGGCTATGGTGAGAAGGCAGAGGAATGGGACTAAAGGGGAGATTGGATCAGCTCATGATGAAATGGAGCAGACGCGATGGGCTGAATGGCTGACTTCTGCTTCTTTGTCTTATGGGCTTACTTTATTATAAAGACATAACTGGAAATCTCATCATTATGTGCTGTGTCATATGATAGAGGCGATCATGGTCTTCGACCATGATAGCTCTTGGCAAATATTTCAATATAAGTGGTTTGCCATTGCCTTCTTATGGGCAGTGTCTTTACAAGACGGGTGACCCGCAGCCAATATCAGTACTCTTACAAAGACTGTCTGCCTGCTGTCAGAGGTCATGTAACCAGGATTTGTGATATACACCAGCTGCTCGTACAACCATCCACCACCTGCTCCCATGGTTTCACATGACCCTGATCAGCAGCTGGGGTGGGTGAGTGCTGCTATGCAGCTGCCACACCTTGCCCAAGGGCAACCTCCAGGCTAGCAGAGGGAAGGAGCGTATAACACCTCCCGAAAACCAAGCTGCCCATTGGATCCATAACAGCTCCCAGATCAATGCCATCCAAGCTATTCCTGTTTGTTTCCCTTAAATTCTGCAATCCATTCTCTATCATACTACATTAGAAAACCTCCTTTGATTCTTCTCCTCCCTGTTAACATACAACCTATAGTGGCAAAATAATATACATTACTACATTCAACTGTGGGAGGAAACCAGAGCATCTGAGGGAAATCTCAAGGAGAATGACAGCATTGAACTTGGCACCCTGGATCTGGGAGCTAAACCCCTGTTGACAATGTTCACGTATTTCCATTAGCATCTGCCATTTTACATCTACCATTTTATCTTCTAATCTAACTTCCCAAAACACTTCAGCTAATGTTGCTTTCAAATTTGTCATTATCTTTAGCTAAGTTAGTTTTGTTCTCAAATCAGTTCTGAAATTCAGTCTTGTGATCACTCTTCCTTAGAGGATATTTTATAATGGATTTGTGGACAAACAAATCAGTAATTTACACCGGAAAACAATTATTCACTAGCTAGTCAATGATTCAAATGCAGCAAACCAAACTTCCAGTCAATGAGCTACAAGAAATAAGGGCAGCAGTAGGTCATTTAACCCTTCAAGTTGTCTCAGCACTCAAAATCTCAGCTAATCTTTCACTTCAGCAATATTCTTTTCATTATTTCCACAACCCTAATTTCCCCAAGTCCCAGAAATCATTGACTATTACAAAATTGAACCTCAGTTATTAAACCTCAATGATCTCATGGACAAAGAATACCAAACATTCACCAACCTCTGAGTGAAGACATTCCTCCACACCCCAGTCCACAATGGCTGCCCGTATTTTCAAAATACCCCCTGCCTCTAGTCCTAGAATCTTTGGCCAAGGTAAACACTCTCCCTGCATCTTTCTGACAAGCCCTATGAGAATTCTGCAAATATTAGGGATTACCCCCCCCCCCCCCCCCCAATTTCTTAACTCTACAGTGCAAGTTTACTCGGTCTCTTCACCTTTGCAAATCCACCAGCTGGAAATTCTTCATTGTACATTTTTGCATGGTAAGAAATGAAAACTGTACACAATGTTTCAAGTACAGTCACACAAAGGCCCTCTCTGCACAAGTGCAAACAGATAAAATAATTCTTCTGACAGTGGAGGGTTACCAAAGAATAAAGCAACGAGTGATGAGTTCAGTGAATGTTTCAGAACTGTAACAATGATTAGTCACAAGAACCCAAATGAATGAATCAACAACTGATTTGACATTGAAATTACTAAATAGCCAAATAATCAAGGTGATTAACTATTCAACACACCAATAATACAATCAGTGATCATGGTAAAAGAGGAATCAGTTTGAACAACCCAATAACAGACCAAGTAATGACACAACCAATCATATCATTTGATGTCTTAACAGTCCATTGACAACTTTGAGAATTAATCACATCTATAAATGACTAATCAGTTCAATCAGATTAGTAAATGATTCAGTCATCAGATGTCTGTTTATAAAAAACAATATGACTAGTTAGATCAGTGAATGAATGAATATACCAATAATCTACTCAATGAAGCTTTCAATAGAGCATTAATTGTGTTGATGAACCCAATTAAACAGATTGTGGTATAATTCCAAGTATAATTCTATGATAGCATATGAGTAAATTATTAAATCAATAGACAGATTATTCAATAACCTAATAGACTAAATCAGATAATCCACATTCCATTATTCTTATCAGACATTCTATAAAACAAATATGAGGGAATGGTACAGAAGATGCATAATCAGATCTATGCATGACATATGCATGACTTTCTCAGGAAATTGTTTAACTGGCTAATAATCAAATCAGTGACTAATTTAACAGATTATTAATGATCCCCCATCCCAATAATCAGACAAGTGAAGGGCTGGAGATAATAAAGTTATCATTGAACATTTGACCTGACTGATAATCAGAACATTGAATGATTCAACAGCCTGATAATCATGTGAATCATTTACCACCACCATTCCAGTGAATGATTCAACAGGAAAATAACTTGGCCAGTGAAACCAATACTCTTAACAGGTTACTGAATGATTCAACAGAACCCCAAAGTAGAATACCCAGTATCCCAGTAACTAGAGATATTAAAGATTTAGCAGACAAAAAAATGAATGATCATTTCAGTTAATGACTGAACATTAAAAAAAACTGAACTGAATCATTCTATGATCTGATTATTGGCTTGTTGAAGCTTCATTAGTTTCATCATAGCTCTGTTAAATCATTCACCAATTAATGCTTTGCTGTATTTTAATGGTGAGATGATTAGTTTGTTGGACGGTTCACCCATATTTTGTGACTGACCTTATTGTCAGTCTGTTAATCAATCTGATTAGTTTATTTACTTCTTGCATTACTTAATTTGATTTTTGGTCTATTGAATGATTAACTGAGATGGCTGTTAGTCTGTAAAATTATTTGATTAAAAACACAAAATGCTGGCAGAACTCAGCAGGCCAGACAGCATCTATGGGAGGAGGTAGTGACGACATTTCAGGTCGAAACCCTTCATCAGGAGTCAGGAAACCCTTCATCAGGAGCCCTCCACTCCCGATGAAGGGTTTCGGCCCAAAACGTCATCACTACCTCTTCCCATAGATGCTGTCTATGCATTGGTGAGACCACACTTGGAGTTGTGTGCAGTTCTGTTTACCAAGCTGGGGAAGGATGCCATTAACCAGGAAGTAGTGCAAAAAAAGACTACCAAGGACTATAGGGCTTAGGAAGAGAGCTGAGGCTAATCTCTGAAGTGAGGAGGCTGAAGGATATGGTGTTATAAATTCATGAGGGACTTAAAGTGGATGCCCGATGTCTTTTCCCCAGGGCAGGAGAGTCTAAAACTAGGGAGCATAGGTCAAAGGTGAGGGGGGAAAAAAGGCTCGAAAGGGAACAGAGGCACAGGATTTCTATATAGAAGGTGGAGCTGTGTAGAATCAGTTGCCAGAGGAAGTAGAAGAGGCAGGTACAGTTATAACATTTAAAAGATACCTGGACCAGTACATGGAGAGGTAAGGTAGAGGGATATGGGCAAAACACTGGCAAATGGAATTAGCTCAGGAAGACATCTTGGTTAGCATGGACGAGTTGGACTGAAGGGCCTGTTGCCATAGTGACTATGACTTATAAACTTGTTGAAACATGGATTCATTTAATCTTACTTTTATTAGTTGAAAACAGTTCTATTAATCCATTATCATTTTCATCAACTAAATTATTCATTGTTTTCATTATAGGATTACAGAATCCATTTAAGCATCTGGTTTCTGACCAGTAGTGTACACATTAATGATCAGTGTTTGGAAGATTCATTCACTGTGGTTACAGCATTCACTGAGAATCTATTGTATCATTAACTCATCTGAATATTCATTTCTAATACCAATGAGTACTGTTATGAGCATTGGACTGATATCACTCATTTATTAATTGGATTCCACTTTTTGGGGTAAAGAGGCCATACAGCAGTTATATTACTAGAGTTACAGTCCCGAGACAAGACTTTGAAACCCACATTGCAACTATGAACTTTGAATTAAATCACCTTTTATTCTTTATTTAAATAAATTAGTCAAATGATCAGGATTTTAAGAAAAATAAAGCAGGGTTAGTGATTATAGAAAAATACAGTCATCATAAAAATTCAAAAATGGAAAGACTTGGCTTGTTTGGCAGCCTCTGGAGAGAGAAACAAATTTATTGTTCCAATTTAATGAACTTTTATCAGAAGTGAAAGAGAAAACTGAGCTTTGTGTTGCAGAGGATGTTGGGAGATGAATGGAAAGAATTATGGAGAAGTCTGAGGATGTGAGGCCTGTGTTGTCCAGGAGATACTGATGCATTTGGAGCTGTCTGGTTAATTAACAAAGGTGATGTTAAAGCTGCTGCCACATGGCTCCAGTGACCTGATTTTGGGAACTGTCTGTGCAGAGTTTGAATATTCCCTTTCTAACCATGTGGTTTTCCCTGAGTTCTAATGGGCCACTTCAAATTGCACCTAGCGTAGGTGGATGGTTAGAGAATTAAGGTGGGAGTTGATGGGAAGATAAAGGGCAATAAAACAGGGGAAAGCATGAACAGGTTTGATTAATGGTGATGCCTTGAGTTTGACCAAAATTGGTCTTTAGTAAGAAAAGATGGGGAAACATGAACTGCTTTGAAATGCAAATCTGAGCTGTTGCTGAAACTAGAAACCAAATGCTGGAAATGACCAACAGATCAGCCAGTGTCTGAAGGGAGACAACAGTAGTGTAGTAGATAGCCAAACACTTCACAACGTCAGTGATCAGATGATCATGGTTCAATTCCCACTTCTGTCTGTAAGCACTTTGTATGTTCTTCCCATGACCAGATGGGTTTCCTCAGGGTGCTCCAGTTTCATCCTACATTCCAAAAAACAAAAATGGACTTGCAGATTCGAGTGAGTAAACTGGGGATATGCTAGGTTTGTAGCAGAAGCTTTTCAGCTCTTGCATTTGTTGGTCATTGATTCAAAATGATGCATTTTACTTTGTTTCCATGTATATGTGGCAAAAAAAGTTAATCTCTAACTACATGGGGTGACCAACAGTATAACCAGCCAAACAGACAAGTTTAATTATTTGAAAGCTTAGAATTCAATATTGAGCCCAGATGTTGTAATTATCCCTGATAGAAGACAAGGTCCCTCTGTTTGCATTGGGGTTTGTTTGAAAACTGTTTGAGGCAACAGAGAGATAGAGTCTGAGCAAGGTCACCAGAGATGGAGTGAGAAGCAAGTGAAAGCAAAGGTCAAGCTTTCGCACAGAACCCACTGTTTAGCAAAGCAATTGAATGACTGAGTACAAGACTGATACATGATCTAATTGTATTGTTGAATAATTTTAGACCAATACATTGGTCAAACAAATAAAACCAATTAATGTTTTACCAGATCAATAATCAGAATGTATTACTCAGATGAAAATAATTAGTACAATTCATTGATCCAATAATAAGTGACTGATTAAACACACTATTAATTAATGACTAAACAGTGCAATGCTCAATGTGCAATTTGACAGAAAAATACTGGATTGGTGAATGCTTCAATGGACCAATGATTCATTCAATTACTTTGCAGACTATTTCTTAATGAAAATGAAAAGTCACACTACTGAATAGCCATACTAATAATTGAACCATTGAAAAATTCAAAATGCAATTCCAGATCAATAATAAATCAGACTTATGATTAATACACAGAAGACATCAAGAGACAAATTTCTAATTCATATGCATATTCAACAGATCAATAACCAGGCCACTCAACAATTTAATAGATAAACAATGCATGAATAGATGGCCCCTATGTTGTTAATTGGGTGAATCTGGGCCAAATACATAAAAGACTGATTTGATAAACAAATCTCTGGTCAATGACCAATCAATTGGCTAATATTCATACCTGATGAACTATTCAGGCCACAAGCAAACCAGTGCGTGTCAACTGTCCTAATCTTAGAATTATTAACATGAACAATGCCAAATTCAGTCAATGATGAAACAGAACAATAACCAAAGTCATGTGTTTTAATCAATCAGAAAGTAATTCAACCAACCAATAATTGAACTAATGGGTCATTCAAAATTGTGGACTCATGGATAGATGTACCAACAGTTATACATTTTAATAATAATCAATAAGATCAAAATATGATTATTTTTGATTGCTTTCAATGATTCATTAAAACAATAATCCTGTTAAGATTCAGCAGACCAATAATTAGATTGATAGATTTATGGAGTACTCTGAAAACAATGAATAACTCAATAATTTGATAATCAGATAACTAGGTGCATCAACTTATCAATAACTAAAATTCACGCACAATGAAACTGACAACTCATTGAATGATACAACAGTGCAATTATCCATCATTATGTGAACAATATGAATGGCAAATGATTCAGAGCAGTAATCAGATAAAGCCCTTGGCAAATCGTCAGATTCATAAATACTTTAACAGACTGATCAGTTAAATGAATGATACAATTGACCAGTAGTCACATCACTGATATGATAGCCAATTGATTGAATGTGTGAATAATTTGCCAAATCAATAACCAAATCCATGGAACAGATACATCAATGATTGATGCCACAGATCAAATGAACGCAGTAGTTCAACAAACTAGCCAATTGACTAATCAACCTACCAACAAGAAAGCACATGATTCAACAAACCAATCACTAAATTGTGACTCAAAGCAAATTATATAATTAACCATACTGATATTCAGTTTAGATAACAAATTTCACAAACCAATAACCATTTTAGTTGGATTAAGTGATTTGATAAAGCATACAACAGTGAATGCAACAGACCAATATTCATTAAGGCTAATGATTAATTGAACAGAACAATAATCAAAGAATCAAGCAGAACCTCAATAACCAGACAAACAAATGACAGAAGGAATAATTGAACCAATTGATACTGGTAATTAATGATTTATCATATTGACATAACAGGCTATATAATGATTCAAGTATCAATAGAGACACTAATGATAGAATAAATCAAATCAGAGAATAATTCAACAATAAACAAAGAACAAGCAGAGCAATAATTAAAACAATTATTCACACAATAGTTCCATCCTCTAATCAGTCAATAATTCTAAAAGGATAATAACTAAATCATTCAATGCTTCAACAGATGTGTAATACCATCAGGGAGTGGTTCAACAGAACACAGTCAGTAAATACCCAGATCATGGACTAAGTTAATAGTGTGATCAACTAATCATTTGCTCAAAGAATGATTATTGATCAACGTATTGTGTAATCTATGGTCAATGCCACGGTCACTGAATAAAATAAAGCAATAATCACTTACCAAGAATCAATATGGTCATTAATAATTCATTGCATCAATAATCAGATTAAAGATCAACTCAGTAGAACAGCAATTGCATTGTGAATTATTCAAAGCAGCAATAAATAGATCAGCAACTGAGTTATGGAGACATAATTAGATCATGATCATCATACCAATGGTTGGTGAATAATTAAGCAGGTAAGTGAACTGATCAACAAAAGCTACAATTACATTGATATAGTTAGTGTAACTAATCAGATCAGTCAATAATTCAATGGAACAATCATATCTACAATTGCCTTTATAGGCTAATCAGTCATCAGAGACAGTGATTGTATCAGTCATGAACTTTTTGAATACTTTTATTCCCAAAGGTATGGAATACTAAAGTAGGAAGTCTTGTAACAATATGCAGGTTTTAGTTAAGGAACAGTATACCCACCTGGAAGATATGGACAATAATTGCTTGATTGAGTTCAAGGTGTCACCTTGCAATGAAAGATTGAATAGAATGGGTAAATGTGTTCTGGAGATGAGAAGTGAACCTATTGATAGATATGATACAATGTGGGGGCTTGTGGTGCTGACGTGTTTTGAAGGGTAGATGTTCTGTGGATGTCTCCTCACTCAAGCCATAGTTATCTCAGAGTTGACAGATCTCTTTTTTTCTTTAGAATTACAAGGGAATCAAAGACCAGAGTTTCAGACAGGAAAATAACATTATGACCAATAACTATATATCATTTATTGCATGAAAGAGCAGTTCAAAACCCAATATGGTTTTAATTTCTGCTCATATTACACATTCACATTCTTAAGATTTAATAGGGCAGCAAACTTACCAATGAATGATTCGGAAGCAAAAACCAAATCAAGAAATAAATCAACAGACCAAAAATCAGATCATTCATCATCCCACACTCAACATTCAGTTCAACAAATGATTCAAACTGATAATATTGCCAAAGTATATTTCAATAACTCAACAATTACTTCAATGATGAACATTGCTGTCAAAGACAGGTAATCAGATCTGGCAGGAAATAGACTGAAAAATAGCCAGCGAGTGAAGGACTCAAAAGGGCCAATAATCAGGTCAATAAAATTATCACAGGCAAATAACCAGATCAGTGAATGAATCAATGGTCAGACAAATGGACCACTGCACCAGTAAACAGACCAATAAGTGAACCAACAGACAAATAGCCTAATCAAAAAATAATTCAATAGACAATCAACATGTTCAAAGAATGACTTGAATTAACCAAGTACGTTAGTGAATAATTCATGATAAATACTTACATCAAAATGTTAATCAATAATGTCAATAAATTATTCAATAAGTTACTCAAAATCAAATAATAAACTAGCAAAACAAGAGTCAATCCAATGCTCATTAATAATTTCAACACGAGGGAAGAAGTACAATTGAAGCAACTGAGAACACTTGTTTGAATACATTCTGAGAGGGGAGTTAAAAAGAAAATTCAAGAGAGTATGAAAAGATACTGGAAAAGCTGGCTAGGCAAAAGTTGCCCACCTAGGCTAGTTAGGAAACTGGAGATAGGAGTGAAAATTGCTGAAATGTTAGCCCCAATCTTCCAATCCTCTTTAAATATGGAGCAATGCCAGAGGAATGGAAAATGGAACTGGAACTCAATGGGGAAAAAATGGATTTCAGAAAATGCCAGGTAACTGTGGGCCAGATGGGTTAATTAGAACTTATGAGAAAGTTATTAGAAGCAATAACCAAATCAAAATTAAGTAGCAAAAAGCAGAAGTTTTGGTTAATGTAAGAAATCTGGGATGGATTCATAAAAAGAAAATAGGGCTTGAATAACCTGGTAGAATTTTTGATGAGGGTTCTTGAATAGAAGGATGCAAACTTGCATGTGCATTTTCAGACAGCCTTTGGTAAAGCCCACACTAAAGACTAGCTAGGAAAATCGAAGACCACAGAATTAAGTTAAAAGCAATATTGACAGGAAATTGGTTCAAGTGTAGAAAATAGATGTTTTGATTCAGGGGATGGAGGCAACAACGTACCCCAGGAAGTGTTTTTTCTTAAAACAGTAGAAAGTTTCCTCCAGGGTAAGATTTCTAACCTTACAGATCACACAAAGTGATCAACAGTGAGGATAGAAACACACTGAAGGAAAATTAATTATTGGTTTATTATTGACTCAAAGATACCATGAAAAGGTTTACAAGCCATCCAGACAGATCTTTCCATACACAAGTATATCAAAGTAATACAAAGGACATACAAAAATAGGATGCAGAAAGTAGCGTTCTAGTTGCAGGGAAAGTGCAGTCCAAGCAGTTTAATGGTCATTACGATGTAGACAGATTGAGAATTTATCATAGGTATATGAGGTGAACTCTTGATGTCTCAAAAGTGTTGATGGCTGACTAGTGTGTAGACAAGCAGCAGATGCTGAATAATGCAAGGATTATAGCAGGAAGTATAAGAGCAAGCACAACCTAAACAGTGCAATACCAAGCAGTAGTGTGGGGTGACATGGTAGCATAGTGGTTACAGTACAGGTGACTCAGATTCAATTGTTTCTGCTGCCTGTAAGGGGTTTATATGTTCTCCCCATGACAGCATGGATTTCCTACTGGTGCTCTGGTTTTTGCAATCCGAAAGTGTACCAGTTGGTAAGTTGTTGTAAATTGTCCCATGATTAAGCTCAGATTAAATCGGGGAATGCTGAACAGCATGGCTTAAAGGGCCTATTCTGCACTGTATCTCAATAATAAAAAACAAGCAGCTTGCAGGAACAGTAGAACCCATGTGTATACATCCAGGGACTTACCAGAGTGACAGCACAGTGAAAGAGTGGTTAATAACACATGAAATTCTATGATTCACCAACAAAGGTACAGGCTACAGAAGCAGGGATATTTTGTTGAACTCGGGCAACACACTAATTAGATCACAATCCAAGTATTGCATCCTATTCTGGTCTCCTAGAGTTAGAACAGGAAGATCCTGCAGAGAGTGTACTCTCACTCAAATGGTTCTGGGCATGAGGACATTAGTTGTCAAGTCAGACAGGTGAAGCTTTCTTCATTCTCTTTTGAGTGCAGGGGAATATACAGAAGAGGAATAAATGTTTTTTTGGGGGGGTGATTAGTGGGATACCACAGGAATCAGTGCTTGAGCTGCAACTGTTCACAAAACATAGCAAGATTGTGGATGAGATTTTGGCTATGCAATTGGGGTCTCTTGGAGTTCAAGTACATAATCATCATAAGGTGCCATGCCCAGTTGAGCTTTGACTGCCATGGCCCACACACAACTGTTTCAGGTCAAGTGGATCAATTCATTGGTAGTAAATTTCCAGTTCTCTGGCTGCTGTCTCCATTATTATTTGTCTTTGCCTTCCTCCCTTCAATCTTTCCCATAATTACCATGCATTCAAACTCCTCTTTCCTAATCAAATGCCCATATAACCATATAAAAATTACAGCACAGAAACAGGCCATCTCGGCCCTTCTAGTCCGTGCCGAACACTTACTCTCACCTAGTCCCACTGACCCGCACTCAGCCCATAACCTTCCATTCCTTTCCTGTCCATATACCTATCCAATTTTACTTGTCCAATGAAGTTACGTTGCCTTTTCATGATCTCATACATTTCACTTTTCGTTTTTGCTCTGTTCATGACATCTTCGTTAGATATTCGTTTCGTCCATGATATTCTTTGCATCCTCCTCAAAAACCACATCCCTGCTGCTTCAATTTGTTTCCTCATGTTAATAGATATTGTCCAACATTCTGAACCATTTAACTGGATAAACGTAACATTTCAGTACTCTAAGGTGGGTTCAAGTACATAGTCCTCCAAAAATAGGGTCACAGATAGACAGGGTGACTAAGATGGATTTTGGTATACTGCCTTTGTCAGTCAGGGCACTGAGTACAGAAACTATGAGGTTATGCTATAGTTGTATAGGATACTAGTGAGCCCAAACTTGGGAGTAATGTGTTCATTTTAGCCACCCGGCTAAAAGGGAGAGATGTTACTAAATTGGAAAAAGTGCATAAAAGATCTTCAAAAATGTTTCCAGAACATGTGGGACTGAGTTAGACAGAGGTTGGACAGACTAGAACTTTCATTGGAGTAGAGAATGAGAGGTGAAGTTAAAGGTATAAAATCATGAGGGCCATAGACGGAGAGAAAGCACACGGTCTTTTCTAGGTTTGAAGAATCAAAAACTAGAGGGCATACATTTAAGGCAGAGGGGAAGAAATTAATAGGAATTGGAGTGGCAACATTCTTTATTTACAGAGGGTGGTCTGTTGTATGGAATGAGCTGCTAGAGGGAAAAACTAAGCCAGTTACAATAATAGGTTTTAAAAGACAGTAAGAATGGTTTAAGGATATGGCCAATGCAGGCAGTGGGCCTAGCTTAGAAGCACATTCATTTGGAGTGGACAAGCTGAGCCAAAGGGCCTCTTTCTATACTCTGAACATGTATTTTTAAGTTTGCTGATGGTATAACAAGATATGGGTCAAATACAAAGAGGATTCAAGATATTTAAAATTTTTGAGTTATATGTGCAATCATATAGAAGTTATTGCATTGCTGGGTAAAGCAGGATGGTAGAAAATTATTTAAATTGAGAAAATGGGAAGTGTTGATGAACAAAGGGAACTATGTGTCCTTGGTCACTGAAAGCAAGCATGCAAATACAGCAAATGTATGCTGGCCCCCACTGCAAGAGACATTTTCAGTAAAGATAGCTGACAGTACTTAAAAGGAGCTTTGGTGAGACTGCATCTAGAGTATTGATCACACTTATTTTGGGGAGTGCAAGGTTTGTCAGACAGTTTCTTGAAACATCATATGGGTGCTGGTGGGGGGGGAAGATTTAAATGCTAGGGCTGTATTAATACAATTTGGAAGAGTAGGGGAGGAAAAGGATCTCTTTGAATGCACTAAGTTCTAATAGAATTACACAGACTGCATGGGTTAGTGGGGGATGTTTCCCTAGTTGGGAGGTTACAAACAGTATGATTTCTCTACTCCAAGAAGAATATGACTAATAATCAGTCTAATTAATCTATTGACAATAAATAGATCTGTAGTTGATTTTATTGTCAAATGTTTGGAATGGTAAATGATTCCACCATCTCATGAATGCTTTTATTCGACATGAAACAGATTCATGAATCAGTCCACTGGCCAATGAATACTTTCAACCAGCCATCTGTGGGATTTGGTACAATGCATCTTACCTGATTCTAAGTACATATATAGATGAGAGTCACAGCTCACCTGTCCTATCACACTTTAGATCTGTGCCATTAACTATGTATAGCTCTTCCCATTCCTTCTTCCAACAATGACATCCCATTATACTTCTCAATATCAAATGCTCTCTGCCTGCTGTCTATCCAGCTAATCAGTGATTTATTACAAATGGTTGATAATAACTGCAGGTTTCCATACCTCCAAGTCTGGTGTCCATGGTAAATATTGAATTTTTACTTGATATTCTGACATGAAAATAATTTTGTATGAAGGTATCAAAAAAAAAATCAATTGTCCTCTAGGAACCCCACTGTCTACCATCCTCCTTTGTTATCTGGGCTGCAAACATACAGAGCAAGGGACTCCCCATGTAACATATAGCCAGCCTCAGCAACACAGCTTTCAATTTACTTGTGTTGCCTCTGCTTCTACAGAACACCGGTCAGGTCAATGAACTAGCCTGCTAAGCAATATTCACATAAATTGACCCCAAAAAAAAAAAAACAATCAGGCTGATGAACTATTTTCTGGCTATTTTATGAAGGATGGATTAATCTGCCAACAGTAACCAAACTGATTAATAGCTTAAGGTTATAAAAAGATTAATGAATGGTTCTATTGACAATAGTTCAATCAATGAATGGTTCCTCTACACGTGAATTATACCACTGATGGATAGTCAAACACACAAAAGATCCACTGGACAATAATCAGACTCTTAAATGATGAAAATATTTAATCTGGTACAAATCAAAACAAAGATCAATGAATTATTCTACTAAATTATTGCAATCAGTGAATTGAACTGCATACAAATTATCAGAATAGGTCACTAACCAATCATTAACTGAATAATGTTTCTTCTGACCAATAATGGGACCATTCAAAGATTCAATTAATAAGACCACTGAACAAATTTATTAAATATATTGACAAAAAAAATCAGATCAAAGAATGATTCCACTGACAATAGATATACTATGGGGAGCAACTCTCAAAAGTTTGTCTATCTTCTACAATGTTCAGGTCACAGCTCTACTGGACTACTTACTTGGATGTGTGTAGGTTTGACAACAGTGAACAAGTTTGACATCACACCAGACATATCAGCCTACTTGATAGGCACCCCATCCACAGCCATTCACTCACTCACTCCCATCACCAACATAAAGCAGCAGTTTCTACCACCTGCAAGACACACTGCAGCAGCTCACTAAGAATCCATAGACAGTATCTTCCAAACCCATGATGTTCATCATCTAGAAGGACAAGTTCAAGTGGACACCATCACTTGGAAGTTGCCCTCCAAGCCATGCACCATATTTACTGGATAAAGTATCATTCCTTCACCATCACTGGGTTAAAATCCTGGAACTCTCTCCCTCATAGTATTGTGGGTAACCCAAACTTCAAGGACTACAGTGGTTCACCACCACCTTCTCAAGGGCAACTAAGGCTTGGGCAATTAAATGTTTGCTCCAGCTGCAAAGCCCATATATAAAAATATCAGGCTAATCAATAATCTGACAATCATATCAATGAATAATCAAATCAACTGAATTCTCATGCTGACTAATAAAAAGTTAACAGATGATTCTACTGACAATTATCTGATCACTGAATGATTCTACTTGTCAAAGTCCAGATTAAGACTGCCTCTACTGGTCAATAATCAGACTGTAAACAATTTTACTCACAAGTAAATATTTCAAGATACATTTCCCCAGGACAGCAATCATATGGACAAGTATCTTCAGACTAAAATTACTTCACTGTCTGAAAGCCCAACCTACAAATCGCTCTATTTAAGCATTAAGTGGGTGAAAGAGATTCCCATGACCAATAATCACACCAAGTGATCCTTGCAATTTGAATGAAAATAATGAGATTGATGCAGGTTTTTCCTCAACAATACTCAATATGTTGATTCTATTAATCAATGAACACAACTATTAACAACTCTCTTGCAATTATTCAGCTCTATGAATAAAACAACAAATGCATAAATAGAAAAAAATTGATTACATTAGCCAAAAATCACACTAATACACTATTCTACCAGCATTAGTCAGATGGATGATTCAGTTGACTATAATCAGGTCAATGAATGGTTCAATCATTCAGAAATTAGATCAATGAGTGATTTTCTTTTCAATGATCTGACAATAACTGGATCCTTTCACCATTAAAGCTAATATATAATCAGTTTGATGCTGCTGACAATAATCCAGTCAATAGTCAAATACATCAATTTCACTAGTCTATCTGCCTGGAACTGAGCAGGCCAGGCAGCATCTATGGAAAAGGGTAAACAGTTGACATTTTGACTGAGACCCTTTATCAGGACTGGGCTAAAATATTGATTGTTTACTCTTTTCAATCGATGCTGGCCTGCTGAGTTTCTCCAGAATTTGGTGTACGTTGCTTGGATTTCCAGCATCTGCAGATTTTCTCTTGTTTGTGCTAATAAAAAAATGATTCTATTGACAATAGGAATATTTATTCTGCTGACCAATACTTAGAGAAAATAATGTTCCTAACAAAAAATCAAACTGAGTGATGAATCATTCCACAGGTGAATATTTCTACTGATTCATTAACAGATGATTGCCAACTAATAATCAGAACAAGTGATTCTATTGACCAGTATTCAGAAGCAGGCCTGAAGGGTCTCAGCCCAAAACATCGACTGTTTTCTTTGCATTTCTATAGACGCTGCCTGAGTTTTGCCTTCTGATAGCTGAGTACTTCCAATGACCTTTGAATGAATCTACTAACCAATGAACACACTGACCATATACAGATCAATGAATGAATCTATTGATTGACAAGTTAACAAATGCAGAATTCTATTACTACTCAGAGAGTAGTGAATCTGTAGAATGTTCTGCCATAGACTGCAGTGGAGGCCAAGTCCATGGGTATATTTAAGGCAGAAGTTGATTGTTTCCTGATCGCCAGGGCATCAAAGGATATGGCAAGAAGGCAGGTGTTCAGGGTTGAGTGGAATACAGGATTAGCCATGATAGAATGGTGGGCCAGGCTCAATGAACTAAATGGCTTAATTCTGCTCCCATGCCTTATGGTCTAATCCAGCTCATGAGTGATGTGAGCAAATAATCAGTAGAAGCGGATTTCTACTGAGCAATAATTAGAATGGCAGTTCATTCAACAGATCAATGAATGGATTAAAAATATAAGGCAACAAATGAATAATCAGAACAAGCACTGACAGACCAATAATCAAAATGATGAATAATTTTCCCAACCAGTAATTCAATTATTTCACAATTACACCAGCAATATTCAGACCAATAAATGATTCTGACAATAACAAAATGATTGTATGATTCTACTGAAAATTATCAGAACATTAATGATTCTATCTCTAATAATCAAAATGATTAATCACTCCACAGAAAATGATCAAATCTGCAAATTACTTTACTTTTCAATTATGCAATTGATTAATGATCATACTGACAATGCCTGTGCACATAATCTGATTATTCTATTGACCAATAATTTGAACATTAAATTGTTCTATGTAGTACATTGATAATTACTTTTAAAGTTTAATAAGCTATTGATAAGTAACGGTTGTGTGTAATCAGGTCAATGAAAAATACCACATGTGAATATTTAGATTTATTCTACTGTTTTATAATGGTTAAAAATAATATTCCAAATGTGAAATTAATCAATGCACAAATCCACTATCGAATATTCAGATCAATGAATGATTCAACCACAGAATATTCAGAAAATTAGGTCTTTATTCTTTGGAGCGTAGAAGGTTGAGGGGGGACTTGATAGAGGTTATTTAAAATTATGAGAGGGATAGATAGAGTTGACATGGATAAGCTTTATCCATTGAGAGTAGGGGAGATTCAAACAAGAGGACATGAGTTGAGAGTTAAGGGGCAAAAATTTAGGGGTAACATGAGGGGGGACTTCTTTACTCAGAGAGTGGTAGCTGTGTGGAACGAGCTTCCAGTAGAAGTGGTAGAGGCAGGTTCAATTTTGTCATTTAAAAAAAAATTGGAGGTATATGGACAAGAAATGAATGGAGGGTTATGGGCTGAGTGCAGGTAGGTGTTACCAGGTGAGAGTAAGCATTCAGCATAGACTACAAGGGTCAAGATGGCCTGTTTCTATGCTGTAATTGTTATATGGTAAAAATGATCAGGTCAAACCAATGATTAACTTCATTAACTAGTAAATAGAATGACCAATGATTGCATTGATCAATTTAAACCAGTAAAAAATATTCTGTCATTGAATAAATCATTTGTTGAATGAACTGGGTGAATAAAAATACCAATTGATGATATCTTCAGCATAGTGAATGATTTTATCAGCTCATCAGCAGCAGAGTAACTGATTATCATGTCATAAATCAGATCAATAGAATTTTTTGTCCTACAACCAATAACACCACTCAACCAATTATTGAACCAAAGAATGGTTTTACAGACTATTAATGATAATAAATGATTCTACAGATAACAGTCTGAAAGATTTATGCAATTATGAGAGGCATAGACAGGGGTAGATGTTATCCTAGGGTAGAAATGTCAAACATGCATTTAACTGAGAGGGGAGAAGTTTAAAGAAGATGGGCAAGGCAAGTTTTTCTCTTTACATAAATAGTGGTACATGCCTGGAATGGGCTTCTAAGGGGAGTGGCGGAAGAATGTATAAAAGTGGTATTTAAGAGGATTTTAGATAGATGCATGGATATGCAGGGAATAGAGGAATATTGACCCTGTGCAGGCAGAAGAGATTTTAAGTAATTAGGCATTATGTTTGGTGCAGACATGATGGGCTTAAAGGCCTGTACCTGTGCTGTACTCTTCTATATTCTAATCTGTCCAAGGAACAATGAATATTCTATATTCTATTGGCCAATAATCAGATCAATGAATACATTTACTATCAATATTTGTTGATTGATAATTGAACCAATGAATGAAACCATTGATTGATAATCAAGTCAATGATCATAATACAGAACTGTGATTCTACCAACTAGTAACTAGACCAAAGATTGATCTCATTAACAAATAATCACAATCATTCTTACTACATTTCAATAAACATGTTTATAAAAATGATTCTGATATAAGTCAGATCAATGCAACTACTATTTTAGAACAAGGAAATGAAATATTTTTTAAGCCAATAATCAGAACAATGGTTAGGAGTAAAGGTCAATAATCAGATAAATGAACATTCTGACTGACTTTTAAAAAATATGGGCAGAATAGAAGGTGGGGTAACCCTAAAGTAATGGAATAAAGACAGTGGAGAGGAGAAAGTGTCCTAGCTTGGAAAATAAGCTAGCAAAATCTGTTTTGAGCTTCTAAATTTCTATGTGGTTAATCAGAGGCATAATCAATATTAGGGAGAACTGCAACAAATTAGAGAAGAACAATAGGCAAATAATTAGCATTTATTAGAACTGAAGTGGAAATTCAACAAAGATTACTGCAAAGTAGCATGCCTAGTGGGAAAAGCAGAGTGCTGGCTCATTCCCTGGTGGTTATGAGTCCAAGAAGGCTGGAAGAGCAAAAGGACCTTGGAATACAATAGAAGCAATAAAGGTTTATCACAGGTTAGCAACGTCATTAAAAATCAAATTAGTCACTTGGATTTATTTCAAGAGGATGGAATTGTAAAGAAGTAGTTATGTTAATTATATCAAATTATATTTGGACCAAACTGCAGTTCTTGTTGCCAGGTTACCATTAGGATGCAAGGTCACTGGAGAGAATGGAGAGATGATTTATAATAGTGATAAAGGAAATGGAAGATATACATTTCAGGAAAGGATGAACAGAAAAGCAGTCTGAGGAGTAGCCTTACCGAGGCCTTTCATTTTTTTATAAACTCTTGATCATGGATATATAAAGAATGGCTTCACATGCATGGAGAAATATTAATGGGGCAATCAGCAATAAATTCAAAGGGAATTCAGATTGACTTCCTCACTGCCAGAAAAAAGGTTGTGGTGTGAAGTTTTACAGCAAGTAGACAAAAATGCCAATAAATTTAGATGAGAAAGGATGAGAAGAACATAAAACAAATGTTAGATGGCCTCTTTCAAGTTCAATTTCACTCGACTCTACACCTGTATACAGATAAATGAAACATTGTTCCTCTGGAGCCAAGGTGCAAAACACAGTACGTACAGTCACACACAGCACATATAGTTATGATCTAGCACTGAGTCACAAAATAATGTTAGCACAAGTCCCTGAGTGGAATGGCCTGAAGACTGACAAGCCAACAAAGTCTGAGGTTCATGCTTATGTGAGACAGTAAAACGTTCCTGACACTATTACAAAAAAACAAGCAGTCATGTAAACATGTGAAACAGCAACAATAAAAGATGAAAAGTGACCAGTGCAGTTTGAGAGTTGTCTGTGAGTAAGGGAAACAGTCGAAGGGAAGAAGCTGTAACCCAGCCTGACAGTTCTGGTTCTTAAGCTGTAGTACCTTCTGCCTGACAGCAAGAGGTCAAAAAGATTATGGGAAAAGTCTTTGACAATGCTAGAGGTGTGTGTGTGTGTGTGTGTGTGTGTGTGTGTGTGTGTGTGTGTGTGTGTGTGTGTGTGTGTGTGTGTGTGTGTGTGTGTGTGTGTGTGTGTGTGTGTGTGTGTGTGTGTGTGTGAATAAAACTTCTGATATATATCCTGGGTGGGGGGTGGTGGTGGTGGAGAAAGACCCTGATGTTTTCAGCTGTCCTCATTATCCATTGCAGCATCTAGTGAAATGATGCATTGCGATTCCCATACTAGATGGTAATACAGTTAGTCAGGACACTATTGATTGTGCTGCAATCCTATGTGATTCACCTAACCAATAATCTAATCAATGAATGACTGCACTAGCCTAATGGTCAGGGCGATGAATGTTTTCTGCTGTCAATAAAGGGATCAATGAAGGACCATCATCAGTCACATCAGTTCATTGTCCAATTGTACAACAAATCATTTTCCTGATCAATATTCAGATGGATGAATGATTCTAATTACATTAAAGAGAAAGTAATGAATAATTTCTGAGCTATATCATAAACAGATTGCTGAAGGACTTTACTCTTGATGATCATCGATTAACCAATGGTCCAATATTTAGAACATTACACACAATTCTACAGAGAAAAATAATAGTGTTAGATAAATCTGTTGAGCAACAGTCAGATCAAGGAATTTTTCTGCTGATTAGCAAACATTCTTCAATAAATCAGATTATTGGTCCATAGTGATTCATCAGTAAAGAGGGACTGATCTGTCAATAACAAAATCAATATATATTTCTACTTAAAAACAACAGAGCAACAAAGTCAACAGATTTTGTAACTTATATTCAAACTACTGAAAAAAAAACTGCAAGTATCGGTGAAATCATGGAATGGTCTGATTACTGGTCAACAGAATAATTTATAAGCTCGATCACTGAGAGTAAAATCATTCATCAGACTGATAATATTGTTGCAGTCTCAGGAATTAGAGCTTTCAGTCATTCCAAATAGCAATCATATTAACTAATGATGAGACTGATGTATTTCAGGTATCTCAATGGCTTTTGGCTTTTCCAGACTAGTAATAAATGTAATTCTACTGACTAATTAGGCAGTATACAAATTAGCTAATAACAAAATCAATGAATAATTGTATTGATAACAATCAGATCAAATCCATGGAGCATGAATGCAGATTTGAAATTATGGTGGAAATAAACAAAGTGTTATGCTGATAATATTCACATCCATGAATGATATTACTGATTAATGATTATGCCAACCTCCGATTCTACTGATTAACAATTATGCCAACCTCTGATTCTGCTGACAATTCTTCATAGAAGGATTTATCTGACCATTTAGATCAGTAAGTAGCAATCAGAAACTGATGGGTCAATGACTTTACTAATAAGGATATCAATGAACACCTTTAATATGATTATCATTTACTGACTCTGGTCAGAATGACAAAAATCAATAAAAAATTTCACAGTCCAATTATTAAATCAATGAATCATTCTGGTTAATAAACAGATCAATGAGTACTCAGACTGACTGTTGATTGTACTGACCAATAACCACATGCTATGATCTACAATAACATCAATAAATAGTAAAGAACGTATTGATTATTGATGAAACAAAAAAAAATTTATTTATAACACTACAGTTATGACCGGGTTGACAAATAATTCTACTGATCAATTAAAACATTGTTGATTGATTCTAGTGACAATGATTAAATCAATGAATAATTCCACTGACCAATAACTCAGGCAATAACTGATTCTGTGCCATTATTCATACTGACGAGTGCTTCGGCTGACAATAAACAGATCAATGGAGAGTAATCAGATTGTAAAGTAACCTTATTGCTGGATTCTGCTAATGAATTCTGATTGTCTGGCAGTGTCTAGTGGTGTTCTGAAGTGGTCAGTGTTGGGACCGCTTTTTTATGTTATATGTCAATGATCTGGATAACAGAATTGATGGTTTTGTGGCCAAATTTGCACATATTAGAAAGATGGGGGAGAGGGGCAGGTGGTGTTGAGGAAGCAGGCTGTCTACAGAAGGACTTAGACAAATTGAGAAAATAGCCAAAGAAGTGGCAGTGTAGAGAATTGTATGGTCATGCACTAAATGGAGAAAAAAATCCAAAACTAAGAGGTGCAAAGGGACTTAGGAGTTCTTTGGTTAAACTGCAGGACAAGTCAGAGGGCAAATGTGATGTTAAGCATTCATTTTGAGAAGACTAGAATACAAGATCAAGAAATGTGATGCTAATGCTTTATAAGGCATTGGTCAGACCACATATTGAGTATTGTAGGCAAGAAAAGATCTGCTGGCATTTGACAAGGGTCCAGAGTAGAGTCATGAGAATGATTCTAGGATTGAAAAGGTTAATGTCTGAGGAGTATTTGATGGCTCTGGGCCTGTACTCTCTGAAGTTTAGAAAAACGAGGGTGGGTTTCACTGAAACCTATCAAATATTGATTAGCCTAGATAGAGAGGATGTCCCCTAGTGAGTGAGTCTAGGACCAAAACACACAGCCTTAGAATAGAGGGATATCCATTTTGAACAGAGAAGAGGAGAAATTTTGTTAGCCAGAGGTGCTGTGTCTGTGGAATTCACTGCCATAGATGGCCGTGAAGGCCAAATCATTGAGTATAGTTAAAGTGGAGGTTGATAGGTTCTTGATTAGTCAAATTTAATATAATTAGTCAGTGCAAAGGTTACAGAGAAAAGGCAGGAGAACAGTGTTGAGAGGGATAATAAATCAACCATGATGGCATGGTGGAGCAGACTGAATGGGATGAGTGGCCTAATTTAGCTCCTATGTCCTATGGTCTAATCACAAACAAGAGAAAATCTGCAGATGCTGAAAATCCAAGCAACACACACAAAATGCTGGAGGAACTCAGTAAGCCAAGCAGCATCTAAGGAAAAGATTATTGTCGACCTTTCAAGCTGAAACTCTTCAGCAAGTCCTGCTGAAGGGTTTCAGCCTGAAACATCGACAAAACTTTCCATAGATGTTATCTGGCTTACTGAATTCCTCCTGTATTTTGTGTGTGTTACATGCCTTATGGTCTTATTGATTAATAAGTTAATGAATATTAATCAGCTCAATTAGTGAATTTTCTATTCCAATTGATGGTCAAATATATATTTCAATTAGCATTATAAATTATAAATTATGTTGTTAAATTAAATTGTTGATTGTAAAATAAAGTGTGTTAAGATTGCGAAAGGCAGTATCAAAATGGATACATTTTATTAATAAATAATCAACTCAATGAGTAGTTCTACTGACCAATATTTAGTCTAATTAATTAAAATGCCATTGTGATAACTAATGATCAAGTTCAAAATCAGTATCACGTTTATTATGACTGATGCATGTTGTGAAATGTTGTCATTTTGTGGTACTGTACAGTGCCACAAAAAATATTATGTTACATTAGAAACACAAAAGTGCAAAAAGAGAGCAAAATAGTAAGGTAGTGTTCATGTGTTCATGAACTGTTCAGAAATCTGATGGGGGAGGAGAAGAAGCAGTTCCTAAAATATTGAGTGTGGGTATGATTCAAGATGGCGGCGTGAAGTTGTTTGCAGTGGCCTCTCTGGAGTTGATATCTGTTATTTGTCAAGCGGGGTGCCGTGCACAATCCTAATCTGATGAAAAACGGACGTGGGAGCATGGAGGGACATCTGGAAATCTTCTAGGAAGGCCTTCTTCATTGCTGCTGCTGTTGTGAGGTCCGGGTCTCTGCTGGGAAGAACAGGCCTCTAGTCCTCGGGGTCGCGTTGCTGGTGGCGGGGGCGTCGTAGTGTGCTCGGCAGAGGATGGTGCTTAGAGAGGCTGTGCCAGAGGGGATGGTCGAAGGCTTGGAGGTTCAATGGTCTCGGAATCCGCTGCGGTCGGGGCGCTTTCACTGTGTGCTGCGTCTGCAAGGCTGAGTCCGGCGGCGCCGTGGAAGTCCATAGCGGGGGTATTTCCTTCTGCCACTTGTGTGGGATGACAATTCTATCGGGATCCTGAGGACTTGTGGAAACTGTGTTGTGGTTTCTTTTGAACTTATAGTCTTTTAACATCTCTGGACTATTTTTTACTGTGCCCATAGTCTGTTTTTTTTTATCAATTATGGTATTGATTGCACTGTTTTAACTATATGTTGGAACTATCTGGTTTTGTGTAGGTCTTGTAGCTTTGGTTTTTGGTTTGTTGGGTGCTAGAGTTGGTCTCCTGACTTGGTGTGTCTGGGTTTGTTTGGTGGGTTTGGAGCTCCTTTCCGAGGAACGCGCTAAATTGGTAATGTGATATTAATACGCAGCAGCCTCTTCGGACTCTGGATTTGGGGATTGCCAAACAGTATGTGGATTTTCTGGTGTAGTCTGTTTTTGTCGTGTGTTTTTGTGATATCATTCTGGAGGAACATTGTTTCATTTTTTAACTGCATTGCAGTTGTGGTTTTTAAATGACAATAAACCAAATTCAATTCAATTCAATTCAGTCTCATGCTTTCGATGGTGAGGGTCTTTGATGATGGATGTCACCTTTTTGAGGCATCTTCTTTTAAAGATGTCCTTGATGGTGGGGAGGCTAGTACCCATGATGGAGTTGGCCAAGTTTGCAACTTTTCCCATCCTGTGCATTGGCACCCTCATTTCAGACAGATGGAACCAGTTAGAATGCTCTCCATAGTACATCTGTAGAAATTTGCTAGAATCTTTGGTCCCATACCAAATCTTCTCAAACTCCTGATGAAGTATAACCACTGGTGTTCCTTCCTCATAATTGCATTAATATGCTGGGTCTAGGATAGATCTTCAGAGATGTTGACACCCAGGAACATGAAACTGCTCACCCTTTCCACTCATGACCTTTCAATGAGGACTGAATTGTGTTTTCCCAACTTTGCCTTCCTGAAATTCAGACTAATTGTGTACGATTTTGATTGTTGTTGTGACATCACTCAACCAGCTAATCTATCTCACACCAGTCTGTCGCCTCTTCATTGCCATCTGAGATTCTGCCAATAACAACTGTGCCTGCAGCCAGTTTACAAATGGTGTTTCAGCTGTGTCTAACCACACAATTATGAATGTAGAGAGGGTAGTGCAGCAAGCTAAGCACTCATCCTTGAGGTGTGCCTGTGTTGATTGTCAGCAAGGAGATGCTATGCCTGATCCACACTGATTGTGGTCCCGTGATGAGGAAATCAAGTTTCCAATTGCAGATGGTGGTACAGAGGCCCATGTTTTGAAAACTTTTTGATTTGTTCTGAGGAGACGATGGTATTGAACACTGAGCTGTAATCAGTAAACAGAAGCCTGAAGTAGGTATTGCTGTAGTCCTGGTGATCCAAGGCCAAATGGAGAGCCAGTGAGATTTGATCTGATATAGACATTGTGACTGTAGGCAAATTGCAGTTGGTAGGTCCAGATCTTTGCTCAGGTAGAAGTTAATTCTATCTATGACCAACCTCTGAAAGCACTTCACTACCACAAGTGTGATTTCTACCAAGCAAAAGTTGGTGAGACAGATCGCCCTGCTCTTCTTCAGCATGATATGATTAATGACATATTAAATGGCTGATAAATACTCAGACCGCTGAATTATTCAGCTAGATTAACAAATTTAATGAATTATTGTGTTTGTCAATAATTAGAATCCTATTGATAAATAATCAGACTTCAGAATGTCCCCATAGGCCTGATCATAAGTCATAGGATGATCATCATCATCATCCCCATAAGTCTACTGACCAACAATCATTGATAAACAATTCCATTTACTGGTATAATGCTGAAATTGATGAATGAATCAACTGAATAATAATTAGATCAATAATTGCTTAATCTGATCAATGTGACTCATGATTACACGTACTATTAAAAGAGAATCAATGTTTCCAGCTACCAATAATCAGGTCAATTGTCCCAAACTTAATCAGGCCAATGCAAGTAAATTCAGTCCAAAGTCAAGATTAATAAATATTTCCAGCATCCATTTGACCAGTAATCAGTTGAATGATTTCATTCATCAGAAAATTGTTCCATTGAGGAATAACAGGGCCAGTACGTGACCCTACTGATAGAGCACCATATCAATTAACCACTGAACAGCATAATTGCCAGCTCTATTAAATTATATTAAGTTTGAAGAGACTCAACTCAGAGTAATGGAGCAATACTACATTAATACAGGCCCTTCAGCCCAACCAGACCATACCCACCATGTGGTCCACCCAGTTAATCCCAATTTCCTGCAGTCAGCCACTACCCCTCCAAACTTTGCTCCTCCATATACTCAAGTGTTTAAATGATACTATTGTACCTGCTTCAACCACATTATGTACTTTTATAAATTCACCACCATCTACATGAAGAAGTTGCTCCTCGGGTCCCTTTCAAATCTTTCCCCTCTCACCCTCAACTTATGCCTTCTAGCTTAGGACTCACCCTGTTCTGGAGAAAAGGCTGTCATCTATACCTTATCTATACCTTTCATAATATTAAACATTTCTATAAGGTGATCCCTCACTGTCTCATGTTCCAAGGAATAAAGACCTAGCCTGGCCAACCTCTCTCTATAACCTGGGCCCTTTAATCCAGGCAATATTCTTCTAAATCTTTTCTGCATTCTTATCAGTTTAACCACAGGTCAACCAAGACTGTACACAGTACTCCAAGTGCAACCTCTCTCAAAGCTGATTAACTATAACATAATGTCCCAACTTCTGAACCCATTACCCCAACTGATAAAAGCCATCATGCTAAATGCCTTTTTCATCACACTGTCTGTCTGCAATGCTGCTTCCAATGAACTATGCATTTGTACTCTTAGGTTGCTCTATTCCATTATACCTCCTATTGCCCCACCATTCATCATACAAGTTATATACTGGTTTGATTTTCCAAAAGGCAAGATCTCACATCTATCTGTATTGAAACCCAGTTGCCATTCCCGAGCCTACTTCCCTGCACTACTCAGAATGATTTAGAATAGCAGGGGCTTTGACAGAAATATTTCAAATGTCATTAGAAACGTGGATGGTGCCGGAGGATTGGCATATTTCTCATGTGGTTCCATTGTTTAAAAAGGGTTCTAAGAGTAAACCTAGCAATTATAGGCCTGTCAGTTAGACGTCAGTGGTGGGTAAATTAATGGTAAGTATTCTTAGAGATGGTATATATAATTATCTGGATAGACAGGGTCTGATAAGGAACAGTCCGCATGGATTTGTGCATGGAAGGTCATGTTTGACAAAACTTATTAAAATTTTTGAAGAGGTTACGAGGAAAGTTGACGAGGGTAAAGCAGTGGATGTTGTCTATATGGACTTCAGTAAGGCCTTTGACAAGGTTCTGCACGGAAGGTTAGTTAGGAAGGTACAATCGTTAGGTATTAATATTGAAGTAGTAAAATGGATTCAACAGTGGCTGGATGGGAGATGCCAGAGAGTAGTGGTGGATAACTGTTTGTCAGGTTGGAGACCGGTGACTAATGGTGTGCCTCAGGGATCTGTACAGGGTCCAATGTTGTTTGTCATATACATTAATGATCTGGATGATAGGGTGGTAAATTGGATTAGTAAGTTTGCAGATGATACTAAGGTAGGTGGCGTTGTGGATAATGAAGTAGGTTTTCAAAGTTTTCAAAGATTTAGGCCAGTTAGAAGAGTGGGCTGAACGATGGCAGGTGGAGTTTAATGCTGGTAAGTGTGAGGTGCTACATTTTGGTAGGAATAATCCAAATAGGACATTCATGGTAAATAGCAAACACGAGGAAATCTGCAGATGCTGGAAATTCAAACAACAACGCACACAAAATACTGGTGAAACACAGCAGGCTAGGCAGCATCTATAGGGAGAAGCGCTGTCGACGTTTCGGGCCGAGACCCTTCGTCAGGACTAACCGAAAGGAAAGATAGTAAGAGATTTGAAAGCAGTGGGGGAGGGGGAAATGCAAAATGATAGGAGTAGACCGGAGGGGGTGGGATGAAGCTAAGAGCTGGAAAGGTGATTGGCGAAAGTGATACAGAGCTGGAGAAGGGAAAGGATCATGGGACGGGAGGCCTCAGGAGAAAGAAAGGGGGGGGGAGCACCAGAGGGAGATGGAGAACAGGCAAACAACTAAATATGTCAGGGATGGGGTAAGAAGGGGAGGAGGGGCATTAACGGAAGTTAGAGAAGTCAATGTTAGGTAAACGGTAGGGCATTGAAGAATGCAGTAGAACAGAATGATCTAGGAATAATAGTGCATAGTTCCCTGAAGGTGGAATCCCATGTGGATAGGGTGGTGAAGAAAGCTTTTGGTATGTTGGCCTTTATAAATCAGAGCATTGATTATAGGCGTTGGGATGTAATGTTAAAATTGTACAAGGCATTGGTAAGGCCGAATTTGGAGTATTGTGTACAGTTCTGGTCACCGAATTATAGGAAAGATGTCAACAAAATAGAGAGAGTACAGAGAATATTTACTAGAATGTTACCTGGGTTTCAGCACCTAAGTTACTGGGAAAGATTGAACAAGTTAGGTCTTTATTCTTTGGAGCATAGAAGGTTGAGGGGGGACTTGATAGAGGTATTTAAAATTATGAGGAGGATAGATAGAGTTGACGTGGATAGGGTTTTTCCATTGAGAGTAGGGGAGATTCAAACAAGAGGACATGAGTTGAGAGTTAAGGGGCAAAAGTTTAAGGGTAACACGAGGGGGAATTTCTTTACTCAGAGAGTGGTAGCTGTGTGGAACGAGCTTCCAGTAGAAGTGGTAGAGGCATGTTTGGTATTGTCATTTAAAGTAAAATTGGATAGGTATATGGACAGGAAAGGAATGGAGGGTTATGGGCTGAGTGTAGGTCAGTGGGACTAGGTGAGAGTAAGAGTTCGGCACGGACTAGAAGGGCTGAGATGGCCTGTTTCTGTGCTGTAATTGTTATATGGTTATATGATTTATTCCAATTGAACAATTATCAGGATTATTTATTATTTTACTCTCTGTTGAACAATAATTAGATTTATCATTGATTTTATTGATCAGAATTATCATCAGTAACTACTCCTGTTGACCAAATGATGTATGATTCTATTCGCAGAACATTGAATAACTGAGCTCCATGATAAATGATGAATTCTTAGGATTAAATATTTGCTTGATCACAAATTTCACTGAACAATGAATATACAAGAAAGAGTCAATTGATCAGCTAGAATATCAAGAAATTACTTCATTATCCAATACCAGTGTGGCCAAAGATCAGATTCCTGACTGATTGTAAAACATGAAATGAGAAAGGTCAGCACATCAGCTGTCAGCTGTGGAGAGGAAAACAGAATTAATAACTCCCTTCCAATGAAAGGTCATCAACCTGAAACATTAACTCTGTTTCACTCTACAGATCTTCCTTGACTTGCTGGTATTTCCCAGCAATCTCTGGTTTTTATTTCTGATTTCAGCACCTGTGATATTTTGCTTTTCCATTACTGAACAAGAATCAGACTGACGAATGCTTCTCTTTAACCTTTCATGCCTAAGCCAAAACTCTTTGCCCATCTGTCAACTAAGAGGGCAATTAAGAGTCAATTACCTTTCTGTGTATTTAGAGCCACATATAGGCCAGAATGGTAAAAAAAATTATCTCCTTCATAAAGGACAAGGCAGGATTAGCATGAAAAATTGACAGTGTCATTATCGCCATTATAATTACTCATTGCATAAAATAAATGTATTTAACTAAGTGAATTTATGTAACTAAGTGAATTTAAATTGCTATAGTTGGAATTTGAATTCTCGCCTTAACACTATAAATGCAGACACCTTTACTAACTCAACAGCAGTGCAGCTATATCATTTAATTAATGTAATCATTGATCAATAACCACACTGAACTATGATTTTATTGTTTGATAAGTACACCAGTGAATTAACAAAAATACCAATAAGCATGAAAATAAATGATTGTATTGGCAATCAATACCTAACGATCATGTCAATAAATTAATCTAATATCCAATTTTGGATCAATTAATTCACTGAATGTTAAACTAGTTCATTAATGATTTTCCTGACCTATAACGTTCAACTGTTCAATAATTGGATCAAGATATCAATTCTATCTGGTTGATGAAAGAATTAGATCAGGTTAATGAATCTCCTGAAGAACAGTCAAAGTGATGAATGATGCCATTGATAAATCACAGCATTTATCAATGATACTTCTAACCAATTCTCAAGTCAATGAATGATTCTACTGTGAAAAATGCCTCAATGGCAAAAAATACGATTGATCATTATTCCAACAGAGAGTGATTACATTGACCCATGTTCCTATCCACTAAATAATAGTGAAACAGTTGAATTATTTTAGTTAGCAATAAATATTGAGATGATTACACAGTGGTGTAACTAGTTGAGGTAAATTGATTCATTATTGTCACATATACTGAGATACAGATCCATACAGATCATTTAATCACAACAATACATCATTGTACAAGTGAAAATTATTAACAGAATACAAAATATTTTATTACAGTTACAAAGAAAGTGCAGTGCAGGCATAAAATTAGAGGCAAGACAATAATGAATACACTGTGAGGTCAAGGGTCTATCTAATTTGGTCAATAAGGTCTGTTCAGTAGTCTTATAACCACAGCCTCACAGGTCTGGTATCCTGAATTCACTCCACAGGTTTCTTCTGTGTGATCCAGTTTCCTCTCACATCCCAAAGATAATCAGGTTGGCGGGTTAATTGTCCACTGGACACAGACCAGTGTGTAGGTGAATGACAGAATCTGTGAAGTGCTGATGGGAATGGGGGGAGAATAAAATGGAATTAATGTAGGATTAGTGTATATGTACAGTTGATAGTCAATGCACTAAAGGGTCTATTTCTTTGGTGTGTGAATCTATGGGAAGCGATAGAATCCAAATATTTTACTGGAGAAAAAATCCACTGAAAATAGCTGGAAATAGATAACTTTATTGGGCAACAGTAAGATGAATGAAGCATTCTATTGTCCAATAATAAAACCAACGAAAGGTCAATATCTATTCAAATTAATAATTACGTTGATGCAGTTTGTAGTGGCAAGAATTCAGGGTGATGAATGGTTCTGCCCCCTACTTTTCAAATTTTTCAACAACACTGATCCTACAGTCCTATATTATTTATTCTTTTAATCAAGACAGGTATCCATGACATCATTCCCTTGAAGATCCCATCAGGTCTCGTTGGTTGCACAGGGGTTTTGCAGAATTCTGAATCAGTTGAAGGTGAAGATGGTTATATGGAAGTGGACGGGCAATGTAAGTATGGGATGCCTTCTGCAGTCAGTAACTGGAAACAAATGACACTCTGCCCTCTACAAGCTTACTGACCTTTTCCACTCCGTCAGTCTGGACCATAAAGGATCTTGTGCTGAGATTAAACACAGTTAAAAATGGTGTGCATCTCCTCAAACACCTTGCCAGCTGCAGCCCTCCCCCTCTGAATGTGATTGTGAGCAGGGCAGTTTGATCCCGGGAGCCATGGAAGAAGAGGTGGTCAGTAGACTGTGATAAGAGCATGGTCAAGCTGGGTTGCCCATCCACAGGTTTCAGACATGGACTCTATTCCTGGGACACAGTATGTTAACTGTACAAGATCCTCAGGGTTAGGAGTCTGTTGCTTCTGCACAGCCTGACTGTTGGCTGAGAACCATGCTCTGTCCTAACCTTCCTCAGGTGTTCTTCATAGTTCAGAGTAGGATTAAGGATCAAGCTCAGGCAAACTGAACACTATTTCTACCTCAGCCTCTGGCTATTCAGTATGATCTCCAGTCCCACCTCAGCACTGTCTTGGTGAAGGTGAACAATAACTTTGAGTGACCCGCTTGTGTTGGACTAAAGTGGCATATCTCATAGTGGCTTCCAAGCTCCCTGTGTCTTCAGCAGCTCATGAGATTTCAGAGCCTCTAGCAGACAGTGGACATTGGCAGACAGTAGAGATGAACATGAAATGAAAGGTTGGAGGTGTTGTGGATAGTATGGAGGGCTGTCAGAGGTTACAGCGGGACATTGATAGGATGCAACACTGGGCTGGGAAGTGACAGATGGAGTTCAACCCAGATAAGTGTGATGTGGTTCATTTTGGTAGGTCAAATATGACGGCAGAATATAGTATTAATGGTAATACTCTCGGCAGTGTGGAGGATCAGAGGGATCTTGGGGTCCGAGTCCATAGGATGCTCAAAGCAGCTGCGCCGGTTGCCTCTGTGGTTAAGAAGGCGTATGGTGTATTGGCCTTCATCAATCATGGAATTGAATTTAGGAGCCGAGAGGTAATGTTGCAGCTATATAGGACCCTGGTCAGACCCTATTTGGAGTACTATGCTCGGTTCTGGTCACATCACTACAGGAAGGACGTGGAAGCCATAGAAAGGGTGCAGAGGAGATTTACAAGGATGTTGGCTGGATTGGGGAGCATGCCTTATGAGAATAGGTTGAGTGAACTCGCCCTTTTCTCCTTGGAGTGAAGGACGATGAGAGGTGACCTGATAGGGGTGTATAAGATGATGAGAGGCATCGATCGTGTGGATGGTCAGAGGTTCTTTCCTAGGGCTGAAATGGTTGCCACAAGAGGACACAGGTTTAAGCTGCTGGGGATGTCAGAGGAGATGTCAGGTACAGAGGAGATGTCAGGGGTAAGTTTTTTACTCAGAGAGTGGTGAGTGCATGGAATGGGTTGCCGGCAATGGTGGTGGAAGACACTTTTGGATAGGTACATGGAGCTCAGAAAAATAGAGGGCTATAGGTAAGCCTAGTAATTTCTAAGGTAGGGACATGTTCGTCACAACTTTGTGGGCCGAAAGGCCTGCATTGTGCTGTAGGTTTTCTATGTTTCTATCCCTTAGTGCGGTGGTAATAGTTAATCGTGTAGTGCAGGGATTCCCAACTCTCATACTCTCAGTCGCTTCATGCCACAGAAACCACCATAAGCACTGGCCTGATGAGCCTATAAAGCTTGGGACAGACTTTAACTTTTTTTTTAACTATAGTTAGGGGTACAGATAGGCTGCAAAAAAGAAACGTGGATGGTAGTTTGCCTCCCAGGTGCCAGGGTCCACGAATTCAATTGAATTGACTTTATTTCTTACATCCTTTACATACATGAGGAGTAAAATTCTTTAAGTTACATCTCCATCTAAATTGCAATGTGCAATCATAGTGATTTATAATAATTTATTAATTAATAGAACAATCAATCAGCGTAAGTTAATCAGTCTGACAGCCTGGTGGAAGAAGCTCTCCTGGAGCCCGTTGGTCCTGGCCTTTGTGCTGCAGTAAAGTATCCCGGATGGTAGCACATGGAATAGATTGTGGTTGGGGTGACTCAGGTCCCCAATGGTTCTATGGGCCCTTTTTACACACCTGTCTTTGTTACTGTCCTGAATCATGGGAAGTTCACAACTACAGATGTGCTGGGCTGTCTACACCACTCTCTGAAGTATCCTATGGTTAAGGGAGGTACAATTCGCATACCAGGCAATGATGCAGCCAGTCAGGATACTTCCAATTATGCCCCTGTCAAAAGTTCTTAGGATTTGGGGGCCCATACCAAACTTCCTCAACTGTCTGCGGTGAAAGAGGTGCTGTTGTGCCTTTTTCACCACACAGCTGGTGTGTACAGACCATGTGAGCAGCGAGAAGTTGTGGTACATATTGGTACCAACGAAAAGGTAAAAATAGGGAGGAGATCCTGCAAACAGAATACAGAGAGTTAGAAAGGATGTTGAGAAGCAGATCCTCAAGGGTAGTAATCTCAGGATTTCTGCCTGTGCCACATGATAGTGAGGATAAGAATGAGGTGGCAGATAAATGCATAACTGAAGATTGGAGCGGGGGCAAAGATTCAGATTTCTGGATCAGTGGGACCTCTTCTGGGGCAGGTTTGACCTGTACAAAAGAGACAGGTTGCATTTGAATCTGAGGGGGACCAATATTCTTGGGGGCAGGTTCTTGAAAGCTGTTGGGAGTGGTTTAAACTAATATGGCAGGGGGATGGGAACGTTTGATAGAGCTAGGCTGAGCCACCAGGTTTACAAGTAGATGGTGATATGAATGTAAGGAAGGACAAGTCATTGATTGGCTACAAATACAGACAGTACAAAGAGTTAGATTGTACCATAGAGGCAAAATTCAAAAGGGCAAAGAATGCAGGACTGAAGATGCTGTATTTAAATAAACGTAGTATTCGGAATAAGGTGGATGAACTCGTGGCGCAATTAGCAATCAGTATGATATTATGGGCATCACTGAGTCATGCTGAAAGAAAGTCATAGTTGGGATCTTAATATCAAAAGATATGCTTTGTATTGAAAGGACAGGCAGGAAGGCATAAGTGGTGGTGTGGCTTTATTGGTAAGAGATGAAATTACATCTTTAGAAAGAGGTGACATGGGGTCAGAGAATGACAAATCCTTGTCGGTGGAGTTAAGGCACTGCAAAGGTAAAAAATCATTATGTGAATTATATATAGGCCTCCAAATAGTAGCCAAGATGTAGGGTTGAGATTGCAAAGGGAGCTGGAAAGGAGAATTTCACAATTGTGCTGGCGACTTTAATATGCGATGCGATTGAGAAAATCAGGTTGGTGTTGGATTGTAAGAGAGGAAATTTGTTGAATACCTACTAGGTAACTTTTTCAAACAACTTGTGTTTGAACTCAGGGAAAGGCTATTTTAGATTGGGTTTTGTAAAATAATCCAGATTTTATTAGGAAGCTTAAGGTAAAGGGACAGTTAGGAGGTAGTGATCATAATATGATTGAATTGATACTGCAATTTGAGATGCAGAAGCATAAGTAAGATGGAACAATATCACAATGGAATAAAGGAAGTTCCAGAAGTATGAGAGAGGAGCTTGCCCAGGTGGATTGGAGAGGGATATAGGTGGGAATGATGGCAGAGCAGAGGTAGCTGAGGTGTCTGGGAATAGTTTGCAAGGTGCAGAGTAGATATGTCACACAGAAGAAGAATTTCTCAGATAGCATTGTGGCAACTGTGGCTGATAAGGGAAGTTAAGGACTGCATAAAAGCCAAGGAAAAGGCATATAATATAGCAAAAGTGAGTGGGAATTTGGATGATTGGGAAGTTTATACAATCCAACAAAAGGCAACTAAAAAGGCCATAAGAAGGCAAAAGATTAAATGTGAGGCAATAATAAAGGATTCTAAAAGTTTTTTTCTGTTATATAAAGAGTAAAAGGGAGGTGAGAGTTGATATTAGACCACTGGAAAATGATTTTGGTGAGGTAGTGATGGTCATAAGGTGG
Organism: Hemitrygon akajei; assembly: GCF_048418815.1. Lineage (NCBI taxonomy): Eukaryota > Metazoa > Chordata > Chondrichthyes > Myliobatiformes > Dasyatidae > Hemitrygon > Hemitrygon akajei. The sequence goes on from NC_133135.1 coordinate 93,392,664, forward strand.
ATATGTCATGGGGACCAGATGGACTACACCCTAGAGTTCTGAAAGAGGTTGCTGAAGAGATAACAGATGCATTGATTATGATCTTTCAAGAATCACTTGATTGTGGCATGGTTCCAGAGGACTGAAAAATTGAAAAAGTCACTCCACTATTTAAGAAGGTAGGAAGGCAAAAGAAAGGAAATTATAGGCCAATTACAGTTGGCTCTCCTTATCCGCGGATTCCGCATGCACAGATTCAGCCAACCACGGATCGGGAAAACCCGGAAGCTCTCTCTCCAGCACTTGTTATTTGAGCATGGACAGACTATTTTTTCTTGTCATTATTCCCTAATCAATACAGTATAACACTATTTACATAGCATTTACATTGTATTAGGTAAGAAATCTAGAAATGACTTAAAAGTACAGGCAGTCCCCGGGTTATGAATGAGTTCCATTCCTGAGTCCATCTTTAAGTCGGATTTGAAATCGGAACAGGTACACCCGGTATTATTTAGCGTCAGTTAGTCAAACGTTTTTCTTAGTGTATAGTACATATTTTACCTTTCTATGCATATAAAACATTTAAGAAACATATGTATTTCAATAATTAAACCACTGCATTGCTTAGTAATAATTGTAGCTTTCATCGGGGCAGGCCTTTCAAATGCTCCATTAAAATTGTTCCGATCATTGACCGACTGTAGCCTAACACTTTTCAAATGACCAATGGCATTTCACCTCTTTCCAATCACTTTATTACTTCCACCTTATTTTGAATCGCAATCGTGATTATTTTTGTCAATAGAAACACCGTGGATTCAGAGCTACGCCGAGTTCTAATGTCCACCACTCTGAACATGTTAAATAAAGTCCAAGGTTCCACTGGATCCTAAAGACAACCGCACTGATTCAGGTTAAATAAGGGACTTGAGCATCTGTGATTTTTGGTATCCGCAGGGGGTCTCGGAACTAATCCCCAGCGGATAAGGAGGGCCGACTGTAGCCTAACCTCAATGGTAGGGAAAGTGTTGGCGTCTATTATTAAGGAAATCTGAGCAACACACACAAAATGCTGGAGGAATTCTGCATGCCAGGCTGCATCAAGGGAAAAAAATATAGTCGATGTTTTGGGCCAAAACACTTGGGCAGGACTTGGGCTTTTTTTCTACAGTCCTGTTAAAGGGCTTCGCCCCAAAATGTCGACTGTACTTTTTTTCCATAGATGTTGCCTGGCCTGCTGAGTTTCTCCAGCATTTGTGTGAGCTGCTCTATTATTAAGGATGAGGTTTCAGGGTACTTGCTGACTAAAGGTAAAATAAGGCAAAGCTAGCATGGTTCCTGTAAAGATTTGCCTGACAAACCTGTTAAGAGTTCTTGGAGGAAGTTACAAGCAGGGTGGACAAAGAATAGGCAGTGGATGCCATTTACTTGGATTTCCAGGAGGCACACATAATAAGGTGCCACACATGAGGCTGCTTGACAAGATAAAATCCCATGGCATTACAGGAAAGATACTGGCATGGATGGAAGAAAGGCTAACAGGCAGGAGGCAGTGAGTGGGAATAAAGGGGACCTTCTCTGGTTGACTGCCAGTGACTAGTGGTGTTCCTCAGAGGTCTGTATTGGGACTGCTACTTTTCACATTGTTTGTCAGTAATTTAGATAATGGAATTGATGCCTTTATGGCAAAGTTTGCAGATGATATGAAGATAGATAGAGGGGTAGGTAGTGCTGAGGAAGCAATGTGATTGCAGAAGGACAGACCAAATGAAAGAATGGGCAAAAAAAAGTGGCAGATGGAATACAGTGCTGGGAAATGTATGATAATCCATTTTGGTAAAATGAACAATAGTGCAAACTAAATGGGGAGAAATTCAAACATCAGAGGTGCAAAAGGACTTGGGAATCCTCATGTAAGCCTCCCAAAAGGTTAATTTATAGATGAGTCTGTGGTAAAGAAGGCAAATGCAATGTTGGCATTCATTTCAAGGGTAATAGAATATAAAAAAAAGATACTGCTGAGAAATTATAAGATACTAGTTCGGCTGCACTTGGAGTATTGTCAACAGTTTTGGGCCCCATATCTCAGAAAGGATGTGTTGTCATTGGAGAGAGTCCAGAGAAGGTTTACGAGGATGATTCTGAGAATGAAAGGATAAACATATGATGAATGTTTGGCAGCTTTGGGCCTGTACTCACTGGAATTTAGAAGAATTTGGCGAGATGGGGGAGGCATCTCATTGAAACCTACCGAGCATTGAGATAAAGTGGATGTGGAGAGGATGTTTCCTATAGTGGGGGTGTCCATAACCAGAGGGCACAGCCTCAAAATTGAGAGGCAACCATTTAGAACAGAGGTAAGAAGGAATTTTTTTAGACAGAGAGTAGAAAGTCTGTGGAATGCTCTGCCACAGACAGCTGTGGAGGCCAAGCCTATGGGTATACTTTTTTTTTAAACTTTTTTTTATTGTGTTTTCAAGTAGTTACAGAATAAAAGTGTATGAAAAAGAAAATGTATGTTATCCATCCCCCCTCCCCTTAACCCCTCCCCCCTAACATCCCTATAGAAAAAAAAAGAAGAAAGAAAGAAAAAAAAAGGAATGCCTGGATATTGGAAGATCCCCACATGCTCCATGGAGTTCGTAATAACTTTAGTATATATATTTCTTTCTTTCCCCAAGTAACCAATTATTTCATCTTCGGAGCACCTATATATTTAATCCTATCTTTTGTAAATAAGGGCGCCAAATTTTCAAAAATGTTTCATATTTATCTCTTAAATTATAAGTAATTTTTTCAAGTGGATTACAGCCATAAATTTCTTTCTTCCAACGATCTTAAATATGTATCCAATTTCCAAGTAACTGCAATAGCCTTTTTGGCTACTGCCGATGCAATTTTTATAAATTCTTTCTGATATTTTTCAATTTGGATATCGGTTTTATCCCTTCAATATCACCTAGTAAAAGTAATAGTGGATTATGTGGAAGTTGTATTCCAATAATTTGTTCCAATAAAACTCTTAAATTTGTCCAAAAAGGTTGAATTTTAGAACAAGACCAAGTAGAATGTAAAAAAGTACCAATTTCTTGGTTACATCGGAAACACTGATCAGATAAATTTGGGTTTAATTTATTTATTTTTTGTGGTGTAATATATAATTGATGTAAAAAATTGTATTGCACTAATCTTAATCGGACATTTATTGTATTTGTCATACTCTCAAGACATAGTCTTGACCGATTTTTTGGTTCAATTTTAATATTCAAGTCACTTTCCCATTTTTGTCTTGACTTATGGACTCCTTGTTTAATTGCCTGTTTTTGAATCAAATTATACATACAAGAGATAAATTTTTTAATCTTTCCTTTTTGAATTAAAGTTTCTATTTCATTGGATTTTGGTAATAACATTGTTTGGCCTAATTTTTCTCTTAAATAAGCCCTTAGTTGAAAGTAACAAAAAAGAGTGTTGTTTGATACTTTATATTTATATCAGGTTATAAAATAAATTGGGATAAAAGTGAAATTTTACCTCTTACTAATGGAGATTATAGTCAATGTTGATTAACAACCCAATTTAGATGGCCGGCAAATGGTATAAAATATTTAGGTATAAGAGTTGATAATGACATAAAGAACTTATACAAATTAAATTATTTACCACTATCGAAAAAAATTCAAGAAGATCTTGATAAATGGATGGTATTACCAATAACATTAGTAGGTAGAGTAAATACCATAAAAATGAATATATTCCCTAGATTACAATATTTATTTCAATCACTACCAATACAATTACCCAAGAAGTTTTTTCAAGAGCTGAATAAATATGTGAGGAAGTTTCTTTGGAAAGGTAAGATGTCAAGAATATCGTTGGAAAAATTGACATGGAAATTTGAGCTAGGAGGGTTACAACTTCCAAATTTTAAGAATTATTATAAAGCAAATCAACTTAGATTTATTGCATCTTTTTTTGAGAAAGATAAACCGGCATGGATTAGAATAGAAATAGATAAAATAGGAGAAAACACACCAGAAGATTTTATATATAAATGGGAATCTTAATGGATACGGGAAAAGAAAGAATCTCTTATATTAAAACATTTGATTGACTTATGGAATAAGATAAATGTTGACAATGAGACAAAGAAATCCTTATTAGCAAAGAGATCTTTAATTCAAAATAGACTTATTCCTTTTACAATGGATAATCAACTTTTATATAATTGGTTTCAAAAAGGGATTAGATATATAGGAGATTGTTTTGAAGGACCTATGGGTATACTTAAGGCAGAAGTTGATCGTTTCCTGATTGGTCAGGGCATCAAAGGTTATGGTGAGAAGGCAGGTGTATGGGATTGAGTGGGATCAGCTATGATGGAATGGTGGAGCAGACTTAATGGGCTGAATAGCCCAATTCTCCTCCTATGTCTTATGGTCTGTAGTCTAAGAAGCAAACTGCTGGAGGAACTCAATGGGTCAAGTGACCTCCATGGAGGTAGAGAGTTGATGTTTTCAGTTGACCTTGAATCAGAACATCAGGACCCTGATGCAGGATCTCAATCTGAAACATTAACTGACCTCACCATAAGTTTCTCCAGCGGTTTGCTTTTTCTAGACCACTACTTCTTAGCTTACTCCAATAGACAAACTGTTCTGCTGACTCATAATCAGACAAATAATTCAGTAGAATTAAAAATAATTAGTAGAAGATTTGACCAGCTAATAATATAAATCGATAATTATCGTGACGATTTGACAGTTGAAAAAATAATTATACTTCACGATAATTAGATTAATTGATGAATAATCTGGCCAGTAATCTAAGCAATAAATGATTCGCTTGACAAAAATAAAAATCAATGAATGCATCTACTGATCAATAATCAAAATTTATTTTGTAGACTGATTCAATTGACCACCAATAAAGATGAAGGAATGATTTCACTGAAAAATGATCAGGTCAATGAACCATTCTACTACAGCAACTGGACAAATGACACTCCCACATATAAGAAGTATGAATCCCCTGAAAACAAGTCCATTCAACTAATGTTTCTATGGATCGAAAATCAGCTGGTTCATGACTGTATTCATCTGTTATCAGATCAATGAATGGCTGCATTAATTAAGGCTGTTAACTTTATTTATTGTTGGATTGTTGCATTGAAACTTATTCAATTTGATGAGTAGCCAGAGTATCAGAGATCACAAAGGAGGTGCAATGAAAGAGGGACTCACTGAACTCCAATCAAAGAGAAGATTTATCTTCTCTCAAAGAGACTTCGCAGTGTAGTCATAGAATCACAAACACGAGAAAATCTCCAGATGCCAGAAATTCAAGGCAACAAACATAAAATGCTGCCTGGCCTGCTGAGTTCCTCCAGTATTTTGTCTGCATAGCCTTGAATTTCCAACATCTGCTGGTTTTCTCATTTTGTGAACCAGAGTAGCACACAGTCATTGCCTCATACTGAAACAAGTCTCTTGGCCTATTCTGTCCACGCTGGCCATTGTACACATCTACAGAAAGTCCTTTTACAAACTTGATCCGTAGGCTTCTAAACAATGGTTCAAGTTCTTACCTAAAGTCTACTTAAATATTGTGAGAACCTTGTCTCCACAACTCTTTCAGTCAGCATATTCTAGATTGCAACTTCCTTCTTGCTGGGAAAACTTCCTCTCAGATCCCCTCTTACTTTTCACCTTGAAACTATTGCCTCTGGTTTTAAATATTTTCATTATGGGAGAACTTTTTTTTATTTGCTCCGTCAATTCACCTCATCGTTTTGTGCACCTCCCTCAAGTGCACCCTACGCCTTGTCCATTCCAGGGGAAATGCCAACCTGTCCGAATCTTTCCTCAAGCTCCATCACAGGCAGCATCCCAATGATTCTCCATCACACCATCTCCAGTGCAATGCATTCCCTCCTGTAGTGAGCTTCACACAATAATCCATCCAAAGTAATGAATCATTCCACTGAACAATAATCAACTCAATAAATTATTCTTTTGACCCTGAATTGATGAAATGCAAAATTCCACTGACCAATAATCAAAGGAACAAATATTTCAAAAGGCCAAAAGTCAGAAAATTGACAGATACTGCTGACAAGTAATAATTTAATCCATAATGCTCCTGAACAATACAATATTTAGTTTAATGAATGATCAGACTGACAAGTATTAAGACCAATAAATAATCTAACATACTTGTATTTAGGCCAATGAATGATCCTACTGACTTGTATTTAGACCAATGAACAAAGTAACTATCCCTCAGCGAATAATCTTGCTGACCACTAAACTGGCCAAATATACTGACAAGTACCTGTCAACTGGAAATTTTCTCTCGGACAAACAGTAGTAATTCATTTGTAGCTCATTTGGGGTCAATTCAGACTTTCACAGTCACTATTCTTAAAACTGACAAATATAGCCTGTAGTGCATAATGATAGATTAACTGCTATCATAACAAGTTCAGCTCAGAACTGGATACAAGATTGGAGTGAGGAAGAGGTCGGTAGTGCGAATCCCAGTTACCTATCTATTTGCTATGTTTCATTTCCAAATCTGTTTGTAATCAAGGATATGTGTAATTACAGAGCACATCCTCACTGTGATGTTTCAATATCCTGGGGCTTCTGCACATTTTTTGTCCTTTTCTTCATTCAGTGTGTGTGAGATTACCCTTGTGTTAATTCGACAGAGTTGACATGTGACAAAATCCCTAATTACAGCAGCACACTGAATGCTCTTCCTCTGACATCAGCATCGGAAACTACTCTCCAGCACTGCGTGTTATCCTTGGCAAAAGCGCATTTCTCATTCCTTCAGATGCAGCCAAATTGAAATACATGGCAATGATTAGCCCAAAACAGTTTTACCCTAGAAGTCAGAATATGGGGAATGGTTCTTAAAGGGGCACTATCAAAACCTCAAATGTTCGGGAGGAACATAGTCACACAACGTAGAAATCAGCCCACCACCTCCATTCCAACCATCATCCACCCACTTGCACTAAGCTAACCCCATTTTGTTCTCCCTCCATTCACATCAGCTGCCCCCAGATTCTACCACTCACTTACACATTCAGGGTCATTTACAGCAGTCAAGTGACCTAGCAAATTGCACATCTTTGGGACGTAGGAGGAAAGCGGTGCACCACTAAGTCACAAGGGCAATGTGCAAACTCCACACAGACACCACTCAAGGACAGGATAGAATGCAGATCTCTAGCATTTTGAGGGAGTGGCCCTACCATCCACTTGTTAACTGATTTTGCTGTATTAATATCATACCCTGTGTAACTTCTTCAGGGCAATTTATACCCTGTAATAAAATAATATAGCATGGAAGCAGGCAATAAATTGTCCATGTGATCAACAAACAAGAGAAAATCTGCAGATGCTGGAAATCCAAGCAACACACACAAAATGCTGGAGCAATTCAGCAGGCCAGGTAGCATCAATGGAAAAGAGTACAGTTAATGTTTCAGCCAAGACCCTTCAGCAGGATTTCAGCAGGGTCCTGCTGAAGAATTTCAGCCTGAAATATCAACTGTACTCTTTTCCATAGATGCTGCCTGGCCAGTTGAGTCCCTCCAGCATTTTGTGGGTGTTCCATGCTGATCAATATACTTTTTCCTGCGTTTGGCCCATATCCTTCTGAACCAAGGGTTCTCAACCTTTTTTATGCCATTGACCCAAACTAGTAACCAAGAAGTCTGTGAACCCCAGGTTGGGAAGACTTACTCTAAACTTTCCTATCCATGTACTTGTACAAAAATCTTTTAAATGTAATTTCAACAGCCTCTACCACTTCCTTGAGCAGCTCATTTCAGATACCCTCCACCCACTTTAGGATCATTTAGGATTCTCCTTTACCTCTCTGCCAGGATATTTCATGTTTCCTTTGAGCTCTTTCTTACTTAACCATATAACCATATAACAATACAGCACGGAAACAGGCCATCTCAGCCCTTCTAGTCCATGCCGAACACTTACTCTCACCTACTCCCACCAACCTGCACTCAGCCAAAACCCTCCATTCCATTCCTGTACATATAGCTATCCAATTTTACTTTAAATGACAATACCGAACCTGTCTCTACCACTTCTACTGGAAGTTCATTCCACACAGCTACCACTCTCTGAGTAAAGAAATTCCCCCTCGTGCTACCCTTAAATTTTTGCCCCCTAACTCTCAAATCATGTCCTCTTCTTTGAATCTCCCCTACTCTCAATGGAAAAAGCCTATCCACGTCAACTTGATCTACCCCCCTCATTATTTTAAATACCTCTGTCAAGTCCCCACTCAACCTTCTACGCTCCAAAGAATAAAGACCTAACTTGTTCAGCCTTTCCCTGTAACTTAGGTGCTGAAACCCAGGTAACATCCTGGTAAATCTTCTCTGTATTCTCTCAATTTTGTTGATATCTTTCCTATAATTCAGTGACCAGAACTGTACACAATATTCCAAATTTGGCCTTAGCAATGCCTTGTACAATTTTAACATTACATCCCAACTCCTCTACTCAATGCTCTGATTTATAAAGGCCAGCATACCAAAAGCTTTCTTCACCACCCTATCCACATGAGATTGCACCTTCAGGGAACTATGCACCATTATTCCTAGATCACTCTGTTCTACTGCATTCTTCAATGCCCTACCATTTACGATGTATGTCCTATTTTGATTATTCCTACCAAAATGTAGCACCTCACATTTATCAGCATTAAACTCCATCTGCCATCATTCAGCCCACTCTTCTAACTGGCCTAAATCTCTCTGCAACCTTTGAAAACCTACTTCATTATCCACAATGCCACCTACCTTAGTATTATCTGCATACTTACTAATCCAATTTACCACCCCATCATCCAGATCATTAATGTATATGACAAACAACATTGGATCCAATACAGATCCCTGAGGCACACCACTAGTCACCGGCCTCCAACCTGACAAACAGTTATCCACCACTACTCTCTGGCATCTCCCATCTAGCCACTGTTGAATCCATTTCACTGCTTCAATATTAATACCTAACGATTGAACCTTCCTAATTAACCTTCTGTGTGGAACCTTGTCAAAGGCCTTACGGAAGTCCATATAGACAACATCCACTGCCTTACCCTCGTCAACTTTCCTTGTAACCTCTTCAAAAAATTCAATAAGATTTGTCAAACATGAACTTCTATGCACAAATCCATGCTGACTATTCCTAATCAGACCCTGTCTATCCAGATAATTATATATACCATCTCTAAGAATACTTTCCATTAATTTACCCACCACTGATGTCAAACTGACAGGCCTATAATTGCTAGGTTTACTCTTAGAACACTTTTTAAGCAATGGAACCACATAAGCAATACGCCAATCCTCCAGCACCATCCCCCGGTTCTAATGATATTTGAAATATTTCTGTCAGAGCCCCTACTATTTCTACACCAACTTCCCTCAAGGTCCTAGGGAATATCCTGTCAGGACCTGGAGATTTATCCACTTTTATATTCCTTAAAAGTGCCAGTACTTCCTCCTCTTCAATCGTCATGGTTTCCATAACTTCCCTACTTGTTTCCCTTACCTTACACAATTCAATATCCTTCTCTTTAGTGAATATTGAAGAAAAGAAATTGTTCAAAATCTCCCCCATCTCTTTCAGCTCCACACATAGCTGCCCACTCTGATTCTCTAAGGGACCAATTTTATCCCTCACTATCCTTTTGCTATCAATATAACTGTAGAAACCCTTTGGATTTATTTTCACCTTACTTGCCAAAGCAACCTCATATCTTCTTTTAGCTTTTCTAATTTCTTTCTTAAGATTCTTTTTACATTCTTTATATTCCTCAAGCGCCTCATTTACTCCACGCTGCCTATATTTATTGTAGATCTCCCTCTTTTTCCGAACCAAGTTTCCAATATCCCTTGAAAACCATGGCACTCTCAAACTTTTAACCTTTCCTTTCAACCTAACAGGAACATAAAGATTCTGTATCCTCAAAATTTCACCTTTAAATGACCTCCATTTCTCTATTACATCCTTCCCATAAAACAAATTGTCCCAATCCACTCCTTCTAAGTCCTTTCACATCTCCTCAAAGTTAGCCTTTCTCCAAAATCTCAACCCTAGATCCAGTCCTATCCTTTTCCATAATTATATTGAAACTAATGGTATTGCGATCACTGGACCCAAAGTGCTCCCCAACACATGTGTCCGTCACCTGACCTATCTCATTCCCTAACAGGAGTTCCAACACTGCCCCTTCTCTAGTTGGTACCTCTATGTATTGCTGCAAAAAACTATCCTGCACACTTCTTGTGTATACCTATATCACTTGTATTCCTACAGCAATTCACTTTACCCCAGTTGTCAATACATCTCCTTCCTTTTCTTGACCAGAGCCTCAGTTTCCCATATCAGCTAGGGTTCCCTAATTTTGCCAGTCTTGCTGTTAACTCTGACAGTAACATGCTGAGCCTGAACTCTTCCCATCTCATTTCTAAGATCTCCTCATCTGCTAGATGTCTCCTATTGCTTATAAGTAAACTGAAGATATCCTCCTGCAATCAACCTTGTCCAATCCCATCAAAATTTGTTAGACATATAGGCCAGCTTGATCTTTTTCTATAACCATGTATGACTTAGAAAATTTGACTGAAGAAGTGAAGGACCTCGAGTGTCTGTATTAAATTCCATCTGCCACTCTCTAGTCAGTCCTTTAGCTGTTGTCCCTCTGTAACCTGAGGCATTCTTCTTCACTAACGAGGATAGGAGGTTATTAGGTGGTAAGCAGATTTGGTAATAAGGATATTTTTCCTATCATGGGAGTGTATAACTCTATGTTCTGTGGTGGGGTGGAAGAGTGAACCAGAGCATACTGAAGGGGAATGCAGGGAATGGGGTGGAGGAAAAGCAGCAGAGAATGAGTGAGAAATGGAGCATTCCTCCAGGAGAATCCACCGACAGACAATAGAACAGCAAAGACTGTGGTGTCATCAGAATAAGCTGGGAGAATGGAACAAAGTGATCGTATGCAGGTTGGAAGTGTAGTCTAGATGGCTGAGGGTATCCATGGGTCTACAGTGGATGCTGGCCACTAACTTATCCCCTGAAGTGACAACAGAGAAACTGGGAAAGGGACTGACCTGGTGAATATGAGAGCCAGTTAGAAATAGATAGTAATGGTGAATGCATTAAAATAGATAATTTCTTCCACATCCACCTATGTCCCAAAATTCATTCCTAAAACAATGTCGTCATAGACAGACCTGCTTGTTATATATTAATGACTGACATAAAGATGTACAAGATAACCTTTCAAAATTTGCAGATCACACAAAGCTTGGAACTGTGACAAACAGCAAGAAAGCTGGTGAAATGGTGGAAATGCCAGATGAAAATAACACAGGTGGTAGGAAAGACAGCAGAATATAAAACACAATGGGAGTAAAAGCACAACCAAGATTATAGAGCATTCCACTCTAAAATGTGTGAATGAAAAAGAGATTTGGGGAATATAAATTGATACATAGTTAAGAATATTGCTGATTTATAGACACTCCGAAATACAACAACATTGGTCCATATGAAACATTTCCATTAAGGTAAAGCATTTAGATAAATGCTTTCAGTCAGGAATTCCCAACCTTTTTAAGCCATGGACACCTACCATTAACTGAGGGGTCCGTGGACCCCTGTTTGGGAACCCCTGCATTAGGTAAAGCATTTAACATTGCTTTACCTAAAGACCACACTTGGCCTTATTCTTTCCCACAACAAAACCATTGATAATAGGCATTACAAATAAATGTCTTCCTCATTTTGATGAAAAGCAAATGAGCTGAAGCATGAACTCTATTTTTCTTTCCACACATGACACCTGACTTGCTGAGGATTTCTCTGTAGTTTATTTTTTTGTTTTAAACTTACAGCATCTTTGGTCGGTGACTGTTTCCTTTACATGGAAAGTCCACCAGTGGAAGACATTTTCTGTATCCAGGCTGTATCAAATTCCACTCAGCACTCTTCACAGATGCATTGATTGCCCATTGAATAAACAGGAGAAGAACAAGGAGCAATATTAAACAAAACTGGGCCAGTTCCTTTAATGGAACTGTGCCAGACTGTTGAGAGAGAGAGATCAAATTTGTCCTACTTATCTTCTCTGCATTTGGACCTCTCACTTTCTGCATTGAAGCAATGAAGAATTTTAGGAGCACACATAAAGGGGCAAATAAATCCACTATTGGGACCTTACACATACATAAACATAAAATTAGTTGAAAAACTTTATTTTTATTCAAGAAGGGAAGAGAGCAAATAAGACATGGATAATTTTCATCATGACGATGTATGCACATGTAGCATCAGTGTGCTATGAGGCATTTTACATCACCACATTATTTAGCAACAAATGAGTAAAAGTTTCTGGAATAATTTCTTGAAGACAGTACTACTGGGAGCCCTGCAGCACTTAGTACCTGAGCTTTGAGATGCTTTATGATGTCAAGGAGTTGCTGTGATGTCAGAGACATTTTGGTGGCCAGCTAGTTCAGTTTATTTCACCGAGCAACAGTTAGCACAGATACTAACCTCATGTGAAAGAAAGGTCATCTTTGACTAGAGCTTGCCCAGACTGGACCGCTCTATAAACACTTCACCAAACTGCAGGAAAAGATTGAAATTCTTTAGCACAACTGTGATCACAGACTCTGAGGTGGAAATTCTGCAGTTGAAATTGACAGTAATTGTGTTTTATGCAAATATTATTCCTTTGTTCAGGAAAGTGAGTAGGTATAGCCCTGGGAATTATAGATCAGTGAGTCTTAATTCTTAGTCTGCAAATAATTGGAGAAGATTCTTAGAGACAAGATTCATGAGCATTTGGAAAAGCATAGCTGAATAAAGATAGTCAACATGGCTTTGTGAGGGGCAGGTCATGCCTCTCAAGCCTGATTGAATTCTTTGAATATGAACAGACATATTGATGAAGGTAGAGCAGTGGATGTAAAGCATTTGATAAGGTTCCCCATGGTAGGCTCAGCCAGAAAGTCAGGTGGCATGGGATCTGAAGAAACCTGTCTGCATGAATTCAGAATTGATCTGCCCATAGAAGGCAGAGGATGGAGCATATTTAGCCTGGAGGTCAGTAACCAGTGGTATTCCGCAGGGATCCTTTCTGGAATCCTGCTCTTTATGATTGTTATAAATAACTTGGATAAGGAAGTGGAAGGGTATGTTAGTAAGTTTGCAGATGTCATGAAGGTTGGTGGTGTTGTGGATAGAGTAGGTTGCCTTAGGTTGCAACATGACATTAACAGGATACAGAGCTGGGCTGAGAAGTGGCAGATGGAGTTCAACCTGGAAAAGTGTGAAATGTTTCATTTAGGAAGGTCGAATTTGAAGGTAGAATACAAAAATTCTTAGTAGTGTGGAGGAACAGACAGATCTTGGAGTCCACATCCATAGAACCCTCAATGTGGCCATAGAAGTTGATAGGGCTGTTAAGGTGTACAGTCGGCCCTCCTTATCCGCAGGTTTCGCATGCGCGGATTCAACCAACTGTGGATCAGGAAAACCTGGAAGTTCTCTCTCCAGCACTCATTGTTTGATCATGCACAGACTACTTTTTTCTTGACATTATTCCCTAAACAATACAGTATAACAACTATATACACAGCATTTACATTGTATTAGGTATTATATGTAATCTAGAAATGACTTAAAAGTACAGGCAGTCCCCGGGTTATGAATGAGTTCCGTTCCTGAGTCCGTCTTTAAGTCAGATTTGAAGTAGGAACAGGTACATCCGGCATTATTTAGCATCAGTTAGTCAAACATTTTACTCAATATATAGTACATATTTTACATTTCTATGCATATAAAACATTTAACCATATAGCCATATAACAATTACAGCACGGAAACAAGCCATCTTGGCCATTCAAGTCTGTGCCAAATGCTTACTCTCACCTAGTCCCACCGACCTGCACTCAACCCATAACCCTCCATTCCTTTCCTGTCCATATACCTATCTAATTTTTATAAATGACAATATTGAACCTGCCTCTACCACTTCTACTGGAAGCTCGTTCCACATAGCTAACACTCTCTAAGTAAAGAAATTCCCCCTGGTGTTACCTCAACTCATGTCCTCTTGTTTGAATCTCCCCTACTCTCAATGGAAAAAGCCTATCCACGTCAAAACTATCCATCCCCCTCAGAATTTTAAATACCTCTATCAAGTCCTCCCTCAACCTTCTACGCTCCAAAGAATAAAGACCTAACTTGTTCAACCTTGCTCTGTAACTTAGGTGCTGAAACCCAGGTAACATTCTAGTAAATATTCTCTGTACTCTCTCTATTTTGTTGACATCTTTCCTGTAATTCGGTGACCAGAACTGCACACAATACTCCAATGCCTCACCAATGCCTTGTACAATTTTAACATTACATCCCAACTCCTCTACTCAATGCTCTGATTTATAAAGGCCAGCATACCAAAAGCTTTCTTCACCACCCTATCCACGTGAGATTCCACCTTCAGGGAACTATGCACCACTATTTCTAGATCACTCTGTTCTACTACATTCCTCAATGCCCTACCTTTTATGATGTATGCCCTATTTTGATTATTCCTACCAAAATGTAGCACCTCACAGTTATCAGCATTAAACTCCATCTGCCATCTTTCAGCCCACTCTTCTAACTGGCCTAAATCTCTCTGCAACCTTTGAAAACCTACTTTATTATCCACAATGCCACCTATCTTAGTATCATCTGCATACTTACTAATCCAATTTACCACCCCATCATCCAGATCATTAATGTATATGACGAACAACAATGGACCTAGTACAGATCCCTGAGGCACACCACTAGTCACCGGCCTCCAACCTGACAAACAGTTATCCACCACTACTCTCTGGCATCTCTCATACAGCCACTGTTGAATCCATTTTACTACTTCAATATTAATACCTAACAATTGAACCTTCCTAATTAACCTTCTGTGTGGAACCTTGTCAAAGGCCTCACTGAAGTCCATATAGACAACATCCACTGCTTTACCCTCATCAGCTTTCCTAGTAACCTCTTCAAAAAATCAATAAGATTTGTCAAACATGACCTTCCACGCACAAATCCATGTTGACTGTTCCTAATCAGACCCTGTCTATCCAGATAATTATATATACCATCTCTAAGAATACTTTCCATTAATTTACCCACCACTGACGTCAAATTTACAGGCCGATAATTGCTAGGGTTACTCTTAGAACCCTTTTTATTGACCTGTAAGTTTGACATCAATAGTGGGTAAATTAATGGAATTCACGCAGTATGTGAGCTGTACAACCAGAGGGGAGAGGAACCTGGACTTGATGTATGCTAACGTTAAGGATGCTTACAGCTCCTCTCCCCTCCCCCCACCGGGAATGTCAGATCACAACCTGGTGCATCTCAAACCCTGCTATGTGCCTCTGGTGAAGAGTAAACCTGCAACCTCGAGGACAGTGAGGAAATGGTCGGGGGAGGCTTATGAAGCACTCCAGGGTTGTTTTGAGGTGACAGACTGGCCGGCACTCTGTGAGCCACATGGAGAGGACATTGACGGGCTCACAGAGTGCATCACTGGTTACATCAACTTCTGTGTGGACTGCAATGTTCCGGCAAGAACTGTCCTTTGTTATTCAAATAACAGGCCATGGGTAACAAAGGACATTAAGGGCATCCTGAACGCTAAAAAGAGGGCGTTTAGAGATGGAAATAGGAAGGGACCTGAAAGACAAGATCAGGGAGGCTAAAGACAGGTATAGGAGGAAGCTTCAGTGGAAACTCCAGCAGAACAACATGAGAGAGGTCTGGAATGGGATGAGGACTATCACTGGGTTTTGGCAATCTAGGAACAGAGGAGCTGAAGGCAGTGTGGACACGGCCAACAAACTTAACCTGTTCTTCAACAGATTTGACACTGTGACCCCTGCCCATCCCCCACATGATTCATCTGTTGTTGGCCCCCAACCAACACATACTCCACTCTCCCCTCCTACCCTTCGTCACAGCCCCCCACTCAGCTCTCATGACTACACCCCTCCCCCACCTGAAACCATCACGGTGGGCTTCACAGCTGAACAGGTGAGAAGACAGCTCAAACGTCTCCACCCAAGCAAGGCTGCAGGCCCGGATGGTGTCAGCCCCAGGGTGCTCAAAGCCTGTGCGCCCTAGCTACGTGGAGTACTTCACCATGTCTTCAACCTGAGCCTGAGTCTCCAGAGGGTTCCTGTGTTGTGGAAGACGTCCTGCCTCGTCCTTGTACCAAAGACGCCACACCCCAGTGGCTCCAATGACTACAGACCGGTGGCATTGACCTCCCACATCATGAAGACCCTGGAGAGACTTGTTCTAGAGCAGCTCCAGCCTATGGTTAGGCCACATTTAGACCCCCTCCAGTTCGTCTACCAGCCCCAACCAGGAGTTGAGGATGCCATCGTCTACCTGCTGAACTGTGTCTATGCCCACCTGGACAAGCTGGCGAACACTGTGAGGGTCATGTTTTTTTGACTTCTCCAGTGCGTGCAATACCATCTGCCCTGCTCTGCTGGGTGAAAAGCTGACAGTGATGCAGGTGGATGCTTCCCTCGTGTCATGGATTATTGATTACCTGACTGGCAGACCACAGTACGTGCGCTTGCAACACTGTGTGTCAGACAGAGTGGTAAGCAGCACTGGGGCTCCACAGGGGACCGTCCTGTCTCCCTTCCTCTTCACCATCTACACCTCGGACTTCAACTACTGCACAGACTTGCCATCTTCAGAAGTTTTCTGATGACTCTGCCTTAGTTGGATGCATCAGCAAGGGAGATGAGGCTGAGTACAGGGCTACGGTGGGAAACTTTGTCACATGGTGTGAGCAGAATCATCTGCAGCTTAATGTGAAAAAGACTAAGGAGCTAGTGGTGGACCTGAGGAGGGCTAAGGCACCAGTGACCCCTGTTTCCGTCCAAGGGGTCAGTGTGGACATGGTGGAGGATTACAAATACCTGGGGATACAAATTGACAATAAGCTGGACTGGTCAAAGAACACTGAGGCTGTCTACAAGAAGGGTCAGAGCCATCTCTATTTCCTGAGGAGACTGAGGTCCTTTAACATCTGCCGGACGATGCTGAGGATGTTCTACGAGGCTGTGGTGGCCAGTGCTATCATGTTTGCTGTTGTGTGCTGGGGCAGCAGGCTGAGGGTAGCAGACACCAACAGAGTCAACAAACTCATTCGTAAGGCCAGTGATGTTGTGGGGGTGGAACTGGACTCTCTGACGGTGGTGTCTGAAAAGAGGATGCTGTCCAAGTTGCATGCCATCTTGGACAATGACTCCCATCCACTCCATAATGTATGGGTTACGCACAGGAGTACATTCAGCCAGAGACTCATTCCACCGAGATGCAACACTGAGCGTCATAGGAAGTCATTCCTGACTATGGCCATCAAACTTTACAACTCCTCCCTCAGAGTGTCAGACACCCTGAGCCAATAGGCTGGTCCTGGACTAATTTCCACTTGGCATTATTTACTTATTATTATTTAATTATTTATGGTTTTATATTGCTATATTTCTACACTATTCTTGGCTGGTGCGACTGTAACGAAACCCATTTTCCCTCAGGATCAATAAAGTATGACTGTCTGACTGTCTGTCTGTTAAACAATGGAACCACATGAGCAATACGCCAATCCTCTGACACCATCGCTGTTTCTAATGACATTTGAAATATTTCTGTCAGAGCCCCTGCTATTTCTACACTAACTTCCCTCAAGGTCCTAGGGAAGATCCTGTCAGGATCTGGAGATTTATCCACTTTTATATTCTTTAAAAGCGCCAGTACTTCCTCCTCTTTAATCGTCATAGTTTCCATAACTATCCTACTTGTTTCCCTTACCTTACACAATTCAATATCATTCTCCTTAGTGAATACCGAAGAAAAGAAATTGTTCAAAATCTCCCCCATCTCTTTTGGCTCTACACATAGCTGTCCACTCTGATTCTCTAAGGGACCAATTTTATCCCTCACTATCCTTTTGCTAATAATATAACTGTAGAAACCCTTTGGATTTATTTTCACCTTACTTGCCAAAGCAACCTCATATCTTCTTTTAGCTTTTCTAATTTCTTTCTTAAGATTATTTTTACATTCTTTATATTCCTCGAGCACCTCATTTACTCCATGCTGCCTATATTTACTGTAGATTTCTTTTACCGAACCAAGTTTCCAATATCCCTTGAAAACCATGGCTCTCTCAAACTTTTAACCTTTCCTTTCAACCTAACAGGAACATAAAGATTCTAAAGATCTTAAATAAGGGACTTGAGCATCCACGTTTTTTGGTATCCGCGGGGGATCTCGGAACCAATCCCCTGCGGAAAAGGAGGGCCGACTCTAT
Source organism: Hemitrygon akajei (assembly GCF_048418815.1). Taxonomy (NCBI): domain Eukaryota; kingdom Metazoa; phylum Chordata; class Chondrichthyes; order Myliobatiformes; family Dasyatidae; genus Hemitrygon; species Hemitrygon akajei. The sequence continues at coordinate 93,411,099 of NC_133135.1, forward strand.
TGTGTGTTGGCCTTCATTAGTTAACAGATTAAGTTCAAGAGGCAATATTGCAGCACTATAAAATATTTGTTAGACCACTCTTGTAGTATTGTGTTCAGCTCTGGTTCCCTCAGTATAGAAGGATGCAGAAGCTTTACAGAGAGGGCAGAGGAGATTTACCATGATGATGCCTGGATCAGAGAGCATGTATGATGAGGGAAAGTTGAGTGAGCTAGGGCTTTTCTCTTTGGAGCGAAGGAGAATGAAAGGTGACTCGATAGAGCTGTAAAAGATAATGAGGCATAAATAGAGTGGACAGTCAGAGCCTTTTTCCCAGGGTGGAAAATGGCTAATATGAACGGTCATAATTTTAAGGTAATTGTAAGAAAGTATAGTGTGAATGTCAGAGGTATGACTTTTACATAGAATGCAAGGAACATGCTGCCAGGGGTGGTAGTAGAGGCAATAGAGGATATTTAAGAGATAGGCACATGGATGAAAAAAAAATTGAGAGACAGGTTAGATTGATCTTAGAGTAGGTTAAAGGGTTGGCTCAACAGCGTGGGCCAAAAGGCTCATACTGTGCTATACTCTTTTATGTTCTACATTCTAAAAATTGAATGTGATTTATCTCAACCTTTGTTAATGTATTCATTTGCTGGAATCTAACCAGAACTGCCCTTGAGGAGGTGGTGGTGCACTGCCATCATGAACCTCTGTGGTCTTTCTGGTAAAGGTTCTCCCACTGTGCTGTTGGAAAGGGAGTTCCATGACTTAGACCCAACAACAATGAAGTACTAACATTTCAGGATGGTGCACAGCTTGGAGAGGAAACATTGTTTCCCAGCACATGCTGCACTTGTTCCTCTTGGTGGTAGGGGTTGGGAAAGTACTGTGGAGTAGCCTGGGTGTGAAACTACTTTTGTAGATATTACACATTGTTGCTACTGCACACTGCAGTGGAGGGAATGAATACTCGGTGTGCTGTACAGGATGCCAATGGGGCAAGCTGCTTTGTTGTGGATATTGTCGACCTTCTTGAGTTCTTGAAGTATGTCCAAAACGTTCTATCTCACTTTGGATGCTTATTATAGATGATGGAAAACTTTGAAATGTCAGGGGTGAGTCATAGACAGGCATAGACGTAGAAGAGTACAACACAGGAACAGGCCATTTGGGCCGCAGTGTTGTGCCAAACCAGCTAAAAAGCAAATCAAGAACACCTGAACAATAATCCCTCCTACCTACACCATGTATCCCTCCATATTCCTTACATCCACGTATCTATCCAAACATCTCTTAAAAGCCTCAAATGTATTTGCCTCTACCACCATACCCGGGAGCGAATTTCAGGCATCCGTAACTATCTGAGTAAAAAACTTACCCCTCATATCATCTTTGAACCTACTCCTTCTCACCTTCAATGAATGCCCTTTGTTAATAGACATTTCAACCCTGGGAAACATACTGTCTGTCCACTCTATCTATGCCTCTCATTATCTTTTAAGCTTCAATCAGATCTCCTCTCAGCCTCTGGCATTCCAGAGAAAACAATTCAAGTTTATCCAGTCTCTTGTGATAGAACATGGCCTCTAAACCAGACAGCATCCTGGTAAACCTCTACTGCACCCTCTGCAAAGCCTCAACATCCTTCCTATTGTTGGCAACCAGAAATGTACACAATTCTCCAGATGTGACCTAACCAGAGTTTAATAAAGTTGCAACATAATCTCCTAACTTTTGAATTCAATGCCTCAACTAATAAAAGCAAGCATTCTATAAGTGTTCTTAATCACCCTGTCAACCTGTGTATCCACTTTCAAAGAGCTATGAACTTCGATGCCAAGGTCTCTGCTCAGCAACACCTTTAAGAACCTTGGCCTTAACGTGTACTATCCCCTTGCATTTGTCATAACAAGGTGCAACACCTCACGTTTATCTGGGTTAAACTCTACTGCCATTTCTCAGGCCATATCTGCAACTGATTTACATCACTGTGTATTCTTTACCAGTCTACTACACTCTCCACAACTCCACCAATCTTGGTATCATTTTTAAATTTACTTACCCATCCATCTACATTTTCATCAAGGCCATTTATATACATCACAAACAGCAGAGCTACCAGCACAGATCCCTGCAGAACTCCACTAATTACAGACCTCCAGCTCAAATAAGTTCCTTTAGCCTCTCCTCTCTGTCTTCTATGCACAAACCAGTTCTGAATCCAAACAGCCAATGCATCTAAATGTTCTGGATTGGCCTCCCATGAAAGACTTTGTCAAAAACATTACTAAAATCCATGTAGACAACATTCACTGCCCTTCCCTCATCAATCTTTCTCGTCACATTGTCAAAAAACTCTATTAAGTTCATAAGGCACAGCCTGTAATATGCAACACCATACTGACTCTCCCTAATTAGGCCATGGGTTTCCAAATAATATCCTATCCCTAAGAATTTTCTCCAGCAATTTCCCTACAACTGCTGTGAGACTCACTGGTCTATAGGTCACAGGATTTTCCCCTGTTCCTTTTTTAAACAAAGCTACAATATTAGCCACTAGCCAGTCCTTCAGGACCTCGCCTGTGGCTAGAGACGATATAAAGATTGTGGTCAAGAGCCCAGTAATCTCGTCTCTTGACTCCTTCAATAACCTAGCGTGAATCCCATCAAGCTCTGGGGACTTATCAACCTTAATACTCATTAGGAGACCCAACACTTCCTCCTCCTCCTTGACCTCTGAATGCCTTAGTGCCAGTTATAGGATTAGCACTGATTTCCTTGTTCTCCATATCCTTTCCCTTGGCAAATACTGAAGCAAAATACTCATTCTTTACCTAACTCACATTCCCTGCATCTGAGCAAATGTTTCCCCCTTTATTCTTCAGTGGTGACACCCTCTCCCTAGTTATTCTCTTGCTCTTGATGTATGTATAGAATGCCTTAGGATTCACCTTATTCCTACTTGCCAAGGACTTTTCGTGGCCCCCCTTGGCTTTCCTAATTCTCTTCTTTAGTTATTTTCTGGCTTCTTTATACTCCTCATGTGCTTCATTTGATCCCAACTCCTGAAGCTTTACATACTTTTTCTTTTTCTTCTTGACTAAATTTATTGCCTCTCTGGACATCAAGGGTACTCTTACCTTTCCATCCCTGTTGTTTCTTCTAACAGGAACATACCCTTCCTGTACTCTGTGCAATTGATCTTTAAACACCCTCCACATGTCTGATGTGGACTTGCCAGACAAACAGGTGTTCCCAATTAACACTTCTTAGTTCTTGCCTTATGCCCTCATAATTTGCCCTATTCCCTCACAGTCAGAACCACCGACGTCACGCCAGTGTTCTCTGACCACTGCCTCCTGCGAGGCACCTGTCACCTACAGGAGGACCGGAAGGCAGGGAGAGGGACGTGGAAGCTGAACATCAAGCTGCTGACCCCAGAGAACATCGAGGAACTAGAGAAGGAGTACACAGGTTGGAGAACCTCGAAAGCCTTCTTTGATTCTCCAGTTCACTGGTGGGAAGCCACCAAGGAGAACATCAAGAGGTTCTTCACCTGAGGGCATCCAGAGAGCAAGGCAGGTGCAGAGGGAACTGTGTAAACTCCAGACAGAGTTGCAGCAACTCCTCCTTCTGCAGTCGAGGGGGGTGGATGTCAGGGAGGAACTGCGGGAGGTGAAAGGCTGACAGGCCCAGCACTTTGACGCCGAGTCCTCCAAGATCATCTTCCGATCAAGGGTCCAAACCGTGGAGCAGGACAAGACGTGCTCATGATTCTTCTTCCAAAAGGTGCACAGGAGGAGCTCTGTGATCCACAGCCTTAAGGAAGAGGACGGCTCTGTCATGTCCTCGCAGACAGACATACTGAGGATCTGCAGGTCCTTCTATGCCGGTCTGTACGGAGAAAAGGCCACAGACTCCACAGCCTCCCGCAGCTTCCTGTCGTCTATCACGCAGGTCTTAGACGACGGCAAGCGGGAGAGTCTGGAGCAGCCACTGACCCTGGACGAGCTGACTGGCTCCATCCATTCCTTTGAGTCGGGTAAGACTCCCGGAAGCGATGACTTACTGGTCGAGTTGTATTCGGCTCTGTGGAACCGGATGGGCCCCGACCTGCTGGAAGTGTACAACGCTACGCTGCTGGCAGGCAACATGTCCGAATCCATGAGGAAGGGCATCATCACCCTCATCTACAAGCAGAAGGGGGAAAGGGAAGACATTAGAAATTGGAGGCCCACCTCACTCCTGAATGTGGACTACAAGATCCTGTCCAAGGCTATCGCCAACAGGGTCAAGTCTGCACTGGAGCAGGTGATCTGTGCTGTGCTGTACCGGGCAGGAAGATCTCAGACAGCCTCGCGCTGCTGAGAGACACCATCGCCTAAGTGCAGGACAGGACACCATGCCTGCCTGGTCAGCTTGGACCAGGAGAAAGCCTTGGACAGGATATCGCACACGTACATGGCGGATGTACACTCCAAAATAGGATTTGGGGAGGGAATCCGGAATTGGATCAAACTGCTCTAAACGGACATCTGTCGTCTAGGTCAAAAGGTGGGAAACAGACAGCTTCCCCATCAGGTCTGGAGTCAGGCAGGGCTGCCCTCTCTCCTGTCTTGTTCGTGTGCTGCATAGAACCCTTTGCCGAGGCCATCAGGAGGGATGAGGGCATAAGAGGGGTGACGCTGCCAGGCAGTGGAGGCACTCAAGTCAAAACCTCCCTGTACATGGACGACGTCACCATTTTCTGCTCTGATCCAAGGTCAGTTCGCAGGCTGATCAGCATCTGCGAACAGTTCGAGCAGGCGTCGGGGGCCAGGGTCAACCGCACGAAGAGCGAAGCCATGCTCTTTGGCAACTGGCCCGACTGATCCAGCGTCCCCTTCACCATCAGGGCTGATCACGTGAAGGTGTTGGGGATCTGGTTCGGAGGGGCCGAGGCGTGCAACAAGAACTGGCGGGAGCGGACTGCCAAGGTGAAACAGAAACTGGGTCTGTGGGGAGGGTGCTCCCTATCAATATCAGGCAAGAACCTGGTCAACAGGTGTGAGGTGCTCTCAGGGCTGCTGTACTTGGTGCAGGTGTGGCCAATCCCCCGCTCCTTCAGCTCGGAAATCTCCCAAGCCGTCTTCAGATTCGTCTGGGGATCCAAGATGGAGCGGGTCAGATGGACCACCACGTACAAGTCCCTGGACAACGGGGGCAAAAACGTCCCCAATGTCGTCCTCACCCTGATGGCCAGCTTCGTGTGTGGCTGCATCAGGTTGTGTGTGGATCCCAGGTACGTGGGTACCGAGTACCACTATGTGCCCAGGTTCTACTTGCCGCCCTGGCTACGAAGGATGGGTCTGGCCTCTTTCCCGCGCAATACCCCTGTCAGCTGGTCATTGCCGCCATACCTGTCCTTCGTAGAGGAGTTCTTTCAGGTCAACGCCTTTGACCACAGGGCCATCAGGCAGTGGTCAGCATGTAAGGTCCTGCTGGCACTTCAGGAGAAGGACGTGATGGACACAGTGGGGTGGTTCCCTGAGCAGACTGTTCAGTTCATCTGGCAAAATGCCTCATCGCCAGACCTCACCAACAGGCACCAAGACCTCGCCTGGCTGGAGGCGAGAGGGGCCCTCCCAGTCTGATCCCTCCTGTACGCCCAGAACGTCGTCCCCACACCCCTCTGCCCACGGGAGGACTGCATTGAGGAGGAGTCGGTGACCCACCTCTTTGCACACTGTGTGTTCGCAGAGAAGGTGTGGAGGAGGATGGAAGGGACAGTGTCGAGTTTCATCCCCAGCAACTGCGTAACAGAGGACTCTCTAATCTATGGGCTGTTCCCAGGGACGCACACCGAGACCAACATCCGGTACTGCTGGCAGATCATCAACTCGGTCAAAGACGCTCTTTGGTCGGCCCGAAACTTGATGGTCTACTAGCACACGGAGATGTCAGTGGGGGAATGCTGCCGACTGGCACGTTCTCGGCTGCAGGAGTACGTGCTGAAGGACGCACTCAAACTCGGTGCAGCCACCACAAGGGCCCAGTGGGGAAGGACCACAGTCTAGGGTTCTTCTCCCGTGGGAGTTGAGGGGTAGGAGGGTTGGGGGTATACCCCCTGAATGTAAATATGAAAGAACAAAGTGCCACGTGGGTGGCAAAACTTTTGAACTTTGAAAATGTAAAGACAGTAATGGTACCAACTGTAAAGAACTGTTATATATTTTATTTTTGAATAAAGTATATTTTGTGACACAACTCAGTACGTCACAGAAACCAGACTCTCCTCCATGGACTCTGTTATACTTTCTGCTACCTTGATAAAACAACCAATATAATCACGGACCCCACCCACCTTAAACATTCTCTCTTCTTCCCCCTCCCACTGGAGAGAAGATATACCTGATAAGCAAGTACATACATATCCCTGGGCTCGAGGACAGCTTCTATCCTGCTGTTATAAGACTATTGAGAGGTCCTCTTGCATGATGAGATGGACTCTTGCCCTCATAATCTAGCTTGCCGTGGGCTTGTACCTACCTGTACTGCACATTCTCTGTAATTGTAACACTTATTCTGCATTCCATTATTACTTTTCCCTCAATGTACTCATGTCATGAAATAATTTGCATGGATAGCAAGCAAAATAAAGTTTTTCACTCTACCTCAGTACAAGAAACTAAAATAAACCCAGGAACAAGCTATAGGGACATAAAGACTGTGCTCTAGAAGTCAGGAATTTTATTCAAAATATTTCTTTTTTTATTAATTTTTTAATAAATTTCTACAATGCAACAACAAAAAAACAGTAAAAAAGAGGTTAATACAGTGCAAAGCAAACATATCAAATGTACAGTTCATAACAGTTAAGGAAAAGCACCCATAGTAGATTGTATAAAGTTAGTTACCACCCCACCCTCCCACTACCCAACTCCAAGCTCACCTTACAATATATAAAAAAGTTAATCAGAACTTTTATCACCACAAAGCTGTATTTATAAACAGAAGGTATGTTGCGTACTACCTGAGCTGGTTGGCCGGTAGCCATGTCGCACAGGAGGGCCCTCTCACCTGGGCCTACGAGAAAGTCTTGCAGCTGCAAACCCGAGACTGCGGTCCTGTAGCTGGGCATCTCGTCGTCTGCCTGCTGCGCCTCCGCCAGTGCTGCATAGTCCACCCCCAGGGACAGGGCCTGGATAGCTGGTCTGGAGAGTGCGTCCGCCACGACGATGTCCTTTCCCGAGATATGCTGGATGTCCGTCATGTACTCGGAGATGTAGGACAGATGTCGCTGCTGGCGAGCCGACCAGGGATCGGACACCTTCGTGAACGCGAAGGTCAACGGTTTGTGGTCCGTGAACGCGGTGAACGGCCTGCCTTCTAAGAAGTACCTGAAATGTCGGATTGCCAGATACAGTGCCAACAGCTCCCGGTCGAAAGCACTGTACTTGAGTTAGGGTGGTCGTAGGTGCTTGCTGAAGAACGCCAGGGGTTGCCAGCGCCCCTCGATGAGCTGCTCCAGCACCCCACCGACTGCTGTGTCGGATGCGTCCACCGTGAGGGCGGTCGGAACGTCCGTTCTGGGGTGCACCAGCATCGCAGCATCTGCCAAGGCTTCCTTGGCTTTAACGAAAGTGGCCGGGGCCTCCTCGTCCCAAGTAATGTCCTTGCCTTTACCCGACATCAGGGTGTACAAAGGGCACATGATACGGGCTGCTGAGGGGAGGAAACGGTGGTAGAAGTTCACCATACCAATGAACTCCTGCAGGCCTTTGACCATGTTTGGCCGGGCAAAGTGGTGGATCACGTCTACCTTGGCAGGCAGAGGTGTTGCCCCATCTTTGGTAATCCTGTGGCCCAGGAAGTCGATAGTATCGAGACTGAATTGGCATTTGGCTGGGTTGATCGTAAGGCCAAAATCACTCAGGCGGGAGTAGAGCTGGCGGAGGTGGGACAGATGCTCCTGGCGACTACTGCTGGCTATAAGGATGTCGTCCAAATAGATGAACGCAAAGTCCAGGTCGCGTCCCACCGCATCCGTTAGCCGCTGGAACATCTGTGCGGCATTCTTCAGGCCGAACGGCATTCGGAAGAACTCGAACAGGCCGAACGGGGTGATAAGTACTGTTTTGGGGATGTCTTCAGGGTGCACCAGGGTTTGATGGTATCCCCGGACGAGGTCTACTTTGGAAAAGATTCTTGCCTCGTGCAGGTTTGCTGCAAAGTCCTGTATGTGCGGCATGGGGTAGCAGTCTGGAGTTGTAGCCTCATTCAGTCTGCGGTAGTCGCCGCATGGTCTCCAACCCCCGGCTGCTTTGCGCACCATGTGCAGGGGGGAGGCCCATGGGCTGTCGGACCTCCTTACGATCCCCAATTCCTCCATCCTCTTGAACTCCTCCTTCGCCAGGCGGAGCTTTTCAGGGGGGAGCCTTCGTGCGCAGGCGTGGAGGGGTGGTCCCTGGTGTGATGTGGTGCTGTACCCCGTGTTTGGGCATGGCTGCCATGAACTGCGGTGCCAGAATTGATGGAAAGTCCACCAGGATTCTGCTGAATTCATTGTCCGACAGCATGATGGAGTCCAGGTGTGGGGTCGGCAACTTGGCTTCACTGAGGGAGAACGTCTGGAAAGTCTCAGCATGTGCTAGTCTTTTCCCTTGCAAGTCGACCAGCAGGCTGTGAGCTCGCAAGAAGTCCACCCCCAGGAGTGGTTGGGCCATCGCCGCCAGTGTGAAGTCCCACGTGAACCGGCTGGCTCCGAACTGCAGCTGCACTGTGCGGGTACCGTAGGTCCGTATTGTGCTGCCGTTTGAGGCCCTCAGGGTGGGTCCTGGCTTTCTGTTGCGGGTGTCATACCCCGTCGGGGGCAAGACGCTGATTTCAGCTCCGGTGTCGACCAAGAAGCGGTGTCCCGACTGTTTGTCCCAGACGTACAAGAGGCTGTCCTGGTGGCCAGCCACCATAGTCATTAGCAGCAGCTGGCCCTGGCCCTGGCCCTAGCCCTTGCAGGGCGGGCGACAATGGCGGGCTTCTGTGCCCCACCGCTGGTGGTAGAAACACCACTGTTCACTGTCCTCCTCACTCCTGCCTCTGTGTTGTGTGCGCCCCCTGCCGGGCCTGGTCTGGTCTGCTGTTGGGCACGTGGCCTGGTAATCTGACCGACACAGCACGTCTGCCCGGGCTGCCACCTTCCGGGGGTCACTGAAACCTGCGTCGGCCAGCAGCAGATGTATGTCCTTGGGTAGTTGCTCTAGGAACGCTTGCTCAAACATGAGGCAGGGCTTGAGTCCGTCAGCCAGGGCCAGCATCTCGTTCATCAATGCTGACGGCAGCCTGTCTCCCAAACTGTCCAGGTGTCCCTGCTCACGCCATGAGAGGCCAAAGGTCCCAATGAGCAGCGCTTTGAATGCTTCATATTTGCCTTCTTCCGGGGGTGACTGTATGAAATCCGCAACCTGGGCGGATGTCTCCTGGTCAAGGGCGCTCACCACGTGATAGTAACGCGTGGAATCAGAAGATATCTGCCAAATCTGGAACTGGGCTTCTGCTTGGCTAAACCACACGTGTGGTCACATCGTCCAGAAAGTTGGCAGTTTTAGCGAAACTGCGTGAACAAATGAAGAGTCGGTCATCTTTGGTCCAAATCCCGTTTGGACCGTCGGGGTCACCAATGTAGCGATGTGCTACACACAGCGCTGAAATAACGACACGCAGTCGGCAAGTCATTTTGAGACTAGTTTATTCAAACTTCGCGGCGCTGGCATTTTATCCCTAGCGCCCACCCTCTCCGGGCGGAAATGACGTCAGAGGTGCATTACCAAAGTCTCTCCCTGCGCGCTGGCTATTTGTGAGCCGGTTCGCCTGCGCAGAAATTGCGTCGCCACAGAATGACCCTTAATCCAAATGGGAATTATGAAAATATTTAAAAGGTCCCCATACCTTTTGGAACTTTATGTCCGAATTAAGAAGTGAATAATGGGGGGGACATCACGTGATGACGTAGGATCGAGACGCAGGGACCCAGCTCTCCCATAAAAAGTTAATAAATTAATGTTTAAATGAAGAAAAGTTAGTCAATACTTTCTAAAAGTTACTTATAAACGACTCCGGACTGTGTCAAGCTATGCCTCAAGGAAGGAAGATGAAGAAAACTAATACTGGGAAGACTACGCAAGTTGGGACAAGAACAAGGCCCACGTCTACCGAGGAACCACGGTCTCAGGTACACTATATCACCGGCGATACGGAACAGGAGACTGTGGCAACATTGGCCACAGGAAAAGACCATCGTGAGCTGCGCAAATGCGAAGGATGGAGCATGCGCAAACGGGAGCAACAAGAACTACAAAGCCCAGCTACCACTGCAACTGAAAGTGATAGCGAATCGGAGGGAGAGTCAAATCTCTCGGAAGGATCAGCTGAAGAAGGAGATAAAAGTCCTTCTAGAAATATAGAAAAGACTTTGAGGCAAATAATGCGTAAATTAGACACACTAAAAGTAATTAAAAATAATCAAAAAATACTCGAAAAAAAAATGACCAATATGGAGACTTTGCTTGATAAAATGGTAAAGAGACAGGAAAAAATGGAAAAAAGAATTACGGACTTGGAAACTACAACAGAAGATATGGTTGAAAGAATGGACAAAATGGAAAAGGAAAATACTGCTTGGACATCAGAAAGAAAACAATTTATGGAAAAAATTGATAAGCTTGAAAATCTCAGTAGATGAAATAATATTAAAATTGTTGGACTTAAAGAAGATATAGAAGAAGAAGATCCAATAAATTTTTTTCAAAAATGGATCCCTAAAAAATGGAAAATGGAAAGAGAAACTCCAATTGAGATTGAAAGGGCGCATAGATCTTTAAGGTCAAGACCTCGAGCTGATCAAAACCCACGATCAATTTTGATAAAATGCTTACGATACCAAGACAAAGAAAAGATCCTGAAGGCCGCTGCCCAAAGTGCCAAAAATAGAAACAGGCCACTGATGATAGCAGGGAAACCAGTTCTTTTTTATCCGGATATAAGTTACAGCCTGTTGAAGAGAAAGAAGGAATTTAACCCAGTGAAAAAAGCCTTATGGGAAAAGGGTTATAAATTTACAATGCGTCATCCAGCAACAATGATAATTTTTTTGGAGGAGGGAAAAATTTTTTTTCCGATTATCGAAAAGCGGAGGAGTTTGTACAAGAACTTCCATCTATTCGCTAATTACACATAGAGGCTTCCAAACGTAATGGATTAAAGATGAAGATAGACCCAAGGAACAGAAGTGATGGACATTTATGGATATTATAGAAGAGAAAAGCAAAATTTTAGAAATACTAAATGAGAATAGTATTTTTTTTTCTCATACATATACTTTTTTATGTTGTGGGGGGGCTGGGAGGCTTTGGATCGGTTACTGCGGGATTCACGTGTGTAATCATGGCGGTTGCCATGACCCGTACAGCAGAGGGGGGTAATGTTGTGTTTTTTTTCCACAACATTAGTAGGGGGGTATTTTGGTTTTTTTTCTTTATATTTTAATTTTTTTCTATCTTTTTGCCTGGATGATTGGTGGGGACACACATAGCAACATGGAGATTTTTATAAAGATTCCCCAGGATACCACGAAAGTGGAAAGATTAGGTATTATTATAGATTGGAGTAATATAATAAAAAAATAATGACTAATCTACTAAATTTTTTAAGTTTTAATGTTAATGGGCTTAATGGGCCAGTAAAAAGAAAAAGAATTTTAACATATATTTTTAAAAAATGAGAACTCCGTGGGGCATGTGGGGATCTTCCAACATCCAGGCATTCCCTTTTTTTTTTCTTTCTTATTTTTTTTAATAGGGATGTTAGTGGGGAGGGGTTAAGGGGAGGGGGGCTGGGTAAAACTTTTTTTTTTCATACACATTTATTCTGTAACTATTTGAAAACAATAAAAAAAGTTTTTTAAAAAAAAGTGAATAATGAATCTTTTCAAGTTCTAAGCAGGACTTAATGACTCTGAGCCATTGAGCATGAGTGGGTGGAGCAACATCTCTTCACCTAGGAGGACTGCACGTCTGGCCAAAAGAGAGGCAAAAGACAATGTATGATGTTTAGTCGGACTCAGTGTCGTGTCAACTTCTCCTGAGGTGCCGAAAAGAGCAACCAGAGGGTTAGGTTCCAAGTAGCAATTAAGTATATGGAATAAAGTTAAAAAGACATCTTTCCAGAATTTCTCCAAGCTAGGACAAGCCCAGTACATATGAATAAGGGAAGCCTCGCCCCCTTTACACTTGGCGCAACAGGGACTAATATCAGGATAGAACTGTGATAATTTAGTTTTAGACATATGAGCCCTGTGTACAACCTTGAACTATAAAAGGCGGTGGCGAGCACATAAAGAAGTTGAATTAACTGACTTGAGAATTGAATCCCAAACGTTATTGGGCAGAGGAAAATTAAAATATTTCTTTATTTGTTTATTACTGATTTCTTTAATCAAAGCAATTAAACTAGCAGCTAGTTGGATTTGAAGTCTCATCTCTAAAGAAGTACGTATCATAACATCCTAATGAAATAGTGATCCAGCTGGTATTAAGATACAACAACAGATCAACTAGGATTTAGTGAAGTGAGAGAAGGTGCTGGACTGTTCACACTGTCACAACCTCTTTACATTCTTCTCCAGTTATCAGCTAACTGATTGAGCTGGGAAGGGGAACCATGTGGCCAGAATATTGGGAAAGAACTGCCAGCAACTATACAATGGGCAGGAGTTACAGATTCCTAGGAGAAGGGGGAAAACCTATGCCATGGTCTGCTCACAAAGGGCTATGTTGTGCCATGTCTCAAAAAGTAGCAAGATATAATGTGCAGAATAACAGGGAAACCACAGCCAGTAAAGGTGAGAGAAGAAATGTTTGCAGTCAATAATGGTAGGAGAGGGATTGGTTAGTAATGGTGAGTGAAAGGAGGTTTACAGTCAGTAGTGGTGTGAGAGGGATGGTGAAAGCTAGTAATGGTCAGGAATGGTATGATTGTGGTAAGTAATGGTGGGAGAGTGAATAATTGATCAGTAATAGAGGGAAAGAGAATAATGGCAGTCAATAACAGATCAGGCTACAATGAAATAAAATTAGACCTAGTCAAACATTCAGCTTGGAGCACTCTTGCTCAAACAATTTAACTCTTGAACCACTGTTGGAACTGAACAAAGTGTGTCAGAAAATCAAAGCACCTCTATGTGTCACAGAGTGCTGCAAACACCATAACCACAGTGTCGCTGATGCTAATAATGAGTCTCAGCAAGAAACATTTCCCCACTGGTTAAAAGCTTGTGAGTTCAAACCTTACCTAATCTTGGCTGATGCTTCCAGGATAGAACCATGTTGCACTGACATTCAAATGGGTCATTAAACCAAGTCATCTTTGTCCCCTCATGTTAACATAAAACACGCCAAGGTACAATCCTCGAGAGCCCCAGGAATATTTTTGACTAATATTTTCTCCTCAAGCCAATTACCTTGTCAGTCACAAATTCACCATTTGGGAAAGATATTGGAGCAACAATGGATTTGTGCTCTAGATATTTTGTGGAAAACATATCACATATAGAATCGAGAAAGCCAGTAAGATTCCAGCCTCAGCCCCATGATCAGTACTTGGATTCTAAGTGCAAAGCTTTGGGTTTGACCCAGCATCTTTCATAACTCCTGCGAAGTCTATGGACTTTGTTGCATCTCTGATGCTAAGTTTGTGCTTACACACTGGCTAGCTTCATCTTCATCTTCAGAAAGTAGTGCTTCAATTATTAATGACCCTCACCATCTAGGACCATGGCCTTTTCTAATTACTATTATCAAATAGGGGGCACAGAGCCTAAAGACCCATATTCAGTAACAGGAACAGCTTCTTCCCCTCCACCATCAAATTTCTGAATGGTCCATGAACTCATGAACACGATTTCCTTATTCCTTTTGTTTTTGCACTACTTATTTATTTTATAATTTTTATGTCTTTGCACTGCACTGCTGCTGCAAAATAACAAATTCCTTGTCAGAAAATACAGTAAAATTAAAATCTGATTCTGATTCTGAAGTTGGTCAAAGCACAATTCAATTGGACACTGGAGATTCTGCAGCCTGAATTTTGAAAGGTCTGAGCGTCAATTCACTGTAAAGTCACCAGGTGAGGGAGATGGTCAGGTAGATGTAGACAGTAGATATAAAGCAAAGCCTGTGCTAAACAAAGCTGAGAGTGAGCTTCAGGCCATTCTGCTGTGCAGAGTGCATTGTCAGAGAGATCACAGTATGCTGTCCCATGCTAACTTCTGTGTCTGTAACTCTTCGCCATGGCAAGGGTCCAGTACTGTTTGGAAAAGATATGATGGGATATTCATGCCGTTGACATCTTGATTTGTTTCAGACTGTGTTGATTTTTTATCTGCCATTTGTGTGTGTGTTTCATTGTTTGTGATAGGCTGGGTCCAAATTGTTCCAGCTTGATTGACTTCTGGTTAAATCTTCCCTTCTCTCTCTGCCGTGCACCTTTCCCTTTCTTTTCCTCCCTTCACATATTATTTCTGCGCTCTCATTTTTAAAAAATTCTGTTCTAGTTCTCACTTCAGTCTGATGTCCCCATTGATTTCAGTTTGGCATTGCTTTTACTCTCCCCCCCCCCCCACCCCAACCTGTTTGGACTCCCTTCCTATGCTTGAATCGCTTCCATCTTCTCCGTTTCCCCCTTTCTTCTCTCTCTCACACTCATGTACACAGAAATATGGTGCAGTATATGCACATGCTAATACAGCTAACACAGGAATACATATACAGTCATGCAGATACTAACACACGTGTGCATGCAAACACACATACACACATGTTTAACCTCACTCTTTTGTATAAATAGTATATAATTTATGTTTTGTGGTTGTCTGAAACTGCCTGTGATGCTGCTGCAAGCAAGTTTGTAATGATACTTGTACCTCTCTATATGAGTACACATGACATAAACTCAATAGCTACATCTGCAACAAATGCAAATGCATGAATGTACTCACTTGCACATATGAGCTCACACATACATGGAAACATATGCATGCACTGGCACACAATTATACGTACACACAAAGGATTCACAAACATACATACATGCACACACATGTCAGACAGAAGCCTTTGAATGTGACAGTCATGGATTTCTCATTGTCTCTACCAAGACCACATTGGAACTTGTTGACGTTCAACCTGCATTGACTCTCCTGCTGTTCCAGCCCATCCCTGCAGGTTTACCTGAGAGTCCATGCTGAGACTTAAGGCTGATTTATACTTGTGCGTCGCATCTACGCCATAGGTACCGCGTACCCTACACTGTACCTACGCCATAGGGTGACATGCACCTCCCCAAAAAAGTAACTCACGCATCACGGCAATGCAGACCGCAACAACTGTGATTGGTCCGCTTGATAGCATCACATTTCCGGTTGCTTCTTCTCCGCCATGTCTGTACACCGATGCGAAATAGATGAACCAAGTCGTCAAATCTACCTGCCGACATGTGAAAATGTTTGAAATGCATTTCCTCGTCCATGTCTTTCACGAAGAAACTCAACACAGTGGCATAGAAACCCCACCACCAACTAGTGTTTTGGCGCACATCAACGCATGCTCGCTACATAGAAGTGAAAATCAGGGCTACAGCATAGCCTGTACACAAAAGTATAAATCAGCCTTAAGCCTGTGCTTCATGCTCAAATCACTGGTCAGTCTTTGTAAGGACTTGAACTGCCAGGAGCCACAGCTGGACAGAAGTAGCAAGGGACCCTATCAATTGTTATAAGAACTAACTACCTCTTAGTGCTCCTCTTGAGAGTATCTCTGGGTATCTTTTAGCTGATGCCCTACCTGTTCCCTCAAATGGCCACAAGAAATCCTATTTTTAAGAACAACATAGATATTAGTCCTGATATCCAAAAAAAAGTTATTGTTTAAGCTGAATCCCTGAAAACAGATGAACTGGTTGTTAACACTTTACTGCTGACTATATGCAAATTAGCTGCAGTATGAGTCACTCCACTCCTGTAAGTATATTGTGTGTAAAGTGCTCTGAGACTGTGTAAATCCAGGGTCTCATATTTATAAAAAAGTGCACTAAGAAACAAGCCCTTCAACTTATTAAGTCTGTGTTGACCATCATATCAATCTAACTCATCTTGTACATGATCTAAATTCCTCCATCTCCTACCTGATCATGTGCCTGCCTAAATGCCTCTTAGGTGTTGCTCTATGCCTGATTCCAGTACCTTCCCTGACAACACATTCCATTACTCTGTAAAACAGCTTGCCTCACATTCCCTTTCAAACTTTCCTCCCAAGTTATATCCTCTAGTATTTGACATTTCCACTTGAGGTAAAAAAAAAATCTGACTTTCTACACACACATAATTTTATGAACTTCTATCAGCCTCCAGTGCTCCAGAGAAGACAGTCCAAGTGTGTCTAAACTCTCCAGATAGCTAATACACTCCAATTTAGGCAAAATCCCAGTGAACCCTTTTACCCAGGGTTGGAGAATTGAGAGCTAGATTTACAAGCTGTAACATGGTTCCCTGACCTTGAAATTCAACACCTGGAAGGCTTTCATCCAACTTTGGGATACGTATAACAGACCACAGAGTAGTGTACATCTGGGAGCAAGCAAGGCTTCAAGAAAGCAACACAAGAAGAGTACATTCCTAAACAATCTGTCAGCACAAAGTTGTTTAGCACTTCTAAGTTTTGATTTTGACAATTCAAAGTACCTGCTTAGAAATATGTGAAATGGAAGCTGGAAGAACTATTCAGCCCTTTTAACCTGCTCCAAAATCATGGCTGTCCTGGTAACCTTTCATGACCACCCCCCAAATTACTAATCAAAAATCAAAGCTTGATTCACTGGTGGGCACCATTTTCTCAAGCCTCAGTCAAGGATCTGAACAGAGAGCAAACTGGCTCTTCTGGATAGTTCCAAGGAGTGTCATAGTGCCAAATGGTAGAGGAGGGTGATACATGGCTATTTAGATGCTGATGGAGCTGCTGTCTCACAGGTCCAGTGAGCCAGTTTGAATCCTGCTCGCTGCTCCTGTCTGTGTGGAATGTGCATGTTCTCATGTGACTGCATGATTTGAGTATATTAATCAACAAAGTGTTTCTCCATACCTGGAGTTTTCAACTTTCCTAGGAATGCTGAGCTGAGGTTGGTTTATATTTGAATGGAAATGGTTTCAAACAGCCCCAAATGGAGAGAGAATTTAAGGTGCAGCAGGAAGACAGGGCAAGATGAAGGAAAGACATGGTCAGTTGGCAGCTGTAAATTGCGCCTTGTATACAGGTGAGCGATAAACTCTAGAGTGTGGATGATGGGATTGGACAGAGTTTATGAAAATAGCACAGTACAGCACAGGAACAGGCCCTTCAACCTACAATGGTGACAATGTTTAGATTTACATGATGGTAACAGACTCTTACAGCTGCTCGAGCCTGTATCATCCAATTAAACCCATGGAACCAATTAACCCACTAACCCATTCATCTTTGGAATTTGGGAGGGAACCGGAGCACCCAGTGGAACCCCATGAGGTCATGTGGGGAATGCACTTCTGTCATACTTGTCTCCAGCACCACATCTGGCAGTAGAGTCCAGGCATGCTACGCCCTATGTAAAAAAACTTGCCCTGAATATCTCCTTTGAACTTCCCCTCTCTCACTTTACATGCATTCCTTCTAGGATTATACATTCCATCATCAGGAATAAAATGGGATTAGGATAGATTTGGTAATTCAAGATTCAAGATTGTTTATTGTCATTCATCCATACATGGTTGTAAAGGAGAACAAAATAATTGTTACTCTGGATCTGATGCAGAATTGAAGAAGCACAATACATATAAATATAAAAGGAATCCTATAAAACACAATGTGGAAGTAACTTTGAATGTGGACATAAATACATAAGGTTAGTTTATACGAACATGTAGAAAGTGAAGCTTGGTGCAGGAGTACATAAACTGATTCTAACAGGAAATGATAGAATGACAAAGTAACTCTTGTGGAGAGGTAGCAACAGAACAGTGGCTATGTCATTGTGGGGTATGAGGTGGGTAGTTAAGCGTAAAATGGCAGCACATGGAGGATGAAGAGTGCTGAGGGGCTGTGCAGTGCAGTGGCTGATGTTAATGTAGTGATGGTAGGCCTGGGGAGGTGGGATGGGTTAATGGGTGGAGATGTTAATCAGCTTTACGGCTTGGGGGAGGTAACTGTTTTTGAGCTTGGTGGTCCTGGCGTGGATACTGTGTAGCTTCTTCACTGATGGGACCTTGACAAACAGTCCATGAGCAGGGTGGGTGGGATTCTTCAAGATATTGCTGGCCTTTTCCCAGTACCTTTCTGCATATACGTCCATGTTGGCGGGTAGGCTGGTGCCAGTGATACACTGAGAAGTTTTAACTATACGTTGTAGATCCCTCCTGTTTGCCACACAGTAATGCAGTGATAATTGGCTAATAATAATCATGTATAGAGCAAAAAACTTTGCTTGCATGCCATCCATACAAATAATTTTGAAACATAAGTACAAAGGGAAAATCAATAATCTCTTATACCCAGTAAAGTGTACACTGAGTGTATGTTCGTGGTCTCCTGCAGCTGTAGCCCATCTACTTCAAGGTTTGATATGTTGTGTGTTCAGAGATGCTCTCTGCACATCACTGTTGTAAAGTGTGGTTATTTGAGTTTCTAACACCTTCCCGTCAGCTTGAAACAGTCTGACCATTCTCCTCTGACCTCTCTCATTAACAAAATGTTTTCTCCCACAGAACTGCCACTCACTGAATGTTTTTTCTTCATTTTTTGCACCATTCTCTGTAAACTCTAGAGTCTGTTGTGTGTGAAAGTCACAGCAGACTTGCAGTTTTTTGAGATATTCAAACCACCCCGTTTAACACCTACAATTATTTCATGTTATTTAGATTGCATTTTTTCCCCAATTCAGTGTTTGGGCTGAACAACAACTGAACTGTTTGACCATGCCTGCATCCTTTTATGCATTGAGTTGCTGACACATGATTGGCTGATTTGATATTTGCATCAATAAGCAGGTGTATAGGTCTACCAAATAAAGTGGCCACTGAGTGTATACTGTTACTGTTACAGGGAGAATCCAGTGCAGGCAGACTATAAGAGAAGTGCTGAGGTAGATTATGAGTACAAGAGTTCAGCTTTACTGTACAGTTGGTGTAAACGGGTGATTGACAGTTAGAGCAGGCTTGAGGGCATGGTCTCAGAGTTTCTGGCTGATAGAATGGGAAAAGGCAGAACGCTACATCAACAGCTGATAATACCTGGAGACTGCATGTATACCACACCCAGGCCGAACTGTTAGAAGAGGAGATAGGTAGCACTGGAGAAATGAGGCTGAAAAGGAGATGTCTTGCAGAGGCCGGTGAAAACCAACCACATGTAAAGAAATCCAATCACAAAGAAGAGAAAATCGCAGATGCTGGAACACTAGAGGAACTTAGCAGGCCAGACAGCATCTATGGAAAAGAGTAAACATTTGACGTTTCAGGCTGAGACTCTTCTTCCTGATGAAGGGTCTGAAATGTCGACATGTAAAGTAGTCCAAACAGATAACAAACCTGCTTATACACCAAAAGGAGTCAAAGCGAACAAAGAGGAAGGAAAGATGCTGACTGGGAATTAGAGAGCACATTGGGATGGGGGTCAGGCATCAAAGACTGACTTGAGTAAGCGGGTGAAGGGAAAATCCACCTCATCTACAACTGTGTAAGGATTGTTTTATGGAGGAGTGTAATGTCAAAAGTTACTGCTATATTTATAATAATTCAAAAAGAGAAATGGATAATGAGTTGGTGAATGTTACTAAACAAATAGAAAACAATAAAAACATTCATAGAAATGAGTGAGCAAGCAGACTAGATCCTTCTATATTTCATAGCCCTTCTCTCTCTCTCTCTCTCCCTCTCTCTCTGTCTCCCCCTTCTCCCTCCCCCCCCCCACCTTCCTCCTTCTTGTCCTGTATTTTTCTTGCTCCTTGAATTCCCTGTCTACTTGGGGCTGGTCACCTCCCATTCTATTCAACTGGTGAACCAAGCTCAAATCAGCATTCTCAAGAAAGTGGCAGACACCAAACATCAGTTATCTGAGAAACACATCTTGGTTGAGTATATACTCATAAAAGCTTTACAAGTCATGTCTAATAAAGTTTAAACTACCGCACTGGGCCAATAAACACACAGCATAGTTCTATGGGATGGCCAGGGGAAAGCCCTGTCACTGTAAATATCTTCATTGTGAGATGGTGCTATAAACTTTAACATCTGCCAGCTCACCTTCAAAGGCTTGTGGTTTTTCATTTTGGGATAAATCTGTCATCTTTATGAGGAATTGAGGCAGCAACTTGTGCCTTCAGCCGTGGTGTGTGTCAGGCCTGCCCTGGGAATGTTTGACAAGTCAGGGTAGAGAGCCCATTTCCTTTTCACTCAATTTGTGTATGACAGCATAAAGTACAGGGAGCTCTACTCTGTATCTAACCCTCTGTCCCTGCCCTGGGAGTGTATGACAGCATAGGATACAGGAAGCTCTACACTGTATCTAACTCTCTGTCCCTGCCCTGGCAGAGTGTGATGAAACAGTTCAGAGGGTGTTTTACTCTGTATCTAAACCCTCTGACCTTGCCATTGAAGTGATATCTGTGTTGAAAGTTGCTTTTCATTATCAAAAATATTGAAAACAAATAAAACTGATTTTTGTTGTGGGGTCTCTAAGTAGCAACTGTAAACATTTTTCTTAAGTTAAATTGTCCGTTGATCCAATTGTATTGTCCGTATTAACTCATACATGATTGTTGATTTCCAGTTTATTACAGTTCCATATTGCCATGTCACTGACTGACTTGGGATTTAGCGCCCATTAACTCAAAGTGGCTGTATAATTTCTTGAACATTTTACTGAATGGATCTAAGTTCCCAGTTCCTGTTTCTGAATTGAAAGTAATATCATTCCTACTAGAATATTAATCAGGAAGGCTTATTTATAATCTAGAAAAATAACTCTGAAAATATCCATTCGTTTTTTTTTAAAAAGCACAGAGGAAGCTTTTCTAAGGCTGTGTCTGAGCTGGATTTCAACCAGGCTTCACCCAGTGCTGATGAAAACTTGGATGCCAGTGGATGATGATGGTTTTAGTCTGGTACCTCCTCAAGAAGTTCACCTGCTTTGAGCAAAATCCACCCAATTACCTTTCTCACTGAGTGACTACAAAGAGTGCAGATGAAACAACATAGATACACCCATACAAGAGGTTGTGTGCTTAGCCTCCTGCTCTGTTCTTTTTATACCTACAACTGTGTGACTGTGTACAACTCTAGTGCCAGCTAAAAGTTCACTGATGACACCACTGTTAATGTAGAATCACGGATGATGACAAGAAGGCATATAGGGCTTGATTGGTCAGCTGCTTGAGTGGTGTTGTAACAATGTCCTTGCAAAAACCAAGGAAATGATTGTGGACTTTAGGAAGGGGAATTCAGGAAATATGCACCAGTACTCATTGAAGGGGTAGCAATGAAATGGATGAAAAGCTTTAAGTACCAAGGTGTCAACATCTTAAAGGAACTACCCTGGTCCCAGCACATAAATGCAACCATGAAGAAGGCACACCAGCATCTCTAATATGTTAGAAGTTTAAGATTCAACATACCTTTGAAGAATTCACAAGTGTACAGTGGAAAACATCCTGATTGGGTGCACCATGGAATGGTATGGAAACTCCAATGCACAGAAATATGAGAGGCTAGAGAGCGTGGTGTATTCAGCCAGTTCCATCATAGCTAGAACTCCCCTGTGATCAAGAACATGTACAAGAGCCGATGTCTCTGGAAGGCACCATCCATCTCTAAGGACCCACAGAGCCATGCCCTCTTCGCACCATACAAGAGCATGAAGACTGATATCTCTATTAGAAGGAAAAGGATATAGGGCAGGTCCACAGGTTAGAGTCCTAAACTAGAGCAGGACAATTTTTGTGTGAATTTGCCAGAATCCAGCAGAGGAAGACTGGGTGAGTGAGACTGTTTGATGGAAAAGGAATGAATGGGAAGTGAGAAGCTTTTGTAAGTGTGATAGCAAGTGTCCAGGAGCAGCGTCTTCCAGTTAGGGAGAAGGGTAAATCTGGAAGTTTATAGGGAAGGTTGACTGATGAGAAATATTGAAGCTCTGGTCAAAAAAAAAGAAGCAAGCATGCATTGGGTTTAGGAGCCAGGATCAAGGAAATTTCTTGATGACTATGAAAAAATTAAGAATACCCTTAAGAGGGAAATGAGGAGAGCAAAAAGAGTGTATGACATGGATCTGGCAGGTAAGGTTAAGGAAAATCCCAAGAAGTTCCATAGTTACTTAAGGGTAAAAGTACGGCAACAGAGAGAGGAGATCCTGTTCGACCCATAGGAGACAGGAGATGGGTGAGATTTTTAATGAATAGCTCTCCTCAGTGTTTAAGAGAAGAAAATCATTATTGCTCAAAACACGAGGGAAACAACTGCAGATATTTTGGAGGACATTGATATAACCAAGAAGAGGTATGTATCTGCAGCCTTACAGCATATCAAGGTTGATAAATCCCCAGGACCTGACTGAGTACATCCTCAGACTTTATGATAGATAGATAGATAGATAGATAGATAGATAGATAGATAGATAGATAGATACTTTATTCATCCCCATGGGGAAATTCAACTTTTTTTCCAATGTCCCATACACTTGTTGTAGCAAAACTAATTACATACAATACTTAACTCAGTAAAAAATATGATATGCATCTAAATCACTATCTCAAAAAGCATTAATAATAGCTTTTAAAAAGTTCTTAAGTCCTGGCGGTTGAATTGTAAAGCCTAATGGCATTGGGGAGTATTGACCTCTTCATCCTGTCTGAGGAGCATTGCATCGATAGTAACCTGTCGCTGAAACTGCTTCTCTGTCTCTGGATGGTGCTATGTAGAGGATGTTCAGAGTTTTCCATAATTGACCGTAGCCTACTCAGCGCCCTTCGCTCAGCTACCGATGTTAAACTCTCCAGTACTTTGCCCACGACATAGCCCGCCTTCCTTACCAGCTTATTAAGACGTGAGGCGTCCCTCTTCTTAATGCTGCCTCCCCAACACGCCACCACAAAGAAGAGGGCGCTCTCCACAACTGACCTATAGAACATCTTCAGCATCTCACTACAGACATTGAATGACGCCAACCTTCTAAGGAAGTACAGTCGACTCTGTGCCTTCCTGCACAAGGCATCTGTGTTGGCAGTCCAGTCTAGCTTCTCATCTAACTGTACTCCCAGATACTTGTAGGTCTTAACCTGCTCCACACATTCTCCATTAATGATCACTGGCTCCATATGAGGCCTAGATCTCCTAAAGTCCACCACCATCTCCTTGGTCTTGGTGATATTGAGACGCAGGTAGTTTGAGTTGCACCATATCACAAAGTCCTGTATCAGTTTCCTATACTCCTCCTCCTGTCCATTCCTGACACACCCCACTATGGCCGTGTCATCAGCGAACTTCTGCACATGGCAGGACTCCGAGTTATATTGGAAGTCTGATGTGTACAGGGTGAACAGGACCGGAGAGAGCATGGTCCCCTGCGGCGCTCCTGTGCTGCTGACCACCGTGTCAGACCTACAGTCTCCCAACCGCACATACTGAGGTCTATCTGTCAAGTAGTCCACTATCCAATCCACCATGTGAGAGTCTACTCCCATCTCCGTTAGTTTGTGCCTTAAGATCTTGGGCTGGATGGTGTTAAAGGCACTAGAGAAGTCAAGGAATGTAATCCTCACAGCACAACTGACCCCATCTAGGTGAGAGAGTGATTTGTGCAGCAAATACGTGATAGCATCCTCCACTCCCACCTTCTCCTTATACGCAAACTGAAGAGGATCCTGGGCGTGCCTGGTTTGTGGCCTCAGATTCTGTATTATCAGCCGCTCCATGGTCTTCATCACGTGCGACGTCAAGGCAACAGGTCTGAAGTCATTCAACTCCTTTGTTTCTTCAGTACCGGGACAATACAGGATGTTTTCCACTGTCTGAGTACTCTTCTCTGCTCCAGGCTCATGTTGAAGATGCGCTGTAGTGGTTCTCCCAGCTCAGTCGCACAGGCCCTCAGTAATCGTGGGGAAACTCCATCCGGTCCAGCCGCCTTGCTGGTACAGATCTTCCTCAGTTGACCTTCCACCTGTGCAGCCGTAATCCTGGGCGTGGGCAAGGTCTCCTGTGAGTGGCTATTTTCCTGTGAGGGAAGTAAGCCTGGTGTGGATTTCTGCGGTGAGGATGAGATTGTGCTGTCGAACCTGTTGAAGAAGTTGTTCAGCTGGTTCGCTTTCTCCACATCTCCACTTAGCTTTGCACCGCATATGGGAAGCTAGAGAGGAATTCACAGAGGCCTTTACAGCGATACTTGCTTCGTCATTAGCCAGCATTGAAGTTTCCGAAGAGTGGAATGTGGCTGATGTTGTTGCATAGTTTTAAAAAAGGTTGTAAGGACAAGCCAAAGAACTGCAGACCTGTCAGCAGTTACTGAAGTTACAGAAGAGGATTTTGAAGGACAAGATCTACTGGCATTTGGATAGGCAGTCTGGTTAGAAGGAGTCAGCATGGTTTTGCGGATGGAAAGTCATGCTTGATGAATCTTTTAGAGTTTTTTGAAGACGTAACCATAAAGGTAGATGAATGGAGGGCAGTGGATGTTGTCTATCTGGATTTTAGCAAAGCTTTTGACAATGTCTTGCATGGTTACTTGGTCCGGAAGGTTAGGTCCAATGGAATCCAAGAGAGATAGTTAAGTGGATACAAAATTGGCCTGGTGGCAGGATGCAGAGGACGGTGTTTGAAGGTTGTTTATCAGAATGGAAGCCATTCTGATGTGCCACAGATGTCAGTATTAGAGCCCTTGGTACTTTTTATTTATCTGAGACAATGCATTTTTTACCAATTTATTTACTGTTTTCATTCTTTATATTTACACAGTTGGAAAAGTAGGGATGCCAGGCTGAATGCTCCTCTTGCAGGACGTGGGAAGGCAGGGATGACCGCACCTGTGAGAAGTGCATCCAACTGCAGCTTCTAACACTCCATGTTAAGGAGTTGGAGCTGGAATTGGATGAACTCCAGATCATTCAGGAAGCTAAGGGAGTGATAGACAGGGCATATAGAGAGGTAGTTACACCCAAGGTGCAGGACACAGGAAACTCGGTGACAGTCAGGAAGGGGAAGGCTGTTAAACAGCCAGTGAAATACTCTGTGGCCATCCCACTCAACGATGGGTATACCATTTTGGATACTGTTGGGGGGGGAGGGAGGCAGAAATGACCTAGCAGATAAAGTATCTGGCTCTGAGACTCAGAGGTGGGGGGGGGGGGGTGGTGGAAAGAAGCACGCTGTGGTGATAGTGGATTCTTTAGTTAGGAGAGCGGACAGAAGGTTCTGTTGGCAAGATTGAGATTCCCAGATGGTATGTTGCCTCCTGGTTGCCAGACTCCAGGACATTATGCATTGAATCCTCAGCATTCTTAAGAGGAAGGGTGAGCAGCCAGAGGTCTGGTTTGAATCTGAACTGGAGGGGGACTAATATCCTAGCGGGAAGGTTTGCGAATGCTGCATGGAGAGTTTTAAACAAGAGTTGCAGGGGGTTGGGAACCACAGTGCCAGACAGTGAGTGGAGAGGTTGTGGAAACAGCTGTTGCTAAGACCTCAGACAAAGTCAGGAATCAAAAGGTTGAGCATGGTGCAACTAATGTCCTCAGCTGTGTATATTTCAATGCAAGAAGTATTATAGGAAAGGCAGATGAGCTCAGGGCACAGATCAACACATGGAATTCTAATCTTGTAGCCATAAGTGAGTTTTGGTTGCAGAAAGGGCAGGACTGGCAGCTCAGTATTCTGTGGTTCTGTTGTTTTATGCATGACAGAGTGAAAGGATTAATGGGGGAGGGGTGGTGTTCCAAGTCACGGAAAATGCCACGGCAGTGCTCAGTCAGGACAGACTGGGGAACTTGTCTAGTGAGGCTTTATGGGTAGAACTGAGGAATAAGCAAGATATGACTACATTAATGGTGCTATGTAATAGACCACACAACAGTCTGTGGAATTTAGAGGACCAGATTTGTTGAGAGATCACAAACTGTTGCAAGAAATATAAGGTTATTATAGTAGGTGATTTTGACTTTGCACATATTGACTGGGGATCCCATACTATAAAAGGACGAAATGGGACAGAGTTTGTCAAGTATGTTCCTTAATCAGTACATAGAGGTCCCAATGAGAGAGTTCATGATACCTGATCTGCTATTAGGGAATGAGACAGGGCAAGTGACAGAATTTGTATAGGGGAACACTTTGCATCTTGTGATTATATTACCATTAGTTTCAAAGTAAATATGAAAAATGATAGATCTGGTCCATGGGATGAGATTCTAAACTGAAGAAAGGCTAGCTTCTGTATGGGCTGAAAAAATGGACTGAAAAATGGCAGATGGAATTTAATGCAGACAAGGTGTTGTACTTTGGTAGGACTTACCAGGGTATCTCTTACACTGTGAACAGTAGGGCACAGAGCAGCACGGTGGAACAAAGGGATCTGGGAATACAGGCCCATAATTCATTGAAAGTGGCAGCACAGGTAAATAGGGTCATAAAGAAAGCTTTTGGCACATTGGCCTTCAATAATTAAAGTATTGAGTACAAGAGGTGGGATGTTATGTTGAAGTTGAATAAGATGGTGGTGAGGCGAAATTTGGAGTTTTGGTCGCCTGCTTTTAAGAAAGATGTAAATAAGGTTGAAAGATACAAAGAAAATTTACAAGGATGATGCTGGGAGTGGAGGACCTGAGTTATAAGGAATGATTGAATAGACTAGGACTTTATCCCTTGGAGTGTTGAAGTGAGAGCAGATTTGATTGAAGTATAGGTAAGATTTGACAGAGATGCCAAAAAGTGTGGGAAGAAGAAAGGAGGGGGACTCGCTGTCTACATTAACGTAAGATAGTGTAACCCCGGGCATGTGAGTACAAAGATCTCCGTTTGTGAAAGAGATATTGAGCTGATCGCCGTGAGTATGAGGCCATATTACCTGCCGCGAGAATTCGCAAACGTCATTGTGGTGAATGTGTATGTCCCGCCGCGTGCTAACGCAACGGTAGCGTGTGACGTCATCAGCTCCACTGTTGCTAGGCTTCAGACACAGCACCCTGAGGCACTGGTGATAATTACAGGGGACTTCAACCATGTGACTTTGGACAAGACACTACCTGCTTTCTCCCAGTACGTGGATTGTTACACCAGGGGTAATAGGACTATTGACCTACTGTATGCAAACGTAGAGGAGGCATATAGTGCATCCCCGCTGCCTTCACTGGGGAAAGCTGATCACAACCTGGTTTTGTTACAGCCCAGATATAAATCAATTGTGATGAGGCATCCCACTACCACACACTCTTTTAGAAAGTGGACTCCTGAAGCTGAACAGGCCCTGAGAGACTGCTTCGGTACTACTAACTGGGATGTACTGCAAGGGGGGCTCTGTGGGGGCGTTGAGGAGGTCACAGAATGCACAACAGACTATATTAACTTTTGTGTGGATGCCGTTGTTCCTGTTAGAACTGTTCGCTGCTATCCCAATAATAAGCCCTGGATCACTAGTCACATCAAAGGCCTCCTAAACCAGAAGAAGAGGGCCTTTAAAGATGGTGATCGGTTGGAGCTTAAAAGAGTTCAGAAGGAACTCAGAGTACAGATAAGGGGGGCAAAGGAGCAGTATAGGAGGAAGCTAGAACAAAAGCTGCAGAAAAAAAGCATGAAGGAGGTGTGGGATGGGATGAAGATCATCACCGGATGCGGTGCAAAGCGGGGGGCAAACATAAGTGGAGATGTGGAGAAAGCGAACCAGCTGAACAACTTCTTCAATAGGTTCGACAGCACAATCTCATCCTCACCGCAGAACTCCACACCAGGCTTACTTCCCTCACAGGAAAATAACCACTCACAGGAGACTTTGCCCAGGCCCAGGATTACGGCTGCACAGGTGGAAGGTCAACTGAGGAAGATCTGTACCAGCAAGGCGGCGGGACCGGATGGAGTTTCCCCACGATTACTGAGGGCCTGTGCGACTGAGCTGGGAGAACCACTACAGCACATCTTCAACATGAGCCTGGAGCAGAGAAGAGTACCCAGACAGTGGAAAACATCCTGTATTGTCCCGGTACCAAAGAAACCACAACCAAAGGAGTTGAATGACTTCAGACCTGTTGCCTTGACGTCGCACGTGATGAAGACCATGGAGCGGCTGATAATACAGAATCTGAGGCCACAAACCAGGCATGCCCGGGATCCTCTTCAGTTTGCGTATAAGGAGAAGGTGGGAGTGGAGGATGCTATCACGTATTTGCTGCACAAATCCCTCTCTCACCTAGATGGGGTCAGTGGTGCTGTGAGGATTACATTCCTGGACTTCTCTAGTGCCTTTAACACCATCCAGCCCAAGATCTTAAGGCACAAACTAATGGAGATGGGAGTAGACTCTCACATGGTGGATTGGATAGTGGACTACTTGACAGATAGACCTCAGTATGTGCGGTTGGGAGACTGTAGGTCTGACACGGTGGTCAGCAGCACAGGAGCGCCGCAGGGGACCATGCTCTCTCCGGTCCTGTTCACCCTGTACACATCAGACTTCCAATATAACTCGGAGTCCTGCCATGTGCAGAAGTTCGCTGACGACACGGCCATAGTGGGGTGTGTCAGGAATGGACAGGAGGAGGAGTATAGGAAACTGATACAGGACTTTGTGATATGGTGCAACTCAAACTACCTGCGTCTCAATATCACCAAGACCAAGGAGATGGTGGTGGACTTTAGGAGATCTAGGCCTCATATGGAGCCAGTGATAATTAATGGAGGATGTGTGGAGCAGGTTAAGACCTACAAGTATCTGGGAGTACAGTTAGACGAGAAGCTAGACTGGACTGCCAACACAGATGCCTTGTGCAGGAAGGCACAGAGTCGACTGTACTTCCTTAGAAGGTTGGCGTCATTCAATGTCTGTAGTGAGATGCTGAAGATGTTCTATAGGTCAATTGTGGAGAGCGCCCTCTTCTTTGTGGTGGCGTGTTGAGGAGGCAGCATTAAGAAGAGGGACGCCTCACATCTTAATAAGCTGGTAAGGAAGGCGGGCTCTGTCGTGGGCAAAGTACTGGAGAGTATAACATCGGTAGCTGAGCGAAGGGCGCTGAGTAGGCTACGGTCAATTATGGAAAACCCTGAACATCCTCTACATAGCACCATCCAGAGACAGAGAAGCAGTTTCAGCGACAGGTTGCTATCGATGCAATGCTCCTCAGACAGGATGAAGAGGTCAATACTCCCCAATGCCATTAGGCTTTACAATTCAACCGCCAGGAGTAAGATATGTTAAAGTGCCGGGGTTGATTGTATTTAATGTATTTAAGTAAACTACTTAAGAACTTTTTAAAAGCTATTATTAATGCTTTTTGAGAGAGTGATTTAGATGCATATCATATTTTTACTGAGTTAAGTATTGTATGTAATTAGTTTTGCTACAACAAGTGTATGGGACATTGGAAAAAATGTTGAATTTCCCCATGGGGATGAATAAAGTATCTATCTATCTATCTAAATTATTAGAGGTATTGGAAGGGTAAATGCAAGCAGGGGTTTTCCACCGAGCTTGGGTGGGACTACAACTAGAGGTCATGGGTTAAGGGTGAAAGGAGAAAAGTTTAAGAGATATATAATGGGAAACTTCTTCACTCAGGTTTGAGGGAGTGTGGAATGAGCTGCCAGCGCAAATGATGTATGCGAGTTCAATTTCAATGTTTGAGAAGTTTGAATAGATACATGGATGGTAGGGGTAGGGAAGGTTATGGTTCTGGTGCAGGTCAATGGGAGTATGCAGTTTAAGTGGTTCAACATGGATTAGATGGGCTGAAGGGCCTGTTTCTGTGCTGTACTTTTCTATGACTCTGTGACACTAGATTTCAAAACAGCTACATCCCAAGTACCGTCAGGCTCCTGAACAGACCTGAAAATTCCTTGGACAATACTTTTTCTCTGTCTCAAGTTTGCACAAATGTCACCCTTATTTACCTTGTTGTGTCAGCTGTATATAATTTATGTTAATTTAAGTTTATGTTGACTTGCATGTCCTTGTAATGGACTGTGCTGCTGCTGCTGCAAAAAGCTAATTTTCAATGCACTTTTTTTTACAATGGCTATGTATGCTCACAACAACAATAATATTGAACTGTCCACTCCTGTCAACACCACTGCACCAACCGAAGGCACACACTTGGCAAGGAGACCTGATGAAGGGTCTTGGCCTGAAACATCAAATGTTTATTCTTTTCCATAGTTGCTGCCTGGCTCTCCAGCATTTTAAGACAATAAGATATAGGAACAGAAATAGGCCATTCGATCCATCGAGTCTGCTCTGTCCTGGCTAATCAAGAACCTATCTATCTCTGCCTTAAATGCACCTAAAGACTTGGCTTCCACAGCCACTCATGGCAACAAATTCCACAGATTTACCACCCTCTGACTAAAATAATTTCTCCACATCTCTGTTCTATTTGGATGTCCTTCAATCCTGAAGTCATGCCCTCTTGTCCTAGACTCCTCTACCATAGCAAATAACTTTGTCATATCTAATCGGTTCAGGCCTTTGTTGTGTTCAGGTTTTGTGCATGTTGTTTTGGATTTCCAGCAGCTATATATTTTCTTGTGCTTGGCATGAGGTACTGCACTATCTATTACCATCCTAGCTTCTCAGAATGGCACCAGGTACTGTCTATTCTGTGCTTCCAAATGTTCGACCATGTGAGCCATCGCATCATTGTCCACAGCATGCACACCTTCCAAAAGCAATCACTCAAGGTTACGTCAGCATGACATGAACTTCCCAGGGGCAGAACCTGAGTCTTCCTTGAGTATGTACTTTAATCAGGACTCCCAGTTCTTGCCTTTCCTAAATGCCAACTAATTTAATTGGCCCGGATTTTTCAGTCTAGTGAAAACATCTTAAAACTCCAGGTCAGACACTGCTAAAATCCGTACCAGGTTTTGAGCTGATTAAGTTCAATTTACTTGGATGTGTGTCCCGCAGACTGACCAGGGCGGTTATGTTATGTAACAGAAATATCGGTGCAGTCACACTATACTACGCTCACTGACATCCCCTAATCCCTGTTCACTGTCTACATCACAGATTCTGATAGCTCAAGTCTTACAAGGATCTGCAACTCCTGACTCGAATTCTCAGGAGGAAACAAGAGATTTTTCAGAAGCAGAGATGATGCCAGTTTACTGTATGCTCTGGAGCACACCTTACAGGAATTCAATTGCAGCTTTATTTTTGTTTTCTTGACAACTGCACTGCTCGGAGAGATCACAATTAAAGTGGAACATCCTGGGACAAACTGAGCCCTGTGTCTTCAGATTTCCACATCATAACCATTTCATCTTGCAATGCCTCCCCCTTCTTTGCAAATTCAAACATACTTGAATTCTAATTGCATAGTAACACTGGGTATTTACAACACAGAAAGAGGCCATTTTGGCCCATCATGTCAATTCTGGTATTTCAGTTATAATAATCCTAAGAAACCTTGTGTTATAGACTGTCACATTATTGGTAATTGATTTACTATTGTCACATGTACCAAGGTAAAGCTAAAAAAATTGGTTGTGATGCCATCCATTTATAATTTCATAACAATGAGATAGTACCTGGGAAAAATAATAACGGAGTGCTGAATATTGTGTTACTATTACAGAGAAAGTGTAAATGCAGGCAGACAATATGCAAGGGGCAAGATGAAGTAGAACGTGATGTCAACAATTCA
Source organism: Hemitrygon akajei (assembly GCF_048418815.1). Taxonomy (NCBI): domain Eukaryota; kingdom Metazoa; phylum Chordata; class Chondrichthyes; order Myliobatiformes; family Dasyatidae; genus Hemitrygon; species Hemitrygon akajei. Next base: position 93,443,025 of record NC_133135.1, read on the forward strand.
TCTTTATTAAAGTGGTGCATTCAAAAGTCTTCTAACAGCAGAACTGACCATGAGCCTGGTGATGTTGTTTTCCACCTTTTGTATCTACTGTCTGATGGATGGGGGAGAAGAGAATGGTCTCTGGTTATGTTGACCACTTTACCGAGGCAATGGAAAGAAGCATAAAAGAACCAACCAACTAACTCCCCCTCCACCACCACCCTCCTCCATCTGGCAGAACTGGTCCTCACCCTCAACAATTTTTCCTTTGGCTTCTCCCACTTTTTCCAGACTCAAGGAGTAGCCATGGGCCCCAGCTATGCCAGCCTTTTTGTTGGCTATGTAGAACAGTTCACATTCCAAGCCTTCCCTGGTAATACTCCACCAACTCTTCCTCCGCTACATTCACGACTGCATTGATGCTGCTTCATGTACCCATGCTGAGCATGTCAATTCTATCAACTTTGCCTCTAACTTCCACCCTGCCTTTAAATTCACTTGGTCCATTTCTGCCAACTCCTTCCCCTTTCTCAATCTCGCTGTCTCCATCTCTGGAGACAAATTATAAACGGACATCTTTTATAAACCTATCGATTCCCACAGGTATCTTGACTATACCTCTTCCCACCCTATCTCCCTTTAAAGTGCTATTCCTTTTCCTCGATTCCCTCGCTTCCACTGTTCCCAGGATGTGGCTTTCCTTTCCAGGATGTTACAGATGTCTTCCCTCTACAGAGATCAGGATTTCCCTTTCTCCACTATTGATACTGCCCTTGCATCTCTTCCATTTCTTGGATATCCACGCTCATCCCACTGCCTTAACAGATAGAGATCCCCTTGTCCTTACTTACCACCCCATCTGACTCCGCATCCAACGCATTATCCTCCACAACTTTCACCATCTCCAAAGGGATCCTAACACTAAACATATCTTTACCGCCTCACCCCCCACCTTCTGAGGGGATTGCTCCCTCCACGATTCCCTTGTCCATTCATCCCTCCCCACTAATCTCCCTCATGGCACTTATCCCTGCAAGCAGCTCCTCCCTCACCTCCATTCAGGAGCCCAAACAGTCCTCCCAGGTGAGATAGCACTTCATCTGCAAATCTGGTGGGGTCATTTATTGTGTCCGGAGCTCCTGATGTGGCCTCCTCTACGTTGCTGAGACCTGTCATAAATTGGGGATTGCGTCGAAGACCTCCACTCCATCTGCCAAAAGTGGAATATCCTGGTGGCCAAGCATTTTAATTCCTATTCCCATTCACATTGCCACATATCAGTCCATAGCCTCCTCTTGTGCCAAGGTGAAGCCACCCTCAAGGTGGCTCACCCTTATATTCTGTCTGAATAGCCTCCAGCCTAATGGCATGAGTATCGATTTCTCCTTCCGGTAAAAATTGTTTCCCTCCCTCTCCCTTCTACTTCTGTTCCTCACTCTTACCTTTTACCTCTTGTCACCTCCCTATCATTTCCCTTTGGGTGCCCCTCTTCCTTCCCTTTCTCCTATGGTTCACTCGCCTCTCCTATTAGATTCCATCTTCTCCAGCCTTGACCTTTCCCACCCACCTTGCTTCACCAATCACCTTCGAGCTACTCTTGTTCCCCTCCCCCCACCTTTTTATTCTGGCATCTTCCCTCTTCCTTTCCAATCTTGAAGAGGGGTCTCAGCCAGAAACGTTGACTATTTATTCATTTTCATAGATGCTGCCTGACCTGCTGAATTCCTCCAGCATTTTGAAAGAAGGCTGGTTTCTATGAGGGACTGAGTTACGTCCATATTTCACTGCAATTTCTTGCAGTCTTGGGTTATAGCATGATGGCCTATAATTGTCTCCAAAGCATAGAATTAAAGAGGCTTTCTCAATCATGTTTGCATGATACTCAAAGAGGCTCACATAATGCAAATATTGTTCCCTAATCTATCAATTGTGTTATAATCAATCCACATCATGGATACATTTGTCATAGCAGAATTACCTGTACTGACTCAATGTAAACACAATCTGCTAATCCTAGACCCTTGCTTCCTTCCTACATCCTTGCAAAAGCTTCCATTCAGTTAAGTACCCAGTTCCCTCTTGAATGCCCAGTTGAATCTGAGATACAAGTGATCTGCAGATGCTGGAAATCTTGAGCAATATACACAATCGGCTGAAGGAACTCAACAAATCTGGCAGCAGTGGTGAAGGAAAATATAACTTCCAATATAACTCGGAGTCCTGCCATGTGCAGAAGTTCGCTGATGACACGGCCATAGTGGGGTGTGTCAGGAATGGACAGGAGGAGGAGTATAGGAAACTGATACAGGACTTTGTGATATGGTGCAACTCAAACTACCTGTGTCTCAATATCACCAAGACCAAGGAGATGGTGGTGGACTTTAGGAGATCTAGGCCTCATATGGAGCCAGTGATCATTAATGGAGAATGTGTGGAGCAGGTTAAGACCTACAAGTATCTGGGAGTACAGTTAGACGAGAAGCTAGACTGGACTGCCAACACAGATGCCTTGTGCAGGAAGGCACAGAGTCGACTGTACTTCCTTAGAAGGTTGGCGTCATTCAATGTCTATAGTGAGATGCTGAAGATGTTCTATAGGTCAGTTGTGGAGAGCGCCCTCTTCTTTGTGGTGGCGTGTTGGGGAGGCAGCATTAAGAAGAGGGACGCCTCACGTCTTAATAAGCTGGTAAGGAAGGCGGGCTATGTCGTGGGCAAAGTACTGGAGAGTTTAACATCGGTAGCTGAGCGAAGGGCGCTGAGTAGGCTACGGTCAATTATGGAAAACTCTGAACATCCTCTACATAGCACCATCCAGAGACTGAGAAGCAGTTTCAGCGGCAGGTTACTATCGATGCAATGCTCCTCAGACAGGATGAAGAGGTCAATACTCCCCAATGCCATTAGGCTTTACAATTCAACCGCCAGGACTTAAGAACTTTTTAAAAGCTATTATTAATGCTTTTTGAGATAGTGATTTAGATGCATATCATATTTTTTACTGAGTTAAGTATTGTATGTAATTAGTTTTGCTACAACAAGTGTATGGGACATTGGAAAAAAAGTTGAATTTCCCCATGGGGATGAATAAAGTATCTATCTATCTATCTATCTATCTATCTATCTAAATGCAGTCAATGTTTCGGGCTGAGACTTTCATGAGGGATCTGCCTCCTCCACTCTCTGTAGCAAAGGATTCCAGATCCCAACCACTTGCTGCATCAAAATTCTTTTTGACTACTATTCTGTGTCACCTGGTTCTTGATCCCGCTGCTAACAGGGACACTTTCTCTCCATCGATTCTGCCTGTACTCTTCATGTTGCTCTGTGGGTGGTGAAATTTCTGCTAATTGTTGTCCTGAATGGACGGCCGCTTATACTGAGACAGTAGTTTGTGCTCTCCTCAACCTGGAAGGGGTGCATCGCATTGCGGGTTAGTCTGCACTTTGAGTATTGTGTGCAGTTCTGGCTGTCAGACTAAAGGAAGGATGTGATTAAGCTAGAGAGAGAATGCAGAAAAGTCTCACAAGGACTGGAGGGCTTGAATTATAAGGAGTCTCTGGATAGGCTGGGATTGTTGTCACTGAGGGATGATCGTATACATGCTTATTAGATCATGAGGAGCATGGATTAGATCGACAGCCACAATCTTTTTTCTTAGGGAAGGTGAGTCTATAATAAGAGGGCACAGGTTAAGGTGAAAAGGAAAGATTTAAAAGTGATCTGAGGGGCAGGTTTTTAAACATAGAGGCTGATAGGATATGGAACGAGCTGGCAGAGGAAGTGACAGATGGATTACAATATTTAAAAGGTCTTTGAACAGGTACATGGACAGAAAAGGTTCAAGTACAATACATGGGCCAAATGCAGGGAAATGGGATGAGTTAGATAGGCATCTTGGTCAGGATGGGTGAATTGGGCTTAAGGGCCTGTTTCTATGTAGTTATGTCTCTATGACTAAGAAACTCCCTAGCTCACCTATCAAGCCCAAGGAATAGTCTACATTTCAGTGCAATCACCTCATTATTCCAAACTGCAGAGACGACAAGACTAATCTTAAACATTCCTCTCAGGACAAACCTGCCACACCAGAAATCAATTTGATGAACCTTGGATGCATTTGTTCCATCATGAGTATATCTCTTCCACAGTTACAGAGACCAGACCTGTGTATAATATTTCAGGTATAAAACTCGGGCAAATAAAGGTAACTGTCAAAGTGGGAATCTCAGAACAAGAAGAGAAATTCTCAAACCCCAAAGATGGTGGTGTCAGATCATTATGTGTTTAGGCTGGATGCAGAAGATGGAATAATTCAGAGTTATAGGAAACTGGACAGAAGAGGGTCAGATGATAGATCTGCAATGATCATATTGAATGGTGGTGCAGACATGAGGGACCTGGATGTTAACACTTCTCCTATTTGATCCTGTTCTATATTCCCAGATAGTGAAAAGGTTTGGAAGCTGAGGGGACACCTGAAAAAAGTTTATCAAATTATGATAAGCATAAATAGGGTAGAAAGAAACTTTTTGCCTGCAGAAGGTGGTGGGATGGAGTTAAGTCTCTATCAAAGAAGGTGTAAGGCACTCCTTCCCTATGCTAGCCTGCAGGTCACCCTGCTTAGCCCCACGATCAGGGTCATGTAAAACCATGGGAGCAGGTCTATGAGCAGCTGGTGCATATTGCAAGTGCTAGTTATGTGACCATTGAAGCCAAGCAGACAATCTCTGAAGAGTATTGATAATGGCTAGGGTCACCCATCTTGTAAAGACGCTGCCCTGGAGAAGACAATGCCAAACCTCTTCTGAAGAAAAATTTGCCAAGAACAATCATGGTCATGGAAAGACCATTATCACCCAATGTCAAGAAATGTCAAATACTGCAGGGAGGGCATAGCTTTAAGGTGGGGGAGAAAAGTTTAAAGGGAATGTGTGCAGAATAAGTTTTTTTTACACAGACAATGATAGGTGCCTGGAAAGTGCTGCCAGAGATAGTGGTGAAAGCAGGTATGATGGCTGCAATTAAGAGGCTTTTGGACCTATGAATCTGCAGGAAATGAAAGGATATGGATCATGTGCAGGCAGAAAGAGATTTAGTTTAATTTGGCAGCATGGTTGGCACTGACATTTTAGGCTGAAGTGCCTGCTCCTGTTCCTAAATGTCCTCCCAAGCCATAAATGCCCCTTCCCAAACAAGGCTGCAGGCAATGAGAAGCTGGGTAATGGAAATGCTGTCCCTGAGCTGCCTGTCTCCTTTGACAGCTGAATCTGACATGTTTTAATTCTCTCATGTGTTCAGTTGGTAAGCACATTCTCACAGGCTCACCATGCTGAGGGAATGTTAATGGAGCCCAGGGAGACACATCCACATCTTGGAAATCATTCAGCAGTCAAAACAAACAGGAAATGAACAGGAGTGGCAGCGCACTGAATGAAAGACGCGGCCTTCTGTGCAGATGTGGAGGAAACACTGCTGCCACATGAGGACGGAGTTGGCTCAGCATTGCAGTTGGCTGACCCCTAGGAATGATGGGATCTCCCAGTAGAATGGGAGGCAGAGGTCATGGACAGATAGAGTGAGTATCATGTGCCCACTAGCAGTGTGGTTTTGAAAAGCCACAGGATGAGCCCAACACACTGTAGCCAGTGACCTTCACTCTGACCTACATCACAAAGTGAGCCACCATCAGAAAGATTGTCTTATTTCCAAAATTACTTAACAGTAATGGAGTGCATTTTTACCTATTATTGCCATTACTTGGTTATATAGAACACTACAGCACAGGCCCTTCAGCCCACAGAGGCTGTGCTGATCAAGATGCCAAATTAAACTGCTAGCACAACCCTCCCCCCCAGGCAGCACATTCCAGGCACCCACCACTCTCTGTGTAAAAAAAGTGCCATGTACACCTCCCTTAAGTTTCCCCCTTTTCATCTTAAATGTATGCCCTCCAACAACTGACCTTTCTACTGTGGATAAAGACTCTGACTGTCTACCCTGTTTTTGCCTCTCATAATTTTATAAACACTTTTATCAGTTTTTTTCCATCAGCCTCTGCCATTCTGAAGCAATACAGAGCTAATATATTCCGTCAAGGACCCTTTGTCAAAACTGTTTTAACCTGTTGAAATGGAAGTGGGCAGTGATTGGGATGTCAGTATGTACAGCACTGTGCAAAAATCTTAGGCATATACATATATAGACATTTGCACAGTTCTGTGATAATTTTATGTATTGAACTTTTCTGCTGCCACAAAAAAAACAAAGTTCATGACATATATGAGTGATGATAAACCTGATACTGATATGAGTCTCTATTGTGGACTGACAGTGGGAAGGGATTAAAGAGAGAGGAATTATAGTTGGGAAAAGGGGAAGGGAGAGGGAGGGAGTGGTAAGCACCAGAGAGACATTCTGTAATGATCAATAAACCAATTGTTGGAAACAAATGACCTTACCTTATCAGAGCTGGGTGCCCTGATATATATATAGTCTCGCATACCCTGAGTTCCCCTCTTTGCTTCCTTCCTTCATTCCGTGGTCCGCTGTCTCCTACTGTATTTGTCACTTCCATCGCTCATCTCCAGTTTCTTACATCATTTCCTCTATCCTTCCCTCCACCCATCTATTTTCCTCTTCTCATCTGGACCCATCCATAATCTGCCAGCTCTTGATCCCCCCACTCCCTCCCCACACTTTTATACTGCTTTCTGCCCTTTTCGTATCACCAAAGAATAGGGTGTCTTATCTGAGCCCAGTAGATAGCTCATTCTAAAGTGGAGAGGGTCAGCCTTCTGTATCTTGGGTTACAGACTGAGGAAATCACCTTGAGGATTTGAATTAATTCATTGCTGAATCTCAAGGTGCTGAACAATTCACCAAGAAGCCATAAAGAACTGTTATTCCCATTGTTGTTCCCATTATTGTTCTGTTATTCCCATTTGGAAATCAGAGGAAGCTTGGCACTTGAAACGTTAATTAGGAACAAAACGGTTGCAAGGGTTGGGAGGGGTGTGTTTGTGTGTCTGAGTGGGTGTGCGTTTTCAAGTTCAGTTTATTGTCATTCAACTGTACACTGCTAAATGAAACCATGTTTCTCCAGACTAAGGTACACACAAATAGCATATAAAGTAATATCATCACAAATAATTAACAAATAATAAGGTGCATTTAGGATGCAAGTTAAAAAGTAAGCAGTATAATGGTGATGAGACCTGGGTAATGGCAGGGAGTTCAGTGATCTTACAGCCTGGGGGAAGAAGCTGTTTTCCATCCTAACAGTTCTTGTCTTGATGCTAGCTAACTCCTGCCTAATGGTGGGCAGGGGGGATCAAAGAGATTGCTGGACAGATGGGAGGGATGATTGACAATGCTAAGGGCCCTGCATACACAGTGCTCTTGATAAAGATCTCTAATAAATTGAGAGAGAATCAGATAATCCTATCAGCAACCCTTGCAATGCTTTGTAGGGTCTTGTGGTCAGATACCTTGCAAGTCCCATACGAGATGGTGATGCATCTGAGCAGTACACTCTCGATAGTGCTCCTGTAAAGATTGATTAAAATCAGGGAGGGGAACCTTATTCACCTCAAAATTTCTCAGACGTGAATACTCTGCTGTGCTTTCTTCACCAAAGACATGGTGTTGAGGGACGAGGTGAGAACATATGTTATGTGCACTCCCTGAAATTTGGTGCTCCTAACTCTTTCCATGGAAGAGCCATTTATGAGCAATGAGGAGAGGTCAGCCAGCACCTTTCTAAAGTCCACATTCATCTCTTTAGGCTTGTCCACGTTGAGCCTCAAGTTTTTGTATTTACACCACTCTACCAGCCACACTACCTTCTCTTTGTACGCTGTCTTGTCATCATTGTTAACGAGGCCAACCGCTGTTGTGTCATCAGTGAACTTGATGATTTGGATTGAACTGGACACAGCAATGCAGTCCAACAGCAGAAGGCTGAGCACGCAGCCATGGGGGGCACCAGTTGCTCAGTGGGTGAGTGATGGAGCTAGAGATGTGTCTGACAACACGGACTGGCCTTTCTGTCAAGAAGTACAGGATCCAGTACATAGAGATGTGTTGGGACCCAACAAGGACAGCTTACCCACCAGCATGTGAGGGACAATCATATTAAACGTTGAGCTGAAGACCATAAACATCCTGGTGTATGAGGCACCATTTTCCAGATGGGACATGATGGAGTGGAGGGTAGAGACAATGGCATCATCGGTTGATTGATTTTAGCAATATGAAGGGTATGTGTTCTATGTACATGCAATTATATGCATATGTGTGTGCATACACATAGAGATCTGCATATATACGTGTGAGTCCATACGTGTGCACACCACATATCAGTCTTTTACCTGATACCCAGCAATATTTAGAGGTGTTATTGCTTACAGGCTGGGCTCCTGATATCAGCCAAGTTTGAATCCCACCGTAGAAGCTTCAATACAAATAATAAACCCAGTATTAATAAAAAGACTCAATCATCTGAGAAATCGTAACCAAAAAGTCCTCCAGTGGGGATCACTAACATCCTTCAGGTGGGGGAAATTGTCAGCTACACCTATTCTGCCCTATAGGTGACTACTAACTCAGACAATCTGATTAACTGATAACTGCAAAAAAAGGGTAACAAATGCAGGCATTGGCTGCATTACTTTCAGGCCACCTTTGTGTATGTGGCTGTTAATGGAGCAGTTTCAAGGCAAGCTGTGCTAGAAAAGTTTTTCTATGAGATTAAAAACTATCCCATGAATGAACAATAATTAGTGGTGGATTCAGGTACGATGTGTCAACAAGCCAACTCTAGTGCCAAGGAGCAGATGGTTGGACGGGTGCCTTCACTGGATGCTATGCCCACTCCTGCCAAACAGTGCAGAGAAGATTGGAAAAGAACATAATTACACTGAAGTAACAAAATGTGAGGCTGGAGCTCTGTCAGGTTCACTTCACACAGAGACAAAAAAAGAGTGGGTGAGTGTATATGGAAAATTACAGATTCAGAAGGCAAGTCAAGGACCTGGTTTCTGCAGTCACAGAATAAACCTATACTTAATTTATACCAATGCAATTATAATCACAAAAGCTATTTGATGGACCCATTAACCTCTTTCAATGGAAGAGTCTAGCCTTGAAACTGCTCCATTAACATGGCAGGTTTATTGTAGCTTGCTGCTCTCAGTCTCACAGAGGCACACAGCTCTCTCATTCACTCAGCTCTTCCATAAAGTCAGCCTGAATTATTGATCCTTTGACATAATCAGTACAGCAGTCACGTCAGTGGATAAGGCCTTCACAGCAGTGCACTGTCCCTTGGCTGCCTTCTATGAAATAATTAGGAGAAATTTTTATTAAACCACAGTGAAAGGTTTAGTGCCGAAGTAATGTGGAGAGATCTACAAGGTGATTAATGTCTTTGCAATGGTGAAGTGTTGCAGTGATCGAATCCCACAGTCAGGCAATGGGCAAGGGGGTGGGGTGGCAGTCCAGTTGTAATTCCATAATTTTATAAAAGTGCCGACTTTAAATAGAAGAATATCCAAATGGAGACAGAGACAGACAAAAGACAGGAAGGAGAGAGATCCAGACAGAAGGAAAAGAGAGATAACTATACAAAGGCAGGACAAATACACACACACACACACAAAATGAAGCGGAGGGTGGAGAAAGACAGAGAGAAGGAAGATGGAGACAGACAGACAATGAGAGACAGATTCAGTGGGGGGCAGAAACACAGAGAGATGGGGAGAAAGAGAAACTGGTGTATAAAGGAAGAAAAAGAGAAAAAGATGAGACACAGACAAATAGACAGGGAGAGGAAGATAGACACAATGAGAGACAAAGAGTAAGAAACAGGCACAGAGACAGTGTGACAAACAGGAATGGTAAAGACAGACAAAAAGAGGTGGGTGAGAGAGACAAATAGGCAAAGAGAAAGGGACATTGAGAGACAAAATACAGAGGCATAAAGAAATACACAGACAAAGAGAGAATGAGACAGTCAAAGATAGATAGGCAAAATCAAAAGAGATGCGGAGAAAGAGAGACAAAAGCCAGAACACTGAGTGGGGCACGGTGATAATAAACCAGACAGACAGACAGCGAAACAGTGAAAAAGAGAGAGAGGAAGGAAGTGGTGGAGGGAAGACTGGCGGAGATCCATGCTAAGAGGTGGGAGAGTGAGAAGGTGGGAGACCCAAGAAAGTGAAACAGAAAGGAAAGGGAAGTGACGGCAGAGAAAAAATAAGTGAAAAATTGAGAAATAGAAAATAGATACATAGACAATGAGGGCCTTTATTACAGAAGGAGAAAGAGGGGGAGAAATATCCTTTCAACACAAGTTAGCTAAATTCCAAAAGGCACAAAAAGATTTTGCAAAAAACATTGACTTTATTTTTAAGGCTGAAGTATTTTAGCCAGCAGCTTAATTCTGACACCAAGGTCGTAAAGCTAATGAATTGTGAATTTCTTTATCTCTGTGCCATGATTCATAAACATAAGAAAATGCAGCAGAGAAAGATCCCTTTGAAGTGTAGTGACTGTCACAATTTTAAAAAGCAGCAACCAATGTGTACATAGCATGCTTTCTCAAACAGCACTACCATCAAAGAGGAGCTACAGGAGCCTGAAGACTTACACCGATGTTGCAGGAACAGCTTCTTCCCCTCAGCCATTAGATTTCTGAATGGACAATGAGCCAATGAACACTACCTCACTATTTCTTTACTCTCTTCTTGCACTACTTATTTAATTTAAATATTTATGTATATATACACCTTACTGTAATTTTTAGCTGTTTATTATATAGCGCATTGTACTACTGCCACAAATGCCACTAATATTAAACCTGACTCTGATAACATTCATGAGACAAAATCTACAAAGCAGCACTGTGGAAGATTTAACATTATTTTCCTCTCTCCCTCAGGCTGAGGAAGATTAGTTTTCTGACAGGTTCCATGGGTTTAGAGGCAGCTGAAGAGTCCTGCAAGAGTCCTACCCTATGGGGTAGGAGATGTTGACGGGTTAGGAATGTGGGGACTTTGGAAGATACTGTGGTTCTTCCATAATTTACACTGAGCTTCTGTGCTCTTACAACAACTGAACAGGTTTTCAATATCAATGGCTTAAAAGGCTGAGTCTTTGTGAATTCTATTGCACTGGAAGGAGGAATTTAACAGTATTAGAAGGTTCACCTAATCTGAGATAATATTGTTACCAAAATCATAGAGTCATACAGCCATTTGGCCCACACATCTTTACTGACAAGTGGGCACCCTCCTGCATTAATTCCTTTTCCATTACTTGGCCTGTAACGTTCTATGCCTTGGCAATTCAAGCACTTGTCTAGACACTTCTTAAATGCCAACTTTGCTTTCACCACTATCTCAGGCAGTGTAAGCTCAGTACTCCTCCAGGCCTCTGGCAGTTGCTCTACAAGCTGCACCACTGTGCCAGCCTAGCCGTCATCCTAACAGCTGCCTCCAGAGCCACCACCCTGCCTTTCCCCACAGTGATCCCCTTGCATTAGAAAAGGGAGGCTCCGAATCATTCACTATTCCTGGAAACAAGTGTTTACTAAACAGAAGCAGAACTCCCCGTGGACAGTCCTAGTCTTCACATAATAAAAAGCACATTTTTCTGGGTTTCAGCACCTAAATCACAGAGAAAGGCTGAACAAGTTAAGTCTTTATTCTTTGGACCATAGAAGGTTGAGGGGAGACTTGATAGAGGTATTTAAAATAATGAGGGGGATAGATCGAGTTGACGTGGATAGGCTTTTTCCATTGAGAGTAGGGGAGATTCAAACAAGAGGACATGATTTGAGAGTTAAGGGTAACACGAGGGGGTATTTCTTTACTCAGAGAGTGGTAGCTGTGTGGAATGAACTTCCAGTAGAAGTTGTAAAGGCAGGTTCGGTTTTGTCATTTAAAGTAAAATTGGATAGGTATATGGACAGGAAAAGAATGGAGGGTTATGGGCTGAGTGCGGGCCATTGGGACTAGGTGAGTGTAAGTGTCAGCATGGACTAGAAGGGCCGAGATGGCCTGTTTCCGTGCTGTAATTGTTATATGGTTATGGTAACTCAAAAGAATATATATGTATTATACATATAATCATGGATCTGAAAGAGTACCACTATCTAGAAGAGGAATGGCTAAATGACAGCCTGATTTATTGGGAACTAACATGGTTTCTACTCTCCACTGCCATGGGGATATTTTCTATTCTTCTCCTCTAATGAAGCCTTTCACAATATTAAAGATCACTAATAAATCCAATTTATTTGGAGAACGGTAGGTCTGTGGAATGTGTTAGGGCATAGGGTAATAGAAGCACATAATACTTAAGTGGAAGTTAGACAGGTATGTGGAAGAGGTAAATGAAAAGTGATGAGTTGATAGGATGAGGCAAAGAGTTATAGGGTTGTGAGTCCTGAAGTAGGGTCTCATCCCAAAAAGTCCACTGTTTATTTATTTCCATAGATGCTGCCTGACCTGCTGAGTTCCTTCAGCATTTTGAGTGCATTCCATAGAGTTATAGATGTGTATAATGTGAAGAAAGACCCTTCGGTGCAAACTGACCAAGATGTACATTCAAGATAACCCCATTTCCCAGCATTTGGCCCATATCCCTCTGAACTCTTGTTATTTCTGTATCTGTCCACATACTTCCTAATTGTATCTAATGTACCGGCCTCAACCACTTCCTCTGGCAGCCGTTCCACATACCTGCCACCCATATAAATGTTGCCCCTTAGGTTCTTAAAACTTTCACCTCTAACCTTAAAACTATATCCTCTAGTTTTAATTGCCCAACCTTGTAAAAGAGACTTCTCATCCTATCTATCCCTCGCATGATTTTATACATTGTCTACAAGATCATCTCTTAGTCTCCTAGTCTCCAAGGAATAGGCCCAGCCTATTTAACCTCCCCAGTTAGTCAGTCACCTGTGTCCTAGCAACATTCTTATAAATCATTTTTTGCACTCCTTTCATTTAATCACATCTTTAACAGGGTGATCAAAACTAAACACAAGTGTGGCCTCATCAATGTCATACAATTGCAGCATACTCAGTGAAGGATAAATTGCCACACACCTTCATCACTGTTCTATCTACCTGTGACTCCATTTTAAGGAAACCATGCACCTGTTCTCCAAGCAGGAAAGAGAAGGCTAATAAAGTCACAGAGAGACACAGCATGGAAACAGACTATTATGTTCCACATAATACACTGACTGTCAAGCATCCATTTTTTACACTAAATCTAACATAAACCATCAGCAAGAATTCTTACCTCTGACTGATGACTTTTTTACATGTCTCCAGAACCCCCTTCCAATTATGATCTGTTACCATCTCTTGACCTTTTCATTTTTAACTGCCAAGGTGACTTTAACGAACTCTGCTGCCCTCACCCACACCAACATCAACCCTTCTGAACACTCAGCTCTCCGCTCACTTCAAACCACCTCAACCCACAGGGAAGAGCTGTATCTTTGTAGTCTGGTGCACTGACCTATACCTTGCAGATGGCACCCTGAACAGCTCTTCAAATCCTCCAGGCCAGGCCTCTGTTTCTGATACCATCACAGATCTCGCCACATCAGGAGATCTTTCCTCCACAGTCTCCAACCTAATAATACCACAAACCCACACTATCTACTGTTCTCCTCCTTAAGATCCACCAACAGAAGTGATCCTGTAGATCCATTGTTTCTACCTGCCCTGTCTTCCTTTGTCCAGCTGCTTCCTACCTAGTATATCTGGGACACCTTGCATGCCCTTCATCAATTTGAAAACTTAGTTTACCTTGGATACCCAGCACCTATACACCTCCATGCCTCATCTGGAAAGTCTTAGGGCCCTCATCTCCCTTCTGGAGCTCCCCTCTACTAACATTTGCATCCCCCAGGATGAACTTATTCTTACCTTCAACAACTTAGCTTTTCTGTTCTCCCACTTTCTACAAATCAAAGGTGTAGCCATGGATATTTGGATGGGTCCCAGCTATGCCTAGACATTTGTTGGCTACATAGGCCTGATCTTATCCCAAACCTTCCAACACAGCTCTCCCTAACTTTTTCTGCACTACTTTGAAAACTCATCAATTTGATCAACTTTCTATTAACTCAACCCAGTTCTCAAATTGATCTGGACTATTATTGACACTTCTCTCTCTTACCTGTATCTCTGTCTCCACCTCAGGAGATAAAACATCTACTGACAGCTATTACAAATCCACCTTCTCTCATTTTTCTCCTGTAAGGACACCATCCATTCCTTCAGATTCTCCGTCTCCCCCACACCTGTTCTCAAGATAAGGTGTTCTGCTCTAGATTTTTTTTTGGAATTTCCTTCACAGGAAATATGACTTTCACTCTGCTGTAGCTGATGGAGCCCTCACTTACATCTCTCTCATTTCCTGCACTTTTCTGCATCACTCCCCTCTCCAGGGAGAACACTGACAGAGTGCCCTTAGTGTTCATTTTTCAACCCTTTAGGGTCCACATCCAGTGCACCATCCCTCACTTCTGTCAATCCAACAGGATCCCACCACCAGACACATCATTCCCCTGTCCATCCATCCCTCTCGATACTCTGGCACTTTCCTACACCTGCAGGAGATGCAAATCTTGTCCTTTACCTTCTCTCTCACCTCCACCTCTTCCAGATGAGGCAAATATTTATGTGCATCTCTAACCTCATCTACTCCATTCAACAATCCTGATGTGGCTTCCTCTGAGACCAGGCAGAGTAACAGACATCTACAGCTTCAGGTTGTTTGTCATTACAACTCCTCTTCCCATTCCTACAATAACCTGTTTGCCCACGGTCTTCTCCACTCCCATGGTGAGGCTGAACATAAACCAGAAAAGCAGCACCTCATCTTCCACTTGGGTAGCCTAAATAGTCTGAACATTGAATTTTCCAATTCAGGTATCCTACACTACCTATCATAGAATTATGCAGCATAAAAATAGGCCCTTTGGCCCAACTCATTCATGCCAATAAAGGTGCTTAACTGTACTCATTTGCCATTTACCTGTGATTGGCCCCATCCATATAAACTTTTCTGATTCACGGTTTTTTTTTAATGCTGTAATTGTACCTGCTTCTACAGCTTCCTCTGACAGCTCAATCCATACACTCACCACCCTGTGTGAAAAACCTGTCACTCGACTTCCTTTAAATCTTTCCCTTCTCACCTTAAACCACTGCACTCTAGCTTTAGACATTTTATCCTGGGAATAAAGACTGTGACTATCTGCACTATCTACACCCCTCATGACTTTATAAACCTCAGTGAGGTTACCCCTTGGCCTGTTTTGCTCCCAGTCTCTGATGTCTCTTCTTATAATTGAAGAACTTCAGCCTCAGCAAAGTTCTTTGGAACTTTCCTGTATCACTTCTAGCTCGGTCACGTACTTCCTACAGCTGGGCAATCAGAACGACACACAGTACTTACTTCATTGTGATCTTACCAATGACTTGTACAGTAGAAACATGACATCCCAACTCCTGTAGGCAATACTCTATTGGATGCAGGCTTACTTGCCAAACAGCTTCTTCAACACCTCTTCTACCTCTGTTACCACTTTCAGCAAATTATGAACTTGAACCCCTAGCTCTCGCCATTCAACAACATTTCCAGGGACCTGACATTCACAGGTTGAACTTCCTAAAGTTTACCACTTCACATTTGTCCTAGTTAAATTCAAACTGCCATTCCTTTTCCCACTTTTCCCAGCTGACCTAGATCCTGTTACAACCTTAGACAATTGTCCTTACATTGTACATTGGTACATTGTACCATCAAATGTGGTGTCACCTGCAAACTTACTAAGCTCCAACATTCTTGTTCAAATTGTTAAAACAGATATCAAACAGTGATCCCTATGGTATGCCACTGATCATTGGCTTCTAATCTGGAAAAAAAAAACCTCCATTACCTTCCTTTAATCTCTACAAGGCAATTTTGTAGCTATTTGGCTAGCTCAATATGGATCCCACATGATCTAGACTAGCCTACTATGCAGGACATTGTCAAAGGTCTTGCTAAAGTCTGTGAAAACAACTTATAAAGCCCACCCTCATCAATCATCTTGGACACCATTTCAAAATGTTTAATCAAATTCATGAGACACAATTTCCCATGAACCATGGGTCCCACAGAATCATGCTGACTAACCTTAATTCGTCCTTGCCTTTCCAAATGCAGATATATCCTGAATCGCAAAATCCATCCATGAACTTCCCCAATGCTAATGTTACGCTCACAGGTTTCTAAATGCCAGGTCGTTCTTGCAGTTCTTCTTAAACAAAGTGATAATACTGCCAACCCATAATGTCCTGGGACATACTTGGTCTGGTTTTGGGAAGTTATCCACCTTTATCTGCTTTGAGACTGCCAGCATCCCTTCTTTCATCTCTGTCAGGACATCGCTGTTCTCCTTCCAAACTCACTAGCTTCCATATTCTTCTCCCAGAGATAATTTCCTTTTCACATCAGTCTGGCTGGGTTCCCATTCCATTCCTTCCTTCTCATTACCCAGACTTTCCCCCACTTGGCTTCCCCTGCCCATCACCAACGTACCTATCAGTTGGTTTTCTTCCTCCTTGGTTCACCTTTCCTATCCCTACCCTCTCCCCTCCCCCTCCTGACTTTGGCTGCCCATCATCCCTCCCTTACATGGTTCCACCTATCACTTACTTGCCTCTGTCGCGCTCCTCCCTTTTATTTCTTCTTAATGGCTACCTTCCCCTGACATTCTCAGTCCTGGTGTAGGGTTCAGACATGATTTATCTACTATCCCTTTGCTTCCACAGATACTGCTTCATCTGCTGAGTTCCTGCAGCAGTTTATTTTGCAGAAGGTTCCAACACTTACAGTCTTACATGTCCCCATGACCTGTTTTACCTTCCCCATGTTCCCATAAACTCTATGAAGATTCAATAACTCACTTACACTCCAGGAATATTTTACAGAAGCCTAGTAAATGACCTATCATCACTTCTTTGTGATGTGGAAGGAAATCAGAGCACTCAGTGAAGCCCAAGAGGTCACAAGGAGAACATGGAGACTCCACAAAGAATAAAAATCTACAATTGAGTGGTTGTCGTGAGCTAGCCAAATTGATACAAATTTGCATGGTGATAGGAGTCAGAGGGCAGTAGTGGAGACTTGTTTCTGTGCAGCGAGTACAATATGTCAGGGCTGATCTATTTCTCAACTGTATGGATGGAAAAAAATGAGCTATGTGGGAGGGAAGGATTAGATTGATCTTGGAGTATGGCAAAAGGTCGGCTCAATACCATGGGTGGGTCCAAGGGCCTGTACTGTTCTGTACCTTTCTATGTTCCATCACAGACGCACATTACAGACACAACATTCACAAGAAATATAACAATTGAATATAAATTAAACAAAATTATACACAAGCACAATTGTAAGGAAAATGGCCATCATAATACAAAGTGGTCACAGTGGTAAAAAAAGTGTTGCTTTACTGAGATAGTGATTAGGGTTCTGCAAGTTAGTTCAAGAACCAAATGGCTGAAGGTAAGTGACTGTCTTTGTACCTGGAGATTATTTTTGATTAGCATTATGGTCAGCATAGACATGGTGGGCCGAAGGGCCTCTTCCTGTGCTGTACTGTTCTATGCTTTAACAAAAGGAATGTCTGTAATAGGACTACGCCAAATGGCTTAATAGCAACAGTGACAAGTGCTTTAAGTATCGTGGTCTGTGAAACCACGATTCACATTAATGTTAATGGTTAATTAGTGTTAATGGTTAGCTGGTGAGGCCTAGGATAGACATATCATCTGAATTGTTAGTACTTGTCCATTCCGACCCATCTATCATCTGTAGTCTATATTCAAGGCTCCTCATCAGCTTCATCTCTGCTAATTTGCACTTCTCTACCACCATTCTGCATAATAACCTGACGTACCTACAGTCTGCCAATTTTGACCTCTTGAATATTCTGGAATTTCTTTGCCCTGTCACCAGACTCTTTACCCCAACAAGGACTATCCTTGGGAATGTTCCCAGAAAAATGTAAAGTCGCTGGGCTTCCTGAAGTCAGAAAAAAAAGTGATATTCATCTGCAAGGCTTGTTTTGTTATTGATTGGAGAGTTTAATTTTGAAACCGCTAGTTGAAAATTATTGTCGTGGAGGTGAGGGGGAAAGCCCCTGAAGGTTTGTGAGCAATACATGCAAGGTGCTGGAGGAACAACAAATCAGGCAACATCGACGGACAGAAATGAACAGTCAACATTTCAGGCTGAGACCCTTCATTGGAACTGTTATTTCAAATAAGACAAGAAAATCTGCAAATGCTGGAAATCCAAGCAACTCACACGAAATGTGTGTGCTTTTTTTTACTCAGTAGGACTGGTAGTATCTATGGAAAAGAGTAAACAGTCAATGTTACAGGCCAAGGCCCTTCATTCAGCCTCAGCCTGAAATATTCACCGTTTACTCTTTTCCATAAATGCTGCCGAGCCTATTGAATTCCTCCAGCATTATGTGCGTAGCTCAGCAGGCCAGGCAGCATCTATAAAAGAGAGTAAACAATCAACGTTTCAGGCCAGGACACTTCATCAGGCCTTGGCCCGAGACGTCAACTGTTTACTCTTTTCCATAGATGTTCCTTCACCTGCTGAGTTCCTTCAGTATTTGGTGTCTTGTTCAAGATCTCCAGCATCTGCAGATTTTCTCTTGTTTCTGAAGGTTTGTGAGAATACCCTTAGAGAATCTGAGGGAAAAGCCCTGTAGTTTTAGGGAAATACCCTTGCTCTTTTTCAGTAATGTCATTGGATATTAGAGATCCTCTTGAAAAGAAGATTGTCTGCTGTCTATCTGTCTCGTTCTCGCCAGGGCTACTCTTTATGAAACCTACCCTTGGACACACACATGAACATCTCTCCCTTTCTTCACCCCACTCTTTCAAAACACCTTTATGCCTTCACTGTGACTAATCTCTAACTTTAGCTTTATATCTTTTCCCGAACAAGGTAACCTTTAGTAGAGAGTATTGCTCAGTTCTGTGAGGCTGATGGAGATTGTGTTGTTAAATCTTTAGCAGAACAGGCTTTTCCAGTTTCATAGACCATAGAACACTACAGCACATGAACAATTCCTTCAAACCATTATGTTGTGTCAAATTAATTAAGCTTATTCCTTCTGCCTGCACAAGGTGTCTATCCCTCCATTCTCTATATATTCATGTTCCTTCCATTATAATTCACTTTCCCATTCATTGAGATGTCCCTACAACCAATGACCTCACTTGTTATCTTATGTTCTCATTATTTATTACTATATATTTATATTTGATTTTCCACAATCTGTTGTATTCTGCACTCTGGTTGATCTTTCATTGATCCTGTTATAGTTACTACTCTATAGATTTGTTGAGTATGCCTCCAGGAAAATGAATCTGGGTTGTATATGATAGAACATAGACACCTACAGAACATTACAGACCCTTCGGCCCACATTGTTGCGCCGACCATGTAACCTACTCTGGAAACTACCTAGAATTTCCCTACCGCATAGCCCTCTATTTTTCTAAGATCTATGTACCTATCCAAGAGTCTCTTAAAAGACCCTGTTAGATCCACTTCTACCACCGCCGCCAGCAGTGCATTCCAAGCACCCACCAATCTCTGTGTGAAAAACTTACCCCTGACATTCCTGCTGTACCTACTTCCAAGCACCTTAAAACTATGCCCATCATGTTAACTATTTCAGCCCTGGGAAAAAGCCTCTGGCAATCCACAGGATCAATGCCTCCCATCATCTTATATACCTCTATCAAGTCATCTCTCCTCCTCTGTCACACCAAGGAGAAAAGGCCAAGTTCACTCAACCTATTTTCATAAGGTATGCTCTCCAATGCAGGCAACATCCTTGTAAATCTGCTCTGCACTCTTTCTAAAGTATCTACAAACCCCATTTCCAGAAAAGTTGGGATATTTTCCAAAGTGCAATAAAAACAAAAATCTGTGATATGTTAATTCACGCGAACCTTTATTTAACTGACAAAAGTACAAAGAAAAGATGTTCAATAGTTTTACTGACCAACTTAATTGTATTTTGTAAATATACACAAATTTAGAATTTGGTGGCTGCAACACACTCAACAGAAGTTGGGACAGAGTTAAAATAAGATTGAAAAGTGCACAGAATATTCAAGTAACGCTGGTTTGGAAGACTCCACATTAAGCAGGCTAATTGGTAGCAGGTGAGGTATCATGACTGGGTATAAAAGTAGTGTCCATCAAAGGCTCAGTCTTTGCAAGCAAGGATGGGTCGTGGCTCACCCCTTTGTGCCAAAATTCGTGAGAGAATTGTTAGTCAGTTCAAAAGGAACATTTCCCAATGCAAGATTGCAGAGAATTTAGGTCTTTCAACATCTACAGTACATAATATTGTGAAAAGATTCAGAGAATTCAGAGACATCTCAGTGCATAAAGGGCAAGGTCGAAAACCACTGTTGAATGTGCGTGATCTTCGAGCCCTCAGGCAGCACTGCCTAAGTGACAATGACAATTATAGCCACCTGGGCTCAGGAGTACTTCAGAAAACCATTGTCACTTAACACAGTCCGTCGCTGCATCTAGAAGTGCAACTTGAAACTGTATTACGCAAGAAGGAAGCCATAAATCAACTCTATGCAGAAACGCCGGTGAGTTCTCTGGGCCTGAGCTCATCTCAGATGGACCGAAAGACTGTGGAACCTTGTGCTGTGGTCAGATGAGTCCACATTTCAGCTAGTTTTCAGAAAAAAACGGGCGTCGAGTTCTCCATGCCAAAGATGAAAATGACCATCCTGATTGTTATCAGCAAAAGGTGCAAAAGCCAGCATCTATTATGGTATGGGGGTGCATCCTGCCCACGGCATGGGTAAGTTGCATATATGTGAAGGTACCATTGACTCTAAGGCGTATATTAGGATTTTAGAGAGGCATATGTTGCCATCAAGGCAACGTCTCTTCCCGGGACGTCCATGCTTATTTCAGCAGGACAATGCCAGACCACATTCTGCACAGGTTACAATACGTGGCTTTGTAGACACAGAGTGCGTGTGCTTGACTGGCCTGCTGCCAGTCCAGATCTATCTCCTATTGAAAATGTATGGCACATCATGAAGAGGAGAATCAGACAACGGAGACCACGGACTGTTGAGCAGCTGAAGTCTTATATCAAGCAAGAATGGACAAAATTTCCAATTGCAAATCTACTACAATTAGTATCCTCAGTTCCAAAATGATTAAAAAGTGTTATTAAAAAGAAAGACGACCCATCCTTGCTTGCAAAAACTGAGCCTTTGATGGACGCTACTTTTATACCCAGTCATGATACCTCACCTGCTACCAATTAGCCTGCTTAATGTGGAGTCTTCCAAACTGGCGTTACTTGAATATTCTGTGCACTTTTCAATCTTATTTTAACTCTGTCCCAACTTTTGTTGAGTGTGTTGCAGCCATCAAATTCTAAATTTGTGTTTATTTACAAAATACAATTAAGTTGGTCAGTAAAACTATTGAAAATCTTTTCTTTGTACTTTTGTCAGTTAAATAAAGGTTCACGTGAATTAACATATCACAGATTTTTGTTTTTGTTGCATTTTGGAAAATATCCCAACTTTTCTGGAAATGGGGATTGTACATCCTTCCTGTAGTGAGGTGACCAGAACTGAACACAGTACTCCAAGAAGGGTCTAGCCAAAGTCCTATATAGCTGCAACATTACCTTATGGCTCTTGAATTCAATCCCACAGTTGATGAATGCCAACACACCATGCGCCTTCTTAACAACACTGTCAACCTGCACAGCAGCTTTGAGTGTCCAATGGACACGGACCCCAAGATCTCTCTGATCCTCCGCACTGCAAAGAGTCTTACCATTAATATTATATTCTGCCTTCAAATTTGACCTTCCAAAATGAACCACTTCACATTTATCTGGGTTCAACTCCATCTGCCACTTCTCAGCCCAGTTTTGCATCCTATCAATGTCCCTCTGTAACCTTTGACACCCCTCCAGACTATCCACAACACTTTCATTGATCCTGTTATAGTTACTACTTTGACTTCTATGGGCAATCTAGTTCCAGATCCACAAAGCAAGGTCTCCTTGGATGCCATGCCTCCTTACTTTCTGAATGAGCCTTGCATGGGGAACCTTATCAAATGCCTTACTGAAATCCATATACACTACATACACTGCTTGACCTTCATCGATGTGCTTTGCTACATCCTGAAAGAATTCTATCAGGCTCATAAGGCACGACCTGCCCTTGACAAAGCCATGCTGACTATCCCTAATCAGATTATGTCTCTCCAAATGTTCATAAATCCTCCCTGTCAGGATCTTCTCCAACAACTTGCCCACCACTGAAGTAAGAAATATGATGACATACATGTATATATATTTTGATAATAAAATTTACTTTGAACTTTCTTAAATGCTTTTGTCACCTTTCCTTGCGCTAGCACCCAGACAACACCTTCCTGACATCTACTGTTCTTTCCGTAAAAACTTGCCCTGCACATCTCCTTTGAATTTGCCTCTTCTCATGCCTCCAAGTGTTAGTATTCACATGGA
This sequence comes from Hemitrygon akajei, assembly GCF_048418815.1. Classification (NCBI taxonomy): domain Eukaryota; kingdom Metazoa; phylum Chordata; class Chondrichthyes; order Myliobatiformes; family Dasyatidae; genus Hemitrygon; species Hemitrygon akajei. Next base: position 93,465,640 of record NC_133135.1, read on the forward strand.
GAGTGTTTAACTTCCCATTACTGTTAAACCCAGGCACAAGGGGAAGACATGGGTTGATATCCAGTGGACAGAGTCATACTCAAGAGCAATGCACAGAAGCAACCCTTAGGCCCATCAGATCCATGCTGATCAGTAAGTGTCCATCCATGCTAATTTAATTTACCAGCACCTAATCCGTAGCCTCTTGTGTCTTGTTCTAAAATTACAGCTGGTCTTTCAAAGCTAAGTAGAGTAGAATTTTTTTTCTAGAGGGTGTTGAATCATCAGAATTCTCTGCCCTCAAAATTCATCTAGCCAGATCTTTAGATATATTTAAGGTGGATAGATATTAGAAAACTCAGGAGTTAAGAGTTATGGGGAACTGACACAGAAGAGAAATTAAGGCCAACATAGATCAACCAAAATCATATTGAATAGTGGTGCAGATTTCATGGGCCAATAGGGATATTATTATTATTATTAGTTTATTATTGTTACATGTGCTGAGATATAGTGAAAACCGTTTGTTTTGCATGCCATCCAAATGGATCATGCCATATGTTATTGCACTGAGGTGGTAAAAAGAAAAGAAAACATAGAATATATTGTTGTAATTACAGAGAAAAGGTAGTGCAGATAGACAATTAAATTGCAAGGGCCATGATGAGGTAAATTGGAAGATCAAAGCTCCATCTTTTGGTTCATGAGAAGTCTTCAAAAATCTTGTAACAGTGGGATAGAACTTGTCTTTGAGTCTAGTGGTGCATGCTCTCAAACTTTTGTATCTTTGCCCGATGACAAGGGGAGAAGAAAGAATAACTAGGGTGGAGGCATCCTTGATTATGTTACCAACTTTCCAAAGGCCACAAGAAGTGTTAATGGAGGGAAGGCTGGATTGGGCTGTGTTTACAACTCTTGCAGTTTCTTGTGGCCTTGGCCAAGCCATGATGCATCTGGATAGGATGCTTTCTATGGTGTATTTATAAGAATTATTAAGAGTCACCAGGGACATGATGAATTTCTGTAGAACCCAGGAGCTTTGGAGTGCTGCCATAGAACTGTAGTTGTCTTTTTGCTGAAGAGTTCCGAGAAATAGCCCAGAAATATACTATCATTGATTCCACACCACCCCCTCCCCCAGCTATCTCTCACTCCACTTCCCAATCAATTATAGCAGTGTTTGCCTGTCTGTCTCCATTCTTCCTGTATTTTATTAGAGCTAAAGAACACACTGTTTTAATTAATGATGTGTAAATATCCTTGAATGAATGGCATTTGCATATTAAGATAGACTGGCAGAATTTGAAGAGTAATATATTTTAATTAAGGATTAATTTAAAATAATGAGGTTTTCATTTACAGCCCATTTTTAAATGCTAGTGCACACTGCTTCACAGTACTGCCTCATTCATACTTAAAGCACAGGAGGTACAGAAGGTCTATGCCTCTGGAATCCATCCTGAAAAAAGGGTGGTTGAAACACAAGGGACCCTATTTCACCTTGAATTTTGGGGTGATTTTTGTGTTGCTCAGGCTTGAGGTTTGTTATTAGCTTAGAGATGCAGAGTACAAGCAGTGTAATAGAAGACATTAAGCACTGATTATTGCATGAGTGTTTACTGGCTGCCACGGAGCAAACGGTGAATAATATCCACATTCAGTTTGTAGATGCTGTTTTAAGATATTGTTTCAGCTTCATTGCAAGCAGTAACTGAAGTGACTTATCATAGCTTCAGTTCTTTTACGCATTTATTTCAATCCAATGTCTCCCCTCTACCTGCCAAGTCCCTCTGCCTCCCCTCCCCCTGGAATCTCATGGTAACCAAGCTGAGAACAGTCCTGGTATCCCTTATCTAAGAGTTGGGACTTGCTTTTAGGGTTACCCTTTCTTTTGTGTGTTTCCTGCCAGTTCTTGACTGCTCATGTATTTCCAAAGGTTTCTTGTGGACAGTCATTTGACATCCAGTCATTTTCAAAATATGCTTTTTTGGATTTTTGATCTCTGATGAGGACACATTCTTAACATATTCCCACTTCTTTGACATTGCCATACAGTACATGGTCACTTCTCCTTTGGCTAATACATTTTTGCAGCCTGTGATCAGACATTAATGTGAAAAGTGCAGAGCACAGGTTCCCAACCTGAGGTCCATGAGCCACTTGGTTAATGGTAAATGTCCATGCATAAAAAAAAGGCTGGGAACCCCAGGTGTAGAGGGAGATGTACTCTAAATCTAGCCCATCTATCCTGTCCTGCGACTGTATGATGGAATGGTGTAGAAGGAGCTTTGCTCTGTATCTAATCCCTTTGTTCCTTCCCTCTGAGTGTGTGATGGGATAGTACAAAGAGAACTTTACCTTGTGTCTAAACCATCTATCCTGTGCTGGGAGTATGTGATGGTACAATGTATTATCTAACCTCTGCTATCCTCCTTGAGGATGTTTCATGAGACAAACGTGACTTCAGTTTTTCTATGCACTTTATCGACTCATGGATTGTGTAAGAAAGTGCTTCTTTATGCACAATGTAGTCAAATAATGAATGTCTTTTCTCCAAAGGACTGATGAGGCTGGGAGGTGGATTGAACATATATTACCAAAGACCAAACACGTTTTGTTGATTGCGTTACGGTCCTACCATAGAACCAAGGTAGCTCTGACATACTTGCTGCCTATTTGTGTACATATCTAAATGTCTCTAAAATGTTGCTATCATATCTACTTCCACCAGTTCCCCTGCAGCATTCTTGGCACCTACTGCTCTGTGCAAAAAGCTTGCCTTGTAAATCCCCCTCAGACTTTCAGAATCATTTTATTGCCAGTATGTGAAACATTCCAGAATTGATTGTGGTTCGGTGCCAAGCATAAAACACAGGACAATACCATAACAGACAAAACATTAGCAACCAACAATTCACAAGGCAATAGTACAAACAGTCATGAGCAATCAACAATTAGCAGAATGGTCACATGTTCAAATAGTCAAACTTAAATAAATGTGAACATATTAAATAAGAATAGATAAGAATATGAACAGATCAATTAATTACCAACAGAACAAGGAGAAAAGAAAAGACAATTAACAGATGTTGAGTAGGGACAGTAGGGTACTATATCTCAGTAAGTTCTGTTGAGAAACTGGTAGCTACAGGAAAGAAGCTTCAGAGATTATGTGTAGTCCTGCTGGTGATGGATTTGTAGTATCTCCCTGATGGCAATTTGGGTGAATTGGTGATTGCTCAAGTGAGTGGAATCATTGGTAATCTTATCAGCTCTTTTCTTTTCTCTGGCAATTAACAGGTCTTTTAATGTTAGTAGTTGACAGCCAATGATCTTTTCTGCTGAATGGACCACGCAGTGCAACCTGGACTTGGAGAGGGAGGAGATGACAGGAAAAGCAAATGTTGATAGAGGTGGTCACAACAGTCTCAATGATGGCTGAGTAAAAATTCATCAAGATACAACCTGAGATGTTAAATTTCCTAAACTGGCATAGGAAGAACAATTTTGGCTGGGTTTTCTTAGTGATGAGTGTAATGTGTCTGTCCCACTTCAATGTATTGGTAATGGTGGTCCCAAGGAATTAGAATTACTCAACCACAGACACAGCCTGACCATTAATTTCTGGTAGGTAGGGGGTTGTCAGTGGAAGTCAGTCCTCATTTCCACTGCATTTAGCTTCAAATTGTTACAAGCACACCATGCTGCGAGATGGTCCACCTCTCTTTGATAGCAGGTCACATCATTATTAGAGATTAGACCAATTACAGTCGTGTCAACCCCAAACTTCATGATTTTAATGGATTTGTCTGTGGAGGCAGTCATTTGTATAAAGTGAGAACAGGTGGGGTAAAAAAGCACAGCCCTGCGGAGAGCTTATGCTTATAGAGATTGGATTGAACAAGTAGGAGCCCAGCCTTACATCCTGCTCCCTTCCTGTCAGGAAGTTCATAATCCGCTAACAGATACTATACTGTAGGCTACAGCTTGCTGGGTTACCAGAACAATAGTGTTGAAAGCGGAGTTAATATCCACAAACAAGATACAGTACGTGTTGGGGGTGGGGGTGGGGGGTGGGGGTGGGGAGAGGAGTCCAAATGTTGAAGAATGTCATGAAGGCATACATTAACTGCATCCTCAACTAAGCAATTTGCTCAATAAGCAAATTGTAGCAGGTCGAGAAGAGGATCAGTGATGGACTTAAGGTAGGCCTTATCAGATGTTCAAAAGTTTTCATAACTACTGAAGTCAGAGCAACTGGCCTATAGTCATTAATCAATCTCTCTCACATCTTATACATCTGCCCTCTAGTACCTCACATCTCTAAACACCACTACCCCACCTTCACAGAAACTGAAGACTATCAAAAGTATACTTGATAGAGGGTCCCAGATTAGAAATGTTGCCTATTTTTCTCTCTCTGCAGATGCTGCTTGACTGGGGAATGTTTTCAGCATTCCCTGGGTTTGCTTCTGGAAATTTACTGATGATAACAAAAAGCCCAGGCTTAGCATTCCACACAAACTACAAATATCTCTGCTTTTTCTTAGTCAGGCATCTGAATTTCCAATTCCAAATTCATTATTCCATCCCTCACTTGTCCTTTCCTCTCAATTCTTCCTCCTACTGGGTATGTTTTAATTTGACACCTTTGAGCTCTGTAATGAGGTGAGGAGATTTTGTGTGTGTACAGCCACAGAGGAATTCATTATAGAGCAGCTCTCTACATCCTGCACTTCTTGTGTTAATGGAGAGAGGGTTGGGGAGGAGGGGGTGGGGGAAGACAGACAGACAGACAGATATCAGCAACATCGGATGAAAGAAACATGAGCCGTGTTAGAGTCACAGTAGGTAGAGAAAGATGAAGAGCTGGTGAGAAGCCTTTCAAACATAAAAGCAGAAGAAACCCTTTGTTGCTCTTATAGCATTGGAACTCCCTGATCCAGTATTGGGCACAATGTGATCAAAAGGCAAATTCAGAACCATCACAAGATATATCAAATGCAGGAGTGGGTCAGCAAGAGTCCCTCTCCAGGAAGAGCACAGTTGTGTGACTCACAGATCTGCAACCTCACAGCTCCAATAACCTATGGTGCTGTCTATATGGAGTCTGAACAATTTGCTGTGACCTCGTGGGCTTTCCCCATGTGCTCTGGTTTCCTCCCACATTTCTAACACGAGTGAGCTGGCATATTGATCTACTGCTGTAAATTGCCTCTGGAGTGTAGGTGTATAGTAGAAGCTGTGGAGTGTTAGATCATAGAACAGTGCAGGCACAGGACCCTCAGCCAAAAATGTCTACTTCAAACAACAGTCCTGATTAACTAAACTCTTCTGGCTGCACGTCCCTGCAATCCCCACATATTCATTTGTCTAACAGCTGCTTGAAAGCCATTATCATATCTGATTCTACCACCACCCCAGGAGCAAATCCAGGCAACCATCACTCTCTGTGATCCACACATCTCCTTTAAACTTTCTCCCCTCACCTTAAATGAATGCCCTCTAGGATATAGAACATAGTACTCCAGCATAGTACAGCACACAATGTTGTGCAGAATTAAGATGGTGCCATGTGGGTGCCTCTTTGAGCTCATCAGCGAAAAACAGCTTAATTCCTCTCTTTAATGTCTCTCTATATGCTTTTAAGGTGGTTGGGGTTCTATTGAGGTCCTGATCTGCAAGTAACATTCAAAACTGTTTTTTTATGGTGGATGAGAGCCCACTCCTGGAGCTCATTGGCCGACTGTTTTCCGATATTCTCCAGGCACGATTTAAAAGATGGCGCTTCCAGGATGCAGCCTTGTGGATGACCAATTTCAGGCTGGTGTTGCTGACTGAGGCGTCGTGGGAGAGGGAAGATTAGGATTTCACTGTGGTGGATGTATAGAAAAGGGATGTGACAGACTATAATATTGTAACAGCGACTATCACTCTCCTCTTTTGCTGTGAAAATAGATGACACCTCTCTGTGCCTTGTTAGTGAGATTGAGAGCTTCTGGCATGTCGAACTGTTGGGTAAAACAATAGTTTTTGTTGGCAGCAGATCATGGCCTCTCTTTCAGTGCTTTGCTACTGCTTGGTGGGTTGTGGGCACTGACACTTTTTGCAGAAACAGGCAGGGAGGAGGTTGTTGCATCGATGCTTGCTGCTGCTTGTGTGGGGGGAAGGGGAGGGGGCCTTTGGAGTTCTATAGTTTTTCTGTCATTCCATTCCTATTGGGTTTGTCTGTTTTTCATGGACATCTGCGAAGACAGATATTTCAGGTTGTATAGTGTATACATTCTACGATAATAAACCGAACCGCTTGAACCATTGGAACCTTTTAACCTACTCTAAGATCAAACTAGCCTTTCTCCCCCACACAATCCTCCATTTTTATTTCATCCGTATGCTTGTCTAAGGGTCTCTTAAATGTCACTTTTGTGTTTACCTCATCACTACCTTATCAGTGCATTCCAATCACCGATTACTCTCTGTGTGAAAAACGTACCTCTGAAACCCACTCTACTTTCCTCTAATCACCTTAAAAATATGTCCCCTCATATTAGAAATTTCTGCCCTAGAAAAAATGTCGCTGGCTCTGTCAAGTCACCTCTTATCCTCCTTCGCTCCAAAGAGAAAAGCCCTAGCTCACTCAATCTTTCTTCATAAATCATGCTCTCCAATCCAGGCAGCATCTGGTAAATCTCCTCTACACCCTCTCTAAAGCTTCCACATCCTTCTTATAATGAGGTGATCAGAACTGAGCATAATATCCTGTGTGGTTCAATGCTACAACATTACCTCGCAGTTCTTGAACTCATTCCCCAACATAGCAAAAGCCAACACACCAATCAACTTGTGTGGCAACTTTGAGAGATCTATCAATATGGACCCCAAGATTCTCTGCACTGCTAAGAATCCTGCCATTAACCCTGCTTCCTGTCTTCAAATTTGAAATTTGTTTGACATTTCTACCCTATGAGAAAGTCTTTGACTGTCCGCCCTATCTTTGCCTCTAATCATTTTATAAAATTCCATTGGGTTTCTCCTTAGCCTCCAATGTTCCACAAAAATATAGATTCTGTCCAACCTCTTCTTTTATAGCTCATAACCTCTAATTGAGGCAGCATCCTAGCAAAACCCTTCTTTGCTCTTTCCAAAGCTTCCATATTCTTCCTCTAAAGGGACAACTAGAAATGCACACAATAATTTGATAGGAATGCAGGAAGAATAGATAACAGGATTACAAAGGGATAATGGGATTACCATAGGCAAGAGCATACTCAATAAATTCTAAATATAATGAGATATGGGGTATGGGAATATAGAGCATTCTCAGTACAGCAACATGAGGTCTTTACACAAATCACTGGGAAACCTAACGTATTTATTTTTGAATGAGATTTAATCCAACTCCCATCTATGTTCTCAAGGTTTCAACAGGTACATTTAATATCAGGAAAATGTAAAAAATCTACATCCTTGAATTCTTAGTTAAAAGATAAAATGGAACAGTTCCAATAGATGCAAGTGAGTTTCCCCTATCTTCCTGAAAGTTAGTTTTGAACCAGAAATGAAAAAGCAAATTATCATGACGGTTGTCAGATCAATGTTGATGGGGCTTGATCTTGTGGCATGTACAATACAGAATGATAATGAATATACATCATTGGTTTTGAGGGAGGCTTGGATTTCCTGAGACTGGAAGTGCTACCATCTAAACATGATTTCCTTCTTTATCATTGTTGGAGTGCCCTGCCAACTTAACATCACCTCGGCAGCATCTCCACCAATGACAACCACCTGCTTCACTGGGCACCACAGAAGGTGGGATGAAGGTTGACCTGTCTCGATTGCAAGAGTTAAGTATCATTAAAAGCTTAGACTAGGGGTTCCCAACCTAGGGTCCACAGACCCCTTGCTGAATGCTATTGGTCCATGGCATAAAAAAGGTTGGGGACCACTGGTTAAGGGCCAAATGGGAGTCCGAACAACATTAATTTCCCAGAGGGAGAGACTCTGAGGTGGAATATGACTGGCAATTTCCTACCTTCCTGCAAGCCACCACATCTTTACATTTGAAGGGAGAAGCAAAACTTCCAACATAGGTGAACCTTAATGACCTATCCTGAACATTCATAGGACATAAAACAGTCCAGTATAGAATCTGACCCTTCAGCTTACCATGTCGTACTGAACCAATTGAGCTAATGACAACCAAACTAATCCCTTCTGCTTTTACATGGTCCAAATCCCTCCATCCTCTGCATATTCATGTGCTGTCTGACAGCCTCTTAAGCACCTCTATCCTATCTGACTTCACCACCGCTCTCTGTGTAAAACATTTACCCTGCACATCTCCTTTGAACTCTCCTTCTCTCACCTTAAATGCATGCCCTCTACTAATAGGTATCTCAACCCTGGGAAAAAGATATCAGCTGTCTACTTTGTCTATGCCCCTCATAATTTTGAACACATGTATTAGGTCTCCCCTCAGTCTCCACTGCTCCATAGAAAAAAACACTGGTTTGTCTGATGTCCCCTTATAACCCACCAATCCAGGCAGAATCCTGGTAAACCTCTGCTGAACCCTCTCCAAAGCCTCAAAACACTTGGGTGACCAAATATGAATGCAATACTCCAGATGGAGGCTAGACAGAAGTATATAAAGCTGCAACATATCTTTCTGACTCTTGAACGCAATGCATTGACTATTAATGTCATACATCTTCTTTATCCCCCAACTACCTGTGCAACCACTTTCAGGGAGCTATGGACTTGGTCCCCAAGATCCCTCTGTACACAAGCACTGTCAAAGGTCCTGACATTAACCATATATAATCATATAACAATTACAGCACGGAAACAGCCCATCTCGGCCCTTCTAGTCCGTGCCAAACACTTACTCTCACCTAGTCCCACAGACCTGCACTCAGCCCATAACCCTCCATTCCTTTCCTGCCCGTATACCTATCCAATTTTTTTTAAATGGCAATATCGAACCTGCCTCTATCACTTCTACTGGAAGGTCGTTCCACACAGCTACCACTCTCTGAGTGAAGAAGTTCCCCCTCGTGTTACCCCTAAACTTTTGCCCCCTAACTCTCAACTTATGTCCTCTTGTTTGAATCTCCCCTACTGTCAATGGAAAAAGCCTATCCACGTCAACTCTATCTATCCCCCTTATAATTGTAAATACCTCTATCAAGTCCCCCCTCAACCTTCTACACTCCAAAGAATAAAGACCTACTTGTTCAACCTTTCTCTGCAACTTAGGTGCTGAAACCCAGGTAACATTCTAGTAAATCTCCTCTGTACTCTCTCTATTTTGTACAGATCCTGTCCTAAAGGGATGTACTTTCCCTTTACATTTGAAATCCCTAAGAGCAACACCTCCCAGTTCAATGGCATTACTATCACAATTCTCCTTTGTCAACCACCTGGGGGGTCACCACTGACCAGAAACTCAGCTGAACCAGACTCATAAGTACTGTGGCTTAAAGGGCAGACTAAGCATCCAGAAGTGAATGACAGTCCAAAACCTTGCCACCATCTACAAAGCATGAGTCAGGAGTGTGATGGAACACACTTCATTTGACTGGATGACATAGAAACGTAGAAAACCTACAGCACAATACAGGCCCTACAGCCCACAATGTTGTGCCGAACATGCATTTACTTAGAAATTGCCTAGGGTTACCCATAGCCCTCTATTTTTCTAAGCTCCATGTACTTATCCAGGAGTCTCTTAAAAGAACCTATTGTATCCGCCTCCACCACCGTCGCCAACAGCCCATTCCATGCACTCACCTCTCTGCATAAAAAAACTTACCCCTGACATCTCCTCAGTACCTATTTCCAAGCACTTTAAAACTGTGCCTGCAGTAGGTCAGTTTTTAAAATGATGACTGCAGTTTCATCAATGTTCAACAATATGAAGGACAAAGCAGTCTATATGACTGGCACCCCATACACTACGCTAATCATTTATTCTTTCCACTACTGGTTCACAGGGGCTGCACTGTTCACCATCTATACACTCACCTCCTTACTCATCTAAGCTACTCCATCTACATCTCTCAAGCCAGTGACCTAACCACCAAGATGTACAAGGGTAGCAGGATCATGAGTTCTCCTGCAGATGTCTATCCAAGTCAAAATTTATGTCAGCTTGGTAACATATCAATGTTGCTTCATTGTTGAAACCCTGGAACTGGGAGTTCCACAATAGCTCTGTGATAGCACCTTCAGCAGAAGGACTGCAGCAGTTCATGAGGGCAGCTCACCATCACTTCTTCAAGGGCAGTTGGGGATGGCAATAAATACTGGCTTTGCCAGCAACACTCACATCCTGAAAAAAATGGTTATAAAAGGAATAAAAAGGAATTTCTTTTCATGAGGCAGGTGATTGACACAGATATTAAAAGGAGAGGTGCATCTTGGGAAGTAAGGTGGCAGCAGCTTGTGTGATCAGTCAATAGGAGATATGACTTGACAGGGAATGGAGCTTTCTAATGGATATATGCAGAATCAATTAAGAATGAAATTGCAAAGGAGTACATGAGTGAAGTCTCTTTTGCTCTGCTATGAGACAGGATCACTTGGGGTTGAAGAGAAGACAACTTGTTTTTCCCTCCATTACTTGTGTATACTATTGACAGTCTACCCCTCCTCTTCTATCCGCTTCAACTAAAACCTTTCATTAACTTATGACAGAAATCAAGAATAAAAGGTGAATGGCAAACTTTCCTCTTCCTCTCATTTCTCCCGCATTTAGTAGTTCTGGTTTCTACATATCGTGATAGAATTTGCCCTCAAATATACACACTTCACTCTGCAGTATGAGTCCAGCCGCATCCTTAAATCTGGAGGGTGGGAGAATTCCCCAGAGCTTGCAATCATATTCTGCTATTGCAGTGACCAGAATCAGCCATGAGCTGAGACAGGATAACAGAGGAAGCAGAAGGAGCTGGCTATCAGACCCCTCATGTATACCTCACCTCATTTCTGTTTTTCCAGCCTCCGATGGAGAGAATTCCAAAGATTTATTTGTGTATTTATCTATTTAGTGATACTGTGTGGAGTAGGCCCTTCCAGCCCTTCAAACCACACTATGCCAGCAACTTCACAACCTGAATTAACCCTAACCAAATCACAGGAGGATTTACAATGACCAATTAATCTACCCTGTGTGTCTTTGAACAGTGGGAAGAAACTGGAGCATCCAGGGAGAATCTGTACACACATTCCACAGGGAGGATGTACAGAAACAGCACCAGATTTGAACTCTGAGCTCCAGAACATCCCAAGCTGTAAAAGCATTGTGCTAACTATTATGTTACCGTGGCACCCAAATCCAGAGTGAAGAAACTTCCCACAATTGCTGTACTAAAGAGCCTACCACCTATTCTGAGAGTAACCCTGATTCAGAGGTTTTCTGCATTTTTTAATGCCATGGAACCTAACCATTAAATGAGGGGTCTGTGGATCCCAGGTTGGGAACCCCTGCGGTCTGATTCTAGGCTCTTACATTATTGTTCAAAGTTCAAAGTAAATTTTATTGTCAAAATACATATCTGTCACTATATACAATCATGAGATTCATTTTCTTGTGGGCATACTTAGCAAATCTATAGAATAATAACTATAACAGAATAAATGAAAAGCAGTCCACCTAAAGCATTCAGCCAGAGTGCAGAAGACAACCAACTGTGCAAATACAAAAAGAAGAAACAATAACAATAAATAAATAAATAAGCATAAAATATCTTGGGAAGTACTTTGGGGCATCACCCAAGGCTGGATACAGAGGGAATCAATGCAAATATTACAGGCTATCAGACCATCAACCACCACCCCTCCCCAATTACATACTGTCCTACCATATAATTAGTTAGGGACCTAAGTCACAAGTCACTTACTGATCTACTCATCTTTCCCCAAACATTTTCTATACCACCACCCTACGCCCTCCTCCAACCACTGTTTCCTGAATTTGGGTCAGCCCTCCCAACTTCTCCAAGACCATCATAAATTAACCAAGCTTTCTGCTGTGGTTAAGTATTCTGATCTATCAACTTTCAGGTCCCAATCTTTGCAGTTCTGCAATTACCCGTTTTTAAAGGCTGTCAGATCAAATTTATTTCCATGTGTACTCCAAGTTCATCTGGTAAAATAGTTCATTATAGGGGTTCCCAACCTTTTTTATGCCATGGACCCCTACCATTAACCAAGGGGGTCCGTGGAACCCAGGCTGGGAATCCATGGTTTATTATTATCCTGAAGAAAGACCTTGGCCTGAAACATCAACTGTTTATTCCTCTCCATAGAAGCTACCTGACTTGTTGAGTTCCTCCAGGTGTTGCTCTGGATTTCCAGCATCTGCTGAGTCTCTTGCATTTTTGATACCTTTCCATCAGGAAAGGAGAAGTGAAACCCTGGCTGCCCATTCCAGGCACACAACTCTCTCTATTTAAAACAGTACCACACATCTCCTTTCAATTTTCCCCCTCTCGTAATTTTCTGCTCTCCAGTATTGAACATTTCAGTCCAGGGAAAGAAAACTCTCTCTACCTCATTTATGTTTCTTGTAATTTTATAAACCTATCAGTCACCACAAAGAAACAACCACCATAGTTTATCCAGCTTTATCTTATAACATCTGCCCTCTAATCAAGGCAGCACCCTGGTAAAGCTCATAAATGATCAATAAATATAAGATAATTCAGCAGAATTATATTGCTTCTTTAAGAGAAAAGAAGTATTGCAATCAGTTGCACTGATACTGATGAGATCCTCAGGACACCCCATGATTGTGTACAGCCAAGCAAATATACGCTGTCTTGTAATGCACAATACATGGCAGCTAAACTGTGCACAGCAAGATCCCACCAGCAGCAATTCAATCGTGACCAGTTAATTTTGACCACTGAGCTGATAGATAAACACTGGCTAGGACATCAGCTCTTCCACAACTACCAACCTAACAGAACATGCCTGGGACTCAGTAATGAAAATCAGATGGAAACAAAAGCCAAGCTGCTTACCAGTCCTTATCAGCAATGGCTAAACCAGGCAATAATCCTTTCTGGCAGAAATGGGTAATGAAAGCAAAGAGGTTGGGAAGACTTGCTTTAGAGGTTTAAGATGGACAGTTGAGGTACCTTGCATCTGTTCTGAGTTGGTGATTCAATTTAAATTATTGCATTAATCAGAATGGTCCCTGATTTGGTGCTTTTAGGAGTTAACAATGGGTGACAGATCTAATGACTTAGGGAGGAAGACAGATTATTGCACCCTCCTTAATGTATGGAAGTGATTCAGGCAGGGAGGCTTCAACCTTACTGAGGTGTTAAACAACTTCAGTCAGTTTTCTAGGCTCCAGAAACTCTGGTATCCATCTGTCAATGATCTGCATGTCAGATCATGATGATCCACATTTTCAGTATCCATCTCTCAACGATCTGCGTCTCCAGTATCCATCTCTCGATAAGCTGCATCTCCAGTAAACATCTCCCAATAATCTGCGTCTCTGGTATCCATCTCTCGATGATCTGCATGTCAATTACTGGGCAGCTTAATTAACTGCAAATCTGACTGTCAAATGTGGATTTGATGCTAATTGGAAAGCAGGGAATCTCAGTGGGAGAGGCTACCCATCATGTTCAATAATGTGGAATGCAGAAAAGAGGCACAGTGAGAGGCCTGTCACCAAAATACTTGGGCTGGGAGGGAGATAACAAGCATCTTGAAATTTTCACAGCTCATTATTTCTACATGTCATTTGCAGACAACATGATGCCTGCACACCAGCTCTGCAGAACCAGGTGGAAATAAAGAGCAGTTATTAAACAAGGTAAGGTTATCCACTGTAGAACAGTGCAGATCCACTGCCAGTAGTCAATAAGATAAGACTTACATACTGCATAATAGCACAGCAACGCAATACAGTAACTACACATACCAGTCAGCAGAGTGAGAGTCATTCACAGAGCAATGGCAGGATCAATTTTACCTACTGGAATTAGGGTTGTTCACTTTGCAAGATTACTGCTTATTCAGAAGAGTTAATGGTATTTCCAAACCAGTTAATGTAGGTTCCCAGTGCTGCCCTATAAATATGTAATTGGAATAAAGACTTTTTAAAAAAAATATGTTGGAAAGACTCAACAGGTTGGACAGTATCTGTGAAGAAAAACCTTCAACATGATAAGTTAACCCTGTGGGGGTGAGGTTACAGGATAATTAGATGCAGGAGTAGGTTATTTGGTTGTCGTGTCATACGGTGCACCAGCATTGTGACTGGTTACTAGCAAAGGGTTTGGTCTTGTAATTAGCTTGGGGGGCACCAATGTGGCAGGACAAAGAGCTGAGAATTTACCTGAGAGTAGCTGTGTGTCTAGGGGATTAGTTAGGGGAGGATTCCTAGAGCCTGTCTTGACAGTGGGCACCTATTCAGGCAGATATTCTCTAACCAACAATAGTTGCAGAGAGCAGCCATACCTACAGGCCCCCCTTTAACATCAGAATACCACAGACCACAGTCCATGAGATAAACCCGTCCTTTTCTTCAGTGGAAACCTTTCTTGGGAACACAAGGCTTGCTTGCTTTAATCGTCAAGGCATTGAGTTCAAGAGTCTGGAAGTTATGGTGCAGTTTTATAAAACTCTGGTTAGGCCTCATCTGGAATATTGCACTCAATTCTATAGGAAGGATATGGAGGTTTTGGAAAAGATACATATAAGGTTAAATCAGGATGCTGCCAGGATTAAAGGGTATGTGCTACAAGCAGAGGTTGGACAAATTTGAGTTACTTTCTATCGAACAACGAAGGTTGAGGGGGGATCTGATAGAAGTTTGTAAAATTATAAAAAGATGTAGATAAAGTAGCCAGCTGGTATATTTTTCCCCCAGGTTAGAAATATCTAATCCTCAAGGACATGCAGTTAAGAAGAGAGGGAGATAGTTCAAAGGAGAGGTCCCGTGCAAATTCTTTTTACACAGAGAGCAGTGGGTGCCTGGTGAAGAAAAACCTTCAACATGATAAGTTAACCCTGTGGGGGTGAGGTTACAGGATAATTAGATGCAGGAGTAGGTTATTTGGTTGTCGTGTCATATGGTGCACCAGCATTGTGACTGGTTACTAGCAAAGGGTTTGGTCTTGTAATTAGCTTGGGGGGCACCAATGTGGCAGGACACTGCTAGCGATGGTGGTGGAGGCAGATATGTTAGATGGAGGCACTTAAGAAGCTCTTAGATTGGCACATGAATATGGAGAGAATGGAAGGGTAGGGGCAAAGTACAGGCAGAAAGAATTGGGTGCCACTACTTCCACACAATATTGTGGGCCGAAGAGCCTATTCCTGTACTGTTCTACATTCTATATTCTGTGTGACATAATTACATTGTACATATAACTGTTTCACTGGTTGATGGAATGCCTGAACTCATGTCTACAAGTGAATATCAGAGGACAGGAATTGGCATGTCAGATCAGATCAGATCAGATCAGATCAGATTCAGTTTATTGTCATTTAGAAACCACAAATGCAATGCAGTTAAAAAATGAGACAACGTTCTCCGGAATGCTATCACAAAAAAAGCACACGACAAAACAGACCACACAAGAAAAACCACATAACGTTTGGTAATCCCCAATCCAGAGTCCAGAGAGGCTGCTGCGTATCAATATCATGCTACCATCTTAGCACGTTCCCCGGAAAGGAACTCCAAATCCATCAGACAAAACAAGACTACCCAGACACACCAAGTCAAGAGACCAGCACTACCACCCAACAAACCGAAAACCTACACAAAACCACATTCTGGTGCCAATGGTTATCATAAGAAAACAGGCTGGTCAGCACTGATGCATAAGTGTTACCTTCAGCCCCAATTGTCGGGAGCCCCGAAACAGGTGGCTGTGTGGTCTTAATATGTAAAGTATTAGTCTAAAGGCTGATGATACATGTTTCACAGAGATGGATAGCCAGTGCACAGTAAAGGTATCTCTGACTCGTGATCAACCGTTGCACCCAAGTGAAGCAAGGTCTCATTATCATTGACTCCTGGAGTCGTAGAGCTGAGACAGGCCCTTATGCTCACAACATCCAAGCTGGCCTTTTCATCCATCTACATCTGGAGTTCCCATTTGGGTCCACAGACTGCTTGCTTAATGGTATTGGTCCAAAGCATTAAAAAGGTTGGGAACCCCTGATCTACAAACCCCATTTGACTACATGAGGAACATATCATTATTTGCCTTGCCTATTGATTTGTCTGTTTAAAAGCCTCTTAAATTCAGTGATTAAATTCACGATCTCCTCAGGCGGCATGTTCCAGATATTAACCACTCTCTGTGTAAAACACTTTATGTTCAGACCCCCTTTAACACCCCTTTTCTCAGCTTACACCTATGCCTTCTTGTTTATGATACCCCTACTATGGGAAAGAGATTCTGTCTACTCTATCCATGCCACTTAAAATTTTATTTATCTCTCTAGGTCATCTGTCAGCCTCCCTTGTTCCAGCAAAATCAAGCTCAACCTCTCAAATCTCTCCCCATAAACAAAATCCTCCAAAGCAGGTGACCTTCTGGTGAAACTCCTCTGCACCCTCTCCAGCACAAGCATACGCTTCCTGCAGTGTGGTGAAGAGAAGTGGACATAACACCCTAAGTGCAGCCTAATTAAAGTAGGGTGAAGTTGCAATATAATGTCCCAACTCTTATGTTCTATAGTGGATAAATGAATCTTGGTTCCTGCTGTAAATCCCAGGGCTGGCCCACCAGCTGTACCACTGTCCCACCACCACAAGGTAAAGCACCTCTGTTACTCCCGCTCAAAACAGCACGTGGTTTACCAATATAGACACAAGCCATTCAACCTGACTGATCCGTACTGGTACTTGGTCTCCAACTCCCACCTTCTTTACCTCGCTCTATGAGTATTCCCCCTGTACTTACTCAGAGAGCTTCCAGTAGAAGTGGTAGAGGCAAGTTTTTGTATTGTCATTTAAAATAAAATTGGATAGGTATATGGACAGGAAAGGAATGGAGGGTTATGGGCTGAGTGCAGGTAGGTGGGACTAGGTGGGAATAAGCGTTTGGCATGGACTAGAAGGGCCGAGATGGCCTGCTTCCGTGCTGTAATTGTTATATGGTTATATGGTTACATCGCTACTCTTTTACTTAACCTTCATTGCTGAAAGCAATTCCTTTGGAATTACTTAATCAATGATCACCTTATCCTTATAACCTTTGTTCCTGAGGCCCTCAGAGGAAGAAATATCTCCACATTTACCCTTCCCTGGGTCATGTTAAAGTCCCCTCTCTGATTGCTTCAGAGAAAGCTCATTTCCTGTGGCTACAGGGAAATAGCCTGAAACCAGTCTTCCAACACCCCCTAAAAAGTTGATCTTTGATTAAATACTTTTGAAGGAAAGTTCCTGATTGATGTATTTGAACACAGTACCTGTATGGAGCTTGGGAAGATCCCATTAGGAAAGGAAAATTAGCGATAAGGCTACTGAGGGCAGAACGTAAGATGATGGCAGCTAACAGCGTCTGCGTTGCTTGCATCTTTGAAAACAGCTCTATTTTTATCTTTTATATCTCTTTTTTTTACCTTTTCAGGCTTCTTTTGAAGACCCTGACCTGGCCTCCGAATGCTGACTTCGGTTCTTTGTGGGAACAGGACCCGCTCTCAGGGCCACACAACCGGCTGTTTTTTGATTTGCCGAGCACACGGCTTAGAAGACTAGCACACCTTCAGGGTGCCGGATTTTCATGGTTCTGGAGGTAGGCAGATTCAAAGTTGGTGCCGCCACAGAAAACTGGTATCTCGTGGGAGACAGAAGATCAAAAGCAGCGAGCTGGCGACTGGCTGTGTGCCCAGAGACCCGAGATCTTTGCGCACAGAGCTCTGAAAAAGCAACACAACAGACTTTTACCACCATAAATCAATGAGTTGTTTTGTTAATCTATCCTCTCACTGTGAAATGGGGACACCTCTTTTTCCCTTATTAGGGAGAGAGAGAGCAAGCCTGTGGTATGTCAAATTACTGGTGAACAAGTCCTCTTTGGGGTTCTGCAAGTCTGTGTCTTTATTAATGCTTTGTTGCACACTTGAGTGCTCGGTGGAGGGTACAGTTGCTCTTTTGCTGGTGGGAGGGGGGGTTGTCGCTTTCCTGCTGCTTGCGCGTGGGAGGGGGAGCTGGGGCGGCTTTGGAGTTTCAATATTTAACTGTCATTCATTCTTGGGGCACTCCTTGGAATGCATGCTGAGGGATTTCACAGTGCCACAGGAGCCAAACTACCTGCTCTCACCTTTTTCCTATCAGCCACTCCCTTGTTATGCTTTGTAACTCCAGGAATTAATAAAAAAAATACAGGAGCGGGATATTCGTCTACTTAGATTCTCCTGAGTACGCTGCTCACATATGACATGGTGGCGTAATGACATATGCCATTCACATACTTTTTACATAAAACACATAATGAATTATGTAAACAAAAAATGCTTAATCAAACTATTTACAATATTACTGAAATACTAAATACACTACACTCCTCCCTGCTTAGCTATACACTCCATGAGTATAGAATTCATTTCAACTCAAATATATAATGTATCACTCTCTAGTCATCTTAAATATACACTATATACACTTTACTATATAATACAACTACTATACACATATCCACAACTTTGCAAATTTTAAATTGTCTCATTCAGGCCTAAAGATTTAATCACTGTGGAGTATTTCATATTCTTCTGGGATACCAGCTTTGCTCTCGGGGGGGGGGGGGGGGCGGGGGTTCACTCTGTTTGGCAGGTGAGATTTGTGGCTGGGACCTCCTCAGTGGTGGCTGTAGGAGTTGACTCTGGGACTGTAGCAAGAGATTCTGACAGTGCTGTACACCTTTCTTTTTGAACAATTGACTCTTTCCTTCTCGACAGATCGATGTGTCGTCTACAGATGACATCAGGTACAATCTCTGCTGTGTAGAAGTTGTTCTGTCCTTAATCTTTCCAAGTATCCAATTTTGATCGCCTAGTTCCTTGCCAGGTTTGCTTGTCCAGGAGTGAAACATCAAGCTTCTTTGTTTGAGGAGCTGTTTGTCTCAGCTGTTTGCCCTACATACTCCTTCTGAGATTGACTGAGATCCAAGCCTGAGAGCATAGCTGGTAAAATGTTGGTTGTGAAGTGTGCTGCATTGCAAAATGTAAAGAGGAAACTGGCGAGCATCTGATTCGGTATCAGTGTAGTGGTTCTACTGACATTGTTCTCAGTATGTTCTTTAGACTCTGGGCAAATCTTTCTGCACACCCATTTGTAGCTGGATGTAATATGTCTTATTCCATTCATTTTCAGGGTTGACTTATATCATCCAGGTAACATTGAATGCCTGGACCCTCTTGCAGCACCTGGTCCAGGCATTCAATGTTGCAGCACCTGGCTAATAAGGTGGAAGTAAATCCGAAAGGCTTCTACAGTTATATTAAAAGCAAGAGGATAGTGAGGGATAAAATTGGTCCCTTAGAGAATCAGGGTGGTCAGCTATGTGTGGAGCCGAGGGAGATGGGAGAGATTTTGAACGATTTCTTCTCTTCGGTAGTCACTAAGGAGAAGGATATTGAATGGTGTAAGGTGTGGGAAACAAGTAAGGAAGTTATGGAACCTATGACAATTAAAGAGGTGGAAGTACTGGCGCTTTTAAGAAATTTAAAAGTGGATAAATCTCCGGGTCCTGACCGGATATTCCCCAGGACCTTGAGGGAAGTTTGTGTAGAGATAGCAGGAGCTCTGACGGAGATCTTTCAGATGTCATTAGAAACAGGGATTGTGCCGGAGGATTGGCGTATTGCTCATGTGGTTCCATTGTTTAAAAAGGGTTCTAGAAGTAAGCCTGGCAATTATAGACCTGTCAGTTTGACATCAGTGGTGGGTAAATTAATGGAAAGTATTCTTAGAGATAGTATTTATAATTATCTGGATAGACAGGATCTGATTAGGAGTAGCCAGCATGGATTTGTGCGTGGAAGGTCATGTTTGACAAACCTTATTGAATTTTTTGAAGTAGTTACGAGGAATGTTGACGAGGGTAAGGCAGTGGATGTAGTCTATATGGACTTCAGCAAGGCCTTTGACAAAGTTCCACATGGAAGGTTAGTTAAGAAGGTTCAGTCGTTAGGTATTAATGCTGGAGTAATAAAATGGATTCAACAGTGGCTAGATGGGAGATGCCAGAGAGTAGTGGTGGATAATTGTTTATCGGGATGGAGGCCGGTGACTAGCGGGGTGCCTCAGGGATCTGTTTTGGGCCCAATGTTGTTTGTAATATACATAAATGATCTGGATGATGGGGTGGTAAATTGGATTAGTAAGTATGCTGATGATACTAAGGTAGGAGGTGTTGTGGATAATGAGGTGGGTTTTCAAAGCTTGCAGGGAGATTTATGCCGGTTAGAAGAATGGGCTGAACGTTGGCAGATGGAGTTTAATGCTGAGAAGTGTGAGGTTCTACATTTTGGCAGGAATAATCCAAATAGAACATCCAGGGTAAATGGTAGGGCATTGAGGAATGCAGTGGAACAGAGAGATCTAGGAATAACAGTGCATAGTTCCCTGAAGGTGGAGTCTCATGTAGATAGGGTGGTGAAGAAGGCTTTTGGAACGCTGGCCTTTATAAATCAGAGCATTGAGTACAGAAGTTGGGATGTAATGTTAAAATTGTACAAGGCATTGGTAAGGCCAAATTTGGAATATTGTGTACAGTTCTGGTCACCGAATTATAGGAAAGATATCAATAAATTAGAGAGAGTGCAGAGACGATTTACTAGGATGTTACCTGGGTTTCAGCACTTAAGTTACAGAGAAAGGTTGAACAAGTTAGGTCTCTATTCATTGGAGCGTAGAAGGTTGAGGGGGGATTTGATCGAGGTATTTAAAATGTTGAGAGGGATAGATAGAGTTGACGTGAATAGGCTGTTTCCATTGAGAGTAGGGGAGATTCAAACGAGAGGACATGATTTGAGAGTTAGGGGGCAAAAGTTTAAGGGAAACACGAGGGGGTATTTCTTTACTCAGAGAGTGATAGCTGTGTGGAATGAGCTTCCTGTAGAAGTAGTAGAGGCCAGTTCAGTTGTGTCATTTAAGGTAAAATTGGATAGGTATATGGATAGGAAAGGAGTGGAGGGTTATGGGCTGAGTGCGGGTAGGTGGGACTAGGTGAGATTAAGAGTTCGGCACGGACTAGGAGGGCCGGAATGGCCTGTTTCCATGCTGTGATTGTTATATGGTTATATGTTATATGGTCCATAGCTTTCTGCCAGAGTGCAAGGTGCAGATGCTACTCCAAAAATAAGCCTATTATAGTGAAAGAGCCATTTGTGAGTGTTTATGCTGAGAAACATTTTGGACTCTTCTTCCATCTCCACCTGTAGGTAGGCCTCAGCTAAGTCAACTTTGCTGAAGTGTTTTCCTACAGAAAGGATTGCAAAGATCTTCACTATCCTGCGCAACAGATATTGATCCTCTTTCAATACTGGGTTGGTGGTGACCTTAAACTCACCACAGATCCTGACAGATACATCCTTCTTGGCTACTAGGGCCACTGGCATTGCCAATGGACTCCATTCAAACTTGGAAAGAATTCCTTTGGCCTTCATGCAATCTAGCTCGCTGCCTACCTTTATATGGATGGTAAGGAACTGGACAGGCTTTGTAAAATTTGGGTGTGGAAATTTCATTTAACACTCATTTAGTATGTATGCTTCCAGTGCCATCCTTGAACACTGCTGTAGCATCATCCAATACCTTTCTTAATTTACTTTCAGTTGACTCTTTTGCAGTGGACATGGCATGCAAAAAGTAGATGGATCACCAATCAAGTAGCAGTTATTTCAGTGAATCACAGCCCCACGTTGCTGGCCCTACTTCTTTTTAAAACCATGTACAAGCATAATGTAGCTTATTGGTTATTGGATTTCACTGTCACAATGTCATCCCTACAGCTGTTATTGTTTCTCCAATATAAGTTCTTGGTTGGATATCT
Source organism: Hemitrygon akajei (assembly GCF_048418815.1). Classification (NCBI taxonomy): domain Eukaryota; kingdom Metazoa; phylum Chordata; class Chondrichthyes; order Myliobatiformes; family Dasyatidae; genus Hemitrygon; species Hemitrygon akajei. The sequence goes on from NC_133135.1 coordinate 93,487,662, forward strand.
GCAGGCTTCAGTTTGGTATATTTGAAATGATGTTCAAACTCATTTTATTGAATGACTGAAACAGATGATCTAATGTCCAATTTAATTTCAATTAATTTGAAATTCACTTCTCCTGTAAACCATATTGCTTGTCTATTGTTAGTTTTCCCTTTTAAATCTCAAGGCTACTCAGTCCTGTGTCACTCTGATCATTATCAGATTTTTCATTAACAGTGTGCAAAATAGTGCATTTTTTGAAACTGCAATTTGACTTTTTTATGTGTTTTGTCCTCCCTGTGCAATCCATTTATTTTTGTCTGGTCAACACGCTCTTTTTTTATATGTCCTACTTTGTTGCATGTTCTGCAAGTTTTGTCTTTAAACCTGCCTTGGTCTGGTGTATGTGAGCCCTTGCCACAACAGTAACACAACCTGTTCAGCCAGGCAGGTTTCTGTTTAGACATTGCAATTTTGTTCACACTTCCTTTCATTTCTGATTGCAACTCAGTTGAGTCTCTGGCTCCTGTTTCTATTGATACAGTGATTTCAACTTCTCTTTTAAAAGTGATCAGTGCTTCAGTTAGGAGCCATTTTTGAATGCTTTCTTGTAAGATTCCAAAAACAAACCAATCTCTCAGTGCATCATTCAGCTCATTACTAAACTGTCAATGCTCAGACAATGTTGTCAATTTAGCCATGTAAGCTCAAATGGACTCCTTGTCATATAACAATCACAGCACGGAAACAGGCCATTCCGGCCCTAAACCTTTCAACAATCAACAATAGTTTCAGTTCTAAATGATCTTGCATGATGTTCACAATATCAGCAAAGTTCAGTTTGACTGGTTTGGTTGGAGCAGTCAAATTTTTCAGCAAACTGTATGATTTTCCATCTATTACACTCAACAACCTTGGCACTTGTTTCTTATTAGCTATTCCATTTGCTTATAACGCTACTCAATTCATTCAGTATGCGTCATCCAGTTATCCATTATGTAATCAAACATGCCTATCTTTCTGATGTTGTTAACCATTTCTGCTTTTTTAAATTTATTATTATCACTCGGTACTCACTGTTCATAAACTGATAGCCATACACTTTGCTTGTTAACTTTGTCCATTTTCGGCCTTTTCTTTTAACTTGACTATCTCCCCCTCCTTCAGAAGAAATACATGCCGTTTTTTTTTAAACTCAAATGTCCCTCTCTCTCCCCTTCCAAAGAAAAACATGCTGCATTTCAACAAATAGGTAGTCATCCTGAGTTTGTTTTAAAACTTCCTCATCACTACTGTTATGTTTTGTAACTCCAGAAAACTAACTGAAAGAAAAACACAGGAATGGGATGTTCATCTACTTAGTTTCTACTTAGGTGTCACATCTGACATGGTGGCATAGAGACGTATGCCATTCACATAATTTTACATATAATCCATAATTAATTATGTAAACTACCAAAGATTGCTTAATCAAACAATATAGATAAAATATTTTTCAAAAATTACTAAATGTATTAAATACATTACACCCCTCACCCAAGTTGTAATGCTGCAAACTGCAACTGATTTTGAAGCTTTTCATTTCTAGAGAGCTCTCGAAGTACTGAGCATGCAGTTAATCAGTAAGGAGTGCAGCATGTATTGGAGCTTTAAGAGTCCACAGGAGCAGCAGTCAACAATAAGAAATTGTTTGTAATAGTAGAATCACTATTACTACTGGTAGTCCAGTCTCTCTGGGATGACCTACAAGTGTACACCACTTCTGGTGCCAACATAGCCTGCCCACAACTCACTAACCCTCACCCTACATCTTTGGAACTTGTGAGGAAACTGGAGCGCCCAAAGGAAAGCTATGCAGTTCGGGGAGAACATACAAACTCCTTACAGACAATGGTGGGAATCAGACCCTACATGCTGATCTATGATGCTGTAAAGTGATTGTGCTAACTGCTACACTACCATGCTGCCCCATGGCAGAAGACCATTCAGCCCCTTGTCTATGATGGTCCTCATATAATTCCCATTCTCCCATTTATTTCCCTGTAATTCAAACTCACTCGATCCCATCACCTTCCCCATCCCTTCCTCATCCTCCCCCACCAAGATTCTACCACTCACCCACATCTAATTTACAGTGACCAATTAACCTAATCTAATCTTTGGGAAGAGAGAGGAAACAGGAGCACTCAAAGAAAACTCGGGGGGAGAATAATGTGGACTCCAAACAAGCAGTACCAAAGTTCAGGATTGAACTCAGGTCATCCTGGATGTGAAGTCGCGGCACTACCAACTGCACCACTGTGCTGCCCTGACTCAAAAGAAAGACTGATTCAAGATAAACATTTAAGTTCTCTACAAATACAAGTTACCATCTGACAGGTCACCAAGCCCAAAAAAACAATTGGTTTGCTAGATTGGGGAATGGTGTTTCCTGAAAATAGAATATTAAGGGTTGATTGATTGAAAATTTGATGGTAGATAAAGAGAAGCTATCTCTCTCTTTTGGGGAGTCTAGAATGCAGTCCAAGTACCAGGTTGCTCATTATAAAATCATGATGCACTTCTCACAGGGAGTTTCTCTCTCCACCTAAATCAGACTGCAAGGGGTATCAGCCTGAAGACTGGTTGGTTTTCTGTTGGCAGATGTATCGAGATGGGATTAGACCAGCTGCACTGGCTGAATGGTCTCATGTTATGTATGCTTCAGTGCTATCGAGCATGATTTTTTCCATCTCTGAATTCAGCCTGGTTTTAGACCATAGAGTGGTAGGTTCCATTACATCAGCAATAGGGCCAGGGTACAGAAAGTATTGCTTTGGTGCTGTGATTGATTGCAATCTCTCCTGCATCCTCTCTGCTAATCCTGCAGACCACCCACACCACAGAGCCCTCTGCAATGTTGCTGTAACCTTCAGCAGAGAGAAAAGCCACAACAGCGGGAGGGACCTGTACGACATTAATCTTCATCAATCATCACAAGGATCGGATATGCAAATGAGATTCCATTAACCGTCATAGAGGATTTGAGTAAGTAGTGTGCATAGCCACTAATGTGGCCCGATCTGACAGCAAAGATTCTTTGCAGAGTCCTTAATGCTCCTTAACCCTTTACTTGCCTTCAGGGCAATGTAAGTTCACTAACAGAAACATAAGTGAATTGCTGGATTGCCTCAGTGGATTACTCCCTCCCTGTAAACCGTCTATATACATCGCGGTATGTGGACTGCCCTTGCCTTGTCCATGTTTTCAATATGACCACTCTATTACTGGAGCCTTAATTCTTGAATTCTCTCCTGAAATACCCCAACAACTCTCCTTTAAGATGTTTCCCAAAATTTTCCTTAAAGATAAATCTTGTTTGGTTGGTTGGTAATGATATTCTCCTCCTTTGGCTGGATTACTCACTTCTTGGACAGGATTCTCACTTACTCCAGATATTCCCAGTTAGTATAGAGATAGTGGAGGAACAATGCTTGAGGAGTCTAGTGGGTCAAGAAGCATATGTGGGGGAAAATGGGGGGGGTGGGATAATGATCTGGGCTGAGAGGAAAGAAGCCAGTATAGAGAGGGGAAAGGGTGCGGTAAGAGCTAGCAGATCATAGATTAATCCAGGTGAGGGGATGTGGTGATAAGCAGATGGAAGAGGGGAGTGGAAACAGTGACAGAGGCTGGGAGGAGTTATGTGGAGGTGACAAAGGGCAACAGATGGTGGAATATGATTCAACAGGAAGGAGGAGCATGAAATTAAGGGAGGGAAGGGGGAAGGGCACCAGTTGGAGGAGTGTGTGAGTGATGGGCAGATGGAGTGTCGGGTGGGAGGGGGATGAAGAGAGATGTGGGCTGGATATAGAGATGATGTTTCCTGTAGTGGGAGTATCTATGACCAGAGAGGACAGCCTCAGAATTGAGGGACGTCCATTTAGAACAGAGATGAAGAGGAATTTCTATAACCAGGTGGTGGTGAATCTGTGGATTTCGTTCCACAGATGGCTGTGGAGGCGAAGTCATTGAGCATACTTAAAGCAGAGTTTGATAGGTTTTTGATCAGTAAGGGCTCAAAAGGTAAAGGGAGAAAACTAGAGAATGGTGTCCAAAGGGATAATAAATCAGCTAAGATGGAATGGCAGAGCAGACTCGATGGGCTTAGTATCCTAATTCTGCTCCTACGTCTGATGGTCTTACAGACTCTGTCTATTCTTCTTATTGCCTCAGTAAAGCACCTACCGCCAACATTCTCTCTTATCCTCCCAACCAACAGGCAGGATGCAAAAGCTTCAAGCTTCTATCATGCCTCTATAAGACTATTGAACAATAAGACAGATTCTTGACATGGGAGGGCTTCATGAAGAATAATACTGGTATGCCTTAACACACTGATCATAGCAATATAGAGGGGCCCAAGTAAAATAGCACCAAAATACAGATATAAAACACACACTCTCATGTACTTGTGTATTTGTGTATACAAGTTGAAACATAACAATTGGACTTAATAGAAAAACATTTCTCAAAGTTACTTAAAAATTATCAAACCGAATTTTGACAGCAGGCCAAAGGAGGAGAATATCATTACCAACCAACCAAACAAGATTTATTTTTAAGGAAAATTTTGGGAAACATCTTAAAGGAGAGTTGTTGGGGTATTTCAGGAGAGAATTCAAGAACTAAGGCTCCAGTAATAGAGTGGTCATATTGAAAACATGGACAAGGCAAGGGCAGTCCACATACCGCGAAGTATATAGACGGCTTACAGGAAGGGAGAAGGAGTCTAGTGGTAGGGGTAGGTGTAGGGATAGACATAAAAGGTCACTGGCACACTGACGTAGGCAGGAAAGCCCACTGATGTTCTGGCCTGGAAGAATGTCAGTGATTCTGCAGAGTAAGAACCTCTGTTCCCTTAGGATGAGACCATGTGTTCCTTTCTGTCCCCTTTTGTCCCCATCAGTAAGACAGCAGTTTTCAGTGAACTGAGACAATTCCTAACTGGGACAACCAGCTCCAGAGCCTTTCACAAGAGAAGGAAACTCAAACAACTTCACTGCCCAGAAAACTTGGCAGCTTGGAGAACAGACACAAGGGTTCATGTTAATATAAGTGTCTGGGATCATTCTGTAACCTTCACATTAGGAAATGAACATGCTTAAATCTGAAGGAAGTACAGGCGTAATGTGGTTGTGTTTTTGCCAAGGACCATGGCAAACTAATTCACCAAGCTCCTCTACTGGTTTCCACACAAATTTCAAAGTAAATTTATAACCAAAGAACTTTTATGTCACCATATACAACTCTGAGATTCATTTTCCTGTGGACATACTCCATAAATTGATAGTAGAATAATAGCCATAATAGAATCAATGCAAGATATCACCAACTTAGATCTTCAACCAGTGTGCAAAAGACAACTAAATGTGCAAATACAAAAAGAAATAATAACAATAATAATAATAATAAATAAAAGAGCTATAAATATTGAAAACATGAGATGAAGAGTCCTTGAAATTGAGTCCATAGGTTGTGGGGAGAGTTCAATAATGTGGCAAGTGAAGTTGAGTGAAGTCATCCCGTTTGGTTCAAGAGCCGAAGGGCTGAGTGGTAATAACTTGTTCTTGAATGTGGTGGTATGTGTCCTAAGGCTTCTGTAGATTCTTTCTTATGGCAGTAGTGAGAAGAGAGCATTGTTACCATTGCCTTGGCACACCACTCTGATATCCTCGGGTCATGCAGACACAGTCCACTGAAGTACCCACTGCAGGTGGCATTATGGGAGTTAGACCATCAGATACAGGAGCAGAAATAGGCCATTCAGCCCAACAAGTTTGCTCTACCATTCAATCATGACTGGTTGTTTTTATTTAAATTAACCCCATTTTCCCTGTAACAGTTAACATCCCCTCTTACCAGTCAAGAAGCTATCAATTCTGGTCTTAAATACACAGAACGATATGGCCTCCACAGCCCACAATGGGAATGAATTCCACAGATTCGTCACCTTCTTGTTGAAGAAATTGCTCCTCATCTCAGTTGAGGAGATGTGAAAGGATTTAGAAGGAGTGGATTGGGACAATTTGTTTTATGGGAAGGATGTAATAGAGAAATGGAGGTCATTTAAAGGTGAAATTTTGAGGGTACAGAATCTTTATGTTCCTGTTAGGTTGAAAGGAAAGGTTAAAAGTTTGAGAGAGCCATGGTTTTCAAGGGATATTGGAAACTTGGTTAGGAAAAAGAGAGAGATCTACAATAAATATAGGCAGCATGGAGTAAATGAGGTGCTCAAGAAATATAAAGAATGTAGAAAGAATCTTAAGAAAGAAATTAGAAAAGCTAAAAGAAGATACGAGGTTGCTTTGGCAAGTAAGGTGAAATTAAATCCAAAGGGTTTCTACAGTTAAATTAATAGCAAAAGGATAGTGAGGGATAAAATAGGTCCATTAGAGAATCAGAGTGGACAGATATGTGTGGAGCCAAAAGAGATGGGGGAGATTTTGAACAATTTCTTTTCTTCGGTATTCACTAAGGAGAAGGACATTGAATTGTGTAAGGTAAGGGAAACAAGTAGGGTAGTTATGGAAACTATGATGATTAAAGAAGAGGAAGTACTGGCGCTTTTAAAGAATATAAAAGTGGATAAATCTCCAGATCCTGACAGGATATTCCCTAGGACCTTGAGGGAAGTTAGTGTAGAAATAGCAGGGGCTCTGACAGAAATATTTCAAATGTCATTAGAAACAGGGATGGTGCCGGAGGATTGGCGTATTGCTCATTTGGTTCCATTGTTTAAAAAGGGTTCTAAGAGTAAACTTAGCAATTATCGGCCTGTAAGTTTGATGTCAGTGGTGGGTAAATTAATGGAAAGTATTCTTAGAGATGGTATATATAATTATCTGGATAGACAGGGTCTGATTAGGAGCAATCAACATGGATTTGTGCATGGAAGGTCATGTTTGACAAATCTTATTGAATTTTTTGAAGAGGTTACTAGGAAAGTTGACGAGGGTAAAGCAGTGGATGTTGTCTATATGGACTTCCATAAGGCCTTTGACAAGGTTCCACACAGAAGGTTAGTTAGGAAGTTTCAATCGTTAGGTATTAATATTGAAGTAGTAAAATGGATTCAACAGTGGCTAGACGGGAGATGCCAGAGAGTAGTGGTGGATAACTGTTTGTCAGGTTGGAGGCCGGTGACTAGTGGTGTGCCTCAGGGATCTGTACTAGGTCCATTGTTGTTTGTCATATACATTAGTGAACTGGATGATGGGGTGGTAAACTGGATTAGTAAGTATGCAGATGATACTAAGGTAGGTGGTGTTGTGGATAATGAAGTAGGTTTTCACAGGTTGCAGAGAGATTTAGGCCATTTAGAAGAGTGGGCTGAAAGATGGCAGATGGAGTTTAAAGCTGATTAGTGTGAGGTGCTACATTTTGGTAAGACTAATTAAAATAGGCATACATGGTAAATGGTAGGGCATTGAGGAATGCAGTGGAACAGAGTGAGCTAGAAATAATGGTGCATATTTCCCTGAAGGTGGAATCTCGTGTGGATAGGGTGGTGAAGAAAGCTTTTGGTATGCTGGCCTTTATAACTCAGATCATTGAGTATATGAGTTGGGATGTAATGTTAAAATTGTACAAGGCATTGGTGAGGCCAAATTTGGGGTATTGTGTACAATTCTGGTCACCGAATTATAGGAAAGATGTCAACAAAATAGAGAGAGTACAGAGGAGAATTACTAGAATGTTACCTGGGTTTCAGCACCTAAGTTACAGAGAAAGGTTGAACAAGTTAGGTCTTCTTTGGAGCGTAGAAGGTTGAGGGGGGACTTGATAGAGGTATTTAAAATTATGAGGAGGATAGATAGAGTTGACGTGGATAGGCTTTTTCCATTGAGAGTAGGGGAGATTCAAACAAGAGGACATGAGTTGAGAGTTAAGGGGCAAAAGTTTAGGGGTAACAAGAGGGGGAATTTCTTTACTCAGATTGTGGTCGCTGTGTGGAATGAGCTTTCAGTAGAAGTGGTAGAGGAAGGTTTGATATTGTCATTTAAAGTAAAATTGGATAGGTATATGGACAGAAAAGGAATGAAAGGTTATGGGCTGAGTGCAGGTCAGTGGACTAGAAGGCCCGAGATGGCCTGTTTCAGTGCTGTAATAGTTATATGGTTTTATGATTTCACGACACATGCTGGTAATAATAAACCTGATTCTGATTCTGGGTTCTAAATGGACACCTGTGTATTCTCCAGTTGTGTCATCTGGTCCTAGACTCTCCTATTAATAGAAACATCCTCTCCACGTCCACTCTATCCAGGCCTTTCAGCATGCTGTAGGTTTCAATGAGATTCCTCCGTCATCCTTCTGAAACGCATTGAGTACATGCCCTGATCCATCAATCACCCTTCAAACTTTAAAACTTTCATTCCCAGGATTATTCTTGTTAGCCTCCTCAAAGGTCCAGAATATCTTTCAGCAGATACAGACCAAAAATAGTTCATAATATTCCAAATTCCTATCCTGATTTCCTTGGCATTGTGTTCCTCTTGCTTGAGCAAACTGCTGGAGATAGCAGAGTGGATTAGACAATGGTCAGAGCAGCAGTCTCAGGTACCTGGCACTGTGTGACATTGCTCAGACAACAATATAATCTAAATTCAGGCATGAGCTGGGGTATGGCCATCAGGCTTTGTACCACTGACTAAACAGGGTGTTGATTATAACAAGACCGTGCTCCACACATTATCAGCAAGAGAAAGAGGACACTGATATTTTGGGTGGAAATGCTGCATCAGGGTTAGTGCTGCTGAAGGGTTTGGACCCAAAGCATCAACAGTTTCTATTTTCCCACCGATATTCTTCAACCCACCAAGATCTTCCAGCAGACAGTGTTGTAACCATCATTTTGTTCTTTAATCACCTCCATCGCTCACAGCCTATTTCCACCACTCAAAAGTCCCTTGTTTATTCTTTCATTCCCTCTTCACACCCCATTCTCTTCCACTTCAAGCTTCTCACACTCTCCTGGGGTAAATTCATTCCATTGTCTTCCTCCTGACCTTTCACCCCTCAATATGATGCTCAGCACCTGGGACTACAGAGCTCTCATAGACAATCCTTGCGGTACGTCTCCACCATCATCGGGGGGACCTCAGACACAGTAACATCAGTATTGCCACCCCCTCGGGTGTGGAGTCCATTGTCAGTCAGGAAAAGGTTAATAGATTTCGATGGAGTCTACCCAGCCAATCGTGTGGAGTTATCCTCTGCCAGTAGGCATGTTAGTTGACAAGTGTATATCAACATGGATAGAAATAACATTCTTTCACACACACAAACACGCTGCTACACCTTCATCTGAAGTTCTCAATATTTATTGCTGTTATTTATTATTATTTTGTTTGTATTTTTTTCTTTTTGTATTTGCACAGTCTGTTTCTATTGCACATTGTTTTTTTGTCTGTCTTGTAGACATGGTGGTCAGTGTCGACATGGTGGAGGATTGCAAATACCTGGAGATACAAATTGACAATAAACTGGACTGGTCAAAGAACACTGAGGCTGTCTATAAGAAGGGTCAGAGCCATCTCTACTTCCTGAGGGGACTGAGGTCCTTTAACATCTGCCAGATGATGCTGAGGATGTTCTACGAGTCTGTGGTGGCCAGTGCTATCATGTTTGCTGTTGTGTGCTTGGGCAGCAGGCTGAGGGTAGCAGACACCAACAGAATCAACAAACTCATTCGTAAGGCCAGTGATGTTGTGGGGGCAGAACTGAACTCTCTGACGGTGGTGTCTGAAAAGAGGATGCTGTCCAAGTTGCATGCCATCTTGGACAATGTCTCCCATTTACTCCATAATGTACTGGTTAGGCACAGGAGTATGTTCAGCCAGAGACTCATTCCACCGAGATGCAACACTGAGCGTTATAGGAAGTCATTCCTGCCTGTTGCCATCAAACTTTACAACTTCTCCCTCGGAGTGTCAGACATCCTGAGCCAATAGGCTGGTCCTGGACTTATTTCCACTTGGAATAATTTACTTATTATTATTTAATTACTTATGGTTTTATATTGCTATATTTCTACACTATTCTTGGTTGGTGCGACTGTAACAAAACCCAATTTCCCTTGGGATCAATAAAGTATGTCTGTCTGTCTGTCTGTTGTGTGTGTTTTATTGACTGATTCTATTAAAGGAATAGATTTATTCAATCTAATAGATTCCATTAAATCTTTTCCATTAAATCAATGTATTTTGTACTTACTGTGGATTTTATTTAGAGATTTGGCATAGAATGGACCCTCCTGACCCTTCAAGCCACTCAACCTGCTGAATAATCCCAGGGCTATTTATATTGCCCAATTGGTATGGACTAACTGGTATGTGCTTGGACTGTGGGAAGAAATCAGGGCACCTGAAGGAAACCCACACTCACACATAAGAAGTGTTCAAACTTGACGACAGCGGACACCAGATTTGAACTCTGAACGCTAATGCCCCAAGCTGTAATAGTGTTGCACTAACCGCTACACAGCTGGCCAGTGGTGTAGCAGCATCTGCACCGGACTTCAAAGCAAATGGTCCTGAGTTCGAATCCAGCTGGCTCCTTGCACATTTTCCATTTGTGCTGAGTTAAGCGTTGAGCAAGCAACTCAACCTCATAAAAAAGTCAAATGATACAGAAAATGGCAAAAATACCACCCAATGCGCCACAAGGTGTGAAAAAGGAACGACATCAACCACTACACTACCAAGCACCAAAATGAATGCCCAAAGAAAATAAATCTTGGGTAGCATATGGTGACATATAGGTATTTTGAAATTTGAATATAGATACAATGAGTACACACGGTTAGTAGACACAGACATTTTGCATACACAAACACTCAACATGCATGCAGTCACACAAAACACACTACACTGATGTGCCTGTACAGATCACATACATGTGCACAAACATACATGTGTGCAGGCATACACATAAACCCACATAGGAACCCACACATGGACACACATACCGATAAACACCACATAGACAAAACACACTAGAACCCCCCCAACATACGCACACACTCACAAGCTAAAGATAGCTGTACAATATTCAGTGGTGCAGCACAAACTCAGTGAGTTCCCTCCAAATACAAAAGATTAAGAAAAATAGATGTAAATTGAATGAGAAGATCCATCATGTAATCTAATGTACCTTGAAAGTAAAATACATGCAGTTCATAAAACAGGAGCATTCCTGAGCTCGGTGATGTATGGAAAGACAGGATGAAGACTGAAGTGTGTGTCAAGGCACAGCCCATTCCTCCTGCTCCATAGAGCTGGCAGCTACAGGAGAATAATGTCGATTATTGTTACTTTGTGCAACTGGTACCTGACAACTGACAGTTGGACTAAGCTTCTGTGAAGCCAGGCCATTAATCACAGCCTGGTTTAAGTAGCGGATATTAATTTATGTCATCTCTGGTAAGTCTCTTTCTGAAAGGCTTGTTACGACTCAGAGTGTGGTTCTGTGCAGGTCAGCTTGCTCAGGAGGTGTTCCTAATATCTGTCGCATCAAATTCTAAAATATAAACATTGTACTGCCAAGAAAAGGCAATAAAGGGAGCAGTAAAGGTACAAGAGAAGACCATTCAGCCCTTTGAGCCTGAACTACCATTAGCTACATGATTGTTGCTCCATACCTTATCTTTATCTGCCTGTTTTGTTTTGCAACCATCAACACACCAACAAAAAAACTATGTTGCAATTGTGTACAATGTTGGTAAGGCTGCATTTACAATGTTGTTTTCAGGTTTGGCCACCCTGCTGTTTAGTTGAAAAGAGTATAAAGGAGATTTATGAAGATGTTTTTGGAGCTGACTTATGGAGAGAGGTTGAGTAGGCTGGGATTTTCTTAATTAGAGCAAAAAAGAATGAAGGGTGATACTATAGAGCAGGGGTTCCTAACCTTTTATATGCCATGGAACCTTACTTAAACCCCTGTTTACCGGGCATCTCTAGAGATGCAGCTCATTAGCCCTCGCTAACAGCCATCGGACAGTGGTGAGAAAAACACCTTTCTCAGACTCTGTATGTCTAGGGTCGATATGATCTGGGTCCCACCAAACCTGGGTGGTTGGGACATCTTGCCAATCCAAACTCCAATCTGTGTGAATGCTGTGTAACTACTGCCCCTATGCAATTGCCCATTGGCCAGAAATAAGACTGTACACTGCATACAATTACAAAGTATATTTACAAATGTTAACATAACCAAACAATTATTAAAGAAAAATAAATAAATAAAAGTGCCCATCATAATTAAACAGTCAAATATGCATAAAAGTTGGAGCTCATCTTGAAGTGGTCTTTAAATCATGTGTCTGCGTGAAAACATATACCACCTTCTGAATGTTGTTCAAAATTCATCCTGAACGAATGAGCTGCCCCCACAATATTGGTCCTTACTCCTTGAAGCCATTCATCAGCAACAGGGATGGCATCCTCAGCACCCTGCTGTGTTCTCACAGCTCCCGCCAGTGTCTGTCACAAAAACCTCTTCACCCAGCATCTTCTGGAACCTTCTAATTCCACCATTCTATTTGCCTGCCACAAGATTCCTAAGTTGAACAATAAAGCCTTTACCCAAACAGAATGAAAACAGTACAGACTGCTCTTACATAACAGCTAAAATGAAATACCTTATATGCCTTAAATAAAATACCACAGTGGTGAAGACCTTAACCAGGTCATTACATTACCACTAACTGAGAGTCCCACGGACCCCAGGTTGGGAACCCTTGCTATCAGGTGTGCATGAGGGGCATAGATAGGGTGAATGCACAGGTCTTTTTCCCAAGGTTGGGGAAACAAGAACTTGAGGGCTTAGGTTTAAGGAAGAGGAAGGGAGATTTAATTGGAACGTGCAGCAACATTTCCACCCGGATAATGGTCAGTATATTGACCAGGGTAAGTGGTTGAGGCAGGTACATTCACAACATTTAAAAGGGACTTGCACAGGTATGTGGATAGAAAAGGATTAGAGGGATTATGCAGCCAAATGGGTCTAGCCTACTTGGGGGTCTTGATTGGTGGGGGTGGGGGGAGCGCTGGCAGATACTCTTGTTGTCATTGATAAACCTGAAATAGCACTGGCTTTTTGGACAGCATAACTCTGGCTGAACTATGGATTCACATGTGATTAGCTTCCCTCTGCCACTTCAGTACACAGTTTTGTAATGTTGAACATCTACTTCCTTCCATATGCCTGAACCAACATATGAGTTCGCCAACATAATAGATAATGCAGTGCTCTCTGTTAAAGAGTAAGACCATTAGGCATAGGAGCAGAATTAGGCCATCTGGCCCATCGAGTCTGCTCCACCATTCATTTATGGCTGATCCCTTTCTTTTTCTCCACCTCAACCCCAGTTCTTGGCCTTCTCCCCATAACCTTTGATGCCACGTCCAATCAAGACAAGGCAATCAATCAATCAATCAATCAATCTTTGCCTCATATATACCCAATAACCTGGCCTCCACAGCTGCATGTGGCAACAAATTCACCATCTTTTGGCTAAAGAAATTTCTCTGCATCTTTGTTTTGAAAGGGAGCCCCTCTATCCTGAGGCTGCACCTTTTTGTCCTAGACTCTCCCACCATGGGAAACATCCTTTCCACATCTACTCTTTCAACATTCAAAAGGTTTCAATGAGATCCCCCCTCATCCTTCTGAATTTAGTTAGTACAGACCCAGAACCATCAAATGTTCCTCATAAGATAACCCTTTCATTCCTGGAATCATCCTCTGGACCCTCTCCAGTGCCAGCACATCTTTTCTAAGGGCCCCAAACTGTTCACAATACTCCATGTGAAGCCTCACCAGTACCTTTTAAAGCCTCAGCATCACATTCTTGGTCTTGTATTCTAGACCTCTTTAAATGAATGCTCACATGGCATTTGCCTTCCTCACCACTGACTCAACCTGCAAGCTAACCTTCAGGGTGTTCTGCACAAGGACTCTCATCCTTCTGCATCTCAGATTCCTGGACTTCCTCCCCGTTTAGAAAATAGTCTTCACATTTATTTCTATTACCAAAGTGCATGACCATGCATTTTCCAACATTGTATTTCATTTGCCACTTTCTTGCCCTAACCCTAATCTAAGTCCTTCTGCATCCTACCTGTTTCCTCAACACTATCTGACCCTCCACCAATCTTTGTATCATCTGCAAACTTGGCAACAAAGCCATCTATTCCATCATCTAAATCATTTATATACAGCATAAAAATAAGTGGTCTCAACACCAACCCCTACAGAACACACTAGTCACTGGCAGCCAACCAGAAAAGGTCCTTTTATTCCCACTCATTGCCTCCTACCATTCAGCCAATGCACTAACCATATATAACCATATAACATATAACAATCACAGCACGGAAACAGGCCATTCCGGCCCTCCTAGTCCGTGCCGAACTCTTAATCTCACCTAGTCCCACCTACCCGCACTCAGCCCATAACCCTCCACTCCTTTCCTATCCATATACCTATCCAATTTTACCTTAAATGACACAACTGAACTGGCCTCTACTACTTCTACAGGAAGCTCATTCCACACAGCTATCACTCTCTGAGTAAAGAAATACCCCCTCGTGTTTCCCTTAAACTTTTGCCCCCTAACTCTCAAATCATGTCCTCTCGTTTGAATCTCCCCTACTCTCAATGGAAACAGCCTATTCACGTCAACTCTATCTATCCCTCTCAACATTTTAAATACCTCGATCAAATCCCCCCTCAACCTTCTACGCTCCAATGAATAGAGACCTAACTTGTTCAACCTTTCTCTGTAACTTAAGTGTTAGTAACTTTCCTGTAATATCATGGGCTCTTATGAGGGAGGATTGATAAGTTCCTGGCCTAAGGTAGGAGTCAATTTTAGAAAAACCAGCACATTTATTTTTCAACATAGTCCCCTCCTACACGTACACACTTAGTCCAGTGGTCGTGGAGCATACGGAACCCTTCTTTGTAGAAGTGGTCCACAGCAGGGGTGATTGATAACTTTGTGATTTAAGGTTGAAGGAGATGAGTCATTAACTTCAAACTTTCTGCATTATCACTCAAAAAGTTGAACTGCACTTGCATGTAACGAGACACTCAATCACCACAGTAGGGGTGATTGATAAGTTCGTGGCCTAAGGTGGAAGGAGATGAGGAATACAGCTCTCATTACTTGCACGTGCATTTCAACTCTTTGAGTGAAAATGCAGAAAGTTTGAAGTTAATAACTCATCTCTTTCTACCGTAGAACACGAACATCAATCATCCCTGCTGTGGACCAACTCTGGAGGTCCAAGACGTCGACTTTTACAAAGGAGTATGCTCCACAACCGCTGGACTAAGTGTGTAAATGTAGGAAAAATAAATGTGCTAGGTTTTCTAAAATTGACTACTTGTACCTTAGGCCATGAACTTATCAATCATCCCTCATAACTTGGTAAGCAGCCTCATGTATGGCACCTTGTCAAAGTCCTACTGAAAGTCCAAGTAAGAGAAACCCATCTACAAACTCTGTACCACCCATTACACCACGGCCTTCACAACGCTCTGCTTTCAACCTCGCACTCAGAAAGGATAGGAGGCTGTAACAACCAGGCAAGAGCTCAGAGTTGAAGGCAGGTTGTGGCTGCCATTGGGACAGCTGGTGTGTATGGTCTATCCCCACTAGTCCAATTGGCTGCTCTCTGAGGTGTTTCGGAGGGTGGGGTAGGTCAGAGAGTGGAGGTAGAACCCCATGGAAAAAAGAATAGAAGAGCTTGCACTCACATAAGGCAAACTCAGAAGATTGACTGTAAGTTCCCTACTTGATGGCCCTTTCAGACAGCAGGTGAAATCTCTTTTGCACTGTGTCAAGGACTTCTATCAGATTCTGACTGTACTGCCAGAGTAAAAGCAGTTGATGACACTGACTTGCTGTCTTTGCACACACTTCTCCTAACCTTTGTGCAGATGAAACATTAACTCTTATCTCTCTTCAGAGTAGCCTGCTGTGTTTCCCCAGCATTTTCTAATTTTTCCTTTAAACTATCAGGGCATGTCATGGTCACGGGAAACTGCTACCTCACAGAGCAGCTGTTCTCCAACACCAATATGATGATGAATATGACCTTACATCTTCACAGCTACTGCATCATCTAGGATATCAAAGAGATTCCCTGAACTGCAGCTGGGTGTTATACCCATTTGAGCATTGGTTTATCACACCATATCTCTCATAGTGTACTGCACTGAAGTCTCATGCCCACTTTTCACTTATATTCTCAATTCTCATATTTCCTTACAACACAGGAGAAGGCCCTTTTACCCATCCTACCTATGCCAGCTCTCAGAACATTCCCATCAATCATATTGCTCCCCATATATCTGCAACTTATTCTCTCACATACATCCTGCAAATCCCAAATTGTCAACTGCTAATTAACCTACTACCCACCCCCGCCCACATGTTCACAGAGAGAACATGTAAACTCCAGACAGACAGCCTCCGAAGTCAGGATTGAACCTGACTGCTTGAGGTGAGAGGCTATTTCATGAGGTGAAAGTAACATTGAGCAAGATCACTTTGGATAATGGCATCCTTCTCTGTGTGAGGCAGAGGTTACAGCACAATCTGGAAGCTGCATGACCACATTTACCTAAACTACATATAACAATCAGGTTCTCATTGTGAGATTTTGAACCAACTTTGATCCAGCTCAGTTATCTCAGCAGGATACTAACATTCACTGCTAACACACACAGCCTTTGGAGTTCCTCATTCCAGTAAAGGTGCCCTCATGACACAGGCATTAGCACACCAATAGCGAGCAGAGAATGAGATTTCATTAATCAAAAGAACAAACCTTGCTCTGCAGTACACCCTATGCAGTGTGTAAGGGCATACACATACACAAACTCATGATGTTATAACCATTATCAGTTAAAACTGCAATAGCCTGTTAGTGATTTTTTTTGTTGACTCCACTTTTTTTTGTGGTCAATGCACAATTTGGAAATTCCAGAATCTCTCACTCAGAGATGAGCTGTGAGAACACTTAACTGCCAGAGTATCACAGTTGAGCTTGGGAGCTGCAGGGTTAAATTCAATGTTGTAGCCAGGAAGGATGTTCAGAAGTTCTCTGTGGGATGGCAAATGAACTCAGGCAGATTCTACAATGGGCTGCTGATCTACAGCAGCAGCATTACAGGCAGCTACGCACTGGAATTGTACCCCAGTGATTTCAACAGCTTGGAACGATCAGGCTGATTTTATGTGGCTTTCCCCCAACACAGAATCCAAGTCACAGAATATTTCCTTAGTCTTTTCCCTCTGGTTCTGGCTCTGATCTCAGAGCTTCCCAAACTGCAGTCCAAAATTCTCCCAAACCTCAAGAGTCTCGGTCCAAAACATTGACTCCAGCATTCATTTCCATAGATGCTGCCTCATCAGCTAAGTTCCTCCAGCATTTTGTGTGGGTTGCTCTGGATTTCCAGCATCTGCAAAATTTCTCATGTTACGGAGCTCTAATGTTGTTTAACCAAACTCTTTATCACTCATTTTCTCTATCTCCCACATTACCTGTTCTTTGGCAACATGAGTGAATCTGCAGATGCTGGAAATAAATAAAAACACAAAATGCCGGCAGAACTCAGCAGGCCAGACAGCATCTATGGGAGGAGGAAGATGAAGGATTTCGGCCCGAAACATCGTCACTACCTCCACTCATAGATGCTGTCTGGCCTGCTGAGTTCTGCCAGCATTTTGTGTTTTTAACTATCTTTTCTTTGTTCTCTTCAGACTCTCTCTATTTTATTCCCCTTGTCTGGTATATTTACTTGCCAGACAAGAACGAAAGATAGAGAGCGAGAGATACTCCCTCCCCCTTCCCCTCTCTTTCTCTGTCTCCCTCCCCCCCCCCCCCATCCTCCCTGTCCCCCCTCCCCCAGTCCTGCTGAGTTAACAGGAGCTGAAATCACCAAATGCTTTATGTAAATTGTGAAATATGCTACACAAAAGGAGCAGAATGATGAGGAAGACACCACAGCAATTAAGTGGTCCTCGTCATTAAGCAGCAGTGTAACCTCCACAGTGCATTCCAACCCATTCCTCTTGTCAGATTTCAACCTTATTATTCTGCCTCAAGCAATTTGGGTCTTTTTCTTCTGTAATGTGCTCCTCCACAGAGAGGAGGCCAGCTTCCCCCGTTGCCTCCCCCAATCACCCTACCCAATATAAACAGACTCAGTCATAATGTTTACCTCCCCTCCCCCTCTGCTCATTCCACTATCACTGCGCCCACTGGCGGAATATTTGACCGCTTAGCAGGAGTGACCGACTTTGCACAAAATGTGTGAGACAAAGCAGTGAGAAGTGACTGGAATACAAAAGGATAAGATGACCAAAAAAGATGGATGTTAATATTACTGCCTGACTCAGGCAAAACATAACAAAAGCATTTTACATGAAAAGATTTAGTTCCAAACTTACTATGCCCCAGTACTCTTTATTTTCTTTATTAGCATTAATAACATAATTAGGGATAATTATTTATCTAATTCCCTCTCCACCTCTCCTGTCTCCCTACACTATGCCAACCCACTGCCCTGTACCTGGCGGCCTTTGCCAGCTCCCATTACACTAGGGAGTGAATATAATCCTTGGCACCCTCCACATTATGTTATGCACGTGTCACAGCCAATTAACAAGTCATGAGCTCAATTAGAACTCCTTTGGCAAATTAACCTGCTTATTGAAGGAAAAAGTCATTGCACAACAGCTTATTGTCATAAATGATGAGAAGTGCTGGGCACAGGGTTGCCTATCCTTTGGGATTACCTTAGATTCTCTAGGAATTAAATTCTAAATCCACCACCAGGACCCTGCAGGAGAAAAAATATTTTTATTTGACACAGATTTTTTGATGATATTAATCATGGAAGCAATGGTCCGTAGTTGAGAATCATCCAGCTCATTTTTTATTGAGATACATCCTTTTAACTCCCGATTTAACCTGAGCCTAATCACAGGGCAACTTACTTTGACCAATTAACCTACTAACCAGTACAACTTTGGACTATGAGAGGAAACCAGAGCACCCAGCAGAATCCAACACAGTCACAAGGAGAACGTAAACATCCTTACAGACAGCAGTGGGAATTGAGCCTGGGTCACTGGTACTGTAAAACATTGTGCTACCAGGAACCTTTCTAATACCAGAGTGCCGAAATTATTTTTATTTTATTTAGAGTTACACATGGAATAAGCTGCTTTGCTCCAGCAGCCCCTGACATCAGATTTAACCCTAATCTTATCACAGGACAATTTACAATGACCAATTCAGCTACCCACAACATTTTTGAACTGTAGGAGGACACTGAAGTACCCGGGGGAAACCCATGCATTCCACGGGGTGAACATACTGAGAATCTTGACAGAGTATGCCTGAAAAGAACTCTGATGCCCAGAGTTGTAATAGCATTGCATTAACCACAACACCCAATTTAGGGTGAGAGGGCAAGACGTTGAAAGGACCTGAGGGGCTACTTCTTCATCCAGAGGGTAGTGGATACATGGTCTGAGCTGCCAGAGCAAGTACGTGTACCTGGATAGGAAAAGTTTAGAGCAGGGATTTCCAATCTTTTTTATGTCATGAAGCCTTAACTTTATCTGAGGGATCTGTGGAACACAGGTTAGGAACCTCTGGTTCAGAGGGATATATGCCAAATGTGGGAAAATGGGAATGGTGTCCTGAGGTAGGGTTTGGAACTGAAACATTGACTCTTCCTTTCTTCCTGCAATGCTTGCTCGACCCACTGAATTCCTACAGTTGCAGTTACAGTTACAGTTCCTACAGTTCCTGAGCACAGCTGCAGGAAAATGGACTAGCTTAGATGGGCATCTAGGTCGGCTTGGACCACTTCAGCTTAAAGTCAAAGGCAATGTCAAGTCTCATAGGAGCACATTGAACCATAGAACACTACAGCACAGTACAGGCCCTTCAGCCCTCCATGTTGTGCCAACCAATATAATCCTTTAAAAAAAGTACTAAACCCACACTACCCCATAATCTTCCATTTTTCTTTCATCCATGTGCCTGTCCAAGAGGCTCTTCGATACCCCTAATGTTTTAGCCTCCACCCCTGGCAAGTCATTCCAGGCACTCACAACCCTCTGTGTAAAAAACTTATCCCTGATGTCTCCCCTAAACTTCCCTCCCTTAATTTTGTACATATGCCCTCTTGTGTTTCCTATTGGTGCCCTGGGAAACAGGTACTGACTATCCACCCTATCTATGCCTCTCATAATCTTGTAGACCTCTATCAAGTCCCCTCTCATTCTTCTACGCTCCAAAGAGAAAAGTCCCAGCTCTGCTAACCTTGCTTCATATGACTTGTTCTCCAAACCAGGCAACATCCTGGTAAATCTCCTCTGCACCCTCTCCATTGCTTCCACATCCTTCCTATAATGAGGTGACCAGAATTGAACACAATACTCTAAGTACGGTCTCACCAGAGATTTGTAGAGTTGCAACATGACCTCTCTACTCTTGAACTCAATCCCCCTGTTAATGAAGCCTAGCATCCCATAGGCCTTCTTAATTACCCTATCAACCTGTGCAGTGACCTTGAGGGATGTATGGATTTGAACCCCAAGGTCCCTTTGTTCATCCACACTCTTAAGTAACTGACCATTAATCCTGTTCTCAGTCTTCTGGCTTGTCCTTCCAAAATGCATCACCTCACACTTGTCTGGATTGAACTCCATCTGCCATTTTTCTGCCCAACTTTGCAGCCTGTCTATATCCTCTTGTAACCTTCGACAACCTACAGCTCCATCCACAACTCCTCCAATCTTCGTGTCATCCGCAAACTTACTCACCCATCCTTCCACTTCTACATCCAGGTCATTTATAAAAATCACAAATAGCAGGACAGATCCCTGCGGCACTCCACTAGTCACCGACCTCCACGCAGAATACTTTCCTTCCACAACTATCCTCTGCTTTCTTCCTTTAAGTCAATTTTTTATCCAAACAGCCAAGGTTCCATTTATCCTATGTCTCATGACGTTCTGGATGAGTCTCTTGTGAGGGACCTTGTCAAATGCTTTGCTAAAGTCCATGTAGACCACATCCACTGCCCTACCCTCATCAATTTCTTTTGTTACCTCTTCAAAAAACTCAATCAGGCTTGTGAGGCATGATCTTCCCTTCACAAAGCCATGTTGACTATCCGTGAGTAGACTATACTTCTCCAAATGCTCGTAGATCCTATCCTTAAGAATCCTTTCCAATAGTTTGCAGACGACTGATGTAAGACTCACCAGTCTATAGTTCCCAGGTTTCTCCCTACTGTATTACCTTTTTTAAACAAGGGAACTACATTTGCCATTCTCCAAACTTCCCCTGTAGCCAAAGAGGATTCAAAGATCATAGCTAATGCTGCTGCGATCTCTTCTCTCAATTCTCACAACAACCTGGGATGTATCATATCCAGCCCTGGGGATTTATCAATCTTAATGTTTTTAAGAAGATCCAGCACTTCTTCGTCCTTAATCTCCACATTGTCCAGCACACAGGCCCGCTCAACTTAGACCTCATCCTGATCAAGATCCTTTTCATTTGTGAATACTGAAGCAAAGTATTCATTTAGGACCTCCCCAACCTCCTCCACCTCCAGGCACATGTTGCCCTCTTTATCCTTTAGCGGTCCCACCTTCGTTCTCGTCATCCTCCTATTCTTCACATACGCATAGAACACCTTGGGGTTCTCCTTAATTTGACATGCCAAGGCCTTCTCATGCCCCCTTAGAGCTCTCCTAAGTCCTTTCTTTAGCTCTTTCTTGGCTACCCTATATTTCTCATGAGCCCCTCCTACTTCCTGCTTCTTATATCCAACATATGCTTCCTTTTTCCTCTTGACGAGTTGCCTCACGTGTTTCGTCAGCCACGGTTCCCTTTTTCTACCATTTTTTCCTTGCCTCAGGGGGACAAACCTATCCTGAACCCAGCTCAAGTGGTCCCTAAACGTCTCCTACATTTGCCCTTTGAACATCTGTTTCCAATTTACTCTCGCTAGTTCCTGCCTCATCCCTTCAAAGTTAGCCCTTCCCCAGTTAAGCACTTTACCATTTCATCTGATTTTATCCCTTTCCATAGCTATGCTGAAGCTAAGGGAGTTGTGGTCACTTTCACTAAAATGCTCCCCCAGCAAGAGGTCTGACACCTGACCGGGTTCATTACCCAGAACTAGATCCAGTATAGCCTCTCCTCTCATCAGCCAGTCCACATACTGTGTCAGGAATCCTTCTTGAACACACCTGACAAATTCAGCCCCTTGCACTCAGGAGGTGCCAGTCAATATGAGGGAAATTGAAATCACCCATAACTACTACCCTGTATTTCTTGCATCATTCTAAAATCTGCCTGCTTATCCGCTCCTCGGTGACCCGAGGGCTATTTGGGGGCCTATAGACTACTCTCAGCACAGTGATTGATCCCTTCCTATTTCTGACTTCCACCCAGACCGACTCCATGGACACTCTCTCTGCAACGTCCTCCCTTTCTATAGCTGTGATACTATCCCTGACCAGCAATGCCACTCCCCCCTTTTCTACCTCCCATCCTATTCCTTTTAAAACACCTGAACCCCGGGACCTGCATCATCCAATCCTACCCTTCCTCCAACCAAGTTTTAGTAACAGCCACAAAATCGTAGTTCCACATACTAATCCATGCTCTAAATTCATCCTCCTTGTTCCTAATACTCTTAGCATTGAAATAGACACATTTCAACCCCTTTAACTGGATACAATTATGTTCTGTCCCCTGCCTGTCCTTCCTCATCAACTTATAACTCTTAGCATCATGCCCTTGTCCTTCTACCTTAATCCCTGCACTCACATTCTGATTCCCACCCCCCTGCCAAACTAGTTTAAGCCCTCCCCAACAGCTCTATCAAACCTTCCCGCCAAGATATGGGTCAAGTGTAACCCGTCCTTTTTGTACAGGTCACACCCGCCCCAAAAGAGGTCCCAATGATCCAGAAATCTGAGTCCCTGCCACCTGCTCCATTCCCTCAGCCACGCATTTATCCTCCACCTCATTCTATTCCTATTCTCACTGTTGCATGGCACAGGCAGTAATCCCGAGATTACTACCTTTGAGGTCCTGCTTTTTAACTTCCTTCCTAACTCCCTGTAGTCTTCTTTCAGGACCTCTTCCCTTTTCCTACCTATGTCGTTGGTACCAATATATATCACGACCTCTGGCTGTTCTCCCTCCCACTGCAGGATATCATGGACACAATCAGAAATATCCCGGACTCTGGCACCTGGAAGGCAAACTACCATCCGAGTTTCTTTCCTGCATCCACAGAATCGCCTGTCAGACCCCATGACTATAGAGTCCCCTATCACTACTGCCTTCCTCTTCTTTTCCCTACACTTCTGAGCCACAGGGCCAGACTCTGTGCCAGAGGCACAGCCACTGTCGCTTCCCCCAGGTAGGCTGTCCCCCCCAACAGTACTCAAACAGGAGTACTTTTCAAGGGGTACAGCCACACGGGTACTCTCTAGAACTTGACTCTTCCCCTTCCTTCTCCTGACTGTGACCCATTTCTCTGTCCCCAGTGGCCCTGGAATGACCACCTGTCTGTAACTCCTCTCTATCACCTCCTCACTCTCCCTCACCAGACGAAGGTCATTGAGCTGCAGCTCCAGTTCCCTAACACGGTCCCTTAGGAGTTGCATCTTGATGCTCTGGGTGCAGATGTGGCTGTCTGGGATGCCAGGAAAGTCCAGGACCTCCCACATCTGACACCGACCACAGAAAATTGGCCTCACACACATACTACTTCTTTTTGCTGAAGCCCGTGGAGCCAAAGCCCTTTCACTCTGCTGCCTCTCACTCCACTGCCCGCTGGATATGGCTGCCTTCTTTTTAAACTGTTCGCACTCAACTGGCTGACGTCACGCGCCGGCGCAGTCTGGCCTCTCTCTTCCCCCAAGAACTCAAAATGTCTTCCCACTGGAAATCCTTATGTGCTCTCCTGCTGCCTTTGTGTTCCGAAAGATGTTTGCAAAGTTGCAATTAAAAACTTATTTGCAGCAGTCTCACAGCCACAGATACACAACAATCACAAGAAAAACATAAATTAAAAAATTATACAAGAAAGAACACAAAATGAAGTCCATTGTAGTGTGAAGTGGTCAAAGAGGTCATAATATTGCTATACTGAGGCAGCGATTAGGGTTTTGTGAGTTGTGAACCAAATAGTGGAAGGATAGCAGCTGTTCCTGCACCCAGTAGTGTGGGACTTCAGGCTTCTGTACATCCTGCTCAATGGCATCTGCAAGAAAATGGCATGGCCCGGATGGTGGGGATCTTAGATGACAGACTTCACCTTCTGGAAGCAGCACCTTCTTTAGATATGACAGATGGTGGGGAGGGACGTGCCCATGATCGGTTGTGCTGAATCCACTGCATGGCGTTCTGTTTCTAAACTGTGTTACTCTATGATTCCAGGTGGGGAGCCCCGGGAGCAGGAAAATTAACATGCTGGACATCAATGGCAGGACAGGGGCAGGCAGACACAGGACCATGTCAGATGCTCCAGAGAATCAACACTCCAAGAGTGTTGGTGTTCCTGTCTGATGTAGAAGTGTTAATAACCCAAGTCTCCTTGGGTTAATAGCAGAACTGTGTCCTGGTACTTGTGGTGGAGAGAACGTAGCAATCATTCTACATAAAAGCAAATCACCCTTTGCAAAATAAAATGTATTATGAAATGTGGACTGAATTTTCAAGGCTGAGGAAAAGCTGTCTCTGGCTATAATCCAGCTCTGATTCCCCAACAGCCTATTTAACAATATGCGGCAATTAAACTAAATGGTTTTCATTTCTTTGATAAACAGTCTTGCTCATTAACACCCCTGCAGGGTTTACAGTCCTAAAGGACACTAATAGATCTCGAACCTAACGATTCCTTGTGTTGTCATCTGTTTCAACTGATCAAGTGCAGAGAGAACCTATCATATTCCTTAAAGGTGGAATGCCACAGACATTCTGTAATTAAAGGCAGAGTTCACTCTGTCATACACCAAGAGCACAAGTGAGACTCCCTGAGAGAGAGAGAGAAAGTTAAATGGAAAGAGAGAGTGTGGAGAAAAGAGGGAGAAAAGGGAAAGAGGGGAGATGTAAAGGAGGGCAAGAAAGGAAGCAGGAGGGCAGAAAAGAGAAGAAAATTAATGGGGGTGTCAGTGAATAATGCAGCATTAAAATAACCCTTCAGCCCATCTATTCCATGTTCATTTCTCTCTAAACCTTTCCTAGCCACATACTTATCCAATTTAAAAATATACTGTTATTGTACTGTGCAAAAGTCTTAGACGCATGTATACCTAAGGTGCCTAAAACCTATGCATATTACTGTATTTGTCAACCTGGAATGGAGAGAAAGTTTGTAAATCTGGCAGGACAAAGGATGTGGGGAATGGTGAGGGTGGAATGCTGTGGGAGGGGTATGGGACAGGTGGCAGAGAAGGAGTGCCAGGGGCAGAAGGTGGTGCAGGTACAGACACACCCATACCTGAGACACCAGGCAAGGTCATTTGATTCAAAACAATTGGTTTATTGATCATTACAGAATGTCTCTCTGGTGCTTCCCGCTCCCTTCCCTTTTCTCATCCATGATTCCCCTCTCCTTGCCTCCTTTCCTCTCTCATTGAGCAACAGAGACCCAAATCAGAATCAAGTTTAACATCACTCACATATGTCATGTACTTTTCCCATTTTCCAAGTTCATCCCATATCAGGGCAGGGACAGGGAAGAATAAAAGTCCTAATCCTCTCCCTGACTATCAAAACACCCTCTCTCTGCCAATGCACCTCGTCTCTAAGCCCATACTTTTGCAGTCCTCTGCACAACACACGGTGCCTTGGGATGCCTGTTCTCAGAGAATCCGTGATCCAATGCTCATCCACAGACCAAGCAAAGAATTGCTTTCATTAAATTTGGGTGACAGGCCACACCCTTACTAAAGACTCTACTTCATTCCCGTGTTTTGTATAAAAGGAAGTGCATTTACTTACTTGCATTACTTTCATCAGAATATTTAACAAATTCTCAAATTATAACAGTGGCATCCTTGTCTAGGACATACTCTCACCCCTCTGGCACCCACCTGCCCCAGAAGGCCTCCAGTGAGCCAGTGTTCAGAGGAGTATCAGGGGTGGAATGCCCCAGGCTCAGGAACAGACCAATGATTAAGTTTCCCCCCACCCCAACCCCGAAATGACTCACCTCCTTCTACACCAGGATCCCAGAAACTGAAGAGTAAACATTTGTTTGGTCTTGAGGAGCAGCCTCTTCAAGCTCTCAAGCAGGGACTGCAACCTCTCACATACTGTGTAGCCAGAACACACAGATTCCTCCAAGCTATAGAGATGGCAGGCAGACTGTGAGTTTTCTGAAGCAACTGCTGCTCTGATC
The DNA here is from genome assembly GCF_048418815.1 of Hemitrygon akajei. NCBI lineage: Eukaryota > Metazoa > Chordata > Chondrichthyes > Myliobatiformes > Dasyatidae > Hemitrygon > Hemitrygon akajei. Next base: position 93,514,146 of record NC_133135.1, read on the forward strand.
CACACCGTCTGTGCCAGATCCCCAGTATAAAGGAGAGAACTCTAATGTCAAGAGATCTCCGCTGGAGACCACCCCTGCCACTGGGCATTGGATGGTAAAACTAACCACCACAGTCACCATGGTCCCAAACTGGATTAGTTTAAGCAGTTAGTGTAAAGTTCCCCTGTGGCCATTCCCCTCAGCAACAAATACAGTATACCCCTTTGGATAATGCTGACAGTGGGCGTGGGAAATGACTTATCAGTGCACAGCAGCAGCAGTCAGCCCAATGGCACTATGGCTGAGTCTGAGGCTCAGCAGGGAAGAGTAAAGTTAGGAAGTAATGACAGAAGACTAGATAGGGGAACAGACAGGAGATTCTGTGCCCATGAAAGACCTGCTAGAATGGTGTGTTGCCTCCCAGGTGCCAGGATCCAAGATGTGTCAGAGCCGCTGCAGAATATTCTCAAGAGGGAGACTGAGCAGCCAGCGGTCATAGTGCACATTGGCACCAATGACATAGGTGGAAAGGTCTAACATGGTGAGTATAGGGATTTCAGAAAGAGGTTGAAGAGAAGGACCTTCAATGTAGCATCTCTGGTTTACTCTCAGTACCATGTGCTAATCAGGGGAGGCATAGGATCATAGTACAGATGAATGAGTGGCTGGCAATTGGTACAGGAGGCAGGGTTTCAGTTTCTTGGAGAACTGGAAACTTTGTTTGAGTTAGAGGTAAACTATACAAGAGGGACAGTTGAATCTGTACTGGAAGGAAACCAATACCAAGGCTAGGAGGTTTGCTGGTGCTACTCGGGAGAGTTTAAATTAGTTTGGCAGGGGAATAGGAGCAAGATCAACAGGTCACAAAGTGGATGGATGAAGAGGAAGATAGATGTCAGGGCAAGTAAAAACAGACAGGAGCAAAATAATAGATATGATGGGATGGATAGTGTATTTTAATGTATCATAGGTAAAGGAGATGAGTTTAGAGCTTGAATCACTACATGGAACTATAACGTTGTGGCTATTACAGAGACCTGATTGAGAGAGGGACAGGAATAGGTATTTAATGCCCCAGGGACTTGATGTTTTACAAAAGATAGGTGGGGGGCAGACATTACATTACTAATCAGGGACATAATGGAGGATTTGTCCATTGAGATTATTCAGGTAGAACTCAAAAATAGGAAGCTATAATCATTCTGATGGGATTGTACTATGAGCCCCCCAGTAGCCACTGGAACATTGAGGAATAGATATGCTAGCAGATTAAGTAAAGGTGTAAAAACAGTAGGGTTGTTATGGAGGACTTCAACTTCCTAAATATAAACTGGGACCTTCTGAATACAAAAGGTTTAGAACCAGGCAGAATTTGTTAGATGCACCCAGGAGGGTTGTAGATAGTCCAACAATAAGAGGGGCAGAGGAGGGACCTAGGGTTGGGAATGACCCCGGCCGTGGTACTGACCTTTCAGTGGGTGAGCAGTTAAGAAAGAGTGACCACAACTTGTTAAGTTTTAAGATAACTACAGATAAGTATAAATATGGACCTCATGGGAGAAAATTAAATTGAAGCAGGGCAAATTACACGAGCATTATGCAGGAGGTTGGGAATTAATTGGGAACATCTGTTTTTGAGAAGGTCCACATTTGGCATGTGGAGGCTGTTTAAAGACCAACTGCATAGAGTACAGGACAGGCATGTTCCAATCAGCAGGAAGGACAAGGTAACAGAACCTAGGATGTTGAGAGAAGTGATGGATTTAATCAAGAAGAAAAAGGAGAAGTATGTAAAACTTAGAAAACCAGAATCAAACAGAGCCCTTCAGGATCATAAATAAGGTAGAAAAGAACTCAAGAAAGGGATTAGGAAAGCTGGGACGGATGATGAAAAATCCTTGCAAGTAGGTTTAAAGAGAACCCCAAGGCACTGTCATAAAGAGAAGATGTGTAATGCTCTCATCTTCTCCAGTGAGAAGTCCATCTATGTAAAGAGGTTGGAACATTTCTTCCAACTGGTCCATACAGAGGATGTGACTGAGAGGCCCTCCTGCCTCTCATACATTCTCCACAGATCAACGGGATCTGTGACCATGAGGAGAATGCCAAGTCCGAACACAAGCAGTGTTATGAGAGGTTATTTGTAATTCACTGTTTAATGCCACCTCCTAGTCCATGGAGAGAAAGGCAACCAGCAGCCCAGCCCTCTGAGACAGGTGGACCAAGTCCTGGACCATTAAGGGTTGCCCTAAATGCACAGGACTGTGTCAGACCAGCACGGACCCCAGGCAGGTAGACGTGACCCAGGGAAAGATCTTGTAATCCTTGCTGAGGAGGGAGATGAGTTGCCAGTTATGCAAGAGACAGAGAACAGCCCTCTTAGGGAGTGATCACTTTGTATCACAGCTATGCATCATTAAGTAGAACATCACCCTTTTCACCAAACCTGCCCCAGAACCAGTGCATGACCAACCGCAGTCATTTTCTCTTCCTCTTTTCCATCAGACAGAAGACATCAAAGCTTGAGAGCATGAACCACCAGGCTCAAGGATAGATGATATCCCATTATTATCAGGCATTTGATGGACATCTCATATGGTAACAATGAACTCTTGATATCCTAATTTACGTCATCGTGGCTTGGACGTCATACAGATCTTTCTCTGTACAACACAATATTCTGCCTTCTGTTTACCACCACCCTTAACAGCTATTCCACCACCCACCACCACATTCTGGCTGCAGATTGGACCACTGCCGTTACTCACTCAGATTAGCCCAACACCACCTTCCAAATGTGTAGCCTCTATCACCAAGAATGACAAAGTTGGCAAGTGCAGAGTTCCCACCAAAAAAACATCAAGTGACAATATACCGTCTTTTGTCAACACTGTGACTAAATCAGCCCACAGGTACATTAAAGGTCTTCCAGGACTCGGGGGTGCCACAGGGCTTGAGTGGATTCTGGATAGAGATAACTGTGATATAATTTGAAGCTATCGACTGTAAAGAGCGAGAATCATGGAATACAGGCTGTCCCTGGGTTACGAATGAGTTCCGTTCCTGAGTCCGTCTTTAAGTCAGATTTGTATCTAAGTCAGAACAGGTACATCCAGTATTTTTTAATGTCAGTTCGTCAAATGTTTGTCTTAGTATATAGTATGTATTTTACCTTTCTATGCATACAAAAAACACTTAAGAAATGTATGTATTTCAATAATTAAACCACTGCATTGCTTAGTAATAATAGTAGCTTTCATCGGGGCAGGGTCTTTCACATGCTCCATTATTCTCACTTTATCCTTTAAAATTGTTTTAATCGTTGACAAACTGCAGCCTAATGCTTTTCCAATGACCGATGGCATTTCACCTCTTTCTGATCGCTTTATTATTTCCACTTTATTTTCCATTGTGATCGTTTTCTATCAACGAAATGGAAACACTGCGGATTCAGCAGCAGCCGTGGGCAGCAGGTCCTGAACTCCGCTAGGTCCTAAAGTCCACCGTACTGAAACAGGTTAAATGGGACAAGTGGGGGCGGTGCTGGCTGGAAAAGGGGGGGGGGGGGTCAGGGTGAACCGTTCAAAGAAAAATTTAAGCCAAATACAAATATACACACTCAACACAGTGTTAATGGCAATGTGATCCGACTTAAAATAATGGACGCTGACAAATTTTTAATATAATAGGCTTTATGGCAGGCCGTTCGTAAGTTGGGCGTTCGTAACTTGAGGACAGTCTGTATTGGCATCTTGTCATGATGTGATGCTATAAATTACTGAATAAACCTCCTTTGGATGATGAAAAATAAATGTGTCTGACTTCAGATTCCCTCTGAGACAGCAATGTATGGGACACCTTCACCAGAAGAATTGTGGGTAGTTCTTAAGATGGCTCCCCAGCACCTTCTCAAGGGGCAGTTAAGGATGGGCTAAAAATGTTGACCTACCCAGAACACCCAGATCCTAAATACCTGAAATGATGTAGGAGAAGCTGATGCGTCAAGCTTTGCCAGTGACATTTTTAAGGCAATAATCAAGGAACATGCAGGGAGTTTGCAGAAGCAAATGGCAAAACGACCAAACTCGGAGGAGTATGACAAACCTACAGGATAAAGTGGTCATATTCTGTCTATCTATTTAGAGTTTCAGTAATGCCTTTGACACAAATAAAGCATATAAAACAGCCCAAGGTGTCACTGCTGGTAGAGAGAACTAGGTGATTCGTAAATGGGGATTGATTGCTTTTCCCATAAGCGACTATTTATAAGAGTAATATACTTAGGATATACCAGATAATCAAAGGAGCAATGAATTTGAACCACGAGCTGCTGGTGTCAATATTTGTTTTCAATTGATGGGTCACGTTCCATTTGTTTTTACACAGTGTAATCGACAATATGAAAATGTATGCTGTGTCACATCTCAACTGAAAAAGATACACAAGAGTGCAGGTTTAAGAGAGCAAGGGGAACTGTTTCATGCCTGTTACGCAACAGGAGACAGAGCCAGCATTTGGAATGAAGTAGGAGAAATGGAATAGATATAAACCCCTACTGAGTTTTTAAATTGAAATGAATTTCAAACAGGAATGTTTTTAATGAAACATGACTAGCTTGGTAGATGGTTGGGCTCAGTGGAGGAGGGGTGTGGATGGTGGGCAGGAAAGATGGACCAGCCTGTCTTATTTTAAATTTGGTTACTTTCTTTCAGTCATCTTCTCCTGGACCACAGATCAATTCCCACCTGATCCAATAACCACCAATGCTTGTCCATCCACTACGGTAGCATAGTGGTTAGCATAGTACATCAGAGTCCTGCCATGTGCAGAAGTTCGCTGATGACACGGCCATAGTGGGGTGTGTCAGGAATGGACAGGAGGAGGAGTATAGGAAACTGATACAGGACTTTGTGATATGGTGCAACTCAAACTACCTGCGTCTCAATATCACCAAGACCAAGGAGATGGTGGTGGACTTTAGGAGATCTAGGCCTCATATGGAGCCAGTGATCATTAATGGAGAATGTGTGGAGCAGGTTAAGACCTACAAGTATCTGGGAGTACAGTTAGACGAGAAGCTTGACTGGACTGCCAACACAGATGCCTTGTGCAGGAAGGCACAGAGTCGAATGTACTTCCTAAGAAGGTTGGCGTCATTCAATGTCTGTAGTGAGATGCTGAAGATGTTCTATAGGTCAGTTGTGGAGAGCGCCCTCTTCTTTGTGGTGGCGTGTTGGGGAGGAAGCATTAAGAAGAGGGACGCCTCACGTCTTAATAAGCTGGTAAGGAAGGCGGGCTCTGTCGTGGGCAAAGTACTGGAGAGTTTAACATCGGTAGCTGAGCGAAGGGCGCTGAGTAGGCTACGGTCAATTATGGATAACTCTGAACATCCTCTACATAGCACCATCCAGAGACAGAGAAGCAGTTTCAGTGACAGGTTACTATTGATGCAATGCTCCTCAGACAGGATGAAGAGGTCAATACTCCCCAATGCCATTAGGCTTTACAATTCTACCGCCAGGACTTAAGAACTTTTTAAAAGCTATTATTAATGCTTTTTGAGATGGTGATTTAGATGCATATCATATTTTTTTACTGAGTTAAGTATTGTATGTAATTAGTTTTGCTACAACAAGTGTATGGGACATTGGAAAAAAAGTTGAATTTCCCCATGGGGATGAATAAAGTATCTATCTATCTATCTATCTATCTATCTATCTATCTATCTATCTACATGGCACAGTAGCATAGAGGTTTACATAACACTTTACAATGACAGATATCAACATTCAATTCACAACACTGTCTGTAAGGAATTTGTACATTCTCCCCATGACTGTGTAGATTTCCTCCCGATACTCCGGTTTTCTCCCACTGTCCAAAGATGTACTGGTTAGCAAGGGTTAGTAAGCTGTTGGTATCCTACGTTGGCACCGGAAGCATGGTGACATTTGTGGGCTGCCCCCAGCACATCCTCGGACCTCAGGCCAACTTCAGGCAGGCACTGGAAGAAGTGAGCAATGTAATCAGCAGGCACAAAAGTACACACCCTAATGACCTCCTGATTATTGCAGGAGATTTCAACCAGGCCAGTTTGAAGGAGTCTCTGAACAACAACCACCAAAGTATTAACTTTGGATGAGAGGAGGCAACACATCTCATCACTGCTGTACCACTATTAAGAGTGCCTACTGTGCCATCCCACGCCCACACTTTTGGAAAGTCTGATCACCTGGCTGTACTTCTACTCTCAATGTATAGGTAGAGACTGAAGATTGAATATGCCAGTGCTTTTAAGACGGATTCTGATCTGATTTTGTTTCCACATGTTATTTGTTGCTTCAGATTCCAGCTTCTGCAGTCTTCTGCATCTCCATTCTACTATCAACTCCTGCACCATCCATCTGAACTCAGCTCTTAAGTCATTAATAACCTTTTTCTTTCAGTCATTGGACCAATTCACCACCTTCCACTGGAATCTAAGGGCTTTAACTGTCCTGAGCAAGCTAAACCTTGACAAGTATCTTATTGAGATCCACACACCTTATGCAATGCTCCATCTCACCTTCTCAAAGTCAAGTCAATTGTCATGCGCACAAGGACAATGAATGACAGGTACAATGAAAGACTTGCTTGTACCAGCACCACAGGCATAGAGATTCAGACAACATACTACCGGTAAATATAAATTATTCATAAACTGTACATAAATTATACAAGATAGTAAAAAAAGACTTCAAAACAAAACTTCAGAGCAAAAATCACAATTACAAATAAATGGTAGTTCAGGAGGAGATCTGGAGTGTTGCAGGATTCGGGTTTTATAGAACCGCCTGACATGACATTCCCTTCAATCCAAGCTGCCAGTAACTTGCAGCTATCTAAACACTAACCCTCAGAGTGTTTTCCAGCCAATGCTACACTCCAGTTATTCCATTTAACCCCTCCTCCTTTTAGCAGCAGATTTCCGTAGATTGCTACTTAAACAGAATATTAATGAGGGATTTGCATAAGTGCTAGCATTTAAGGGTTGATTTCTTTCTATAATCTAGTTAAGTTTTCCAGTCAAAGTTTAGTATATAATTTTATCCTTAACTGGTAGTTTATTTCATAGTTGTTAGTCAGTGGTAAACAGCCTGCTTACATTGGTAAATCCATATATTTATTGAGATACAGTGTGGAGGAGGCCCTTTCTCTGCTCCGCCCAGCAACCCTCAATTTAACCTTGACCTAATCATGACACAGTAAATCTGTGGGAGGAAAGTGGAGCATGTGGAGGAAACAGGTATGGTCACAGGGAAAGCATACAAATTCCTTACATGCAGCAGCAGTAAAATGTCACTGATTACCCAGAGTAAAATTCTGGAGTCTTTCAACCAGGATATCTAAACTAGACTAAAAAAACTTCAGCTTACAATATTGTGCAAAAGTCTTATGCACATATATATAGAGCTAGGGTGCCCAACACTTTTGCACAGTACCGCAGCAAGTTTATGTATTTCACTGTATTTCTGCTGCAGCAAAAATAAACAAATTTCATGACATATGTGAGAGATGCTAAATCTGATTCTGATATGAGTCTCTATTGTGGACTGAGAGTGGGAAGGGGGCAGGGATAGGGGTATCAAGGTTGGGGAAAGGGCAGGGAGTGGGAAGAACCATATTGTAATGATCAGTAGACCAATTGTTTGGAATCAACCCCTTGCCTGGTGTCTCAGGGCTAGATGTGTCTGCATATACAACAATCCCCACCCCAGCATTCCTTTTCTGCCACCTATCACACACCGCTCTCACGGTGCTCCACCCTCACCATTGCTAGCATCATTTGCTCCCTCCAGATTTACAAACTCACTCTCTGCTCCTCATGTCATAGAGTTGTCGAACGATACACCATGGATACACCCTTCAGCCCAATAAGTCCATGCCCGTCAAGCTGCTCATCTATACTGACATGATTAGTAAGTTGGAATGACACTAAAATTGGTAGCACAGAGGACAGTAAAGAACATTGTCTTAGGTTACAACAGAATCTAGATCAAATGGGAAAGTGGTCAAAGGAATGGCTGATAGAATTTAACTCAGGCAAGTGCAACATGATACATTTTGGAAAGATAAGCCTGTTCACAACATACACATTGAAAGACAGAGCCCTGGGGAGTGTTGTTGAACAGAGAGCCCATGGGTACAAGTGCTGAGTTCCTCAAGAATGTCAACACAAATAGACAGAAAAGTGATGAAGGTGTTTGACATATTAGCTTTCATCAGTTGAGGCACTGAGTAAAGAACTGGGACGTTGTGTTGCAGTTGCATGAACAATAAGTTAGGCTACACTTGGAGTATTGTGTATGTAGTTTGATCTGCATAAAGCTGGAGGATGTGATTAAACTGGAGAGGTTGCAGAAAAGTTTCACAAGAACATTGCCTGGATTTGAAGACTTGATTTACAAGGAGAGATTACACAGCCAGGGTCTGTATAATCTTGGAGTGAAGGAGACTGAGAGGTGACATGACAGAGGTATATAAAATTGTGACAGTCATAAGTAGGGTAGATAGAGTAACACACACAAAATGCTGGAAGAACTCTGGGGGTCAGGCAACATCTATGGAAGTGAATAAACAGTCGACATTTCCAGCTGCGACGCTTCTTCAGGACTGGAAAGGAAGGGGAAAGACACCAGAATTAAAAGGTAGAGGTGGGGGAAAGGAGGATAGCAAAATGGTGATAGGTGAAGGCAGGAAAGGCAGAGGGCTGGAGAGGAAGGAATCTGATAGGAGAGGTGAGTGTACCATAGGATAAAGGGAAGGAGGAGGGGACCCAGGAGGAGGTATTAGGCAGGCGAGAAGAGATAGAAGGCCAGAGTGGGGAACAGATGGGAAGGGGAGGGAATTATTTTTAAACTGGAAGGAGAAATTGATATTCATACTGTCAGATTGGAGGCTACCCAGATAGAATATGAGGTGTTGCTCCTCTACCTTCACCTTGGCACAAGGAGCCCATAGACTGACATGTCAGAATGGGAATTAAAATGCATGGCCACCAGGAAATTCCACTTCTGGCAGATGGAGTGGAGGTGCTCGATGAAACAGTCTCCCTACTTACAACCAGTCTCATTAATGTAAAGGAAGACACATCAGAAGCACAAGACACAAAGATGACCCCAGAAGATTCACAGGTGAAGTGTTACTTCACCTGAAAGGACTGTTCGGGGCTCTGAATGGAGGTGAGGGAAGAGGTGATTAGTCACATGTAGCATTTTGGCCACTTGCAGGGATAAGTGCCAGGAGGGAGATGGGGAGGAACGAATGGACAAAGGAATTACAGAGGGAGTGATCCCTGCAGAAAGTGGAGCGGGGGGGGGGGGGGGAGGTAAAGATATGTTTGGTATTAGGATCCTTTTGGAGATGGCGGAAATTGCAGAGGATGCAATTTGTCCTGGGACCCCTGCTATTTGTGATTTTTATAAATGACCTGGAGGTCGAGGCGGAAGGATGGGTGAGTAAGTCTGCGGATGACACGAAGATTGGAGGAGTTGTGGATGGAGCTGTAGGTGGTTGAAGGTTACAAGAGGAAATAGACAGGCTGCAGAGTTGGGCAGAAAAATGGCAGATGCGAGTTCAATCTGGACAAGTGTGAGGTGATGCATTTTGGAAGGACAAACCAGAAGATTGAGTACAGGATTAATGGTCAGTTACTTAAGAGTGTGGATGAACAAAGGGACCTTGGGGTTCAAATCCATACATCCCTCAAGGTCATTGCACAGGTTGATAGAGTAGTTAAGAAGGCCTATGGGATGCTAGGCTTCATTAACAGGGGGATTGGGTTCAAGAGTAGAGAGGTCATGTTGCAACTCTACAAATCTCTGGTGAGACCGTACTTAGAGTATTGTGTTCAATTCTGGTCACCTCATTATAGGAAGGATGTGGAAGCAATGGAGAGGGTGCAGAGGAGATTTACCAGGATGTTGCCTGGTTTGGAGAACAAGTCATATGAAGCAAGGTTAGCAGAGCTGGGACTTTTCTCTTTGGAGCATAGAAGAATGAGAGAGGACTTGATAGAGGTCTACAAGATTATGAGAGGCATAGATAGGGTGGATAGTCAGTACTTGTTTCCCAGGGCACCAATAGGAAACACAAGAGGGCATATGTACAAAATTAAGGGAGGGAAGTTTAGGGGAGACATCAGGGATAAGTTTTTTACACAGAGGGTTGTGAGTGCCTGGAATGACTTGCCAGGGATGGAGGCTAAAACATTAGGGGTATCAAAGAGCCTCTTGGACAGGCACATAGATGAAAGAAAAATGGAAGGTTATGGGGTAGTGTGGGTTTAGTACTTTTTTTTAAGGATTATATGGGTCAGCACAACATGGAGGGCTGAAGGGCCTGTACTGTGCTGTAGTGTTCTATGGTTCTATGATGTGTTGGATGCGGAGGCTCATGGGGTGGTAAGGATAAGAGGAACATTTATCACTGTTAAAGCAGTGGGACATAGAGTCTGTTTTTCTTGGTGTGGTGTATAAAATAAGGGAACGTAGTTTAAAGTGAGAGTGAAGAAGTTTAACAGGAATTTGAAAGATAAATTTTTCACACAAAGAGTAGTGGTATTTGGAATGAGCAGACTGAGGAGATGGCATAGGCAGGAACAGCAACAGCATTTAAGGGGCATCTGGATAGGTACTTAAATGAGCAAGGCAGAGAGTGATATAGAATTGTTGCAGGCAAGTGGATTCGTATAGATAGGCATGATGGTTGGCATGGATTTGGTGGGCTTGGTGTTTCTATGCTGTACAATTCTGACTCAATAACAGTGTCAGGACTAGGCACTTAACACAAGACCTCCTGACTCAGAGTAGAGAACTTAGTTCACTACAAAGCACAGAAGAGTCAGATGTGGGAAGATTTTCCCAGAAAAAGAAAAAGCTGAAGGAGCAGCAACAGAAGATGGTCGATTTAGATTTCTTTTCCTCCGTCTCTCTCTGTCTTTCTATGTCACACACATGCACGCCACACATGCACACTACTGGCAGTCCCGTCTGGTAAATGCTAACTGAGTGCGCTGCCATTAAAGGAGGCTGAAGGAGTGCCCGATGAAGTGTGAATGCATTATCACGTAGAAAGAAATGTCTCCCATTTATCATTGCACTGCCTGCATGGCAGCTCATATTTCACCCAAGTCTAAGCCCTCCAACTGAGAGCAGACCACTCACTCACTCACTCAGCCACTCAGAGTTCCAGCAGAGTGAACAAGCAAAGCATAGCCCTGCTCTGCAACCCCAATGAGAGGAAGATTATTGGAATAACCAGCGTGCATGCAAGGAACACTGGTATGCCCTGGTAAATAGAATGACAACGATCTCACTGACAGATTAATACAGAGTAGAACAAAGCTTTGCTCATGTGTGGAGAGCCATTTATCCAATTTGCTTCCTGCTGATATATCTCTGGCAACCTCGTATCCAACACACAGATGGATAGACCTTGCAATAAACTGACAAGGACTGTGAACATCACTTTGTGACTAGGAGAGTTGTTTGCCTGTAGTATGCATTCCCTGGGTTTCTGTATGCGCTACACCACATCAAAATGCCAAGTATGCCAAATCCCATTGCAATACAAGGTAGCAGCACTGTAAATGAAAATCTACAAAAAAATACTGCAGATGTTGAAACTTTGAGATAAAAAAGACAGAAAATGCTGGAGGCACTCAGTGAGTCATTTAAATGTTAATGTATTGCTTCAACCACTTCCTCTAGCAGTTCATTCCATATACTCATCATTCTGTGTAAATAAGTTGCCCCTGTCAACCTGCCTATGCTCTTTTGAATCCTTCCACCCTGAGGAAAAGCTGTGCATTCACCCCCTCTGTCCTCTTCATGATTTTATACGTCTTTGGGGTCACTCCTCAATCTCAGACAATTCAAAGAATAAAATCCTAGCCTGCTCAAACTCCCCCGATAACTCAGGCAATATTCTCATAAATCATCTGCAACTTGTTTTCCAAGGCTTTCTGTTTGCTTACTCATTGGCCCTTCAGTCCATTAATCTGCATGGATTACCAAGCATTAAACTACACTTGTCCCATTTTTCCCCATCACATTGCCATCAATTCTACTCACCCACCTGATTCTTCTGCAACCCAACTGTTCACTAGGACATAGCAGGAGTTCATTTTGACCCATCAGGTCTTTGCTAATTCACAGAACAATTCCAACCAATTTTCGCTGTTATACTCATCACGTTCCTATCAATTTCCACCACTCTTGTTTTTGGCCTCCTTGGGACACTTAACAAAACTGGAGCACCTAGAGGGAACCTAAACAGTCACAGGGAGGATGGTCAAACTCCACACACGCTGCACCAGAGGTGGGGATCAAACCTAGGTTACTGGGACTGTAGAGCAGCATCTCTGCTCACTGTCCCAATGTTCCATCTTTGATTCCCTTAATTCAAGAGATCTGTTAATCTCTGACCTGAATATTCTCAAACAACAAACATCCACATCCCTGTAGGGGAGACAGCTCCAAAGAGTTGCAACCCTCTATGAAGCTGCTCTGAATGGTCAAACTCTTATTTTGAGAATGTGGACCAAGGTTCTTGACTCACTAACCAATGGAGACACCACTCTGCCATATTCTGAGGTTTTTTTTTCCTATGAAATTACCTCTCCCATTTCTGAACCCTGAAGCAGATTGGCCCAATCTTAATATGATAACCAGCCAAAATAGATATCAATGAGGTGAACTTCCGCTGCACTCCTGCTCTTGTAGGTACATCACAATGTTCCAGATGTGGCCTAAGTCCAAATGTCATACAGTTATAGAGCTGTAAACTACAGAAATAGGCTCTTCATCCCATCAAGTCCATGCTGACCTTGTTGCCCATCTCTCCCAAGAGGTCTCTAACTGGTAATCAGACTCTTCACTGATATAGGGCAATATACTTTTTGGCCCCATTACTTATTGTTGTATCTGAATGTTACCATTCAATGACTGGTGTACAAGGATGTCTGGATCCCTCTCAACACCAACACCTTTCATTATCTTGCTATTTACACAATGTTCCTCCTGTTCTATTTTTTTCCGACTTCACAAGTTTCCACCTGCTGTGCCTTTGCCTATTCATGTCCTGTCTATATCCTCCTGAAGCTTTTGTGCAAAGTTCTTCCAACCTAAACTTTCACCATCATTGGATCATCAGCAAACTTAGACATATTACACAGTCCCTTCATCCAAATCATTGATGGTGAACTGAAGGGACTACAGTCATAGTCTTTCAAACAGAATATAATCTATTTCTTCCTACTCTCTTCTGTTCCACAGACTGCAATGAACATAATTATATTGGGTTGCATGAAAGCATAGCAGTTTTCCCAATCAAGTTATGGAGCTAGCAATCATCAATCGGGGTTAGATTTCCTAAGGAGCTTGCATGGGTTTCCTTTGGGTGAACCACATTCCAAAGACATTCAGTTAGGTTTAGGGTTAGTGAGTTGTGGGCATGCTATGTTGGTGCTGGAAGTGCACTGACACTTGCACACTCCTTAGACTGTGTTGGTTGATGACACAAAACAACACATTTCACCTTAAGTTTCAATATTTTGATGTACATGCAAAAAAAAAGCTAATCTTTGCCTTGATCTTTAATGTTCTCTGCCAATACTGCATTCCTTAATTTTGATTAATAGCCTCTTTTGTGGCATCTTATCCAAAGTCTTCTTTAAGTTCAAGCATCATCCATATCTGGAGACACAAGAAACTGCAGATGCTAGAATCTGGCGCACAAAATGACCTGCAGGAGGAACTCAGTAAGTCGAGTAGTGTTTGTGGGAGGGAAGGAATAGTTGACATTTTGGGTTGAAACTCTGCTTCAGGATCATATATATTATTTTCCCCTAATCCAGGAGTTCCCAAACTTTTTTTATGCCATGGACCTCTACCATTAACCAAGGGGTCTGTGGACCCCAGGTTGGAAAACACTGCCCGAATCTGCTAATTAAACCTGTTAGCATTCATTTTGAGAGGATGAGAATGTAAACACAAGGATGTAATGCTGAGGCTTTATAAGGCAACATGACTTCTTGACTCTTGTATCCAATGCCCCAACCAATGAAGGCAAACTGCCATTTTTCATTTTCCACATTGTTCTCTTGTTTGGCCACTCTCAGTGAGCTGTGGACCCCAAGATGCTTATGTACATCTTAACCTATGGCTGGTGTTTGGCTTTTAAGTGCATACCTTCCCCTTTCATTAGAATATCCTTTCTCTACACAAGGTAGACAACAATTTCAGCTGGGGCAAATGCACACATAAAACACAGACACCGAAAGTACTATGTCTAAGATGGCTTGTTGCTCTATAAGCTGTGCGAAAATACTGCCTCATTGTCTGGCTCCCCATTCGTCTATGATGAACAGTGGGAATTCACTGTACTTGCAGAATAGTTATACACCCAGCTCATTACTGAAGGTCAAGGCTTATTCATTTCAGTTTTCTGTTTAAATTGGCTCTTGAGGCTTTAATTACTATCATATAACCTCCCCTGCACTGAAGATTATACTTCAATTTTTGTCTCTCACTCTAATTTTCAATTATTATTGGAGATGCATTTTAAAAAGCAGCAAAACTGAAGGAATAGGCAGAATCAACATGAATTTATAAAAGGGAAATCAAGTTTAGCAAATCTGGGTTTTTTTTTAGGTTTAGACCATAATATCTTAAGACACAGGAGCAGAATTGGGCAATTCGGTCCATAAAAAATTCCATCTTTCCATCATGACAGATTTTTTATTCCTCTCAAATCTATCTCCTGCCTTCTCCCCGCAACCTTTGACACTCTGACTAATCAAGAACCTATCAACCTCCACTTTAAATATACACAATGACTTCACTCTAGAGCCATCTGCAGCAGTGAATTCCAAAGATTCACCACTTTCTGGCTAAAGAAATTCCTCCTCACCTCTGTTCTAAAGGGATGTTCTTGTATTTTGAGTCTCTGTCCTCTGGTTCTAGACACCTCCACTACAGGAAACATCCTCTCCACATCCATTCTATCCGGGCCTTTCAATATTCAATAGATTTGAATGAGATCCCTTCATTCTTCAAAACTCTGTGTACAGGCCCAGAGCCATCAAATGTTAACCTACCTCATACCTTTCATTCTCGTGAACCTCCTCTGGACCCCCTCCAGTGCCAATGCATCTTTTCTTAGGAAAAAGGTCCAAAATTCCTCACAATATTCCAAGTGTGATCTGCCTTATAAAGCACAAACACGAGGAAATCTGCAGATGCTGGAAATTCAAACAACACACACAAAATGCTGGTGGAACACAGCAGGCCAGGCAGCATCTATAAGGAGAAGCACTGTCGACATTTCGGGCCGAGACCCTTCGTCAGGACTAACTGAAAGGAAAGATACTAAGAGATTTGAAAGTAGTGGGGGGAGGTGGAAATGCGAAATGATAGGAGAAGACCGGAGGGGGTGGGAGCTGGAAAGGTGATTGGCAAAAGTGATACCTTGTAAGCGGAACAACTGCTACACCAGCACTTACACTTCCTCCCTCACCACCATTCAGGGCCCCAGACAGTCCTTCCAGGTGGGGCAACACTTCACCTGTGAGTCAGCTGATGTGGTATACTGCGTCCGGTGCTCCTGGTGTGGCCTTTTATATATTGGTGAGACCTGACGCAGACTGGGAGACCGTTTCGCTGAACACCTATGCTCGGTCCACCAGAGAAAGCAGGATCTCCCAGTGGCCACACATTTTAATTCCATGTTCCATGTCTATCCATGGCCTCCTCTACTGTCAAGATGAAGCCACACTCAGGTTGGAGGAACAACATCTTATATACCGGCTGGGTAGCCTCCAACCTGATGGCATGAACATTGACTTCTCTAACTTCCGTTAATGCCCCTCCTCCCCTTCTTACCCCATCCCTAACATATTTAGTTGTTTGTTTTTCTCTCTCTCTCTCTCTGCCCATCACTCTGCCTGTTCTCCATCTCCCTCTGGTGCTTCCCCCTCCTCCTTTATTTCTCCCAAGGCTTCCCGTCCCATGATCCTTTCCCTTCTCCAGCTCTGTATCACTTTCGCCAATCACCTTTCCAGCTCTTAGCTTCATCCCACCCCCTCCGGTCTTCTCCTATCATTTCGCATTTCCCCCTCCCCCCACTACTTTCAAATCTCTTAGTATCTTTCCTTTCAGTTAGTCCTGACGAAGAGTCTCAGCCCGAAACGTCGACAGTGCTTCTCCTTATAGATGCTGCCTGGACTGCTGTGTTCCACCAGCATTTTGTGTGTGTTGCCTTATAAAGCCTCAGCATTGCATCCTTGCTTTTATATTCTAGTCATCTTAAAATGAATGATAACATTGCATCTGTCTTCCTTACCACCGACTCAACTTGCAAGTGAAAGTGCAAATAAAGCGGTTGAGCTGTTGGTTCAGAATTATTTTATATTGTTTTGGCCCACTGCATTGATGGCGTATGTATCTCCCATAATATTCAGTCACTGATCTCCCTGTGAGACCACAATTCATTCTGCCAGCATGTAAATGCCAACCCCTTTGGATCATTTCTCTAATGGTATAATGAAATGAAAACAAATAGGATGTGAGGGATCCACTTGGGAAGTCCAGCCAATTCCCTACCCACTCCACGTTGAACAAATCTAATGAGATTCCATTAGTAAAATCCAATTTTAGAGAATTTTAGGCAGAAGTACAACTTTCTTTCTTCAGGATTAATTGGGCAGTTCTCATTGAATGCTTTCTGCTTGAAATAATAAGATGTTTGGCAAGGAAACTGAAAGCCTTGAATTCCATCCAATGAGACTGTGCATTTTATGTACTTGTACAATGTTCCAGTGTTATGCCTGCAGCCCCCTCCTTTGTGAGAATCACAAGATCACTATTGGGTTGGGTCAGGGGACCCAGGAAATGAGAGAGAGACGTGCAGACTGCCTCGTTCCCCGGCGATGTAAAGCCACGGGACAGGGCCATTGTCTCTTGGAGACACATTTGTGGATTGAGATGCTATGCTACGTGAACGCCCCCAGGCAAAAGTGGGCTGGGTGAGAAAGAGATTGCATCACCCCAACCTGATTGACATCTACAACCCTGCGAGTCAGGATAAAAGAGGGTCTGTAGGAACAGCCCCTCAGATGCACCAGAAGAAACGCTAGCGATCCCGTAATAGCGGGAAGCCATTTGAAGGAGGCCATGTGCGTTCAGTTCCATTGCTTGGGACTGGTGGCTGGAACCACGGAAAACGGCTTTTAGCTAGCAACGGGGAAATCAACTCCCCCGACAAAAAGGATTGGCATCATAAAAGACCTGGGCAAGTTTAAAACCGTCTCTCTTAAACCCAAAGAGCTGCAGCTTGAATGACAGTGACTTTTATATTTCCATCGGACAATACATTATCCCCTAGACAACAATAGAGCTATTTCTTATTGATTATTATTATACCTGCGCTTTTAGAGTTAGTATAGCATTGAGTACAGAAGTTGGGATGTAATGTTAAAATTGTACAAGGCATTGGTAAGGCCAAATTTGGAATATTGTGTACAGTTCTGGTCACCGAATTATAGGAAAGATATCAATAAATTAGAGAGAGTGCAGAGACGATTTACTAGGATGTTACCTGGGTTTCAGCACTTAAGTTACAGAGAAAGGTCGAACAAGTTAGGTCTCTATTCATTGGAGCGTAGAAGGTTGAGGGGGGATTTGATCGAGGTATTTAAAATTTTGAGAGGGATAGATAGAGTTGACGTGAATAGGCTGTTTCCATTGAGAGTAGGGGAGATTCAAACTAGAGGACATGATTTGAGAGTTAGGGGGCAAAAGTTTAAGGGAAACACGAGGGGGTATTTCTTTACTCAGAGAGTGATAGCTGTGTGGAATGAGCTTCCTGTAGAAGTAGTAGAGGCCAGTTCAGTTGTGTCATTTAAGGTAAAATTGGATAGGTATATGGACAGGAAAGGAGTGGAGGGTTATGGGCTGAGTGCGGGTAGGTGGGACTAGGTGAGATTAAGAGTTAGGCACGGACTAGGAGGGCCGGAATGGCCTGTTTCCGTGCTGTGATTGTTATATGGTATTGACGAAGTATATTATCTGTATGTTTGCATTAATATTATTTTGTGTCTTTTTATTAATAAATACTGTTAAAAAATAGTACCATCAGACTTCAACGGACCTCTCTATCTTTGCTGGTAAGTGACCCAGTTACGGGGTACGTAACACCAGTAGCATAGAGCTCACAACAATGTCAAAAATTTTGATGGTTAACTCTTGCTGAAATGTTTGAAGTACTTGATAAATGTCTTCCATATTGTGGGAAGGATAGATAAACATGCATTCTCTCAAACCAACAATGCTCGAAGTTTCCCAAAAATCACACAGACACACAGTTGTCTTCAAGAGAGCCCGGGCTTGTTCTGTGTGAGCTACTTTCTACTTAGTGCTGACAATGGTCACTGCAACAAGGAGGGTGAGAATGGAAGGGGTGAAAAATACTAAAGAAGAACAAGAAGATCGGTGTGTCTTCCATCAAGCTAATTACAAACTACAGATGATTTTAAAATGGAGAGTAACCTTCTCATTCAGAAAGTCATTCTCATCCTTCACTATCCATTACTTGAATTCATTCCCTCACCTAGTCCTGACCAACCGCTCATTGTCCTGCTGCAGGGTTTCAACGAAAAATGTCAACCATGCCTTTCCTTCCACAGATGCTGCTTAACCCATGGAGTTCTTCCAGCAGACTGTTGCTCTCAATACTCATTTTTACTGACTCACCCTTCCTGACCTCAGCTATCTCCTCCATGGCTCTCCACCTGTCCTTTTACATTATCCTCTTGAAACCCAGGTTAAAAAAACCCCAAAGATGTAATGTTAGAAAGTTCCACCTGCGGAGGGATGAAAATGAGGTTTACCGATTTATTAAAAAAGAGAATTTGAAAAAAAACGCTATGCGAGGGCATGGCTGATGCAGGTCAGACAAGGAGAGAAACGCTGCAACAATTAGAAGCTGAAAACATGAACAGGGGTTAAGAGTGGAATTAGTAGTGAGTATCTTTACCTTACTAACTTGAAAACCTCAGAGTGAAACCCCTGGAGGAGAGACAATAGTGATAGCCACCCAAGATGAAGAACCAGCGTGGGAACGAAATGTGTAATGAAGCAGAGGATTTAATACTGTTGGATGTATAAGTTATTTTCATTTGAAGAATCCGAATTTGATTGTCTGCAAAAACTGATTACTTTTGCAAAGACTTTGCTAAGTAGCTGAATGAGATTTACTTTGTTTAAACATTGTTTTGTTGGAGAATTGTCATGAAAGGAGTTAAACTGTGTATATATAATTTTTGAAATTGAATTTAAACGTGTAGATGTACTGACTGGAACTGAAACTGAAGTTAACTATAATACTTGAGAATATTTGGTTTTCTAACTAACTGGGATAAGTAAAAAGGAAAGTTTAGTTTGTAAAATTTTAAATAGAGAATAACACTAGATCTAATTAGGTAGAATCATTAGAATAATAAGAGTCTCACTGATTCTAATTAAAAAGTAATTTGTTTTGGTTTGATATCAAAGATTTGGAACTTAAACAGAATGTTGGAACTTTGAATTGTAAATATTTTGTACATACTATTTTTTTCTTATAAACAAACCTTATCTCCAGAAGTGTGTAGTTTGTATTCACTGCCTCCTTCCAAAACCAGAATCTTCTGATGGCCTACTAGCATCTAGTGTAATTTGATTTTCTCAGAGTGTGGTGACTAGTCACACATGATAAGATCGGTACTACACAGGTGTTACACTCTTGTAAAACCTACTTGGTTTTAGATAAGAAAGGCAGAGGGACATGACCAAATGTGGTCAAATGGGACTAGCTTAGGTAGCAATCTTGTTTAGCATGGCTGGAGGGCCTACTTCCATGCTAACCAAGATGGCCACTCTATGACCTACACTTTGGAACAAATACTGGTAGCAATTTATGCATCCATTTCTGAATGATGATACTCTTGTGAAGTGCCACAGGGCCACGTTAAAATTCCCACACAAATGCAGTTTGCCCTGAATGTCTAAGAACCTTACAACCAACGATGAAAAGATGTGCACTGAACATGTATAAAAGATAGGTCACACAGTGGAGCTGAGCAGTGCGGTCACTCAGACAGAGAATTCAATGCCACACAGCACAGAAGTTAACCTTTCACACCAGAATGTCCTGCTTAGTAAATCATTCACTTTTATCTGATATTTGACTGAAATCTCACACTGATCCAGTCCTTTACTCATCATTGCCAAGGGCAATATGAATACCCCACCCCTTGATCGTCATAGTCCATCTCTGGAGGGACAATGTGAATCTCTCCCCCCCCCACCCACTTAGATCATCATAGCCCAAGGGAAATGTGAATCTGCCCCCCCCCTTTTGATCTGTGCGCTCAGATGAGTGAGAGACCAGTGACCCCTGGAACATGAATGGGGGCTTTACCTTGCTGCAAATAGGAAAGTGGCAGCTGTCTTCACAGTACTCTAATGATGTATTCAAGGAACACCCTCACCTCCCCAGAGGTACCTGTCAATATTTGCCAACAGACCACGTTCTCAAAGATTGGAATTTTCGTGGCATTTTATTAAACCCAGTCTGATATTTGTTCGTTGACTCATCTCACGCTCTGGAGACTTTCAGTAACATTTACTCAACTGCAGCTTGCTGAGCCTCAAAGTCAGACATATTCACTTCATACTTTCTGCTTTAGGGACAATTAACCTTTGAAATGCAGAACAATCCTTGACCTATTCATGCACACAACTGTCACCCGCTACTCTAGGCTACCTGTGCATACCCATGGGTCTGAGTACATAATCTGGAACACCACCAATGGGCTCTCAAGGGTATGGACATCACAAGAATTTAAAGAACAGAAGGCAAAGTCACTCTGAAGTCCTAGATAATGTTATTCCTCAGCCCGAATCACTCAACAGATAATGCTTTGTTGAAGTGGGAAAGTAACTGAAGTTGATAATCTTTAATGGCAATCCAATTCCCTGACCAAACGGATCCCAGATATAACCCTTAAAACTTGGTCAACATGGGAGCTTCACCCACCCCACAAGCAGAGCCCCAGCTCTCACTATGATGGTGATGGAATGCAAGCCTATTCCATCCCTCACTGAGCAGTAGGAGCTCCTGGGGAATGTTTGAATCAACTCAGACCAATAGAACTGAATGGATTGCAAATTCAACTGCAAGGGCCCAAAGAATCCCTCCAGGGCCTGCAATGGTGTTGAAGCTCACACACACACATTCACCAGGAAAAATGAAGAGACTTGCTTTGGGACTCTCCCAGTATTGTCACTAGGTAAGAAGAACCCTGGGAAAAATACTCATGGGGTTCAGTGATTTTCCAACTGAAGTAAAATATTAAACCAAATACTCAGATGTCTTTCATAACATTCCCTGATCCCTCAGCCCCCACAAACACACCCTCACCGTTGACCTCTCCTTCCCCCTGCACTCTCACCTTCTATCCCAGAGTTTCCAAAGTATTCCCATTGGATTGATGAACCCCTCCCTTTCCTTCATGCATCCAGCATCGCCAAATCCAGGTTGCATTTCTCTAACTGAGAAATCTCAGGTGTGAATATGGATGAAGCTTGATCTGGTAAGGGTCAAAACAGTGAACCGGTTATTCCATCTACCACATTTCCACCCTCCGAGTGTAACATGCATTGTATTGATGATCTCTCTGCACTAGAAAACAAAGCAGAAGACCAAATTACAGTTTCTTAAATGGGTGCAAGAGCAGCCCAGACAATCCTCCCATCCAAGTTGATCAACCAGAAACCACAGACCCAACCCCATGTGTGCAATGGACACTCAGGCACATGCAATAATGCACAAAGATCACCCTTCAGAAATAATCCCTAGAGCCTCACTATTACTGCTCCAGGACTACTTCAGTCCTTCATTAACCTGCATTAGGTCTATCTGGAGGGCAGCACTGACAGACAGACAGCTACTTCACTAGCAGATCCTGACTACCCTGCTGCGTATTCAATCACTCACAACTAAAGGCCTAGCTTTTAATTAATTAATTGTTTCATTTATTTAGCAATACAGTGCAGAGTATGCCCTTCAAGCTATATCATCTGAGCAACCCCAGAGCCCTGATTTTACCCTAATCCAATCACGGGACAATTTACAATAACCAATTAACCTACCTAGTATGTTTTTGGACTGTGGGAGAAAACTGGAGTACCAAGGGAAAGCCCACACTTTCCACGGGAAAAACATAAAGAGACTCCTTACAGAATGGTGCCAGAATTGAACTCTGAAGTCCAAAATGCCTTGAGCTGTAATAGTCTCACATTAACTGCTACCTTACTATGGAGCAGTTCCAAGTAACATGAGGTAAGTCATTGCTACCATTTCTATTATACTATTATGCTATTAACATTGGGCTAGTAAACACAATTCTCAAATACACAGTAGTAATAGTATGGGCCACTTAATTGATAACCGGTATTTTCCCAGATACACTATTTATCCGTAAAATTATTTTAACAACACAGCAACATTGGATCAGTTACTATAAAGTAACACACTTTCCATAGGCTGTATCAGTGACATACAAAAAGTCATGCAGAGAATATTTCCATTAGTAGGAGAGTCTAGGATCCAAGGGCATAGCCTCAGAATAGAGGGACATCCCTTTAGTACAGAGATGAAGAGGAATTTCTTCAGCCAAAGGTTGGTGAATCTGTGGATTGCATTGGCACAGATGGTTGTGGAGGTCAAGTCATTGGGTGCATTTAAGGCAGATTGATTGGTACTTGATTGGTAAAGGGTGTTACAGGGAGAAGACATGAAAATGGGGTTTGAAAAATGTCAGCCTTAATTAAATGGTGGGGTATATTCAATGGGCTGAATAACCTCATTCTTTTCCTATGTCTTATTGCCTTATGTCCTATGGTCTATTAATTATATTAGGTGAATATTTAAGCATGAAACATCCTGATCATATTGAGTCAGACATCGCAATGGAATACATCAATAATATACCATACATTAGTAATATAGGTCAGCATTTATAGTACCCTACATTATTAATGTGTGATTACTGTAATATTATGCATGCTTTAAAACTATATCAGAAATACTGGATCACTTACTGTAAAATAACTCCTTCCACAACACTAGCAGTGATGCCAGGTTACAGAGTGAGGACAAACTGTATCAGTTCAGGAGCCTGTGAGTAATGTTAGTCTACAAAAAGCAAAGATAACCACTG